>NC_064546.1:5630000-6315000 GCF_023856365.1 Brienomyrus brachyistius | reverse complement strand
CTCCTGGAAGTGCAAATTCAAGAACCAAGCTTTGCACTTGTGTAATTTTTTTGTTGTCTTTGTTTTTATTATTAAAATAAACTGATTTCCTTTTTTGTTGTTCTGTGTATTGAATACATCATTTAAACATTCATAGTGTAGTTTGGAAAAAGTATGTGAATCCCTAGGCTGAACTTATTGAATGACTTCAAGGCTAAATGGAGTCTGGAGTTAGCAAAGCTGAAATCCAGTCAATGAAATGAGATAGGAGGTGTGAGTTACAGCTACCTATAAATATAAATAATATCAGGGTGGCTGTAAGCCAATTGAAGTTCAGTAGAAGTTGGTTGATGCAATAGGACAATGACCTTATACACTGAAATAAATCTACTACTGAATTGTTTCAAGAAACAAAATCTGCCTTTTGCATTGGTCCAGTCAGAGCCCAGACCTTAACCCTAAAGACATGCTGTGGAATGAAGTCGTGAGCCATTCTCACTTTTTTATAATTTAAACTTTCTATTAGGTTTTTAACAGGAATATAATAATCACAAAATTAATAAACAGACTTTGAAATAAACAAACAGGCAGACATTGACATCAATAGGTATAAGAAAGGCAGCTGTTTAGTCACAGTGAAATGCTGGACATTGGTACATGAACTCTATTGCTGCTATGCCCTACCACCAGTGTCTTCACATGTTTTGATTGTTCTCTCCAGAAAAATGTCTACTAAAGCTGTCCCATCCATCCATCCATCCATTTTCCAAACCGCTTATCCTACTGGGTAGCGGGGGTCCGGAGCCTATCCCGGAAGCAATGGGCACGAGGCAGGGAACAACCCAGGATGGGGGACCAGCCCATCGCAGGGCACACTCACACACCAGTCACTCACACACGCCTTCCTACAGGCAATTTAGCAAGTCCGATTAGCCTCAGCATTAGCCTCAGACTTGAACCCGGGTCCCAGAGCTGTGAGGCGACAGTGCTAACCACTGCACCAGCATGCCGCCCCTTGAATTATTTGATATAAAAAAAAATTGCCTTTTGCTTCACTGATATATTCCTCAGTGTTGGAAAGAATGCCATCCCGTGTATTTTCATCCAAGACATAAGACAGATCTTTTTCTCATATCATCCAGACTATTGTCATACCACAACTATTGTTTATCCAAGGACATGACTCATGCCACTTGGATGCTTTGCGGAGCATTGCTGGTAATTCCATGTAAATCCAGCGCTCTATTGCATTTTTAACTTGATATAAGACAACTTTCCCTTTTACACAGTGTGTAATATGTATTTCCAAAAGAGGCCTTGACCTTCCAAATTAAAGTTTTCCTTAATTCTGTCATAAGAAAGAAAATTGCTCTCTTCAAACAGATAATTTAATATTCTATTACCTGTTTTTTTTGCCACTGAGCCCAATATATTATTTATTTGCATATGTTTATTTTTGGATTGTCCCATATAGATGCATATTTTTGAGTATTATGAGAAATTTCACATTTTTGTGTACTTCTTGCCAGATTGAGTGTATTAGAATAGGATCCTTCATATTGTTTTCCTCTTTTGTCTGTGAAAGAGCTTTGAAAGGTTTAAAAGGAGAAGTAAATTCATCTTCAATCAGGATCCATTTGTTCAGTTTATAACAATTAATAAAGTAACCAGATGCTGTAGAATATCTTTCAATAATTACAACACCACTGGTATACTGTAGAGTTGGCTGGATCCCGATGCAGCACCAAAATGGCATTAGAATAGAGAAATAATTTATGCGCCCTGCCACCTCCAGTAATTTGTTTAATTCTTGGCTCCTCACTGAGGAATATGGTTAATGGGTCAAGGAAATTGTGAACAAGAGTGGACTGAGGCAACAGCCCAGGTAAGTTGATCTGGATATGTTAAAGAACTGGAATATTATCCAGTTAGTAAAAACTGCAGCCTTAGGGGATGAATACTGAACTTTTATCCATCTACAGAAATCATCACCAAACCCAAACCTTGACTATGTAGCAAATAAACAGCCCATTCCACCCTATCTAGCTTTTTGGGCGTCAGGTGTTATGGCTGATTTGGATTTGTTTTATTCATCTGTATTAGGTAAAATAGTCTTATGTTATTGGTTGCAGATCTGCTGTTTAATGTGTATTATCTTTCCTTTGGGTTTGCAAGTCTCCAAATATCTATTAAGCCTAATTATTCCATTATATTGAGTTGTGAAAGATCTTCCCGACCTAGTCAAACTTCATTTTTACAGCTTCCTCTTCCTTTCTAAAATGCATTTCCTGAATAAATGCAATATCTGTGTTATTATATTTAGGATAAGTGAAGACCACCTTCCATTTAACTGATGTGGTTCATGGTCCTGTTAATGAAACCACTACCCATTATTGTTGTGAGATGTTTACTTGCGTGGCTGTACCTAACTTAACAAAGCCTGGCAATGCCATATTCCTGCCAACATAAAGATAAAAATAAAAAACAAACCAGTGCCACAAAACAGAACACTTCCCAACAACGGCCAAGGGCAACAATAATTCAAAAAGCACTGTTAGCAAAACCAGCATAACAGAGTAGCAAGCCTCTCTAGCTTAATCTGATTCCAGTCCATATGTGTCACGATTCGCTGGTGAGCGGGTAACGCGCACGGGCAGGCTAGCGAGCAGGAAGCAGGCAAGGAGCCACAAGTCGGAGAAAACTGGGGATTTATTAACGGGCAGGACAAAAAGGAGCAAAACGCAGGCACTGACATCGACTAACATCAATGACGGACAAAGAACTAAGGCAAGACACTGAAATAGACAAGACTGAGCAAAAATAATCAGACACAGCTGGGCTAGATCGGGGAAGCACACGTGGATAATCAGGGGGCGTGGCACACACGAGGATCGTACGAGCCGGGCATGACAATATGAGTCCTTTAGATGGCCACCTGTCCTCTTCCACCAGCCGTCTGGTTGTGACAGTACCTCAAAGTCTCCATCCCCACCGTACCTTTCAAAATAAAACTCCTCTGTCCTTAATGCAAGTGTCATTCAGTCTCTCATCTAGCTCCATCTATTGCCCTACCACGTAGATCTTAGGTTGGCTGGGTGCACTAGTATGTGTTTCAAGTGGTGTTGCCACAGAGTTTTCATTATCGTTGAAACCCTACTCTGCAGGTCAGCACGTTCTTTGGCCAGATTCTTGTAGAAAGAAAGAATTCAATCTTCCCAGTGTATTCTTCTCTTTATCTTCATAGCTGTTGGTACTTTCTGCCGAGCTGTGTAACATAGCAACTTCACCAATATCATGCAGGGTGGCTGGTCACCATCAAGTCGCAGCCCCCAACTTCTGTGGATACTTTCAATTTTGTATTTGTCCCCCTGTAGCGCTAAAGCTAGCACAGTTAGCCTTCATAAAGTCTACAGTCTTCAGATGAGTGAGCCAGGCCTGGTTCCTAGCAAAGGTCAAACAGGTATTACGTTTGCCTTTGTGGCTAAGTAAAAGTATCAACTATGTCTGACAACCAGGTTTACGGAGAGTTAACAAAGCTTAACTGTTAATAAGACGAGTGCTTGGTGGCCAAGTTTCCACCCATGAGGATTGGCTGGGCATAGCCTGAAGGGGTAACATGGGTTTGGTCCTCTGTGGACCCACACCAGCAGAGGAAGCCGTGGGGATTGGGTGCAGTGTAGATCCAGTGGTAGTCGAAGGTAGGGGCCTCAACGGACCATTTGTCAACAACCAAAACTGACTCTTGGCACATGGATCACCTCTCTGGTGGGAAAGGAGGCTGAAGTAGTATTTGAGGTAGAGAGATATCAACTAGATATAGTCAGGCTCACCTCAACGCACAACTCGGGCTCTGGAAACAAACTTCTGGGGGAGGGCTGGAGACCTTTGAGAGGGAGCTGGAAGGCACCCCTTCTGGGGATTCCATTGTTCTGCTGGGAAACTTTAACACTCACATAGGTAACGACAGTGAACGGTAAACTCAAACGTATATTGAGGGTGTGCTGGGAGCGTCTGGCAGAGGCCCCTGTCCAGGAGATCTTTAACTCACACCTCTGGCATAACTTCCCTTCTCTCCCAAGGGACTCCTAAAGCAGCTGACAGATACAGACTTTGACAAATTTGTTGGTACCCTTACAGCTCATTGAAACAATGCTTCATTTCTCCTGAAAAGCGATTCATTTAAAAACAGTTGGCTGATGTATACCTTCATGCCTTTAGTATGTGAAAGCGTAAACTAATAAAATTGTGAAAAGAGATGATTTGTTTATTTTAAAAAGATATGCTAAAATAAAATGGACAGATTTGTTGGTACCCTATCTATCTTTGCATTATAGTCATGTTTAAAACTAAATGTTAATTTAGTATCACAAGTGACTTCAAGCTTTTCATAAGCTATTCAGCCTATTTAAAGGGTTAGACATGCTACTGTGTTGTTTGGTACCATTGTGTGCACCAAACTGAATATGGGACCTGAGAAAGCAAAGGAGAGTGCTACCTGAGGAGCTCAGAAAGAAGATTATAGAAGATTATTATATGTTAAAGGTAAAGGCTATAAGACCATCTCCAAGCAGCTTCATGTTCCTGTGACCTCAGTTGCCAAAATTATTAAAAAGCATAGGGTTCATGGGACTGTAGCCAACCTCCCAGGATGTGGATACATGAGGGTACTTTTGTCAGTTTTAAGTTAGTTCAGAGATAGATGTGGTTTTTTGTTTTTTTGTGGAAGGGGACCAACAAATTTGTCCATGTCTGTACCAGCAGACCAAGCGGAAAGTGGCTTTGGCAGTTGCTGAGGCAACTGGGGTGCGAGAGAATTTTGGTGAGACTATCGAGAAGGAATTCCTGTTGGCCTCGAACAGGTTCTGGCAAACTGTCAGGCAACTCCAGGGCAGAGCATGGCTTCACCCATGCTGTTTCTAGCAGGGATAGAGAACTGTTGACTCAAATGGGGATATTGTCAGGTGCCAGAAGGAATATTTTGAGGTTCTCCTGAACCCTACTGATATGCCTTCCTTGGAGGAAATAGGGCTGGAAGACTCAGAGGGGACTTGCCCATCTATAGAGCTAAGGTCATTGAAGTAGTCAAAAAACTCTGGGGGTGGATAAGATTTGCCCTCAGTTCTTGACAGCTCTTCAACATTGCGTGGATGTTGGGAACAGTGCCTCTGGATTGGCAGACTGGGGTGGTGGTCCCAATTTTTAAGAAAGGGGACAAGAGGATGTGTCCTAGCTTCAGGGGGATCATACTCCTCAGCCTCTCTGGGTCTATGCTGGGGTATTGGAGAGGAGGGCCCATCTCTTGGTCAAACCTTGGATTCAGGTGGAACAATGCAGATTCCATCCTGGCAATCTACATGTATTTTGTGGACTTGGAAAAGGCATACAATTATGTCTGGGGATCCTGAGGAGGGTGCTTCACAAGTACACCAACTTGGGGAGTAAAAGCTAATTTGGTTATTTTAAAGGTTTATTTGAAAGTTTTTTTTCTCTCTCTCACACCCAAGCAGATGAATTAATTAAGTTAATGTTCTGTTTTAACGTGTTTATGCTCCAGGTTTATTCACTAATTTATTGTTAAATAATTTTTAGGGTATAGTAATTTTATAATTAGTCTATTTATAGACAGGTTGAAACAACAAATGGTTATCCACATGTTAACTTAGAAGCTAGGAAGCAGAACATCCATAGTGGTATTCTCTGGCTAACACACAACTCAGGCTAAGTTAGAAGAGATAAGGAGATTAAACGCAGGGCTAAAGGGATGGTGTAGGAAAGAGAGCTTCAGGATTATGGGGCACTGGAGGACCTTCTGGAACAGGTCGGACATCGAATGGGCTGCACCTGAACCGGAGGGGAACCAGTATTGGGGAGGCATATGTCTCCGGAGGTGTATGAGTAGTCGAGGAGTATTTAAACTAGGGACTGGATGGGCAAGGAGGTTGGTTAAGAATATAGCAGGGGGGAGACGGAAAGTTCTAAATAATGATGAAACTGTAAAAGGCACTGTAAAAGGCCTACCCTTTGCTGTCTGTACTTAAACACTAGGAGTATTAGAAACAAAATTCATGTTTTAGAGGCTTTAATTTCAACAGACTGTGATGGGCTGCCCCCCCATCCTGGGTTGTTCCCTGCCTCGTGCCCATCTCTTCCAGGATAGGCTCTGGATCCCCCGCGACCCAGTAGGATAAGCGGTTTGGAAAATGGATGGATGGATGGAATTTCATCAGACTTTTACGATATTACAGGAATAACAGAAACATGGTTAAGTGACAATGATGGAGATGAATATAATAGAGATGGTTACATGATTCCTGGTCTTAGAGGAACGTCTTATGAGGAGAGATGAGGAGAAATTAGCACAGGTAAATCTGCTCAGCCTCAAGCAAAGGAGACTAAGGGGGAACATAATCCAGGTATATAAGATATTAACACGTCTGGATGCTGTTCAACCAAATAGTTACTTCATTATTAGTTCAAATACAAAAACTCATGGTCAAGGGAGGAAATTAAAGGCAGAGTTATTTATACAGCACATTTAAAAACAATAGGAGTTGTACCAAACTGCATTCCAGGCGATGCAAATCAATGGCTGTTGCCAGCAGGTTTCACCAAGCTCACATGCTTGCGCAGTCGATTCAGGATGAGTGCCCACAGGAAAGCGTGGAGGGCCAACTCATCCTGCCCTGCCCAAGGAAAGTGAAGGTAGCCCCGCCGGGGACAGTCCTCCAACTCAGCTGTGAGTGTCCCCAGACTTTTGTCAGAGTGCCGTCGCTCTAGTGTGCTCCCTTATCTTCCCTGTAGAGTGTCATTAGTTGAACCGCCAGTCCAGTCTGGTAATCAGGGCACCCCAGTCATCCTTCTCCCCGGAGAGAGGATTTGGAGGGCCTTCAGCACTACCCCTTCCAGTGACATGACCAGGTGGCCCACCTTTTCATTGGGGGACCAATCATTTAGCCGCACCAGCAG
This sequence comes from Brienomyrus brachyistius, assembly GCF_023856365.1. Taxonomy (NCBI): domain Eukaryota; kingdom Metazoa; phylum Chordata; class Actinopteri; order Osteoglossiformes; family Mormyridae; genus Brienomyrus; species Brienomyrus brachyistius. The sequence goes on along the minus strand of NC_064546.1, from coordinate 6,308,055 downwards.
CCGGAGCTAGCTAGAGCTCAAAAGGCTCTTTTCTGTGGCAGTGGGACAGCTTCAGGGGGGTCTTTGTCACGATTGGCTGCATCCCCATGTTGTGCCGCTCCTGGTCATGGTGCCCTCATTCGGGCAGGTGGGGGGTGCTAGCACCATGGGGTCGCTCCGGGAAGGCGAAGCACCTGGATCCCGGAGGTCCCTTCGGGCTTGCTGCACCCTTTTGGTAGGTTCTCCAGAGCTCTTCCTTTTCCCTCTGGAGCTCCCTCTCAAGTTCTTTGTTAATTGTCCATAGTTCTGTAACCAGTGTAATGTCAGGAATGACCATGGTGTTGGATAACATAATGGTAAGTGGGAGGCAGTATGAGTCAACCACATGGTGGTGTTTATTGCACTCGTACCATTCGTTCTGACAACTCACACATACTGCACACCATGCGGTCACCCCAAATACCCACCCCACACACAGTGGGTCCACGCACACCACTATTTACAACACTTAACATTAAACACTGTGTGTGACATTATTTTACAACACAATGACAACACAATAGACGATGACTACACCAAGCTATTTACAGTAATTACAAGCTGGCATCGGTTCAGCCTGTCGCACTGCCTGCAATAATAACTTTTATTGTTTTTCTAGTTTGCAAATGATCCTGATGCTTTCCTTTACCAACATATTCTTTCATGTCCAGTTGTGCTGGTTGTTGTTCATTGGAAAAACACCACTGTCAACATTTGCAAAAGATTTGTTTATTGAGGGATGCCTCTACCTCATAGCTTACTACAGGGTTCCCCAATTCCAGTCCTGGAGGGCCAGTCTGAGACACAGTTTACAGATTTTCCAGCTCAGACACACCTACTAGAGCTGGCAATTAGTTGATGAGCTGATTATATATATACACAGACATACCTTAATGTCATATCTGAATGGGATATGTTGTTTAATTTGCCTAACAAAGCATTTCGGTTTTTCTGAAATGTTCAAAATAAAGTTTTACATTATTGAATACTTCTAACACTGATGTTATTTGTGAGCTTCATTTTGTAGCTCTTCTGTAACTATCTTGTACAACTGCTGTTTAAGAGTAACGTAAGTTTGGCCTGTGTCAGGTTCTCTTTCTCTATTGTGTATTGGTAGTGACATTTGTATTGTTAAATAGGACTCTGAAGGTTGGCTGTTACACCAACCTTTATATTGTGTAATCAGAGCTCAATTCTTAGAAATGTTTAATATTCATTCTTGGGCATTAATTTTACCTTTTAACCTTAAGCTTAAATGAAGGAAGAGTGAACTTGTTTTCAGTAATAATATCTAGAATAGCTGAATTCTCAATGTTTGTAATAAAGCATCAAATAAAGTTTAGCCTATTATGTAGTTCGGGTTAATTTTCCTTACCCGAATTGCTAATTTTGAGTGATTCTCAAAGTCGGTCCTCGGGCCCCACTACCCTGCTTGTTTTCCTACTATCCCTGCCCCACACACAAGTCCCAGCTGTCTTTCAGCTTCTGATTGACTGAAGACACCTGATCCAGGTAATCAGCAGTGTGTAGAGCAGGGATAGCTGGGAAACAAGCAGGGCAGTGGGGCCTGAGGACTGAGTTTGAGAACCACTGCCCTATTGGCAGATTTTTTTGATTGATCATACACAATTCAATTCAATTCAATTCAAGGGAATTTTTCTTTGTTCTAGTAGAGTAGTAATAACTTATCCAACATCCAAAAAAATCACTTTAATTTCTGCTTATTTGAACTGTTCACTAAAGGAACACTACCAAGTGAGATGCAAATATCAATGCTCGTTAACATAATTTGCATCAAATTCACTGCTACATACATTTCATACAACTAATTATTATTACACTTATAAAAGGTACTGATGGTGAAATTAAAGAATTGACCATGACTTGCTTAATTCTAAGAAGAATGACTTGTGACTAGTGTACATGTGAATATACCTCTTTTCCACTCGTGCTGTGCCAAGCTGATGCTGAAGTGGCACAATTTGAGAACCAGCCCACATTTCTTCTGGTTAACATTTATCACAAACAGTGAATACAAAGAACAGGCATATAACATTTTTGAGCTTGTTAAATATATTTTGATTGAGAATGTTGAGGTTAATGCTAATTTAAGCTCTAGGACTTAAGTTAGTCAAAGCATTTCTTCATTAACTAGCTACATTTTAAAGCATTTCTAATTAATATTTACAACACTTGCTGAATTTTTGCAATTCTACAAAAAATGCGCACCATCCATTGTCTGGGGCACAGTACTCCCTGGATTCAACTGGACACAGTTAACCAAAAATTCAGTTTCAGAGTCATTTGACTACATACAATCAAAAAATTAAAGAAAAAATTAAGAAACCAGTCTATGTTTTTAAACAAACCTGCATTTTTAAATCCTGGTTTAATGGTAGTTCTGCAGGCAGAAGCCTACTCTGAGCAGGAGGTTGCATCCAGATTCAAAATGTCTAGGACAGCAGTACACAAGAATAAGGTGAAGCACAAGACACTGGGAATGACCAAAAATCAGCCAAGTAACGGGGCAGAAGCGACATTCTAATGCCAGAGGTGACCGTTAACTTATCCAACAGCACCTCATAGATCGGTGGACGACCTCAAGGGCCCTTCAAAAGAAATGGGAATTAAGTGCAGCTGTGAAGTACACCGCTAGGACATTTCATATTAGCCTCCTAGAAGCAGAATTGAAGTCCCATAAAGCAGAAGAAGCCCTTCATTAATGAGAAACAGGGAAGAACCAGGCTGCAGTTTGCAAAAATATTATTCACAGATACACACTCATAAATAGTACAAGTTTACAGTGCATTGTAGTCCCTCCTCAGATGCTATCATGGGTTGCCAGTTTCAGAATGGTGTATCAGTGGAGTTGGGTTGGAACCAGTTTTCTGGGTATGTCATCACATAAATCAGCAGTGAAAAAGTGTGGAACCAGATACCTACTCGGCATCAGCACTGCATTGGTGGAAAAGGGCTATTATAGTCCCATGTCAAGTTGAATGTTATGATTTGTTCCTATCACAGGCTCTTTACCACTCAGGCCACCCAGAATTAATATTTAAATTATATACAGCAAGTTAGAAAAGACCTAAATGCAGAACACCACAGCTTTTTTTTTTTTTTTAACTTGCATACAGGCCATGTTCACGCCATCATATTTATTTTGCTGTACACCCTAGTGTTACGTGAACTATAATGAAGTAACCAAATTCGGGGTAGAGTTTATTGAAATTTCAACCTATAATTCCATTTTTAAATGTCACAGATTTAATCATATTAAATAAATACAATTTATCTACATTAAGCATGAGGCAGACCACTGCATTTTTGCCCAATTCTCAAAGGCTGTGTTATAGATACGACATTGTTCAAACCTAGATGCTCATATTAAACAATAACGTTATTCAACAGCAAATACAAGAGAAGCTGATACTCAAAAAAAAAAAAAAAAAAAAAAACACTTTTAAAGAAAAAAAAAAAGACAAGCATAAGGGGTTGATCTTGCATAAGTTTATATCATTCTGGAAATGTTTTAATTAAACTCTACCTCTCATAATTCGACTTAAATTTGGGGGTGAGAGCAGTACTGCCAATTCCACTGGAGAAGTGGAAAGTGAAACATTTAAGAAACAGATGAATGTATTCAATTTCCAATTACATACAAAATGCGTAGCTGCATTATTTGTTATGCAAAACAGTGGATAATTGGCACAAAGTGTTCCTTGAAAAGGTTAAAATTTATTAAGTACTGAACATCATATGGGATTGCATGATAAGATGCCTTTGTTCCCCCCAAATAAATAAAACAAGTTTGTGTCCTGCATGCATTTCTGTCGTCCTTCTCCCCTTCTGGCAGCAGACACTTCTACTTAGGAGCTCACAAGTACATAGATCATCCTAAAATGATGGAAAAATAAGTGACTGCTAATGACAAGATTCCAATTCTCTTTGCAAAACGTGAAAGATAAATGGTAATTTAATAAACATGAGAAATTCCAAATTTAATAAAATCTATTCAAAAACACCCAAAAATATCTACTTACCCATAGAGATAATAGAAAAAAGACAGCAGATAGAAAGCAAGTTTGCACCAGCCTTCTTTCTGGCAGTAGGCAAGGATATCAGCATTCATTATTGTAGTTGGATCATAAAGCCCTGGACCACTCATCACTGGTCGACTCATGTATCTGAAGAAGTATTAATATGGAAAAACAAGGAATGATTAGCAGTATGTGTGCCCCTTTAAGAAATCAGACAGAAAATACTATAATTTATACTCGTTTACTCTTTAAATTCCTAGTTATAACAAAAAACAGGTGTTAAATTCTTCAATCATTGTGGAACTCTACAACTTCTACTCTTTGTAAATGAAAGCCTATAAGTGACATTTCAAGAATACCGACAGACTCAAGAAAAGCCTACCTCCAGACATGGTATGCCAGCAAAGGCATATTCAGCCCCAGGGTGAGCCATTCAGCTGCACAGAGGAACATTATACAGAAGAAGACGTGGATGAGGTACTCTGGGAGAACCAGCTGAAAACAGGCCAGCAAGAAAATTAGTCCAACAATAAAAAGGCTTTAAGTTTTTTTTCCCCCAAGTATGATTTCCACCCAGTAACAACTTGCAGTTTAGTGCAAAACAGTTTGTTTTAAAAGTCCTCAGAGGCTGCAAACATAGCACCACACACAGAGCTTATAAAATCAGATTATTAATGCAGCACACAGCTCACCATCCATACTCCGAGCAAAGCAAGCAAAGCAATGTAATTGTTCAGTCAATAATTTTAAGAGCTGGTGCAAAGTTTGGAACACAGCAGAAGGCAGATGGAGTCACCACATGGAAACCATGCACTGAAAAGAGCACTACACATAACCCTGAATACAGTCTCAATTAGGAAATAGAGGTAGGAAGAAATATGAATATTTTAGTAGACTGAAGTTGTAAAAATCTTTTCAAACCAGAAAAGGCAACACTATACTGAATATATGCACACATTCTAACCAGCTACAGAAATTATGTCCAGGATTGCTCCACAAGTAACATCCTTACAAGCATAAGACTGATGTAAGGCATTGTGTCTTGTATTGATGAGATTCGGTCACTATTTCTTTAGTGGCAAACCTAGCAGAAAAGCAACCCTCAATTGGCATAATGGTTTAGTATTGAGTAGGGTTAAATGGATATAGCTCAATTCCAATCTAGTGGTAGAATACTCTAAAGTCTACCACTTGTCCCTGGATAAAGAACCAAGTGACATTTAATTAAAGGGATAAGGTTATTAAATTATTCATGCGTGGAGCATTTACAAGTTTCTTTTTCAGTTAACATCACTTCCTCAGAAAATCAACAATACCATAAATCTTATTTTGCAAAGGAAGTAAACAAAACTGCAAACTACTCAACCTGTTACTATTAGCTAGAAAATATAACTGATCAAATTTCCTGTCTTCTGGGTGATGTTAAGACTGAACATTATATTATCCCTCAATGGGGAAATATTGAAACAATGCAAGCTCACCTTATATGCCAGAGAAATACTCTCATAACCCATTGGTGAACAAGCTCTTTATTAACAGAATTAATCATGCAACACAACAGGTCAAACAGACATATGATCATGCAGAAGAGAAATTTGTAGTCTCTAACAGTTTCGTGGTCTGCCTCCGTTTCATCTAACTTCATAATCTAAATTAATCCCTACTGAAAATTCATCCTTGAAGACTACAGAAGTGCTTTGCGTGCCTATGACACTTAATGGAAACTGTTTAAGATGTAGCAAGCATAACATACATATTATTCTGCTGCACTTGTGCACTGAAATCCACCCAAAAATAAAGAGCTAAACGCTCATCTTCCATTTGTTAACTAAAAAAAATTCTTGCAAACACTCCTCCGTGCAAATGACAGACTGGACGGAATCAAATGAGCATTTTTACTGAAGACTGGGTACAAACCTTTAATGCAATTTTGACTCTTTTAATCTTTTTGACCTTTTCAACTGTCTTTTGCCATAAAATGAAAATGCAAAAAGCAGATCATAAAAATGTTAGTTTTGGACAGCTGACAAGATCACACGAGATTAATAACAGTCAGAATATCAAGCAAGAGAGTGCAGATGTCAATTAAGCAAACACATGAAAAAACATTAGGAAAAAGCAGATGTTACTTTAATATATGACTGAAGCATCTTACCGGATTCAACGTATTACATTGATCTATTGGATTCTTGTAGTCTGTCTTCAGTTCATCAAATGCTATAATCTGTCAAACAAAGTTCATATTGTTTAAAAAAAAATAAAAAGAATGTACACGAAATTGCCCAGCCTAACAAACATGTGCTTCGTCATTCAAATTTTAAATGTTACAGTTAATCATACGTTAGTTGGCCATACTAACACAAGCCAATCATTTCGTAAACCGAAGCACAAAACTTCACACGCTCCTGCCATTAAAACATACCGCGGTTTGAAAGCAAATCCCAGCATATCTGGCTGAAGTCCAAGAATACATTTCTACAGGTTCGGCTTTCATAATTTCAAATAACTATATTTATGACGATTTTTGGTCAAATTACGAGTTTTTTCCCCCTCATTTTAATAAGTGATTGCATAACCAAAATCAGGCGTGCCCCTACATGAGCCAACCGGCTTCCTTGTTAGCATTTCATAATGCAAAAAAAAAAATCTTTCTGCTTTTATATTTGACGAACAATGCACAGTAAGCATATAAACACGTAACATACAAAGCACTGTATAATGAACGAATTCAAAAGAAAAAATAAACAGCGAAATTACTAGTCAATACTGCTATTTATACCATACATACACCGTCGATGGAATAGTGTTAACATTCCTCAGCAAATATTCACGTGGGTATATGCACTATATATATATATATATATATATGTATGTATGTATGTATGCAATCATTTAATTGATAACTGTGGCTAAGAATGCGAGACATTATTTCTAACGATTCAATCCGCTGATTTCCTATGGTAAGGAATATATCCTAAGAACAAATTTCCCCGAAGCCCAAATCGAAAGACGTTTACATTCTTTTCATGCCGATAGCAGTATATTGCTCACTTACGTGCCAAATGGCGAAGAAAATGAGAGCTGCTGTAAGTAGCAACGCCAACATATAACAAAAGGCCGCGAATGTGAACGCCATATTCCGTCAACGTAGCCAAAAGACCGTCACCCAATTTTGTGAAAAGTGGTTTCGACCGATCGTTCAAGACTAGCAACGCGAGAACTATTATGAGCATGCGTAGATCTGATGACTGACATACACATGCGCAAACGGTTTATGGCTCAAGTGCCCAGTGAGAGGAGTGCTGAACTGTATTTCTGGGAATGTTGTGAAAATACCGCGTCGTTCTTAAAGGATTGAGTGTATTAGTATATTTGAAGTCCCAAGATTCTGCCCCCCTCCAAACAAATCACGCCTACTTAAATTCTTCTTTGCAGCTAGGTGCACAAATCCCATGTTATGCATCACAAATAAAGAAACTCATATGCTAACCGTTTTGCTACTGTTTCTGCACCGAATATGATGCAAAACAGTTATACACCCGTATCGAAAAACTTGAACTTGGAGTACACATCCACATATCAATATGTGAATTCATGCAAGCACTCTGTCACTTTTGCACCACGTATCTCAGTGAAACGTGGAGCAAAAGTGATCTGTGTACCGGTACAGCAGATGCGGCCAATCTTATCCAGAACAGGCCATTGTGTACGCAACTTTTCACTGCTTTTCAAAACTAATTAGAGGACTGATTTGCTGAAGAGTCCTCACAATATGGGTTTGAACAAACCCAGACCTAAAGGTTATCCCAAAAACCTGCATATTTTATAGATACGATTGGCCACCACTGTTGTAGAGTCAGCAGCAGACGCTGTTCAAAGATCACAGAATCCTTTTGGCCAATCAAAGGAGCTCAGTTGGGCGCCTCATTAAATTTCGACTGCTGCGCGCTGTGACAAATACCCACATAGCCAATAGAAACGAAGCAACGTACTGGGAACTCAGAAGCTAGCGCTGCGAAAGTCCCATAAGGTATGTTATCATTCACCATTATACTCAAAGGTGGAAATTTCAGGTCGAGAAAGTAAAAAAAAATCCAGACCAAGGTTTTGTTTGAACGAACCACTTGACTCAACTTGATACTTTAGTTATATTTAAATATGCACACTAGGGGGTATTCCACTAGCCAGTTTAGCGAGCAATTCTGAGTTCAAAGCCTGAACAGGTGTTACACCGTAATCTATGTTTGTGATGTAATGCTGCAGCTGACTTTTTCAAGGCAATAGCATTTCCATTTTCTGTTCTTTTCCGGCGTCTTGTTTTTGTATTATTATTTTTTTTTAAATCAAAGTTTTCAAATTATATAGGTGGCTACAGGAGTGGGTATCTCTGAGCTGCGAAACATGAGGTCGATGTTGTGACTATTTTTCACGTTTGTTCACTTTTATTTTATTTTTGATTTATTTCAAAAGGTATGCATGCAAGCTAAACAGAACTAGTGACAAAGGATATATTCATGTATGCATATTTAAAAACGACATGATACTTATTCTATTTCCTTACTTACTTTCTGATTCTTGAACAGCTGTTTATTTAGTCAATTTTTGTGCTTATATGATACGGTGTGGGGCGGCATAGTGGTGCAGTGGTTAGCACTGTTGCCTCACACCTCTGGGACCCGAGTTTGAGTCTCCGCCTGGGTCACATGTGTGTGGAGTTTGCATGTTCTCTGCATGTCGTCGTGGGGTTTCCTCCGGGTACTCTGGTTTCCCTCCACAGTCCAAAAACATGCTGAGGCTAATTGGAGTTGCTAAATTGCCCGTAGGAGTGCATGTGTGAGTGTGCCCTGTGATGGGCTGCCCCCCATCCTGGGTTGTTCCCTGCCTCGTGCCCATTGCTTCCTGGATAGGCTCCGCACCCCCCGCGACCCAGTAGGATAAGCGGTTTGGAAAATGGGTGGATGGCTGATTATTCATACAATATTCTGAGCTTGAAGGTATTTTATTGTACATTTTTTTTTAAATAATGCCCTCTAAAATTGATATTTTCCATTAGGACTTATAGAAAAACAATGCATGTTCTTCCATATTGACAGCAATTTATCTTGTCAATGTCAAAATGTCTGTTAGAAAGCGCAATACCATGTGATAGACTAATTATTACCCTTACTATACCTTGAGTTTGAAGACATTTTGCTGTATAGATTTTAATGGAGTATCATCTGAATGTTCTACTTTAACCATTAAATCCTGCTGAAAAACAATGCATGTTCTGTCATATTGCAATGCAATTGTAATAACTGCACATAATGAAATTGTTATATGTTTTTTTAATCTGCCAATAATGTAATAAGAATGATGAGTGCATAATGTAATAACGTGTTGCATGTAATGTTATGATGCGCAAATGATAAAATTTTATACAACAGTCACAGTGGATATAAAAAAGTGTTAAAATGCCAGGCCATGTAAAAAAAAAAAAAAACGGACACCACGATGGATCGTTTTGAAACTACCAAAGCGATGCAGTGATTACTCTGAGGCTAGCGATGTGGGCTGGCAATTCGAAGGTTGCTGCGTCGAATTTTGGGAATGCCCAGATCGTTTCTACTCTGTTGGGCCCTTGAACAGTGCCCTTAAACTAAAATTGCTTTGTCCTGGATATGACATTAATATATCTAGCCCTGCAAGCAGGTCCTCTAACTTCCAGGGAAAATTTGGGGGTTGGTGGCAGGATTGGCATTCCAAAAACTTCACACTGTTCCATTCTATTTGAACTAGTGTTGTGCTGAGGTATCACCTGCTCCACTAGGGGGGACTCTACAGGTGAATCTAAGAACTGTTGCTTAAACTTAACCATTGGTGTCTGAGATGTGATGTTATAGAGTCTTCACTGAGGAAATACGATAAAAATATATCTCTTCAGTTCATGGATAACTGAGAATTTGAATAAGCAGTTCAAATGTCACTTGTTTTCTACTTTTGTTTGCTACTGAAAAAACTTGTCTTTATAAATATATGTGAACTTTTGGTAACAGCATTGTTCTTTTAGCATTTTTGGATACTTTTATGACACTTTTTTTTGTGTGACTACAAAGACTACAAAGCAATCATTCTATTTAACTTATGATGTTTCTGAAAATGAGATTTTATGTAAAATATTAACTTTTGCACTAAAAGCACTTGTATAATTCACGTAAATGATGCAACTTACATGTTCGCTGTACCTTCGGAAGAAGCGAAGGATGGGGGGCCAGCCCATCGCAGGGCACACTATGACCTGTTGTATAAAAACATACCCGTGATATACTGGAGTTCAACTACACTCCTCCTTGAATGTTATTGTATAAATTAAACTCAGTGGAAACTTTTTTTTTTTGTTAAAAATGTAATATACTGACACATTGTAATTACTAAACAAAATTGCTTGCTTTAAGGTCCAGTACTTACAGTTTATAGGCAGAATAATTTCCATCCATCCTAACCATCCTATCATGGCCTGTATGATCCACATTTCATTTCTCCCTCATGTTTACAAGCATCAAGTCACCGTTCAAATATAAACCTCATACAGTTCAAGATTGCTCCTTTATGTGGATTTTAGGTGTTTTGTATACTGATATGTAGTACCTGTTCCCAGAATCCACCTCAGAAATGTGAACGGGTATTCAATTTTGAACCATATATCAACTCAAGAATGAATTTTGCCATCTTGTAACTTAGCATGAGGGAAAATACTGCTGGAACTGTGTCCCCTGGGCCCATAAATCAAAGCTGGAGTTGTTTGGGCACAATTCTAGATGTAATATTTGATATAAACTATTTGCTAACTTTTTGGGCAGGGACAAATTGTGTTGGATCACTCATCTAACGAATAAAGATTTTTATGAAACCGGCCTGTGAAGTCAGAAATATTTTGATATTCTTTAATTCTATCATTTAATAATCAATTTTCTTTTAGTATTCTGTCATGCCCGGCTCGTCCGATCCTCGTGTGTGCCACGCCCCCTGATTATCCATGTGTGCTTCCCAGATCTTGCCCAGCTGTGTCTGATTATTTGTGCCCAGTCTTGTCTATTTCAGTCCGTGTCTTGCCCTGGTTTTTGTCCGTCATTGATGTTCGTTTACTTCCGATGTTTCCTCGCTGTTTGCCTGGCTTTCCCCACAATAAATCCCCGTTTTCCCCGTCTTTCGCCTCCTTGCCTGTTTCCTGCCAGCTTGCCTGCCCATCACTTACCCGCGACTCCTGACATATTCTGCACCCCCTTTTCTCTAAATTAAAGAAATAACTACTATTTTTTTCCACCTTGTTCCATCCATTGTGATCTGGACCCCTTTAGCTTTCTCTTCATAAAGTTTATTTTGGAAATTGTGTGATACGTTTTTTTCCTTTAGCGTTTAGACCATCAGTACAGGTGAGGTCAATGATTTCTCTTGTTATCATGATAACTTGGGCTTTTTTCTCCTTTGCGTAAGAGATACAAATTGACTTTACTTTAAACCAGGGATAGAGAACCTTTTTAGCTACAAGGGCCATAAACACCAGCTATTTTTTTGGTTTGTTTCCTTTGAGAGCCATAACATGGTTAATACAATTTGATTAGTCTATTTTTGATGTTAAGCCTACATTTTAATTACTATACTATGTCAGAGATTATGACTAAGCATTATTGTTGTCACAACCTATTAACTGAATACTTCTTGCCATTAATGCGACTTCTGGTGTTGCATGGTTTTGCTGATGGCCTTGTAGTAGGGTTCATATGTGATGCGGTAAAGCTTCATGCACGCATTGACGCTCCCATCAGTTAAACGTAACCTTAGATTGATCTTTATGTTCTTCAGATGTGAGAAAGATCACTCTCTAGGTGCTGGAAATCAAAATGTTGAGTGGGGTCACTTGCTAGGCAGGCATCTCTGAATTCTCCCAGTCTTTCAAAATGCAGAAGACAACCAGTTTGAATATCCCTGATTTATAAGTTCTAGCTTGCTTTCGAATGCAAACACTGCCTGTTGAAGAAGCAACAGTGTCCTGCATTTTCATATTTAGTTAATTTAGATGAGCAGTGATATTCACAAGATAGCGAAATTCAGGATGATCAACACATTTAATTTAGAGAAAAGTCCTGCTCAGGCAGGCTTCAAAATGGTGAAGCACTTTCCCCCTTGCCAACTAATGCATAATACTGTGCAAAAGCAAACTGGGATAATTTGTCCCAACTTCGTCTAACAGTGCTTTAAACTGGTGATCATTTAAGGGTCAGGCAACAAAAATAAATACCACATGAATAACCAGTGACACCTCACTATCTTCCCCTCTTATTGATCCTTTCATTGGCAAAACAGCAAGACATCACTATAATTGTTTTTTTTTGTTAAATTTACAGTAAACTGGCAACTGGCATCCAGAACATTACTGAAATATATGGTCAGAGAAATTTTGTAATTACAGAACAAAACTGTGGATAAAATAAATTTCACGGTTAATATCTTGCCTCTCCTGGAGCCGACACCTTATTGTGGTGGAGGGGTTTGCGTGTTCCTGTGACCTCAGGAGCTATGTTGTCTGGGGCTTTATGCCCCTGGTAGGGTCACCCAAGGCAAACAGGTCCTGGGTGAGGAACCAGATGAAGTGCAGCTCAGAAGACCCCTTAAGAAGAAAAAGACTTTGGATTCACGGTTTCCCTTGCCCGGACGCGGGTCACCGGGGCCCCCCCCTGGTGGCCAGGCCTACACTCATGGGGCCTGGTCGGGCACAGCCCGAACAAGGCACGTGGGTCCCCCCTCCAATGGGCTCACCACCCATGGGAGAGGCCATAGGGGTAGGGTGCGATGTGATCTGGGCGGTGGCCAAAGGCAGGGACCTTGGCGGTCCAGTACTCGGCTACAGAAGCTAGCTCTAGGGACATGGAATGTCACCTCTCTGATGGGGAAGGAGCCTGAGCTGGTGCGCGAGGTTGTGAAGTTCCGGCTGGATATAGTCGGACTCGTCTCTCTCGTCTCCTTGAGGGGGGTTGGACCCTTTTCCACTCTGGAGTTGCCCACGGGGAGAGGCGCCGAGCAGGCGTGGGCATACTTATTGCCCCCAGGCTGGGTGCCTGTACATTGGGGTTTACCGCAGTGGACGAGAGGGTAGCCTCCCTTCGCCTTCAGGTGGGGGGACGGGTTCTGACTGTTGTTTGCGCTTATGCGCCAAACGGCAGTTCAGAATACCTACCCTTGTTGGAGTCCTTGGAAGGGGTGTTGGAGAGCGCTCCTCCTGGGGACTCTCTTGTTCTGCTGGGGGACTTCAATGCTCACGTGGGCAATGACAGTGAGACCTGGAGGGGCGTGATTGGGAGCTGTCAACCGATCACTACCTGGTGGTGGGTTGGCTCCGCTGGTGGGGGAGGAAGCCGGCCAGGCCTGGCAGGCCCAAGCATATAGTGAGGGTCAGCTGGGAACGTCTGGCGGAATCCCCTGTCAGGGAGAGTTTCAACTCCTACCTCCGGCAGAACTTCTCCCATATCCCGGTGGAGGCGGGGGACATTGAGTCCGAATGGGCCATGTTCCGTGCCTCCATTGTGGAGGCGGCTGACCGGAGCTGCGGCCGTAAGGTGGTCGCGGCGGCAATCCCCGAACCCGCTGGTGGACAGCGGTGGTAAGGGGTGCCGTCAAGCTGAAGGAGTCCTATCGGGCTTTTTTGGCCTGTGGGACTCCAGACGTAGCTGACAGGTATCGGCAGGCCAAGTGGAATGTGGCTTTGGCGGTTGCTGAGGCAAAAACTCGGGTGTGGGAGGAGTTTGGCAAGGCCATGGAGAACGACTTCCGGACGGCTTTGAGGAGATTCTGGTCCACCATCCGGCGGCTCCAGGCGGGGAAGCGGTGCAGCATCAACACTATTTATGGTGGGTATGGTGCGCTGCTGACCTCAACTCGGGATGTTTTGGGTCGGTGGAAAGAATACTTCGAAGACCTCCTGAATCCCACCGACACGCCTTCCGATATGGAAGCAGAGTGTGGGGACTTGGGGGTGGACTCGCCTATTTCTGGGCCGGAGGTCACTGAGGTGGTCAAAAAGCTCCTCAGTGGCCAGGCCCCGGGGGTGGATGAGATTCGCCCGGAGTTCCTCAAGGCTCTGGATGCTGTGGGGCTGTCCTGGCTGACACGCATTTGCGGCATCGCGTGGACTTCGGGGGCAGTGCCTCTGGACTGGCAGACCGGGGTGGTGGTCCCCCTCTTTAAGAAAGGGGACTGGAGGGTGTGCTCCAACTATAGGGGGATCACACTCCTCAGCCTCCCTGGGAAGGTCTATTCGGGGGTCCTGGAGAGGAGGGTCCGCCGGATTGTCGAACCTCAGATTCAGGAGGAGCAGTGTGGTTTTCGCCCTGGCCATGGAACAGTGGACCAGCTCTATACTCTCCGCAGGGTTTTGGAGGGTTGATGGGAGTTAACCGACCAGTCTACATGTGTTTTGTGGACTTGGAGAGGGCATTCGACCGTGTCCCTCGGGGAGTCCTGTGGGGAGTGCTCCGGGAGTATGGGGTACCAGGCTTCCTTTTAAGGGCGGTTCGGTCCCTGTATGACCGGTGCCAGAGCCTGGTCCGCATGGGCAGCAATAAGTTGGACTTGTTTCCGGTGAGGGTTGGACTCCGTCAGGGCTGCCCTTTGTCACCGATTCTGTTCATAGCTTTAATGGACAGAATTTCTAGGCGCAGCCAGGGCGTTGAGGGTGTCCGGTTCGGTGACCTCAGGATTAGGTCGCTGCTTTTTGCAGATGATGTGGTTCTGTTGGCCTCATTGGACCGTGATCTTCAGCTCTCACTGGAGCAGTTCGCAGCCGAGTGTGAAGCGGCTGGGATGAGAATCAGCACCTCCAAATCCGAGACCATGGTTCTCAGCCGGAAAAGGGTAAAATGCTCTCTCCGGGTTGGGGATGGGGTCCTTCCCCAAGGGGAGGAGTTTAAGTATCTCGGGATCTTGTTCACGAGTGGGGGAACGATGGAATGGGAGGTCGACAGGCGGATCGGTGCGGCGTCATGCGGGCGCTGCATCGGTCTGTCATGGTGAAGAGAGAGCTGAGCCAAAAGGCAAAGCTCTCGATTTACCAGTCGATCTACATTCCTACCCTCACCTATGGTCATGAGCTATGGGTAGTGACCGAAAGAACGAGATCGCGGGTGCAAGTGGCCGAAATGAGTTTCCTCCGCAGGGTGGCTGGGCTCTCCCTTAGAGATAGGGTGAGGAGCTCAGTCATTCGGGAGGGACTCAGAGTAGAGCTGCTGCTCCTCCGCATCAAGAGGAGCCAGATGAGGTGGCTCGGGCATCTGATTAGGATGCCTCCTGGACGCCTCCCTGGGGAGGTGTTCCGGGCATGTCCCACTGGGAGGAGACCCCGGGGAAGACCCAGGACACGCTGGAGAGACTATGTCTCTCGGCTGGCCTGGGAACGCCTCGGGATCCCCCCAGAGGAGCTGGATGAAGTGGCCGGGGAGAGGGAAGTCTGGGCTTCCCTGCTGAGACTGCTGCCCCCGCAACCCGACCCCGGATTAAGCGGAAGATGATGGATGGATGGATGGTTAATATCTTATTCAAATACAGAATGTAACCATAATGTTTCTTTGCAAACACTGTAAAATTTGCATTTAATCTTTATGAATACAGAATATAATATTGTTATTTAAAGTTAAATTTAATATATTTAACACCTGTAAACACCTGTTCGATTCTACATTGAAAACAATTATTTACTGTTAAATAGACAGTATCTAGAATCTTTTTGTACTATTATCAGAACTGTATTATTTACAGTTAAGTTCTGGATACCACAGCTGCCACTTTTTAACCGTGAATTCAATGGAATTTAACTTATTATTTCATAAACCTTGCTTTTACATAGCAGACGTCTACTACATTTTGTTGTCATGCATATTTTGCCAAACATGTACACTGGAGATTAGTACCCCTTTAAAAAATATTAATGTTGTACATAAGCAAACAGGAAACAAACTTAATATTTTAACAGTCTATTAAATTATTATAACAAGAATATAAGACATTTTGTTGGTGTATTTTTTCGGTGTGTGCATGAAAGTCAACAGTACCAACTAACAAGTATTAGCACATTTTTTAAACAATTTCTTAAATGTTGGTACATTTCTATAACAAAAGAAGTTGCACTCAAATACTTTTCAACCAAAAATTTAAAAAAATCATGAAAAAGTCCACCTCTTAAATCATATGCATGTGCATAGAATTACTGTACCTTCAAAGTGACTCTCTCCACTCATGGTCAGAGAAGTCAGAGATCGACGGCATGACTTTTGGGTTCACAGTGAGCTGCTTCTTGTGTGTCCCTTCAACTTTTGACCCTCATTCTGGATTAAACACCTTGGGAAAAAAACAATATTTGTAATAATTAGACTAGTACGTAGTAAAACAAAACAAAGATTTTAGAGAAGGCAATTTTAGTTTTAAAAATGTAATCAAGTCTGGTAATGAGGAATAAAATCAACACTAGAAAAACATATTACATTATAGAATTATATTTTAATAGTTTTAAGTTTAATGGCTGATATTTAATGCCATGTAGGTTGAGGATATTTCAAGTGGTACAAAATAGGGGGTGGAAGGCAGATTATTAAGGATGGACAGATTTTTGTTGATGTCCCTAAAATCAACAGCCACAGACTCCACTAAACAAATCCATAGAGCTCTGAAAAATAAAATAAATAATGCTCACAAAGCAAAATAGGGCTACATAAAGATAGCAAAGCACTGGCGATCTGACCCGAGTATAGAATAGTGCAAGAAACATTACACACACACAGCATAAATTTCCAAAATTTCTGTTTACTGTTTGTAGCAAAACAGTACAACATCCATCCATCCATCCATTTTCCAAACCGCTTATCCTACTGGGTCGTAGGGGGTCCGGAGCCTATCCTGGAAGCAATGGGAACAACCCAGGATGGGAGGCCAGCCCATCGCAGGGCACACTATGACCTGTTGTATAAAAACATACTTGTGATATACTAGAGTTCAACTACACTCCTCCTTGAATGTTATTGTATAAATTAAACTCAGTGGAAACTTTTTTTTTTGTTAAGAATATAATATACTATACTAAGTCCAATAAGCCTCAGCATGTTTTTGGACTGTGGGGGGGAAACCAGAGTACCTGGAGGAAACCCCACAACGACGGGGGGAGAACATGCAAACTCCACACACATGTGACGCAGGCAGAGATTCGAACCTTGGTCCCAGAGGTGTGAGGCAACAGTGCTAACCACTGCACCACCATGCCGCCCCTAAACAGTACAACATATAGTATAAATAAGATGTGTTAATCTTTTTATACCTTTCATAAAGTAAAATTATAGTACTATGGAAATTATATGGTTAAGTTTAATTACATTAAATACCGTAAGTGATAAATGTGCAGCAATCCTAATCATATGACAAAACAGCACTAAATTTGGCTTAATTATTAAAATAACAAGCAGCAAAGAAAGTAAATAAATTTTAAATTTTTACATTCTTAAACATTTGCCAAGAAATTCAAAATTTAGTCTAATGTTTTAAAATTGCTTTCTAAAAAAAAAGAAGATTATTGCCTCTATCAATTTTTCATTTATACACGTTAAGCTAATTGGTCTATAGTGTAAAGGGTCACTTCTATCTCCTTTTGTGAAACTGTGTTATATTTGTGTGCTTCCAGTCTGAGGGTACCACACCTGCAGATAAGGATTTTTGAAATAGTCAAGTTAAATGTCTGGAGGTTGAAGGAGCCACCTTGTGCTCTGCTTTACTTCTCTGTAGTGCTGTTAGGGCAATACATTTCTGCAAAAAGGAAACATTCAAAATATAAATCACATATGCAGATATCAGTTTCCCTCTCTCTTAAATAAAATAAACATTTCATGTGTATTTAGCATACCATAGATGTAGGCTGCAGAGTACTTTGATATTCTTTAGTATAGGCTAAGATCACAAAAAAGCAGCCCCAGTGGCCTAATGGATAAGGCACTGGCCTTCTAAGCCAGGGATTGTGGGTTCGAGTCCCATCTGGGGTGTGATCGCTTTAACAAATTTCTACATGAGATTAACAAAGTTTAACAGTTCATTGCCAGCTTCTACTGCTGTATAAACTTTGAGAGTACTCACAGTGCTGTTTACTGAAAGGTACAGAATAGCAATAAAGAAAATATACTATGTCCTGTGTATGACACTAAACTGCATTTGGCCCTGCAAACGGTCCTCCAACTTGCAAGGAAACAATTTTTTGGGGGGTGGTGGCAGGAATGGTACTCCAGCCACTGTAAAACAACTCACAACTGCTCAAATTAAACAAGCTAGATACTCTTCTGCTCTCCGTGGGAGTAGCTCTGCTGCAGCCGCCCACAGGAAGGCTGCGCACACCATGAATCGAAACCATCGGAGAGCTAATAGGGTCAGGCCTGTTGTGGATCGGGACTGGTGTGATGCTGAGGTGTCGCCTGCTGCATGGCTGCACTCAGGTCCCAGTTTGAGGCAACCCTCAAGTGTATGCTCCGACTGCAGTGAGTGATGTCTTGTTGAGGGAGACATTTTACTTGCAACTTCGCTCAGTGGTTGAAGGGTGACACTCCTCTGGTTGTGGGTGACTTCAATGCGACCACTGCCACTGACAGAGCTGGTTATGAGGATTGGAGGTGAAAGTGGCTCCATGTTCCTTTACTTTGCGAAAGGTCAGGGGCTGCGGGTCGCTGTGTTCTGGTTCTAATGCCCTGAGCCGCATCATTGGACTTGGTACTCTAATACTGGTGGTGCTGGAGCCTCCTGCAGAACTACAGGGTCTACAGAAGTGCCCAGTTTGTGAATTCTAACCACAGACTTGTTGTTACTACTCTGAAGATTCAGCTTAGATCCAGTAGGCTACCACCTACTAGGAGAATGAGGCTGGACTCAATCAGACTCCAAGATCCACCTGTTTCTGACTTTCAGACTTTGGTGTGACTGCTGAATCTAATGTGATGTGGGAGACCTTCTGTGATAAGACCCTGAAAGTTGCCGAGGGTTGTGTTGGTGTTGCCAGTGTTCCTAGAAGGTGGTGTTTCATCTCACAGGGCACCCTGAATATTATCAAGAGGAGTTGCAGCACATGACTTGGTGGCAACACCCATCTGTAATGGGAACTAAGAAGGACAGCTGTGAGGGCTCTGAGGGCAGATAAGGGGGCAGTTGTTAGACGAATTTGTGAGTAGGTGATATACCATCTGTAGTCTAGTGACCCACATCCTACTTAAAGAGGAATCAAAGCATTACACATAGCTGAATCTGTTACTCTGAGACTTGCAGACAGGGCGGGTGATGGGACGGTCCTTACGGATGACACTGGAGTTGTGACCCGCTGGGCCGGATACAGTTGTTTAAAGCTGACCCTTCAGCAAGCGTGAATATCGACAGAGGTTCTTTGCAGCCTTTGTTGATTTTTGTAAAGCATTCGACTCAGTTTACCTAATTGCCCCGTGGGACATCCGTGACTTCACGGGATCCCCCTGAAGTTGCTGGACGTCATGGCTGGCCTGTACACTGGTACTGTGAGTGCTGTGCAGAGTGGAGGGAGAACCTTCCCAATTCTTCCCAGTTGATTCTGGGGTTTGACTGCGGTGTGATCTTAGCAGAGTCAATGGAGGCTCTGATTGGGGCTCTCGAGAGACTGAGGAAGGAGTCTGAGTTTCTGGGATTGCGGGTGTCCTGGATAAAGACCAAGATTCAGGCATTTAATGACTTCTTAAGCACAGACATCAGTAGTATGTTTGCCTGCAGGGAGAGTGTCGACCTTGTCAAGAGATTTACATACCTTGGCAGTGACAATCACGTCTCTGGTGATTCTTCCTATGAAACCAGCAGACAGATTGAAAGAGCATGGGAGGTCATGAGGTCGCTGGAAAGGGGTATTTGGTACTCCCGATATCTTTGCAAGAAGACGAAGGTCCATGTCTTAAGAGTCCTGGGGTCCTTAGTCTTGCTGTATGGCTGTGAGACATGGACACTATCCAGTGAGCTGAGACGAAGACTAAATTCCTTCAGTACTGTGTCTCTTCGGAGAATCCTTGGGTAGAGTTCAATTTTATGAACCTGTAGCATTTAACAGAAAGGAGTGTTTGGAATAGCTGGTGGCCAGCATGAAAGGGATCTGTAATGATCTTCTCACATCATAGCAGCATATGGCTCAGTGGGCTGTGCTGTGATCAGAATATCGCCAGTTTGAAACCAGCTTCAGCATGTCTGCGGGTCCCTGAGCAAGACCCTTAACCCCCAGCTCCCTGGGTGCTGCAACAGGTGGCTGCCCTTCGTGGCCAGCTTACTCTCACCTACAAAGAGCAAGTTGGGGGAGGGGTAAAGAGAGTTTCCCCAAGGGGATTAATAAAGTATCTATTATTATCAATTATGAAAGGGATCTACAATGATCTCAGCTCATGGCCAACACGAAAAGCATCTGGAATGATCTTTTCAGCTTATAGCCAGCATAAAAGGGATCAGCAATGATCTTCTCAGCTCATGGCAAACATGAAAGGGATCTGCAGTAATCTTCTCAGCTCATGGTCAGCATAAAAGGGATCTACAATGATTTCACTTCATAGCCAGCATGAAAGGGATCTACAATGATCTTCTCAGCTCATGGCCAGCATGAAAGGAATCTGCAGTAATCTTCTCAGCTCTTGGTTAGCAGGAAAGTGATCTACAATGATTTCACTTCATAGCCAGCATGAAAGGGAATTAAATGATCTTCTTGGCTCATGGCAAACATGAAAGGGATCTGCAATGATCTTCTCAGCTCGTGGCCAGCTTGAAAAGAATATGCAATGATCTTGCAGTCCATGGCTAGCATGAAAGGGATCTGCAGTGATCTTTTCAGCTCATGCGAACCATAAAAGGCTTTTCTCAGCATATAGTCAGCAGGAAAAGGATTGGCAATAATGTCAGCTTATGATCAGCATGAAAGGGACCTGCAATGATCTTTTTAGTTCATGGCAAGCATGAAAGGAATCTACAGTAATCTTCTCAGGTCATGGCTAGCATGAAAGGAATCTACAATGATTTCATTTCATGGCCAGCATGAAAGGGATCTACAATGATCTTCTCAGCTCATTATTCTCAGCTTGTATTATATATTCCATTATAATGGTTGGTATGAAAATTAATGAAGCATTATAGCTTCTGCTATTGACAGTCATAAGGCATTATAATGTGGATGATAATACCTCAAAAGCTCCAATGAAGCTCTCCTCTATAATGCACCATAGATACGTTCATAATGCAGTACAAAGCATCTGTAGTTCTTATACAGACCATTATACTGCATTACGAAGGTATCTATGGTGCGGAATTTGTGGGGAACATTAATGATCTTCACTTTTACAATGTGCAAATGTGCCATTAGAGTCCAATATTAAACTTCCCAATGGTTCAACACTAACCTAAGATATAACATAAGACATTTACAAACTAGAGAAGGCTATTTAGTCCATCAAGCTCATTTGGGGAGAACTTAACTACTGTAATAGCTCAGAGTTGTTAAAATCTTATTTAGCTCTGATTTAAAGGAAACCATCATGTGAGTGCTGCTCTTAGGATTCAAACTGATTTTTGGTGGTGTTATGAGAAAGGGGGAAAATGCAGTGTCTAGAGGGAAAAAAATGCCTTTTCCAGCTGTATTCTGTCTCACATTATACCCCAACAGCATTCCATAAAACGGATAATTGCCGTAGCGGGGTTCCCAGTTATTTATGACATGTTCCTGTTTGCATGGATCTAGGTGTCTGCAATTATTGGTGTTCCAGGTGAGTTAGTGAAGTACATTTATATTTACAATATATTTTTGTGAAAAAGGAAAGGAAATCACATACTAAACTTGAAGCCATAGCATGTAAAACAATGTGAATCCTCTGTATCATTAGCATTACTTATTTCTAGCGTTAGTGTTTGTCTTAACATAATTAACACAAATCATACCATATTGGCAGGTGCCACAAAGGCAATTTTTGAATAAAAATAAAATATAAATAGAAATAGCTATATGATGATATCTTCAAATATGATTTGGTCAGACTTAAACAATTTTGTAATTCATAATAAAAATGAAAGAAATCCATCTAAAAATAATATTTCATTGCTATCCTTGCAGCACCCAACTTAATAAATTTAAATGTCATATGTATTTGTTTTGTAATCTGGAACCGGAAACAATTACTCATTTATTTTGCAGCTGTATATTTTCAAGGGAACTGTGGAAAGAGATATCTTTGGTAATGTGGCTTGTGATATTGACTATTCTTTAACTGTCATTAAGATAACTCTTTTAGCGAAATTCTATATACATAAATTAAATATTGCATAAACCAGACCCAGTTTTAGGTTATTCTACATTGACTTATTTTTGTGACTTATTATTAACGTTGAAATGTAATAAGAAAGCTGTAAAGACACCTCTTATTTTGGGAAAAATTATCAAGTGTTTGGATTGATCCTGAGGAAAAACATTTAACTATTTTTTTCTATTTTTCGGGTGGGACTATACAGTTTATGTATGTATGTTCGTTTGTTCTTATTTTGTTATTATAACATTGGTGAACAATTATGACCTTTTTCATTTAAATAAATATATTTTTATAAAGCGTTCTGTCCTGATCCCTTCGGCGTTTTCAGTACAAAATGGCCGCAGCGCTACCGCACCACCATCTAGCGGTGGTTATTAAAAAAGCAAACACTGCTCGCCACCAGTTGTAAAATTCAAGTACGCATGTGTGCTTGAACTGTGAGCACATGCGCGGTACTAATCGGAAAGATTACGTTGACCCGGCACGTATGTGCGCTTGTAAACTATGATGAACCGGATCTGATTTTGTTGTCTGTTTCATACTGTCTGAATGCCCTACTGTATATTGTGATATGTAGGAGTCGTATGTGTACTAACAAAAATTATCTGTGATATACTGCTCTTTCTATCAACATAACTAGCTAGCTTCTTTAAGCAAGATGGTACTGGCCAGCTACAATCGGTTGTTAACTGTTTACAAACTTACCTGGAGTTGTGACAGTTTATTTCAAGTTGGAACAGGTGTCCAGCTTCTGTCGGAGCATTTGAAAAGCTCGTTTCGTTTTAAAGTGAGTGGGAACCCACGTAAACGCCGACGTTAACATGGCTGCAAAACAACATATATTCAAATAACACTATAAGATTTTTTTTAAGGTGACATTTCATAAGGGAATTTTCTGTGGTTAAGAATCACATCTTACCTAGTTGTTGATGATGATAATAATGAAAATAAGATTGTAAGAGCAGTAATAGTGGTATTTTTTATGAACCTACTATAATATATTGTCGGATAGCCTACTGAAAGCTATATCCTGTCATGTATTAAATGTAACGTGTGTGTAGTTTGCTAGATAAACTAAGAGCGTATCAAAACTTGCTATTGTCATAAAGCACTGATTCTCGAACTATGGGTTGCGACTTCTCGTGAACCCAAAGCCACCGCCCGCGAATTTTAATCGTTGCGGATGTGAAGATTTCCAGACAAGAAGTTTGAGAACCACCATCTTCTGAAAACAAGGTGCACGGTTGTTGTTGATGGCTGTTCATGCACTCTTTCAGTCATTAGATCATTCTTCAGTGCAGGAAAGGCAGCGGCAACACATGGCTAGAGGTCTGCCTAAGCTGAAGCCAGTAGCAGGGGTGAAGCAGACCATTGTGGTTGCTTCTGGGAAAGGTGGAGTGGGCAAGTCGACCACTGCAGGTATGTTGAACTTTAAAACTTGCTCTCTGAAATACAGAGCTTTTTAATTTCACATTTAAAAATAAATGTTGTAATGAAAAGTAAATGTGTAGATTTCTGGAAAACATGAAGAGTTGCATGTTTGTGTGTGGCACATGTTTCATATAGTTTTGAATTCTAAGTATTTTTAAAAACGAATATTTATACCACTGGAATGTGTTGTAGTAATTTTCTGATGAAAGTAAAAAATAAATATTTTAACCTGCACTCTTTGAATCTGAGGATGGCCTGAATAGCAAAACTGCTAGCTGACGATAATTAAAATTAGCAGGAATAATCTTGAGCCCTATTTGAAGAGGGTTAGTTTTACCTGAGTGCATAATGTAATTTAACAATTAATTACTGATGCCGTCCATAATCATTGGGTTAGGGACCTGCACCCATGTCTGGAAAATCATGGGTTCAGAACCTGTGGCCGGCAGAGTAATCGTCACAGTTGGCTCCTTGAGCAAAGCCCCCCCCCCCCCCCCCCCCCAGTTGGTCCCAGGGCACTGGCTGCTCTCTGATCCTCACTTGTTATATAAAAGGGACTGATTTCTGGAAAGTGAAAAAGGTTGTACATGTCATTATGTTGTTGTAAACTTTTCCCACTGGAGCTGTACATCTGGCAACTTAAACACTGCTTTAGCAAATCAGAGGAGCATTGGCCGAATATGTCCTGCCCCCCCCCACACACACACTTTTTGGCAATTATATTTTGAAAAAAAAGTTTTTGGAATACCTTTGGAAATAAAATTTTATTTTACATGAGCATATAATATTTTAACCGACAACCACAGCAAGCACAGGCAATCAGATTACAGTCAGTGTATTACACAGCAAACATTACAAAAAACAAATGTATGGGGTAGGGTAGATAATGAATATTACAAACTGGTTGAGCCATATTAATAAATGATATACCAGCTCTTTTAAAATGAATGCCATCTTTCTTTAACAGCCACTGTCGGTATAGTACTAGCAGTGGCACAGGCAGGGAAGCCTGTCAAAACACTCACCACAAAATATCGCATTTGGCCCCATCTATTCCCTTTTTCATCTAGACCATGAATATAAGATGTATTTTGAGGGAAAAAAAACCCGTCTTATACTTGGGTCACCACAGTAGTATTTGTGTCTTTTTAATATAATTTTTTAGATATTTTTTTAAAAAACATTGTTTTTTGTTGCTATGCCATGCTTCACAGTAATGGTGATAATGAGTGTATGATGCGCTGTTCTGTACAATACAGATTTGGTTTAACGACATATGGCCGCTTAATTATTTATTATGATATATTCATATTTGTCTTACAATATTTTCATCAGAACATAACTCGAAATCTTCATTAGAATATAACCCCATCGTAAATTGAGGAGTATCTGTACTTTCCGAAAGAGAAATGCTATATGAAACACCATTGTCACAGCACAACAGCCTGGTTTTATGACTTTCAGATAATTCTTTATTTTGGTTCTTATGTGTAACTCCTTAAGGTGACAAAGGAAATTCATACATATAGTACTCGGAGGAATGAGTCACTGAAACCTGCATAGATGTTCTGAGGGATAAATTAGTAAATTTGAAACTTTATTTTTCAGTAGAAATGTGCATTGGTCTTTTGACAGCATTTTTTTAATGCTCTCATAACTATGAAATTTCATGAACAGTCCTGATTGAAAGGCACTGTACAGTACATGAAATACAGAAAAGAATACTGAATGTCTGTTTAATCTGGTTTCTTTATTGTTAACAGTGAATCTGGCACTTGGACTTGCAG
This sequence comes from Brienomyrus brachyistius, assembly GCF_023856365.1. Classification (NCBI taxonomy): domain Eukaryota; kingdom Metazoa; phylum Chordata; class Actinopteri; order Osteoglossiformes; family Mormyridae; genus Brienomyrus; species Brienomyrus brachyistius. The sequence continues at coordinate 6,282,438 of NC_064546.1, read as the reverse complement.
TTAATGATCCGGTATGAAAATCCATATTTTCTGTTTATTCAGTTTCCTCTTGAAATTCAATAAAACGCTTGAATAAATTCTTGTTATTAAGTCACTGTTATTAACTCTGTCACTTTATTAATTAAACAGAGTAAAAAAGTGGGGATTCTGGATGCTGATGTTTATGGCCCTTCAGTTCCTAAGATGATGAACCTGAAGGGGAGCCCTGAGCTCACAGAGAGTAGGTGTGCTTTTTTTCTTGAAAGTTAAAGGTTTCTTATTTTTAACAGTGTTTACTTAGAGAAAATATCTCATCTTATAGAAATCTTGACTTGGTCAGTTTCTTCCGTCTGTGGATGTAAAATTCTCTCTCCTTGATTTCAGAAAATCTAATGAGACCGTTGGTGAATTTTGGAATTCCGTGGTGAGCATATGGTTTTACAGTGCAGTAAAAAGAAACTGATGCATAGGAGACAGCCTGTTCTGAACACATTATCACTATTCCTACAGCATGTCAATGGGATTTCTGGTAGACGAAACAACGCCTATTGTCTGGAGGGGTTTGATGGTAATGTCAGCCATAGAGAAGCTGCTGAGGCAGGTGAGAATATGGATTGCTGTATGAGTTTCTCAATCTATATTTCTGTTGTATATTGGATCCTTGCTTTTTTTTGCATCTAGTCCACAAGTACATATCCTCACTTAGACTTTGTTACTCAGCTCTGAATGCCATTGTAACCCTTCCCATGATGCAGTATATATTTTGTTCACCTTTGTTTCCTTGGTTCAAAAGCTGAATGTACCATTTTGTCAAACCTGTACTTAAGTCCTCATTCCTTACCCATGTCACATGGCTGTCATGGCAGTTCTGACTCAAGCTAATTTTACAGTCAGCAATAGGAGTCTAAGAAAAAATCGATACACTTGAGTATCGCGATATTTCGTTTTGCAATATACTATCAATTTTCAAAAACACAACATAGATTTTTTAATTAATAGTTTACATATATTCGCGGTAGACAGTGGTATGCTTTGTATCGTGTTTTACCTCCGGGCCGCTAGATGGCTGAGCTCAGTGCGATGTACCAATTGCGCCCCACTCGCCTAATAGTAGTAGTAGTAGTAGTAGTAGTAGTAGTCGTAGTCATAGTCTGGTCATTAGGAACATTAGCAGCGATGGCTGAATCTGAGTGTGTCAGACCGGATCCTACGGCGTACTGAGCTGAATTATATAATCATTTTGGTTTCCATGGTAAAGAAGGCAAGGATATCGACAAAAGCCATGCCATTTGCAAGGCAGATGTCATTACTTTATTGTCAGACTGAACAAAAAACATGTTGGAAGTTATAGCAATAATTTCTTAATTTATTTTTTAATTTTAAAAAACTAATTAAAAAAGTGGCTTAATTTAAATATATGGAGCCTATAGTGCAGAGGTCACTGACAGGCGGACCGCGGTCCAGGTCCGGACCCAGCGGCTGCCGCATACGGACCCAGATCGATAACCAAAACTGAAAGTTATGATTGAAAACCTGATGGGGCGCTTCTATTTTAACCGGTGCAGCTTTTGTAATCTTTTTGGTAGTGATTTAGCAGTAGAACCGGCGTTTCCCACGCCAATGAACGTCAAACACCTTTGACTGCCAAGCAAGACGCAGTTCTACATACTGTATGCAGCCCTTAGTTTACGCTAATGTGCCATTAATGTTAACACCCTATGTTAACAAAGCTAACACCCGCAACCAAAAAGCCATAATGTTCCTAAGAAAGTGGCTGATCTGTCCTGAAATCGTAAAGCTGAAAATTTTTCAAACACAGTATGTATTATATAACATGTTGGATAAATAGACGTATTGGTGATTTCATGTTCGTTGAAGTTTCTGCTTTTTAACAATAGTATAAAGTTATTTGTTATATGAATGAACTCGGGTGAAACAAAAAAGTACGTTTTCAGGTTTGCCAAATCCCAAGAATCTGGCATGACACTCATGATTTTAGACACGCAGGAAATCTTTCGGCTAATCTAAATTATTCCATTCTAAACCTAAAGTTAGCTATGTCAAAAGTGTATTTACATGGTTAAATACAAAAGCAGATTACTTACAAGGTAAGAACTTACATTTGTGTGCATAGACATCTCGAATTGAAAATCTCTCTCCAGTCAGCTGCTCAAAGTTGGCAACCACGCGTTTTATTTTAGATAAAAAGTAAAATGCATGGTTTTCCCCTGAAACGTCTTGTCATTCTGTTTGCGTTGTTACTCCGACAAATATAAAACGAATATGAGAAAAACGTAACATGTCATGCTTTATATCTTTTCAAAATAATAAGATCACCCATATCCTACTCTAATAATGATTAAAGTTATAAGTTCGTATGTATTTATATTAAAACGAGACTTTAATATTATAACCGCTGTGGGATTATCGAAACCAGTACTTAAATCCATGAACACTAAAATATCTCATATAAACATGACTGTATTTTGGGTTTTACAGCTTTTTGGGGTCAGAGTAACTCTGCTGCTGGAGGATTACTGACTGTCCCATTGTTTTCTAAATGGGTGAGCGGTGATGGCCCATTAAGAAAAACGAAAGGTGTGATACGCCGAAAAATCTGCTGCTGGTTGTTGGAGACCCGGCGGTTTTAGTGTTAATGGACGAGGAAACGCACAGACCTGCCATGCATGTTATGCCATCCCATGTGATACCACTCAACATTATACATATCGGCATTCATACATATATATTCAGATCTATGTCCCATGACAATAAATATTGTCAAAATGTTTTTGAAATGTATTGAATTAATTTGATTTGACAGTCAAGTATTGATTACATGCAATGTTGATAAAACTAATAGGCTACTTAAATAGCACACTAAAAAATTTAGATATGATCTTCCAGACCTTTGCTTCAAGAATTTTTTTCTAACTGGACCACTTTAAATTTTAATTAAATACCCCTGCTATAGTGGGTGTATAAAAGTTGTATGCACTGAACTTGTTTACGTGAAGTAAACGTTTTTGCTTGAATCTGTAGGCACGTGATTATCATTATAACCTTACATACAGTATCGCAATATATCGCGATATATTGAATCGGAACTCCTGTATTGTGATATGTATCATCAGATTCTTGCCAATACGCAGTCCTAGTCAGTAATATTCCGGGCAAACGTGGGGCTGACTGTTTTTTGTAAAGATTTTCTTGAAGCTGTTTTTTATGAGGAAAGGAGGGGTTTGGAATGAAGTTACTATAGTAATGTAATTTAGGAAAATGGTTAAGCACCATTGATTTCTTCTAATTTATTTAATTGCACACCGGAAGATGATGATCAGATCATTGTTGAGTGTTATAACTTGGGTCTATGGGATATTTAAAATAGAGCCATACAGTAGATTAAGAAATGACTTCAAAGAGATCACAATACAATCAGCTGAATGAAAGGTTTTGTATAATAATCCAATATTGGTCATGAAACAATGCCGATATTCAGTATTTTTTTAATGATTTTACAAATTATGATGAATGTTTTTTTTTATTATTTTTTTTAAAGGTGCACTGGGGTAACTTGGACTACCTGGTTATTGACATGCCACCAGGTACTGGCGATGTCCAGCTATCCATCACCCAGAATATTCCTATTGCAGGTTGGTGGCCCTTCTGTGAGCGACACTGTAGGTCAGCATAGAAAACTGCTATGTCATCAACACCATAGCCTGTCAGAATGGAAGAACCACTGTTGTGACTAAATAATAGTACTTTATATATCCCTTGATTTATAAATCTTTGACTTTTTTGCATTTGTGATACTCTATACACTCAACCGAGGTACAACCAAATTTGAGGCTGGTTATGCTTACAGAAAGTACTGTATTATTCTTGGATAAAATGGATTATAATACTTTTATGTTCAGGTGATGCTAAATTCTTTACCAAAGGCATCAGAATCAACTAATTTTGTTAGTTGTTATTGGGGGATCAGTCGTGATCAAAACTGGACTCTGTGGTCTTTTATTTATAAATCTGATCATCAGATCGATCTTCTGTTTTTCACAGAATAACTAGAACTAATTTGTCTGCTCAATTTTTGCTCCAGTACATCTTTTTTCCTATACTTCTGTGTAACTTCCAAAAAAGCGCTGGTGGTTGTGGTCAATACTGTAAGTTAACAAGCTATCCCTGCAAGTGCCTCGCCAGTGGTTTGTGTTCGAACATAATGGTGGCGCGACCATCTCCACTTGATTTTTTTTTTTAATGCTCAGCCCTGCACTTCTGGTGAACTCAGGCGAATCCCTTCCTTCAGTAGTAAACATTGGCAGCTTCAGCCTGTTGCACATTGACTAACTAGAGGGTTGATAATATATTTGTCCTTAAACATAGTGGTAAGTTGCAGCACTAATAAAGTACGTGTTCATACATCAAAAGTGAACAAAATAGCTAACAGAAATAAAAACTTCTAAGCCAACACAAGGTGTTAATTCACACTTGTTTTTCGTCACATTGTGCACAACAGTAATTGGTCTGCATTCTCTAAAGATTACAAGGTCACTCTCTACACGGTTTACATCAGCTTCTGAAAAGAGTCCTAATGATTACATTCTCTGCATTATGAAGTGATAAATAATATTCAACACTGTCTCAGTTATCAGATTGACTCTTGCGGCATGACAAGTAACAGTCTTTATTTTAGTTTTGTTTTGAAGTATGAATTATCATTCACACATTTTTATACCATCTTTTAATACAATTGGTATTAATAGAAATTTGAATGAACAGTGGTTTTAGTCAATGTAGTGTAAATGTATGGGTATTGGTTCTAATAAAGCATATTTCTGCTTACTGTTTGGTTTTAATTTTGGCTTAGGGTGCATTAAAAAGGTCTTAAGTCTTAAATTTCACAACAGGGTTTCTGCAGACACCCTGTATATCTGATTAAATGAGTTATACATTTGCTTTCTATACTTTGTTTCTTTTGACAAACAGTTATTGCTTTGGCCATACATGCTGATTTACAATCAAGTCAGAGGTCTATTCTGAACTCATCCACAGAACATTTGGACTCATCCACAGAACAATCTTCCCATATCCTTCTGGATTATCCACTTAGTCTTTCTCAAACTTTAGATGGGCAGAGAGAGAGAAACTTTAGATGGAGAGTCATGGCTTTCTCATTGCAACCTGCCATGCACGACATTGCTTTCAGTGCTGTCCTGAGGGTTGAATTCCCTCTATTTGAACACCAAAATTAGTCCAAATTTTGTAGAAATAGTTTTGTAACCTTTTTCAGCCTGGTGAGCAACATTTTTTCTTGATGTTCTCAGAAATCTCTTTTGTTCGAGCCATAACATACTTAATGACCATGTGACTTTTACGGTTTGTCATTTTTTCTTTGGAATGGAGTGTTTTTGGCAATTTTTTTTCCTCTAAAAATTGCCTTGGAGTAACTCTATTCGCAATTTGAGGTTTTGCATTATTGTGTTTATAAGCTTCATTGAGCCCCCATTGAGTCTCACTCATTCTCTTTCTGGTTTCCAGGAGCTGTCATTGTCTCTACACCACAAGATATCGCTTTGCTGGATGCCCGCAGAGGGGCTGAGATGTTCCGCAAGGTCAATGTGCCGGTATGAACAGAGCTAAATTCCAACTCACATTTTGATCAGAACATCAGCATGGTAAATATCTTGTGTATAGACAAAAATACAATTTCTAATGGCTTTTTCCCCTCATTGGATTTCACAGGAAAAAAATGCATAACTAGTGTGATAGTGTCATGATACCAAAATTTCAAACTTTGGTACTATACCAAGAAAAGTATTGAAATTCAATCCCTTTTTTCATATACAACACAGAATATAATGTAACTCAATTAAAAATTTATTTAAATCGCAATTTTGTGTGCAGTAAAAACGTCACAACCTTCCCTAAACTGTTGTCTCTAATCTAAAAAAAAAAAAAATCACATCGCATTGTCAGTCAAAGCATAATACACTGATCAAAAAAATTAAAGGAGCACTTTGAAAACATATAAGATCTCAATAGGAAAAAAAATCATGCTGGATATCTATGTTGATATGGACTGGGTAATGTGTTAGGGAAGAAAGGATGCTACATCGTTTGATAATTTTCATTTCTATCAACCTACAGAGGGCTGATTTCAAAGACATCCCAAAAATCAAAGTGAAAAAATGATGAGGCTAGTCCATTTTGCCGAAGTTTCATTGCAGGACTCAAAATCATACTCAGTATATTTTTTATGGCCCCCACATGCTCGTATGCATGCATGACAATGGATGGTGTCCTGAGGGATCTCCTCCCAGATCTGGTCCAGGGCATCACTGAGCTCCTAGACAGTCTGAGGTGCAAGCTGGCGGCATCGGATGGACCGAAACATAATGTCCCAGAGGTGTTCTATAAGATTTAGGTCAGACAAGCATGGGGGACTAGTCAATGATATCAGTTCCTTCATCCTCCAGGAACTGCCTGCACACTTTCGCCACATGAGGCTAGGTATTGTCGTGCACCAGGGCTAATCAAGGACCCACTGCACAAGTGTAAGGTCTGACAATGTGTCCAAGGATTTTATCCCGATACCTAATGGCAGTCAAGGTGCTGTTGTCTAGCCTGTAGAGGTCTGTGCACTGCTCTATGGATATGCTTCCACGTACCATCATTGAACCAACACCAAACCGGTCATTCTGAACAATGTTAGACCATTTCACATCTGTCACATATGCTCAGGGTGAACCTGCTCTCATCTGTGAAAAGCACAGGGTGCCAGTGGCAGACCTGCCAATTCTGGTATTTTATGGTAAATGCCTATCGAGCTCCATGGTGCCGGGCAGTGAGCACAGGACCCACTAGAGGTCGTCGTGCCCCCAGGCCATCCTCATGAAGTCTCATTCTTGGGTCAGAGACGTTCACACCAGTGGCCTGTTGGAGGTCATTTTGTAGGGGCTCATTCTGTTCCTCCTTGCACAAAGGAGCAGACACAGCAAACCTTCTGGCAATGGCATGTATTGATGTGCCATCCTGGAGGAGTTGGACTACCTGTGCCTCATGCTACCAGTAGTGACACTGACCATAGCCAAATGCAAAGCTAGTGAAAAAACATTTGGAAAAGATGAGGAAGGAAAAATGTCAGTGTCTTCCACATGTTAAACCATTTCTGTTTTGGGGGTTGTCTCATTGTTGCCCCTCAAGTGCACCTGCTGTTATTTTCATTATCATGAAATCAGCAGAACCTGATTAACAAGCCCCTCTGCTATTTAAATGACCAGATCAATATCCTAGAAGTTTAATTGTCTTGATGCTGTACTCTGATTAAAAAGTGTTCCTTTAATTTTTTTTAGCAGTCCAGCAGTAACCATTGTAATTGTACTGTGATCATGTTCAGAGATATTAACTAACAGTAACCACTATTATAAATTAGGTGTTCCGTTATATTATTATTACAATAATAGAACAGATATAGGGAATTTATTATTAGTGACAGTTGTTGATTTTAGGTCTAGCTTATAGATCAAAGAACAGTCATGGACTAAAAAGCACTGTTGTAAATTGCTCGGGAAAAGAGTATCTGCTAAATGATGTAAATGTATATACAGTACATGACTTCTTTATCTTGTCTGAAAATGCACTTCTAAAAATTGCACAACAGAAAGTTTGGATTTGATTGATTAACGCTAATCAACACAAGCGAACACAACCCACTGGTAAAAATAACTGCAGACCATTGTCTTAATGCAGAAATGGTTAACAGTATCATTTTAAAATAAGGCTCCCTTTAGCCACTTGTAAATGGTAGTGACTCATTAAATGGTAGTGACTCATCAAGAAAACTGTTATAACTTGCATAAAATTGTCTATTAATAATTTACAAAGTATTACAACCTAATTAATAACCACATTATAAACCATAGATAAACTCTATATGGGTAGCCTTATTGTCAAGTGGCAACTGTTTAAATAGCTCTAAAAAATGTTTTAACCCATAGAAATTCTAAATCACATCTGTACTTCAGCCATAATATGCATATTCAGATTGAAATTTTATTCATTTAGAAATAAGATGCCTATCTCTTGAAACACTCATGTGTCACGTGTTGGTCCTTTGAATGTTTGGCTAAATTCATGGCCCTTGTCAGCATTGTGTGGTGGCACAACTTGCATTCAGGCTTATATGTGTCGTGGTTTACTGTCTTCACTTAGCACAAAGTATTTTCAGATACCACTCTGGCTACACTCTTTACTGATTAAACACAGTGGTGAAACTTTTGACACTTCAGAACTGTTCACGTTACCGTGTTTCCCCGCAAAGAAGACAGGGCTTTATATTATTTTTTGATCCAAAAGACGCGTTAGGGCTTATTTTCAGGGGATGACTTATTTTCATATGTACAATAAACTACAGTACATTTACCGATATTCATAAATAAAAATCCACAGTTATTCAAATATAGACATCATGTCATCTTCTAACCGTATCTTTCCATGTAACCAATCTAATAGTGCATTTATTCATGAACAAAAATCTACTGTGTATACATTTATTCAAATATAGTCATTTCATCTTTTTCTGGAACATCATCATACATCATTCCATCCTGAATATCACGCAACTCAAGTTCATTTAGATCCAGTGGCCCCAATCTCTCTGTTGGCGATTTTATCCCATGAATTCTTCACCCAAGTCACGACCTCCTGTAGTCTAGGCTTCACAAATTTTCCATGCTGATTTATCTCTATTCTTTTTTCAGTGTAGTCAGTGATTTCCATGCACAAATTGTCCTTGAATGGCTTGTTTATTACAATATCAAATGCAGGCATCATTTTTTGATCAATTCTTATCTCTGCGAGGAAGTTCTTCATGTCTTTAGCACGGTGTATGCTGGCTGAATCCCAGACTAGCAGACCTCTTTGGTCGCCTTGCAAAACAAGTTGTAGCATTAAATCGACCCACTTCCTTAAAACAGCTTGTGTGTACCAATGCTTTTTCGGTTTAGACGAATTGCCAAAATACAGGTAACGTGCACTTTCTTAACCCGTGGAGGGAATGTAGATTGAGGAGGCACCCCGCTGATCAATTGTAGTTTGGGCTCCTCGGCCCATATACACTGCAGTTGCATCCATAGCAATCATATTGGAAAGTTGGTATTTAAAAAAGTCGATGCCATCAGGAAAGCACTTGAATGCAAGTGCATGTTTAATAATTTCAGCATCTTCCAGCTTGAACAGTGTTGTCGATCTTCTTCTTACTTTTTCCGTGATCAGGAAATGGACCCCTCTAAACTCGTCCTTTGATTGGGCTGCTATATTTCAAGTGGTAGTCCCAAACCTGTATCAAATGTCCTTAGCCTATGATCACCCATGTTCAGGTCACCTCGGGATTAGGAAGACATTGTCCTGACTTTTAAACCATTTCTTTTGACCTGGGGTAAATACGGATGTAAAGAGGTATTGCAAGTCCTGTCATGCCTGTCAGGTTGTGGGGAAACCGAACCAGCCAATTGTGCCGGTTCTGTTGTGTCCCATCCCCACGATCGGGGAATCCTTTGAGCATGTGCTGATCGATTGTATGGGTCCTTTGCCAAAAACTTGCTCGGGGAATAGTTATTTGTTTACACTCGTGTGCCGCAATCCATTTTCTGGAGGCCATTCCTGCCTGTAGCCTGAGAACTAGGGTTATAATTAAAATCCTTGTTAAATTCTTTACGGCTTTTGGGCTTCGGATTATTGCACTAACTTTACCTCAAAGCTGTTTGCTTAAGTTGTCCGTGAGTTAGGTGTTTGTCATGCTGTGTCCAGCGCTCATCACCCAGAGAGTCAAGGGGCGTTACAGCGCTTCTACCAGTCATTCAAAAATATGTGGAGCACCTTTTGTTTGGATGCAGGAAAGGAATGGGATGAGGGTGTTCCCCTCCTGTTTGCCATTTGTAACGCGGTATTGGAATCAACAGGTTTCAGCTCTGCCGAGTTAGTGTTCTGACCCTCCATGTGGGGTCTTTTGAAGGCTTGCAGCAATGGTTGTCTCCAACCGTGCCTTCTCCTCCCCAGGACATATCTACGTATGTTAGCTCACTCCAAGAATGGATGTCAGCAGCTAGGGAGCTAGCAAAGATGTCCCTAGGTGCCTCACAAGAGAAGATGAAGGCTCAATTCGATAAAACCTCAAAAGATGTTTCCAAGCTGGCGACCGAGTCCTTGTTGTTTTCCCATTGCCTGGTTCCTCCCTTCGTATTCTGTTGTCTGTTCTCATCTGGTCATATAGTCCAAACTAAGCCCGACTAACTATGTGACAGAAACCCCAAACTGCAGGAGGAAGACCCGTATTTGTCATATACATATGATAAAGCCCTACCTTGATCGCTCGGGCTCCGTCCCCTCTTCCATCTTTGCTTCGCTCCCCACTGCCGTGTGTAATGTACCTATTTGTGAGTACTCACCGGAAGATGATGATTTGTACTTAGGAAAAAACTGTTTACACTGTGCTCGCCTACTTAACTCAGAAGCGCATCAAACCGGCTCAAGCAGGCTCACTCACTTACCTCTTACCACCCAATCCAACATCACGTCCCTCATGTAGAGGTTTCGGTCCCTGTTCACAGACACCCCTTCGCTAGCTCATGTCGTAGAGCATGACATAGATATTGGTGACCATGTCCCTATTAAACATCACCCCTATCATGTCAGCTCGCGTAGGCAGACCTTGTTAAAGCAAGAGACCGACTACCTGCTGAAAACCGGTCTGGCTGTCCTTAGTTGTAGCCCCTGGAGCTCTCCGTGCCTGCTTGTCCCCAAGCTTGACGGCACCCTCCAATTCTGCATGGATTTCAGAAAGATGAATGCAGTAATGGATGCTTTTCTCGTCCCTCGGTTGGAAGACTGTTTGTTTAGAACGCATTGGGTCTGCCAAGTTCGTGTCTAAGCTGGATCTATTAAAGGGTTATTGGCAGGTCCCGCTTACGATTTCTGCTTTCGCTACGCCGATGTCTTCTTACAGTACATGGGTACCCAGCTACCTTCCAGTGACTGATGCATTAAGTGTTAGGAGATGTCCAGAACTGTCAGAACTCTGACTCGTGGGAACAACATAGGTGGTCGCTGGAACAGGTTTTCACTCGGTTGCGAGAAGCTTTGTTGGTCCTCAATCTAGAGAAGTGTGAGTTTGGGCAAGGTACGATCAGTTATCTGGGGAAACTGATGGTTCTTGGTGTGGTCAAGCCTCTGGACATAAAGGTCCAGGCTAATAGTTTGTTCCCAGTTCCACGAACCCCACGGGAGCTGAAACATTTTCTCGGGATGGCCGGTTACTACTCTACATCATAATGCCTTTTACTCAGTTGCTCCAAAAGAACACGTTGTTTGGTCCCCTGCCTGCCAAGCCGCTTTCGAGTCTAAGCTACAGCTCAGTAGCTCCCCTGTGTTAGCTACCCCGGATTTCACTAGGCCTTTTAAACTGGAAGTGGATGCCAATGGGGTGGGCACCGGTGCTGTCCTCTTGCAGGAGGACAGTCACGGCCTTGTTCACCCTGTCTGCTAGTACTTCAAGAAGTTCGTGAAACACCAGCTGGCATACAGTGCCATTGGGAAAGAGACCCTAACCCTTCTGCTTGCGCTGCAGCACTTCGTTGTGTATGTGCGAGATTGTGTTCAGCCAGTGGTTGTGTACACGGACCACAGCCTATTCGTTTTCCTGCCCCGTATGTGCAATACTAACCAGCGCCTCATGCGCTGGCCTCTAATGTGGAGATTAAACATAAAAAGGGGGCCAGTAACCTCGTAGCAGATGCCCTCTTGAGGACGTGATACTTGGTCGTCTTTGGTTATTCATGGAAGTTCTGTTCTTTTGTGTGTTAGTGCTTGTGATTGTAATTGTGAACACCTGCTGGGTTCACACGTGTGTGTGTGTGTGTGTGTGTGTGTGTGTGTGTGTGTGTGTGTGGGGGGGGGGGGGGGGCGGTGTTACGTGCTGTAAGGATTTCCTGTGGCTGTGAGTGGCCTCGATTCCGCCCTCAGGTCTTCACTCGCCAGCTGTCTCTTCAGCTCTGTCCTTTGCTCCACCTCGCTGACCACACCCTGCCCACAACTTGCCCGATGCACCATTCATCGCTTCCAGCTTTTCCACCTGATAAGCCAATAATGAGAAACCTCGAGAGTTTTGGTTATTGGTTTTCTGATTTTCACTTTGCCCCTTTATACTTTACATTTCTGGTTTTTGATCTCCTGCCTGGCTACTGACTACTCTTTTGCTCGCCCCCTTGGACACTGTATTTTTGGATTGTGTGTTTCTTGCATGTGTGTGTGAATCGGTGCACACGGAGTGGCTGCCGTTTTTGTTCTTGCAAATTGTGTTGATTTACTGTTCGTTTGGTTAGGGAGACAGGTTTTAGGATTGTTGTTTTGTTTCCACTTTGTTCCGTTGCACCTAGGTTTAGACTAGTTTTGGGACGTGTTCGGTAGGTGTTTTTTGTTTGTTTTGGCCTTGGTCACTCCTGAAGTCCTGTTGCACCAGGTCATTTTTGTAGTGTCTATGTGGTGTGAATAAAATATAAAAATAGAAAAAAATATCCCTGTTTACTTGTTCCTTTTTCCCGTTTCCTGTTTGTCCCGTTCTCCCCTTTCCCTTTCCTTTCTGTTGGGCTCCAACCCTAGACTGGAACTTGTAACAGCCGTAAGATTCTTGCCCTGGTAGTTCTCCACAATTCCTTTCTTGCACTCCACAGAATAGCTTTTTCTTTTTCCACTCATCTTCTCTGGGGGTCAAAATATTATCTCCTGTTTACATTTATTCGCATCTCATTTTTGTTACCTTACAATCCATGGGATAGTAACTAGGGCTTATTTTTGGAGTAGGGCTTATATTATGAGCATCCTGAGAAATCATGCTAGTGCTTTTTTTCGGGGCAGGTCTTCGAGGAAACACTGCAGTAATACCCTGTTGAGATTGAACTCAGGTCTAGGCATTGGTAACCTACAAGCCTCAGTGGTCAGAACGACCCTGGGGTGCAGGTTGTAGAATCAATACTGTGAAAAACGAGCACTCAAACCATTTTATACATGATAGAATTGAAAATTATGGTACATTGGATACTTAGATGATAAATATTTGAAATAAGAAAATCCCCTGGTTGTACAAGTGTGCAAACCCCTCAACAAATAATTTGTAGATGCGCCTTTTGCATTTATTACAGCTGTAAGTTTTTGTGAATAAGTTTCTATCAACATTGCACACTTGGGCTTTTTTAATCCCACTTTTACTTGCAAAAAAGTTAAAGCTCCTTCAGATTTTCCAGAAGATCTCCTGTTCACTGCCCTTATTAGGTGTTTTCACAGGTTTCCTATAGAATTGAGGTCTGGGCTCTGTTGGGAGATTAAATTTGTTTTGTGTAAAAGAAAATATCAAGGAAGAAAAAAAAAACAGAAAGAAGTCAAAAATTGCAATGACAGAACCATTAGGTGTCATTATGCAGTATACACAACCAGTCAAAAGTTTGAATACACCTTCTCATTCAGTGGTTTTTCTTTATTTTTTATGTTTTCTACGTGGTAGATTAATATTGAAGACTTCAAAACAATGAAGGAACACGTGGAATTATGCAGTAAATAATTGTGGGATCAGATTATGTTTTAGATTCTTCAAAAGTATGGTACCTGCTGCAGTGCACCCTTTAGTTGAGCGGTGATTTGGACAGCTTTACAGTGATGTACATTGTGTATGTGCTGTATGTTTTTTTTTTTCTATAAACAATAGGCACGCTATTCCTTGTGGGCTATGGTGTTATCTGAAGGCAGATGACACCACCACATGGTGCCAACAATGTGACCTCTGCTATGCTTCTTCTGTGTATGGGCTAATTCCTGGGTCAAATCCCAGGGCGGAAACTGTAGAGCATCCACAGAGCATGTAGGCCAGTCTGAGTCTGACTGAACTTATACAATGCAGGAGTAAATCGACTCCCAATCGCATTATGTGGGTGTCCTAGTCCAACTTTGAGAAATTCAGTTTATTGCAATTTCAGTCAGACTGACATGACACGTAACTCAACATGCACTGCCAAAAATGCTGTCTGTTTCAGATAACTTTGATTTGTGAAATACCTGACTCTGCATGCCAGATTTGCATCTTGCATGTCTGCACATGTGCATCATTATACTTTATGGCATATTTTATGAATATGCCCAATTTGTACCACTTAATTTTCACAACCCAGCCTGATCTCGTTTACACCAGGTTCATTTTATGTCAAAATGGAACACATGAAGAGGAAAAACCACCCTATTTGCTGAATATCAAAGTGACCAAAATTGCCTGTGAATGTTAGTTTTAGCAAAGTATTTTTTTTTTGTTTTTCTCCAAGGATTTTTTTGTTTAAATGTGCATATATTTTCCCCTCCTGGAGCCGACACCTTATCGTGGTGGAGGGGTTTGCGTGTTACAATGATCCCAGGAGCTATGTTGTCTGGGGCTTTATGCCCCTGGTAGGGTCACCCAAGGCAAACAGGTCCTGGGTGAGGAACCAGACGAAGCACGGCTCAAAAACCCCTCATGATGAGAAAAATCCTGGATTCACGGTTTCCCTTGCCCGGACGCGGGTCACCGGGGCCCCCCCCTGGAGCCAGGCCTGGGGGTGGGGCTCGATGGCGAGCGGCTGGCGGCCAGGCCTACACCCATGGGGCCTGGTCGGGCGCAGCCCGAACAAGGCACGTGGGTCCCCCCTCCAATGGGCTCACCACCCATGGGAGGGGCCATAGGGGTCGGGTGCGAAGTGATCTGGGCGGCGGCCAAAGGCGGGGACCTTGGCGGTCCGATCCTCGGCTGCAGAAGCTAGCTCTAGGGACATGGAATGTCACCTCTCTGATGGGGAAAGAGCCTGAGCTGGTGCGCGAGGTTGTGAAGTTCCGGCTAGATATAGTCGGACTCACCTCGACGCACGGCTTGGGCTCTGGAACCAGTCTCCTTGAGGGGGGTTGGACCCTTTTCCACTCTGGAGTTGCCCGCGGGGAGAGGCGCCGAGCGGGCGTGGGCATACTTATTGCCCCCAGGCTGGGCGCTTGTACATTGGGGTTTACCGCAGTGGACGAGAGGGTAGCCTCCCTCCGCCTTCGGGTGGGGGGACGGGTCCTGACTGTTGTTTGCGCTTATGCGCCAAACAGCAGTTCGGAATACCCACCCTTTTTGGAGTCCTTGGAAGGGGTGTTGGAGAGCGCTCCTCCTGGGGACTCCCTTGTTCTGCTGGGGGACTTCAATGCTTACGTGGGCAGCGACAGTGAGACCTGGAGGGTCGTGATTGGGAGGAACGGCCCCCCCGATCTGAACCCGAGCTGTGTTTTGTTATTGGACTTCTGTGCTCGTCACGGACTGTCCATAATGAACACCATGTTCAAGCATAAGGGTGTCCATATGTGCACTTGGCACCAGGACACCCTAGGCCGCAGTTCGATGATCGACTTTGTAGTCGTGTCGTCGGACTTGCGGCCGCATGTTTTGGACACTCGGGTGAAGAGAGGGGCGGAGCTGTCAACCGATCACTACCTGGTGGTGGGTTGGCTCCGCTGGTGGGGGAGGAAGCCGGCCAGGGTATAGTGAGGGTCTGCTGGGAACGTCTGGCGGAATCCCCTGTCAGGGAGAGTTTCAACTCCTACCTCCAGCAGAACTTCTCCCATATCCCGGGGGAGGCGGGGGACATTGAGTCCGAATGGGCCATGTTCCGTGCGTCCATTGTGGAGGCGGCTGACCGGAGCTGCGGCCGCAAGGTGGTCGGTGCCTGTCGCGGCGGTAATCCCCGAACCTGCTGGTGGACACCGGTGGTAAGGGATGCCGTCAAGCTGAAGAAGGAGTCTTATCGGGCCTTTCTGGCCTGTGGGACTCCAGACGCAGCTGACGGCTACCGGCAGGCCAAGCGGAATGCGGCTTTGGCGGTCGCTGAGGCAAAAACTCGGTGTGGGAGGAGTTTGGTGAGGCCATGGAGAACGACTTCCGGACGGCTTCGAGGAGATTCTGGTCCACCATCCGGCGGCTCCGGGCGGGAAAGCGGTGCAGCATCAACACTATTTATGGTGGGGATGGTGCGCTGCTGACCTCAGCTCGGGACGTTTTGGGTCGGTGGAGGGAGTACTTCGAAGACCTCCTCAATCCCACCGACACGCCTTCCAATATGGAAGCAGAGTGTGGGGACTTGGGGTTGGACTCGCCTATCTCTGGGGTGGAGGTCGCTGAGGTGGTCAAAAAGCTCCTCGTGGCCGGGCCCCGGGGGTGGACGAGATTCGCCCAGAGTTCCTCAAGGCTCTGGATGCTGCGGGGCTGTCCTGGTTGACACGCATCTGCAGCATCGCGTGGACATCGGGGGCAGTACCTCTGGACTGGCAGACCGGGGTGGTGGTCCCCCTCTTTAAGAAGGGGGACCGGAGGGTGTGCTCCAACTACAGGGGAATCACACTCCTCAGCCTCCCTGGTAAGGTCTATTCGGGGGTCCTGGAAAGGAGGGTCCGCCGGATTGTCGAACCTCGGATTCAGGAGGAGCAGTGTGGTTTTCGCCCTGGCCGTGGAACAGTGGACCAGCTCTATACTCTCAGCAGGGCTCTGGAGGGTTCATGGGAGTTTGCCCGACCAGTCTACATGTGTTTTGTGGACTTGGAAAAGGCATTCGACCGTGTCCCTCGTGGGGTCCTGTGGGGAGTGCTCCGGGAGTATGGGGTACCGGGCTCCCTTTTAAGGGCGGTTCGGTCCCTGTATGACCGGTGCCAGAGTTTGGTCCGCATGGGCGGCAATAAGTCGGACTCGTTTCCGGTGAGGGTTGGACTCCGTCAGGGCTGCCCTTTGTCACCGATTCTGTTCATAGTTTTTATGGACAGAATTTCTAGGCGCAGCCAGGGCGTTGAGGGCGTCCGGTTCGGTGACCTCAGGATTAGGTCTCTGCTTTTTGCAGATGATGTGGTTCTGTTGGCCTCATCGAGCCGTGACCTTCAGCTCTCGCTGGAGCAGTTCGCAGCCGAGTGCGAAGCGGCTGGGATGAGAATCAGCACCTCCAAATCCGAGACCATGGTTCTCAGCCGGAAAAGGGTAGAGTGCTCTCTCCGGGTTGGGGATGGGGTCCTCCCCCAAGTGGAGGAGTTTAAGTATCTCGGGATCTTGTTCACGAGTGGGGGAACGATGGAGCTGGAGATCGACAGGCGGATCGGTGCGGCGTCGGCAGTCATGCGGGCGCTGCATCGGTCTGTCATGGTGAAGAGAGAGCTGAGCCAAAAGGCGAAGCTCTCGATTTACCAGTCGATCTACGTTCCTACCCTCACCTATGGTCATGAGCTTTGGGTAGTGACCGAAAGAACGAGATCGCGGGTACAAGCGGCCGAAATGAGTTTCCTCCGCAGGGTGGCTGGGCTCTCCCTTAGAGATAGGGTGAGGAGCTCAGTCATTCGGGAGGGACTCAGAGTAGAGCTGCTGCTCCTCCGCATCGAGAGGAGCCAGATGAGGTGGCTCGGGCATCTGATCAGGATGCCTCCGGGACGCCTCCCTGGGGAGGTATTCCGGGCATGTCCCACTGGGAGGAGGCCCCGGGGAAGACCCAGGACACGCTGGAGAGACTATGTCTCTCGGCTGGCCTGGGAACGCCTCGGGGTCCCCCCAGAGGAGCTAGACGAAGTGGCCGAGGAGAGGGAAGTCTGGGTCTCCCTGCTGAGGCTGCTGCCCCCGCGACCCGACCCCGGATTAAGCGGAAGATGATGGATGGATGGATGGATGGATGGGTGCATATATTTTTGATTAAATGTTAATTCTAATAATATGTTTGTTTCTTTTGTTGATTTGACAAAAATGTATGATAAAAATTATTTGGCAGGAACCAAAGTCATTATTTTTATTAAGTTTCTATGGAAAAATACCGCCTGCTTTATGAGTTCTTGATTAATGAGCAACAATTACCTGTATTTGGGCAAAATTGATCTAATTGGCTTCAAGCACGTAAACCATGCATTCATTTGACAAGTATAAACCATGTTGTTTTGTCTGTCTATAAACTGTTTTGCCATTATGTCTGCTACAGTCAGTTTTAGGTAAAGATAAATGTACTGACAGATAAGTCTCACATTTGATACAAAATAAAACAAGCCTCAGTATAAATTGTGTGGAATAGCAATAACCGGTAAAAATGCAACAAAGTGCTTCTCTGAAATGAATAGAAAACAATACTAGTAGTTGTGTTGTTCTAGTGTGTTTGAAAAGTTCACAGTCATGGACTGAACTTGTTTAATGATAGATAAAATTCATATAAAGCCATTTTAAAATTAGTGCAATGTTTCTTTCGTGATTGTAAAATCTTCGTCCTTAAAGGCTTCATTTTCAAACTTAATGCCATGCCATAATCCATAACAACAGCTTTACAGATGTTTCCACCAGGAATCTGTAGAGAGGATAGAGAGAGCCCCGTCTGTGTACGTGTGTTTTAATTATTTTGTATTCTGTGTTTTGTCTGTAATGTTTTCTGCTGCAGGTCTTGGGCCTGGTTCAGAACATGAGTGTGTTCCAGTGCCCAAAATGCCTTCACCAAACCCACATTTTTGGAGAAGATGGAGTAAAAGAGCTGGCTTCCACTCTAGGCATGGAGGTTCTCGGTGAGATCTATAACTAAGGGTGGGCGATTTGGCCAGAATGTTGTATCACAATATTTTTGGTTAGAGTCCTGATATAGATCAGGATTGTTTTGTATCTTTATAGTAATTTAAGAATAATGTTCCTCAACATAATATTACAAAGAATTTTGGAATTTTATTATATAGATTACATAAAATCATTAAAAGATTCAGAGAATCTGGAGAAATCTCTGTACATAAGGGACAGGGCCAAAAACCAATATTGTATAACCGTAGTCTTTGGCATTATATACAGGTTTTGGAGCATCATATGTTGCTATCCATTGTATATTTCAACAAGAGAATGCGAAACTGCATTATAACAGCATGGCTCTATAGTAGAAGAGTCCAGGTGCTAGACTGGCCTGCCTGCAGTCCAGACCTGTCACCCATTGGAAACATTTGGTGCATCAGGAAATGAAAAATAGGACAAAGAAGACCTCAAACTGTTGAGCAGCTGAAATCCTATATCAAGCAAGAATGGAACAACATTTCACTTTCAAAACTCTAGCAACTGGTCTTCTTAGTGTTGTTAGAAGAAGTAGTGATGCAACACAGTGGTCAATATGCTCCTCTTCCAATTTGTGTTGCTGGTATGAAATTCAAATTGAATTTCAATAACACTTATAATAAACAATAACACTTTCTTAGATTCAACATTTAATATGTTGTCTTTGTTCTATTTTCAAGTAAATATGTTTATAATTTGTAAATTATTGCATTCTGTTTTTATTTTACACAGCATCTCAACCCTTTTCTAAACAAGGTTGTAAAATTATGTATTCTCTTTTTAATTGAAACAATTATTTTTTAATCCACAGGTCCTTTAACCTAATTGATTTGTCTACTAGGCTTGTTGATAAGGCAGATGTCATTTGAATGTAGCCTAATGGTAATATATTTGTAATATATTTCAGTATTCTATTGGGTTATATAATTCTTATGTAATATGAATTATTCTCATGCATTTTAGATTGTGACAATTATTTCAATATGTGTCTCGTTTTGTTACATTTGTTCCAGTTTCTAAACACAGCAGTGTTGTTTTTCACATGACTTAATACAACCCCCCACACCGGGTAGTGAAAAATGTAATTAGAAGCACTTTAGTCAGTGGACGTGGCATCCCCTTGGGATGGTCCAACCACTTGTACACAGAATCGAGGACCCTGTGAGCTGAACCACCCTCAAGGAATCGCTCCATATGGCCAAAGTGCCGTAACTGATGCTCCCTTACAATGAAGGTAATATGCCTCATTTGGGACTCCCGGAGCAACCACTCATTTGACACAAAGTCAAATCAGCAATACCCAAGGATTCTTCGAAGAGAGAATGTACCAAAGGACTGCAGTCTTCATCTCAGATGACTGTGTAGCATGCCATGCAGCAAGACAGGGAGCATAAGGACTCTAAAGACTTGGACCTCTTACAAAGATATCAGGAGTGCCACACCCCTTTTCAGTAATCTCATGACCCCCAATGCTTTCCCATCCATTTATGACTTCATAGGAAGAGTCATCAGAGATGTGAATGTCACTGCTGAAGTAAGTGAACCTCATGATGAGGTGGACACTCTCTCTGCAGACAGACAGGCTGACTGCTGACAGCTGTGCCGAAGAGGTCATTAAAAACCTGCATCTTGGTTTTGATCCAGGACACTCACAAACTCTGACACTCATACTTCTTGTTCAGTCTTTTGGGAACCCCAATCAAAGCCTCCTTTGACTCCGTGAAGATTGCAGCATCATTGGCAAAGTTGAAATCGGTATGTCTTTCCTCACCAACAGATGCCCCACAGCCTCTGGGCCCCACAATATTGCCCACCACCCAGTCCATGCAAGCAGCAAGCAGTAGGAGCAAGAATACACCTCTGACAAACCCTAGAATCCACTGGGAAGAACACATAGGTTCTGCCTTCACTCTGCACAGCACTCACAGTATCAGTATACAGGCCGGCCATGACATCTAGCAACTTCGGGGGATCCTGTGAAGTCTCAGGATATCCCACAGGGCAGCACAATCAACTGAGTCAAATGCTTTACAAAAATCAACTAAGGCTGCAAGGAAACTACCGATATTCTTGTTTGCATTTGATGAGAACCTTCAGTGCAAGGATGTGATAGATAGTAGACTTATGTGTGAAACCAAACTATTCTAGTTGCTGATAAGTGCAGAGTAAGTGATCACGGATCCTGTTAAGGATGATCCCAGCAAGGACCCTGCCTGGCACTGAGAGCAGTGTTATTCCCCTGTAGTTGCCACAGTCCAGGCAATCACCGTACCCTTTCCAAATAAGGACATGAAGTCCCATTTTTCAGTTGGGAGGGATAATGCCAATCACCCAGATGGAAGTAAAGATTGCTAACAATGCCAGGAGGACAGTCTTACCACCAGACTGGAGAAATTCAACCCGGATACCACAGATCCCTGTAAGCTCAGTGAAGTTGGGTGGTTCACAGAAGATCATAAGCCGGACATGGGTTGTTAGACCACAGATGGTGCGTCACCTGCTCAGATTTCTCTAACAAACACCTTCTTATCTGCCTTCAGTGCCCTCACAGTTGTCCTTCTCCATTCCCAATAACGACCAGAATATCCATCAAATCGTGCGCTATGACTCCTCGCAACAATATCCTGGGCACTTCTGGAAACACAAACAGCACCAGCATATAACCCTCAGCAACCTTCAGTGTCTTATCACGGAAGGTTTTCCACATCATATTAGGATCAGCAGTTGCACCTAAGTCATTATCAACAGCCTAATATTTGAGTGTAGTCAGGTCCAGCCTCATTCTCCTAGTAAGTGGTAGCCTACTGCACCCTAGGTGAATCTTCAGAAGGACAACTATTTGTGCTTAGAATTTACAAACTGAGCATTTCTGTAGACTATGCAGTTCTGTAGGATCGTGCAGCACCTGCATACCTGGATGGGCTGCCTCAAATTAGAACCCGAGTACTGTCGTGCAGCAGATTATGCCTCAGCACCACACCACTTCCAATCTGTGACAGGCCTGACTCCATTGGGTCTCTGCCGGTTTTGCCTCCTCTGGGTCATGAGGGCTTCCCCCATTCCCTTCATAGTGCATGCAGCCTTCCTGTCAGGGGCTGCAGCAGGGATACTCTTGTGGAGATCAGAAAAGCCTCCTGTCTGCTGTCTCACAGCTATGCAAAGTATTTTACGGTGGCTGGAGTGCCAATCTCACCACCAACCCTTAAATTCTTCCCTCCAAGTTGGAGGACTGCTTGCAGGGCCGGATGCAGTTTAACGCCATACCCTGGTCTGCAGGCTAAACAAAATGTTTTTAATAACAAAACAAAACCACAAAATCATTTATGGTAGTGCAAAAACTTTTCAACAAAAGTATTTACTTGTATAACTAACACTTTTAGCAATCATTTTGTATGCTGTTAACATTTTATTACTGTAATGAATGTGGCACAAGTGGTTCAAGAGTAATAAGCATTTTATTTCAAACAAATCTTTTTTTTTTATTGGGGGCGGGGCTTGAGATAGGTGCTTGATTTGTTATTGTTATAATAATGATGTTCTTTACAGTAAAAGTGCTAAGTAGTGCACGTCTACTGGCCACATATTGGAAGCTCAGCCTAGCTGCGTTTATGCCTAGTCGCCTCCTTGACAGCATGTATGGTTGTAATGAGCTATTTTCTTCACTTGTCCATTGCTTTGGATAAAAAAAATCTGCCAAATAAGAGTAAATGTAAATGTTTTGCTGTATCGTGATTCTTGTAATATCTCTGAAACTCTTACCATGGATATAATTGTATAATGTTGCGATATCTTATCACTCACCAGTACCTATAATGCCAATCTTTAATATACTATGCAGCCTTATCAAAGTGATTTCGAAAGGAAACAAATGATTAATTACAGTTTGTTTTATAGGGTACAAATAACAGTAATATAAATAATCATTTCGGTGGAGTAGTTTAAATGGTTACTGTAAAACAGATTAAATATTTTAAATATATGGATGTCAAGTTTGCTAAATTTTAAAACATTTCAAATATGACCATATCATGACCACCACTGCCATGTATTCCTCTCCCTTCCAGGGGATATCCCCCTTCACGTCAGCATTATGAAGATGTCTGACCTGGGCCAGCCCGTGGTTCTGTCGTCCCCTGACAGCCCTGAGGTTTGTTAAGTAACAGGCCTGCAGCGTTTTTTTTTACTTACAGCTGGTATTAAATACTTGAACAATGCTAATTCTCATCCATTGATCCATTTTGCTTGTTGGGGGTACGGGGGCGGGGTGGGGGGTCTGGAGCCTATCTCTGAGACTGTGGGTGCAGGGCAGGAATCAACCCAAGATAGAGTGCCAGCGCATCACAGGACACACACACACATCATTCATTCCTATGCCTAATCAGCCTCAGCATGTTTTTGGTCTCTGGGGGGAAACCTGAGTATCCGGAGGAAACCCTATGATGACATGGGGAGAACATGCGAACTCAACACACATGGAGTCATAGCAGAGACTCAAACCCTGGTCCTAGTGGTATAAAGCAACAGTGCTAACCACTGTGCCGTTCCTCTTAATTCTGACAGAATATGAATACAAAGAAAATGACACAAATATGTACGAGCAATTGATAGTTGATTAGACCAGTTCATGTTAAATTACACTGAAATGGCCCCCAACGATGATGTGGAAAGGTGCACACATGCACAAATTGCATATATTTGTTTGCTTATATTATTACACATGCATTGTTAAAACAGCATTTTACACACTTTTTCAATTTTTCGGCCTGATGGAACTGCATTATGGAATTCCTTTTGTCAGTGAAGTGCAGTATCCCATTTAATATTGCAAAGAAACCTTAGTGGTAGTGTTAGAGCATGAAGCAGCACCTCTCCACAACTCATCTCCCAGTTTTCAGTTTTATTAAGGATATTGATCTTATTGCAATGGGCTAAGTAACCAGTTGCCATGCAAAGTTACGTAAGTCATGGTTTGGAGTAATTTTTCAGAGGTGTGAGGAAAGTAGATGAATTGATATAAACTTTCTCGACAAACTATAAAATTTTTTTTGCAGAGACATTTTGAGGAATCATTGCATTTTTCATACATTAGTATTAGAATGAGCATGTTTAAAAAATTGCTTTTGCAATGTTTTTTAAATTTAAGAAAATAATTCACCCCTAAATGAATAGGAGAAAACGATCTCTTAGGGAAAAAAAGCATTCTTAAGGAGTTCCCCAAATAGCCAGGATTTGTATTAAAAAGAGTGTGTTTCCTTAAACTCTAACTAAATTTCATCTGTGGGTTGCCTAGCTTTATGCAAATTGAAGTAATAAAAGGTGCAAGCTGTGAAGTTATTAATATGTTTTATTCACCTTGGCCAAGTAGAAATTTGTGATGGAAAATGCAGTCCACAGTTTTTACACAAGGCTACTAAAGCAAAAATGGCATTTTACCAGTCAGAAGGTATTATTTCAGGGAGAAAATGCTCTCCGTGCATAAAAAGGAGGACGGGGTGCTATGCCAAGGTATTAGTCCCTTGCCCTCCATTCCTCTCATAGTAATTGGACTTTGGATGGCAATTCTCTCACTGCACATTAGTCAGCTTGTAATGGCAACTGACCAGTGTTGGCATCACCCTGGCATGGCTGACCTGTGCCATTATGGTAATGTATCCCACAATCACTTAACACATTGAAAGTGTTTTGCTGAGAAGCTGAAATAAATCACCAGTAATTTACAGATGGGCATCACAAGTGTAGCTGTGGCATTAGGGCTGAATTACTGTTAACATGGTATCCTTCATGCCCATCCACGTATTCTTTCTTTCTGTTGACCTGGGGTCAATGTGTACACTCTTTATGTCCAGATTGTGCACAGCAGAGCAAACCTTAAAGCCAGCATACATCCACTCACTCTCAGCAAAGGATTTCCGCTGATTTTTTTGCCAAAGCAGATTGTCTTTGAAATGCTGAAAGGTTAGGTTCAAATTTTCAGGTCATTTGATGTACTTTGGTCATCATTATCATTCTTCAGTTTTTCTGGTGAGGTAGCCAGTCATTTATATTATGATACATTATCACCCCATTTCCAGCTTTCCTTTTTGGCAAAAAGGAGCATCTTGTCTTGGGGGAGGTGTATGATTATCTTTATGAACTATAAGTTGCTTGATGCTTTCCAATCAGGGTTTAGAGCTAGACATAAAGTGTCCTCCACAATTAAGCATGTTTCCCATGTAAATTGAACATCTTTGAGTTGGAGTGTGTAGGAACCTTCAAACTGTAATCCATGACTTCCTGGTTAATTGGAGAACAAATTTGAAATGACAGAAGCTAAATTACTTTAGTCATCCATCAACATGGGAATGATAAGAGAACACACAAACCAAATGAGGGAGAAGTGTGTTGACCTTCATATGTCAGGGAATGGGTATAAAAAAATAGTTACTCACCTGAAAATGCCAATTTCTACTCATATGGCAATAATAAGAAAGTGGATATCAACTGGAACTGTTACAAACCTGCTTGGAAGGGGACCCAAGTTAGTTTTGCCCCCATGTACAGTGAGGAGAGGCAAAAAAAAATCCCCAAGGATCACTATTGGTGAATTATAAGACAAAGTAAAATCTTGGGATTACTACATTTACAAAACCACCATCTGATGCCACCTTCATGCTAGCAGATTATTTGGAAGGCATTCCAGATAAAAAAAGCCTTTTCTGTCAGTTAACTGAGCCATCACTGATTCCTCCAACAGGACAATGATCCTAAGCACATGTCCAAATCAACACAAAAATAGTTAGCTGACACAGAATCAAGCTTCTGCCATGGCTGTCTCAGTCCCCTGACCTGAACCCCATTGAAAACCTGTGGGCTGAGCTGAAGAGCAAAGTGCACAAGAGGGACCGTGGATGATCTGGAGAGATTCTGTAAAGAGGAATGGTCTCGGATGCCCTGCTCTGTATGCTCCAACCCTATAAGATGTTATAGGAGAACACTCAGTGCTGTTTTACTGGCAAATGGAGGTTGTACAAAAGATTAAATGCTCAGTGTTTTTGTTGAAAATAATTATTTCTTGATGATGGATTTCTTTTTCTTTGATTAAATCTATTTCAATGAAAGGTTGGATTATTCTAACTTTTTCAGTGTAACATGAAGCTACTTACCCAAAAGGTGGATTTTTTCTAACCCTTTTTACAAATCTTTACAAGGGGTGCCAATAATTGTGGAGGACACTGTAGCACTGAAACTGCTCTATGCAATTAAAGATCTGCTCAAGGCAGCTGACTCAAAAGTCTTCCTTCTTCCTTGAATCAAGAGTTTCATCTTCCTTGACCTAACTGTTTGATTGTAATTTACTGTAGGACGTTATTGGTTAGCATTTATATGCTCCTTCTTGGACAAATTGTTAGGAGACACAGGCTAAGCTATTACTGCAATGCTGGCGATACTCAGCTGTATGTTTCTTCTAAGCCTGACATGACTACTCTACATTAATAAATTACTGACTGTCGGACATCAAATCCTGGTTGCAGCAGAGCTTTCTTAAGTTTAGCAAAACCAGATGTAATATTGATAGGCATTAGTTCATCTATCGGTAATGCTGTAAACCATAACCTTATATTTCACAATATTCAAGTACATGCATATTCTGATACATGAAATCTGGAATCCTGCTTGATGAACAACTTACCTTTGTTGCGCACAAAAAGACTAAATTTATTTTTTCTACCTCTATAATATTTCTAGACTCAGGTCATTTCTGTCACTACCTGTTGCTAAACAATCGTCTACTGTAATGGCCTTTATTTCAGTTTTGCGTTCCACTACTGCCCATGTCCTCACACACACTCCTTTTCATCAACATCTCTCTCCTGTACTCGCTAATCTTCACTGACATGCCACAACCTTGCAGATAAAAACAAGCTGCACCTAGTCTTTAAGAAAAGTCTTAATGTTTGATTATATTTTGTTTATTTGCTTTTATTTAGTTATTTATATATTTTTCTTGCTATTCTATTCAGGGGTTACTATATTGTTTTACTGCCTTCGTAATCTTGTGACTACTTTACTTTTGTTAACGTATTATATCTGTTTTTTTTTTTTACTGTGTAGCGCATTGCATGTGAAACATGCCAACAACCCATTTTACCCATTTGTACTTGTGACCTTGTACTGTCTGTCTTTCCTTATAGCCCATGACTACAGGTGATGATATTGACATAAATGGACTTGTAAATCAAGAGTTTGGCCACCACCCCATGCACCGAATCCAACTTACCACCAAGTGACGATTCTCTGCCTTTCTCTCAATCCCCAGCCTTTGGCCTCTGGTTTTGTGGTGCCATGTATATTTATTAATTCTCTTGTGTTCTAATATGGTGCTTGCTATTCGCATTCCAGCCAAGGACTTGTAAATATCCCCACATCTACCTGAGGTCTTTCATCCTGTAGAATTCCAGAATAAGAGAAACTCCACCACTGATTAACTGGTCTGGTTCCAGATCCCCAAGAGTGACTGTCTCAAGCCAATACTTTTCTATTTCCCATGCTAGCTTGGGCTTGGGTAGCATTTCACATTCCTAAATCCAGGGTTCATTGCCATGGTCTTATTCTGAGTCCTTTCCACTCTTACTTGCTGTACAAATGGTGCTGTGCCTGACCCCCATCTTTTATCTTGTGCGTGCCCACAAAATGGCTCCACATAATAAGACCAGTCAGGTTACATGGATGGCCCAGCCACCAAGCCCTAGCCAGCAAGCACCATCCTCAGGCCTTGCAGCAGGGCTGCATCCTATTCACACTATTCCAGGCAGGGCGCACTTGTTCTTGCTACATTTCACTGGGGGATCTTTGTTGTATCATAGTTTGTCTGACCTCTGTTCAAAGAGCTGACCACCAAGTGTGGCCCTTCCAGGACTCAATCTCCAGATGACATACACTATAGATTTTGGAGTGTGTTTGTAGGAAATTTTGGCCACGCATCCTAAGAGCATTTGTGCGGTCAGGCACTAATGTTAAGGCCTGGCTTGCAATCTCTGTTCTCCATTCATTTATCCCAAAGATGTTCGATAGGATTGAGATCAGGATTGTAGGTCAGTCCGAGGTCTTCCACACCAAATTCACCAAACCATGTCCTTATGGACCTTGCTTTGTGCACTATGGCACAGTCATGCTGAAACAGAAAAGGGCCTTTCCCAAACTGTTCCCACAAAATTGGAAGCATAGAGTTGTCCAAAATGTCTTGGTAAGCTGAAGCATTGGGACTTCCCTTCACTGGAAATAAGGAGCCTAGCCCAACCCCTGAAAAACAACCCCAAGCCTTCTCGACCAAACTTTATAGTTGGCACTATGGTGTGTCTCAGTTTTTTTATCCATATTGTGTAGGTAATGATCCTCAGAGGGGGTTTATTCTTCATGTTCAGTCAAATGTCTGCATAATGTCAGGATGACCTAAAAACTATGAAAGCTGAGATGATTTTTTTTGCTGAATAGGTGAATATTTTGTCTTTAATGTGGAAGAAAATGTTTTTCAAAATAGACTGTTAAAGGCTGCTAAACTAGTATCAGTGCCTTATGATCATTTGTGTTTGTGCGCCTCTATGCAGCTATAAGATCCAGATTAACAAATATGTGTCTTCATTCCAGACATAGGTCTACTGATGTATATCACTGTATTACCCAGACTGAAGCCTACTTGTTCTCAGACAGAATTAGAAAATACAGTGACTGTATATTGATGTTTCTTCCTGTGTGTGTTCCAGGCTGAAGCTTACCGAAAGATTGCATCTGCAGTGGTGCGTCGCCTGTCAGAGCATTCCAGCTGAGCGTGACAGTTGGACTGATTGAGCGTGGGCAGGGCAGGGTGCCTGACTTGCAAGTTGTAACCTGGCAATTGAACACTAATCAGCAAAAGAATCGGTGCTGTGAGGACATTGACATTGCTTCACATTCCAGCCTGTCTATTACATGCCATGAAGCAATCATTTGCATTTCAACAACTATGGTTCATGTCCCAGGTTATGTTAGCTATATTCTTTCTGTTTTTGTGATATATGAAAGAAAAAAAACTACAAAGTATTATTATTATTTTATTATTATTAGTATTCTAGTATTGTGATTTATTTTCCATTGCCTTATCTAGCCTATTTAGACAGTTAAATTTTGTATTGAATCAATTATAAAATAAGATGACTGTATTACTTGAGGTTACATACTTTGTTCAGTTAACCAGCAGTATTGGTCTTTGGGAAATAAGTCCATTCCTTTAATCACTACGCTGAATGCTAAGTATAGTGTGCCATGGAAGATAAAATATGCCCTGTAAGGTAATATTTTGCTAATAAGACTATGGCAGATCCTTCTTCTGTTCTCTACTGAGCTCTTGTTTTTTCCCTATTCATTATTTCACTGTTTTGAATTATGAATCCATTGTGCTCCTATATAACCATCCCTTCATCCATATTTCAATTGCTTATCCAGTCGCTGTGAGTCTGGAGCCTATCCCAGGATGCACAGGGCACAAGACACTGGAACATAACATTTACTCATTTATCGCTTTTATCCAAAGCGCGGATCAGAGAGTAGGATTAGCCAGCCCTGGGACCAGTTGGGGTTAAGAATCTTGCTAAATCTGCCAGTCACAGGATTTTAGCCAGTTATATTCTAGCCATGGGCACAGAGTCCTAACCTGCTGAACCACACACTGCCTCGAATTGCCTGGATGTAATACCTGGATAGGATGTGTGTGTGCACTCTGCTGCTTAACATTGTTAGAATCACATAAAAAGCTTCAGCATGGTGGTGGCCTTGAGGCGTGGGCAAAACTGAGGAATAACCGAAATATAACAATATGTCCGGACTAACATGCTGCCCATTTAAAAAGTTTTAATGAGCAGCAGACATAGCACCACTAACACACACATCAAATCACCAATCAGACAACAACAACACCCTCTATTGCTTCCTACAGCTGTCAACTACAATAAGTTGCTTATACTCCCAAGCAGTGTGGATGAAGCCTTAAGGCATTTCCAACTGCCAAGAAAAAACATATGAAATAGATAAGGATGTTAATCCACGTTGAAAATCTCACTAACTATCCTGAAGAGTAAACACGTTTTTGATTAGGAGCTTCAGCAAGTGTTCCCATTTCCTAAACCATTACTTCTGTAGTGAATGTTTATGCACGATTAAATGCAATGAATTCTATACCGAGTGTTTAAGCACAATGATTATGGCATGAATGACTGAATGTTTATGCACTATTAAATGTATTGAGATTTTTAAAGGAGTGTCACAAATGTTCAAGAAGTATGAAATTCAAATGTAAAAAATTTAGTTATTATATAGGTAGTAGTATGTGTTTATTTGTCATTTTCCTGGACTTCATGGAATATGTACCCTTTTAGCACTGGTCTGCCACTGCAAAGGAATTCACAACTGGAACTGGAACTGATTACGCCAAAACTGAAGCAGTGCTGCATAGTGTTAGAAAAAATGAGCAATTATGATATTTGATCTCTTTAACAATAACTTAAAAATGTTTTAAAGAATCTTTTTCAAACTTGCAGAGGCAGTGTGTGGGGGCTGAACTGGAGCTGATTCAATTGTAGGACAGAACACCCTTATTAAAGTGATGGCATT
The DNA here is from genome assembly GCF_023856365.1 of Brienomyrus brachyistius. Classification (NCBI taxonomy): domain Eukaryota; kingdom Metazoa; phylum Chordata; class Actinopteri; order Osteoglossiformes; family Mormyridae; genus Brienomyrus; species Brienomyrus brachyistius. Next base: position 6,252,197 of record NC_064546.1, on the reverse strand, counting down.
TAATGGCAGAAAAGGAAAGGATGAAAGCAGATGACATTTGACCTTGTGAAGTCAAAAAGTATTTGATAGATCTTACTACTGCTTCACAAAAACATTGGATGGATGATGATCTACAGCTGAGTTCATTTTCAAACAAACTGCTCAAAAAAATGAAGCAGCGGCATTGTCCATCCATCCATCCATCCATCATCTCCCGCTTAATCCGGAGTCGGGTCGCGGGGGCAGCAGCCTCAGCAGGGAGACCCAGACTTCCCTCTCCCCGGCCACTTCGTCCAGCTCCTCTGGGGGGACCCCGAGGCGTTCCCAGGCCAGCCGAGAGACATAGTCTCTCCAGCGTGTCCTGGGTCTTCCCCGGGGTCTCCTCCCAGTGGGACATGCCTGGAACACCTCCCCAGGGAGGCGTCCCGGAGGCATCCTCATCAGATGCCCGAGCCACCTCATCTGGCTCCTCTCGATGCGGAGGAGCAGCAGCTCTACTCTGAGTCCCTCCCGAATGACTGAGCTCCTCACCCTATCTCTAAGGGAGAGCCCAGCCACCCTGCGGAGGAAACTCATTTCGGCCGCTTGTACCCGCGATCTCGTTCTTTCGGTCACTACCCAAAGCTCATGACCATAGGTGAGGGTAGGAACGTAGATCGACTGGTAAATCGAGAGCTTCGCCTTTTGGCTCAGCTCTCTCTTCACCATGACAGACCGATGCAGCGCCCGCATGACTGCTGACGCCGCACCGATCCGCCTGTCGATCTCCCGCTCCATCGTTCCCCCACTCGTGAACAAGTATTGTACTCTGAAAGTATTGTACAGATATTTTTCAAACTTTGCAGACAAACTGGAAGTGGAAATTTTGAAACTGATCTCTCCAAAACTAAAGCAGAGCTGCACAGTGAAATTAAAAAAGAGGGTAGTTTCAGACATTTTACCCATTTAGAATGATAACTCATTTTCAGCCTTTGCTGACATGTTGTAGGCTTGAAGATTTGGACCTGATCAGATTTTGCCAGACAAATGGCACCAAAATTGAAACAGCACTGCATAGTGATAGCCAAGAGAAGACCAGTTCAGACACTTGCTTTTTGAGCTATCATGATCACAAGATTATTTGGCTGATATTTTATAAACTTTGCATGCACATTGTAAGGGTAAAGATCTGGTTCTGTTTGAGACAAATTGTACCAAAATGGAAGCAATTGTGTTTAGTTGCTGGCTAAGAGAAGGATTAGATGATTAGAGGCTAATCCATTTGAACAGGATCTATCTGTTTATTTACTCTATTTGATCTTTGATGGATCTTATGACCACTTAAAAAATGTACAGATGAAAATCTACATCTAAAAATGTATAGGCCTACTGGATAAGATTAGAAGAAATCACCTCAAAGTTGTAGCTGCAACAATAGGGCAGCAGAGAATGAAAATGGAGCCTGCGGCCGGTATCTTGGGAAAACAGCCATTTTCCATATATACTTGTTCTGTGGATCCTTTAGCAAACTTTCCAGGAACATTGTACAGGTCAATGATTCTAAAACTGAGGGGCACATGATTATTTTCTGAATACTCTGTAATTGTCACGCTCGATCGCGGGCAGAGCGGCGATCGTGCGGGCGAGCAGGCAGAAACGGGCAGACAGGGCGTAATCAGGGCAAACAGGGGTTTATTCAGGGGATCCGGGACAGGGAACAGAAGACGCCGACTAACATCAATGACAGACAACGGGTTAGTACAAAACAGGAACTTAAATACATGGAACAAGGCAGCAGGAAACAAGACACGACTGGGCACGATCAGGAAATCACACGTGGGTAATTAGGGGGCGTGGCACACACGAGGAGCGGACGGAGCGGGTGTCACAGAACCCCCCCCCAAAGGCGCGCTACACCGGGCGCGCCCAGGAAGGGGGCGACGGACGGGACGAGGGAGAACAGGACCTGAAAGACAAAAGCAAAAATCAATGGGGAACCGGGAACAAGACAGACAGGCAAAACTGACACAGAGGCAGGAGCCAGGACAGGACACTACACAAGACAGGAAAGGCCGACAGACAGACCAGGAAGGGAGAAACAGCGGGAACAGGAGGAACAAAAGGACCAGGAGTGAACGAAGGGAACAGAGGAGGACGAGGAGCAGAGACGGGAGGAACAAATCGAGGGGGAGCAGAGACAGGCGGGACAAAGAAAGGGGAAGCAAACGAAGGAGGGACCAGGGCAGGAGAGAAGGGAGAGAAGGCGGGGGAACAAAAGGGAGCCCGTGGGAGCCCCAGCGGGCGACGGGCGGCAGCCGGAGGGGCCGCAGACGGCCGGGAGGCCGGAGCCGGAGGGGACCTCGGAGGGGCCGAGGAGACAGGGCGAGGGACCCGCGGAGGGGCCAGGGAGGGAGCAGGAGGGAGCACCAGGGAAGGGGACGAGGGAGTTGGAAGGGGCCAGGGCGAAGGCCCGGAGGAGGGGGGAGCCGCAGCAGGCGGCGACGTCCGGTGGAGGGCCGGAGGTAGGGGCCCCGCAGGCGACCGAGGAGCCGCCGTCGGGGAACCCCCAGGCGACCGACCAGGCACCGGAGGGGGGAGCGAGGCAGGGCGACGAGGCATCGGAGGGGGACCTGCAGGCGACAGCCGACCCGGAGGGCCAGGACCCGCAGGCGCCAACCGAGCCCCAGCGCAGGCGAGGCAGGGCGAGCCAGGGGGCAGGGCGGGCGGGACCCCAGCCCTACGTCTGTGTCCCCTTCCCCTGCGGGACACAGACAGGCCGACCCTAGGTCGGGGTCGACGCTGCCGGGGCGAGGGACCAGGGGTCACAGGAGCAGGGCCAGGGACAGGAGCTGGGCCAGGGACAGGAGCTGGGCCAGGGACCGGAGCTGGGCCAGGGACCGGAGCTGGGCCAGGGACCGGAGCTGGGCCAGGGACCGGAGCTGCAGCAGGCGGCTGCAGTGGGGGCGCCTGCCCGGGAGCTGCAGCAGGCGGCTGCAGTGGGGGCGCCTGCCCGGGAACTGGAGTGCGGTCAGGAACTGGAGCGCGGTCAGGAACTGGAGCTGGCTGCAGTGGGGGCGCCTGCCCGGGAGCTGCAGCTGGCGGCTGCAGTGGGGGCGCCTGCCCGGGAGCTGCAGCTGGCGGCTGCAGTGGGGGCGCCTGCCCGGGAGCTGCAGCTGGCGGCTGCAGTGGGGGCGCCTGCCCGGGAGCTGCAGCTGGCGGCTGCAGTGGGGGCGCCTGCCCGGGAGCTGCAGCTGGCGGCTGCAGAGGGGGCGCCTGCCCGGGAGCTGCAGCAGGCGGCTGCAGAGGGGGCGCCTGCCCGGGAGCTGCAGCGAGGAACAGGAGCGCGGTCAGGAACAGGAGCGCGGTCAGGAACAGGAGCGCGGTCAGGAACAGGAGCGCGGTCAGGAACAGGAGCGCGGTCAGGAACAGGAGCTTGCTGCAGTGGGGGCGCCTGCCCGGGAGCTGCAGGTTGCTGCAGTGGGGGCGCCTGCCCGGGAGCTGCAGGTTGCTGCAGTGGGGGCGCCTGCCCGGGAGCTGCAGCAGGCGAAGGGGGCGCCGGGACAGGAACAGGAGCGCGGTCAGGAACAGGAGCTTGCTGCAGAGGGGGCACCTGCCCGGGAGCTGCAGCAGGCGGCTGCAGAGGGGGCGCCTGCCCGGGAGCTGCAGCAGGCGAAGGGGGCGCCGGGACAGGAACAGGAGCGCGGTCAGGAACAGGAGCTTGCTGCAGAGGGGGCGCCTGCCCGGGAGCTGCAGCAGGCGGCTGCAGAGGGGGCGCCTGCCCGGGAGCTGCAGCAGGCGGCTGCAGAGGGGGCGCCTGCCCGGGAGCTGCAGCAGGCGGCTGCAGAGGGGGCGCCTGCCCGGGAGCTGCAGCAGGCGGCTGCAGAGGGGGCGCCTGCCCGGGAGCTGCAGCAGGCGAAGGGGGCTGTGCAGGCAGCGAAGGCGGCTGCGCAGGCGGCTGCACGGGAGCGGGGTCCGCCGGCAATGGCGGCTGCACGGGAGCGGGGTCCGCCGGCAATGGCGGCTGCACGGGAGCGGGGTCCGCCGGCAATGGCGGCTGCACGGGAGCGGGGTCCGCCGGCAATGGCGGCTGCACGGGAGCGGGGTCCGCCGGCAACGGCGGCCGTTCAGACGGCGTAGCCGGGACCGGTGCTCTCCGGACAGGAAAAGCTGCCTGGGGAGACAGCTTAGCAGAGCTAGGGACCTTCCGGGCGATTGGGGAGACCTCCCGATCCTCCTCCGGGAGGGCCGCCGGGATGAGGGCACATGCCCTCAAGGCGATCGTCGGGGCGATCGCCGGTTCCTTCCGTCTCCTCCTCCGGCTTTTGGTAGCGGCGGGAGGTGGAGCTACGTCCGCCAATGCGGACGGCGGAAGGACGGGTCCCCGCTCGCAGGGAGCGACTGAGCGCTGGGTCCGGAGCTGAGCTATCCGCTGGAGACCCTTGCGCAGCCCCTCGGCCAAGCGGGCTTCCAGGTCGAGGGCTAGCTCCCCGAGGGTCCTCTCACACCAGCGGACAAGGCTCCACGCTGGACGATCCTCAGTGATACCGGGTTGGGATCTCCAGTACGCTACCTGTTCTCCGAGGCGGAAGTACTCCTCCTCGGAGATGTAAGCAGCCTTGTTGTGGTCTGTCATTCTGTCACGCTCGATCGCGGGCAGAGCGGCGATCGTGCGGGCGAGCAGGCAGAAACGGGCAGACAGGGCGTAATCAGGGCAAACAGGGGTTTATTCAGGGGATCCGGGACAGGGAACAGAAGACGCCGACTAACATCAATGACAGACAACGGGTTAGTACAAAACAGGAACTTAAATACATGGAACAAGGCAGCAGGAAACAAGACACGACTGGGCACGATCAGGAAATCACACGTGGGTAATTAGGGGGCGTGGCACACACGAGGAGCGGACGGAGCGGGTGTCACAGTAATAAAGTTTATACTGATTTTTGCTTGCTAGCTTCCTCATTCATTGAAATCAAGGGCCTATTTGCTTCCTATTAATTTCTGTAAGTGTCAAAAAAATTGACAAAATTCATTTGCAGGCTTCTGCAATAAAATTGGCACCACTTTGTAATTTTGATTGCAGACCTTTTAGTTTCCTGTTTAAACTTTTTTTTTGTCACGTGGGATAATTTTTATTGATGAAATATGATTAAAATACATCTATTCATGTTAAAGTAACTTTGAATTTAGATAGGCAGCAATAAAAATGCTGCTAATTCCCTAATTTTTATCACTAGGTATGTACATGTCACAATAATGAGCATTCAAGGTAAAAACGTGTTTATTAACATTTGTAGCCATGTAAGCGTTTTTCCTCTGATACCTCTCTGATGATGATGACACAAATGGCTCTATTTTGATGATCTGACGCAAAGGGTAAAGTGCAACTAACACTTATGCATGTGTCCAAATCCATTTTGCTATATTGATGGTAGAAAAAACAAACTTTGCCCCAAAATATGGCGCTAGCTAACTCTCTTAATTATTCAGAGGAATTTTAGGTGTAATATGCAATGAATATCAGAATGGCGCATCACATCACCTTTAAAAGGCAGTGGCACATGATCTATGGCATATTGCTGTTATTATAAGGCTGTTATTTTTCTACAACAAACAATTTAGATTCTTTATCAGGCTACAGACAATTCAGCTCTTCTACCAGCTGATCCCTCCTTGCTCATTCTGCTGCTACAGTATACTCCTTTGTTGGCATCAGCACATGCAGTATGATTTTTTCTATATACATCCAAGAGTACTTTTATAGAAAGACTAAAGAGAGAGCAAAACGAGAAGCAGCTGGAGTACATCACACAAGGGCAGGAACAAGAGGTAACAGATCAAGGGTGCACATGGTGTGCAACTGGTACGCAAGTGTGTATTCACCTTTAAAAGCAATACTTGCTGCAATTGATTGTTGTAACAGCCCAAATGCATTTATGTATTTCATGTCTATTCCAGCTGGTATGACAAGAAATGACTTTGCATGTTAACCTTTATACTGCAAATGAAGTATAAATTAGCATATAAAGATTAAAATGCATGATAATTTTTTGTCATGTTTCTTTTCACGTTCAAAACATTGCATTGTGCATTCATATTTTTAAAGAAACCTTGCACTTACAGAATCATAGAGATATTTCTTTAGATCACCCACACACAAGATACTTATAGTTTCACTGTTTAGTTGTCATACAATGATTAGATAGTGTAGTATGGAATACGTGATACATGTTTCATCATGATGCTACATGTAATGTCATTGTAAAAGGACCAGTAGAGAGAATATTACAGACAGAATGGAATCATTGAACAAATCTGAAAATTGTTGATGAAATACAACACCGTAAATCTCAACATAGGTTCCCTTTAAATTAAAGTAACAATTAGCTACAAAAAACTACAGAGTACTACAAAAACTTCTAACTTCAGTGTTCCTCACTTGCCTTCCAAAAAATTAACATACAGGTCTCACTCACATCACAATGAATGTTCTCCTTTGCTAAACATATTGGAAAGAACCATTGAGCATGGTGAATCCAGGCCTGCCACTGGTCTGCTGTGATGTTGCTGCTTGCCTCATCCATGGCCTAGAGAAGTGTGACTGGTTGATCTGTGTGCCTATCATACAGTGTCCACCTCCTAAGTCGGTTGTGCAAAGGAGAGTATGGTGGGAAGTACATGGTGGTGAATTGAGGATGAACCTGAGACCATGCCTGCACCAGGAACCTGATATTGTCCCACACAATAGCATAGGTTAGGCCAGCTCCTCTACAGACCAGAGTTAGTTTATCAAGGAATGCTACAAGGAACTCTGCATTATATGAGCCAACACAAGGTCTGTGTGCCACCAGATCATCTTCTGATATAGCCACCCACAGGGTGACGCTGGCCCCACAAAAATGAATATATGATGAATGCATGATGAAACTGAACATACATGAACATACTCAATCCTCAGTTGCTTCACTCTGTCTGTATTTCTCTGAAAAGACACATGGCATAGCTGTTATATGGACATTTTGTGCCTTTTCAGCACTGTTTGTTTTAGTCTCAATTCTGTAGGAAAACATACAGGAGAAACATGACTTCATACTATAGAACACATTTACATTACATTACACGGCATTGTTAATTGTCTAGTCTTTGAGGAAGGCATTCAAGGAAAAAATTCATTGTACTCTGTAGACTGTACTTTGTGCATATGACAATAGAACTTTGAATCCTTGGCATAATTAACCTACTCTGTGCTACACAATGGCATGCAGTATACAGTCATCTGACAATTAAATGTATCTTACAGTACTGTAATGCTCACTGCAGAGCATGTTAAAGCCTTACCAGTTCTCATTGTGAAAGGTTTTGATGATTGAAGCCACAGTTGATCTTCTGAGGTTTGGTTGAATCATTCTAGCTGCCTTAGTCATTGTCATACCATGATTTACGATATGATCTACCACTATGGCTATGATTTTATGGGATACTCTTTGCTGTTGCTGCCATTCTCCTCGACCAAGTTCCCCCACACCTCTCAAACAGGGCCCATGGACACCTCTCTGGTAAGGCTCAAGACCTCCTCTAAGACAAAGCCCACGACCACCACTCAGATGTGGTGGTGTCCTCTGCCATTCCTGTGACCACCACATCTTCCCTGTTCTGCTTAACCACCTGCCTACTCCATGTTACATCTATGATGCTGTTTATACCGTTTATTCATTCTTGTACCACCAGGTGAAATCAATAATCAGTGCTGAATTGATGTCAGTGGATATGGTTACCCTGAAATTTTCATAATGTGAACATGGGTTGTTGTTACTCAGTTTCCACCTATGGTTTAAGAAGAATGTAACAATTACTTATTATTTTGAGCATTTGTATCAATTGATAGTTTGATCACTGTAATTAAATGAATAGAGAGTCATATCAAATGCAATGTGTGAATTGCATTTTGAAATGGTAATACTTTTGATGTTGTGTTTGTGCATTTTTGGGTAATTTCTTGTGAATACCATGGCTCGGAGGTGTGGTCTGCAAGATCTTCCATTTAAAGTAGCTAAATGTAGCTTTACATACTTGGTTGTCCAGGTAGTGAGTACTTTCACAAGTATCTAAACATTTCGCTCCCCTGCTAAATGGTTTTCTAAATGACTTTGGTTGGCGCTAAACCTGTCATTACTGCCAAGCATTAATTTGATTGAAATGAACATGATCCCCAAGCTTCTTTATTTATTTCAGTTTGTTTCTTAGTCCTTCTTCTCTAAACGTTTTATCTGGAATAAGAAGCCATCTTGACTATGCAAACAATTTTTGCAAATTCCTTAACAGCTTTTTACATTTTACTATTAGCCAGTTAACCTCAGAATAATACAATACTGGCTGCAGTATTACAATGTTGATCCATCTCTCATCTGGCTAGATATGGAAGCTGCCCCATCTGGGCCTCTGTATCTTGCTGTTTTGGTTCATTCTCCAGTTAACTGCTCTTCCTTTCCACATATTATTAGCGTTCTTGTTAGGATATCTTATAGAATCTGGAATCAGTTGTATTTTGGTCTTCAGGTAAGTTCCACCTTGTCTCCCAGCAATCATGCATTTCTCTTACAGATGGGATGGTTAAGATTCCAGAAAACCTGGGCATTAATACCAATTAGGGATTTGTATGTTGATGGCATACTTCCTTTCTTTCAAAAACCATCAGATAACCTTTCCTTACCCAAAAGCCACTTTTTCTGCTATCTTCAGGTTAGTAGCTATGTGAAGCTAAGGTCTCCTCAGTTCCCTAATTTCCCTGATTGCTTGTCCCTAAATGTATTTCTTACCTCAAACACAGACATAATATCCCTCATTTATAATTGTATTCGTGGTTTGTCTCTGGTGTCATTAGATGTTATTAAACTCTGGGAGACAGAGTTGGTGAGACTATTAGAGTGTGGGCGGCCTTATGCAGGGTGAACTCATCCTCTGTATGTGTGAGACAAGGGTTCATCAAGTGTACAATTTTGCATTGTGCTCATTGTACAAAAATTCTGCTATCCAGGCTAAGCATTGACATATACTCCACATGTGATAGATGCCACCAGACACCAACCAGTCATAATCATATGTTTTTGTCTTCTGCTTAACTGATCACGTTACAAATCGGAGTCTGAGATAATGGGTAAATTGGTAAAAAGCAATGGTTTAACTACTTTATTTGGAGTTAGCCCCAAACACTAAATTGTACTGCTTTGGAGACTTACTTCATAGCTTTTGTCACTTTACTGGCCAGACATTTAGTTCTGTCGCATGTCCTGCACTTTCTGAGTGGATAAAGTAAGTGTTGTATCATGTCAGGCTAGAAAAAAATAAAACACATGCTCAAATGCTCTACAAGAATTATTACTTTCTCTGTATAAATGTCCTTTTTTTCTTTTTTTGGGGGGAAGGGTAGGCTGACACTGAATTTGTGATCATTGTGACTTATGGTGTATATTATAACTATATGGATTTGTATTTTTTTTTTTACTTTTCTGTTCCTCATGGAAAATGTTGAAAATTTATACATAAAGTTGCAATTACAGCGGTGTTGGTGACAAAGGTAAAGGGCACTTTATAATTCCCAAAACTGTAATTAAATAAATAAATAAATTAAATCATCAATCCAGAGAGCAGAGCAGTTTTACGTAGTGAGCAACGCCAACAATGGCCGCACAGCGTCTCATCAACAGTGCATCATACTTAGAAGACCCTTAACAGCACCAGAGTTTGCAGAGATCTCATTGTAAATAATGATGCTAAAATTAATGGTGTGATAGATTTCTTCAGTGAAACCTCAGATTCTTTTAGTTGAATGATGAGGCAGGTTCCTTAAGCTTAAGCAGTTTATTAAGACAGAATGAAGATGTTACAAAAAGATGTTTCACATAGCGGGTTCAGTGTCTGTCTGTGTCTGTTTGTCTGCGTCTGTCTCTGCCCCCACTGAGGGAAGCAGGCCCTTTATCTGTGGTCCTCATACAGACTCCTGGAACCAGGGGTCAGACGGCCTTGGTGAGAGTAAGTTATATGAGAGGCAAAGAACATGAGCAGCAAGTAGCAAGGACAGAAAGAAATATAAAAATAAGAAATATGAAAGCTATAAATGAATGAACTAAATGAACATAATTAAATAACTACAAATTAACTAGGGAAATCCCTCAGGTGTTTCTACGCATTCAAATCAGTAAGGAACACCAACAAGAGGGTGGTGCAAGGTGATTGCGCAAAAAGTTAATACTGCAACCATCCTATAACAAACACCCATATCTTCTACATACAGTGGTGTGAAAAGTGTTTGCCCCCGATTTCTTATTTTTTTGTATGTTTGTCTCACATAAATGTTTCAGATCATCAACTAAATTTTAAATATTAGACAAAGATGACACAAGTAAACACAAATTGCAGTTTTTAAATGAAGGTGTTCATTATTATGGGGGAAAAAAATCCAAACCTACATGTGTCACGGGACGCTCGCGATCGCTGGATGAGTGTGCAGGTAGGCGAGCGAGCAGGAACAGGCAAGCAGGCAGAGTACGGAATAACGGGGTTTAATCTCGGGACAGGGGTCGAACTGAACACAGGCAGCGACAAACATCAATGACAGACAAGGCAAACAGGTAAGACCAGGACTTAAATAAGACAGGACCAAGCAAAGTAAATGGACAAAGCTGGAGACGATCAGGGAAGCACACGTGGGTAATCAGGGGGCGTGGCACACACGAGGAGCGGACGGAGCGGGCGTCACAACATGGCCCAGTGTGAAAAAGTGATTGTTACTGTTAAAACATAAATGAACTGTGGTGTATCACATCTTTGGAAAGCTGAGTTCAATTTCTCTAGTTACACCCAGGCCTGATTACTGTCACACCTGTTCTCAATGAAGAAATCACTTAAATATGCCTGACCAAAAGATCCTCAAATGCCAGACATCATGTCGCAATCCAAGTAAATTCAGGAACAAATGAGAAACAAAGCAATTGAGATCTACCAGTCTGGAAAATGTTATAAAATCATTTTTTTGTTATAAAGTCATTTCTAAAGCTTTGGGACTTTGGGAGTGAACCACAGTGAGAGCCATTATCCACAAATGGCGAAAACATGGAACAGTGGTGAACCTTCCCAGGAGTGGCCGGCCAACCAAAATTACCCCAAGAGTGCAGCAACAACTCATCCAAGAGGTCACAAAAGATCCCAGAACAATATCCAAAGACCTGTAGGCCTCACTTGCCACAGCTAAGGTCAGTGTTCATGACTCCACCATAAGAAAGAGACTGGGCAAAAATGGCCTGCATGGCAGAATTCCAAGATGAAAAACACTGCTGAGAAAAAGGAACATAAGGGCTCGCCTCAGTTTTGCCAGAAAACATCTTGATGATCCCCAAGACTTTTGGGAAAATATTCTGTGGACTGATGAGACAAAAGTTGAACTTTTTGGAAGATATGTGTCCCATTACATCTGGCGTAAAGGTAACACAGCATTTCAGAAAAGTAACATCATTCCAAGAGTGAAATATATTGGTGGTAATGTGATGGTCTGGGGATGTTTTGTGGTAATGTGATGGTTTCTCAGGACCTGGAAGACTTGCTGTGGTAAATGGAACCATGAATTCTGCTGTCTACTAAAACATCCTGAAGGAGAATGTCCAGCCATCAAACTGAAGCGCACTTGAGTTCTGCAGCAGGACAATGATCCAAAACATACGAGCAATTCCACCTCTGAATGGCTTCAGAAAAACAAAATGAAGACTTTGGTGTGGCCTAGTCAAAGTCCTGACCTGAATCTGATTGAGATGCTGTGGCATGACCTTTCAATGTGGCTGAAATACAACAATTCTGCAATTATGAGTGGGCCAAATTCCTCCACAGTGCTGTATAAGACTCATTGCCAGTTATCACAAAGGCTTAATTGCAGTTGTTGCTGCTAAGGGTGGCCCTACCAGTTATTAGGTTTAGGGGGCAATCACTTTTTCACACAGGGCCATGTAAAGTAGGTTTGGATTCATTTAAAAACTGCAATTTGTGTTTACTTGTGTCATCTTTGTTTAATATTTGTTAGATGATCTGAAACACGGGGGCGGCATGGTGGTACAGTGGTTAGCACTGTCTCACACCTCTGGGACCCAGGTTCGAGTCTCCGCCTGGGTTACATGTGTGTGGCGTTTACATGTTCTCCCCATGTCGTCGTGGGGTTTCCTCCGGGTACTCTGGTTTCCCCCCACAGTCCAAAAACATGCTGAGGCTAATTGGAGTTGCTAAATTGCCCGTAGGTGTGCATGTGTGAGTGAATGGTGTGTGAGTGTGCCCTGCGATGGGCTGGCCCCCCATCCTGGGTTGTTCCCTGCCTCGTACCCATTGCTTCCGGGATAGGCTCCGGACCTCCCGCGACCCAGTAGGATAAGCGGTTTGGAAAATGGATGGATGGATGGATGGATGGATCTGAAACATTTATATGTGACAAACATACAAAATAAGAAATCAGGAGGGGGCAAACACTTTTCACAGCACTGTATTTGTCCAGTATATCAAAATCTGAAAAGAGATCAACTTGTCCCCTGGTATCTTAAAAATAAGAAATATGGTATCTTCTGCCTGCTACACAAAGTTTAATAATTATCAGACATTTTCAAACTGATTCTGGATCTGGGGTTACATCATAATTTAACTTTCAAAGTACGGATATACTACCACGGAGAAAATTTTAATTCAATTTGACTAAATTCTTGGAAAATGGCCAGGATAATGGTGAGACAGAAAGTTTGTGGGTAAACTATCAAAAAACATACAAATTCAAAATGTTTGAGTCACTAAATTGCATCTTGCCTTGTACTCTATTCTTCCAGAGAATATAGATATTTATTTATATTTCATTTTATATCATTTATCAGTATAATTACATGTATTTATGGAACCACCAGGTGGCACTATCTTTGTTCTAATTTTCAAAGAGAATCATTTCTTAACCTGACACATGGCTTCTCTTAATTGTGCAAATTGGGCCATTTCCTGCATTCTTGTCCTTCCCCAGCTGTAGCAGCTGGTTCATTTCCAGTTTTTATGAAGCAAAAGCCAAATATTCCCATGTTACATCAAGCCAAAGACAGAAACAGAAAGAGGCCATCTGACAATCTGCCCTAAACAGACAATGCGAAGTTCATTCACTCTTGGTTGGAGAAACAGCTGTATGGTTAACTCACTGACAGGCTCCATTTTAAAGAAGACGGGACAGCGTTACAGCAGATGACATGCATTCTTCAGATGGTCTACATTAAGAAGGAAAGCCAATTTGTGGAGCTGCTTGTATACTGTTGATTGTTCTTAGATCCTTGTGGACGTCTTCGTTTATGTAAGTACTGTTGCATTTGGCTCCATGCAAAAATGAACTTTTTTCAGGGGCACTAGAACCCACTTCCTCTGTTTTTAATTATGAGTTCCAGTTTAAATGTATATAAACTGACTGTCATTGTATGTCACTGTGAGGCCCTAGATGGGTAATTATTATAATGGCCTAAAGCAGGAAAACACTATAGAAGGCAATCAAAATGACGCCTTACATTTTTCTACAAAATATCTAAAACTAACCTAATAGCTTTTGGCCAGGGGCCTTTGATTGCCTTCAATAGTGTTTTTCTAAACAGAGTTAAATATGCATGTCTACGTCGTTTTCTGTAATTGTTTATAAATCTGTTACTATTTTCTCAGTTATTTATTTGGTTTTAGGTTCCAGCAAAAAGAGGAAGTGCCAATGAAAACATTTACTGTAAATAGAAAAAGGAGACATTGATCTTGCTTCATGGAGGATGCATTCTTGTCTTTTTATGCTCTCCAAGCTCTGATGTTCACGTGTGGCTTACTCTTGATGTTGACACGCCCCATGATAATGCATAATCATAATCTACAAAGTATCAATAGTGTCTCAATTCTGCTCTTTGAGGGTGTTTTGTGCTGTTGGAGCTGTGTTAATATACTGTATTACTGCATGCAGGAGCGAAGGCAAGTAAAATACACAGCTCCATCTGAAATGCAGGCCTAATATGGTAATAAACATGTAAGATTCATTTACTATTTTCCATTGGTAGGATTTTAGGGAATTAGAAAACTGTTACTCACCTAAACTTTAAAAAACAGTTTTTAAAACTGCTTGTCTATCAGGAATGTATGAGAGGTCCATAAAGCACTGGTACATTCTAAAGGCAGGACTTTAACAGCAAAACTTCATAAATTACTTCCCACTGTCATGCCCTGCTCGTCGGCTCCTCCTGTGTGCCACGCCCCCTGCCTACCCACGTGTGTTTCCTGGATTGTACCCAGCTGTGTCCGTTTGCTTTCAATCAGTCTTGTGCATTTAAGTCCTGGTCTCCCCAGTTTTCCTTGTCTGTCATTGATGTAAGTCGGCGTTTCATGTTTCCTGCTCCCAGTCTGTTTATTAAACCCCTGATTTACCCCGACTTCTGCCTGTCCGCCTACTTCCTGTCCGTTCGCCTCGCACGATCGCCGCTCTCCTCGCGCCAGATCGTGACACCCACTTCTTTTACTATATCGCCTACTATATCTGTGTTGTCTCTTTTCGTTTTTTTAAATTTTACAGTTTTCACAGCTAAGCCAAGTGTGACATATTTTTATTGCTTGAAAAATCTTCAAGCACTTGTATCCAGCTTTAAGTCCTTGCCTTATATTTAGTATATTTTAATTTGATAAGGCAATACTTCATAGTATTATTCTATTGTGTTTTTTAACTACACTTGTAACTTCCTTTCTTCTTTTCTGTATTATCTTAGATTGCCATTGAACCAGCTGTTTTTGTCCTTGGTGCCATCAGGCAGAGGTGGGTACTCAAGTCACATAACATAAATCGCAAGCACTGCTCCCTGAGTGCTGAATTACCTGTCCCCTGCTATGTCACATATGGGTTAAATATGAAGAACACCTTTTGTTGTTGTGTGCTGTGGTGTGTCAACAATGAAAATCAGTAAATCAGGGGTTTCCAACTCCAGTCCTGGAGAGCTACAATCCAGTACGTTTTCTGTGCCACTTGGCTTCTGATGAGCCACACCTGTTCCTGGTATTTACCTGAGCTCTCCAGGACCAGAGTTGGAGACCCCTGCACTAAATTCTGTAAGCATTTGACATCTAACCTTATACACTGGTTTTATTTATAAAAAATTTACAACATTAGTGTTAATCTGCATGACTTTATAATATATCCATCCATCCATCCATCCATTTTCCAAACTGCTTATCCTACTGGGTCGCGGGGGGTCCGGAGCCTATCCTGGAAGCAATGGGCACGAGGCAGGGAATAACCCAGGATGGGGGGCCAGCCCATCGCAGGGCACACTCACACATCAGTCACTCACACATGCACACCTATGGGCAATTTAGCAACTCCAATTAGCCTCAGCATGTTTTTGGACTGTGGGGGGGAAACCGGAGTACCCGGAGAAAACCCCACAACGACATGGGGAGAACATGCAAACTCCACACACATGTGACCCAGGCGGAGACTCGAACCCGGGTCCCAGAGGTATGAGGCAACAGTGCTAACCACTGCACCACCATGCCACCCCCCTTTATAATATAAAAAAGAGTAATATAAAGTTTATATGTATACATAGCCTATGTATTTACATATACCGTATGTACAGACAGATTGATGTGTGATTTGCAATTTTTCATTGTATAGTAAGACTGACCGAGGTGGGGACTTGAGTCACATGATTCACAGCTCAACTCAGACTTGAGTCACAAAATTGATGACTTGTGACTCAGCAAAAATGGTGGAAAGACTTCAACTCAACTTGAGGGCAAATGTCTCTAGACTTGACTTGGACTCACTACAGAGTAAGGCACCTAGAATAACTAAAACCTTCTCATCCAAGAATGAATATATCTCAAAATGTCAGTTTACTTTAATTTCAGTTCACATATCATTAGATTTAATTGTTTGTCTTTATTCCAAGTCACTTCTGTATTGATTGTTTCAGTAGGTAAAGCAAGAAGGTTGGAGAAATTGTCCATTGTAAGTAAGGTGCATATGCTTTGTCTTCCTTAGTGGTTGGATGGCCAGAGGATGGCCGTCATATGAAATCAAAGTCTTAGAGAGTCAGAAACCAGCAGATCACTTGACGGTTAGTTGGTGCCCTTAGCTTCCAAAGGTCTGTGACACAATGACTTCTAGTTTAAAGACTAGTGGGCTCAGGATCAATATAGTGTCACTATTCTATGTTCATGAGAATGACTAAAAATAGTAGGGTCTCTGTGTATTTCAGTTAGGTTCACTATGTAAATGAAAAAGTCCATGTTCCATGTTTTGCTTGTTGCCAAAATCATTGAGGGTGTATCCCACTTTTCTTGCTTTATGAATTAAATTGAATTCTTGCATGGTTGCACCTTCTTTTTTGGGCTACATGTGGTGAACGTGACTGAGCTGATGAAGGAAAAATATATGCAACTCAAAAGTGCTTACCTTTTTAATCACTTGCTTACCCACGCGCTGATGGGAGAAGAGACTCCCTTGGTGTAAATTAGGTGTTAGTTGAAATGTATTGAGATATTTGTAGGCCTTTGGCTGTTTATACACAAGTTTAAAAACAAGGTAGCTTTACAGGGAACTCTGGAACCTTAAGAAACACCTTTAACTTAAAACACTTACATTTTATTTATTTAGGTGACATTTTTACCCAAAGTATAAAAGGTAGGGCGAGCTAGTTGCTGGAGGCATAATCATTCTGCTGACCCAGGGATTTGAATCAGTTACCCTCAGATCAGAGGCACAGACTGCTAACCTGCTGAGCCACACAGCATCTCTTATAAATGTGGAATGTTTTACGAATTTGCATGTCATCTTTGTGTACGGGCCATGTGTCACGATGAGCAGGGTACAGAGTGGGGAAAGAGGAGCAGAAGTTAAGGAGTCGGGGAAACACTAAGACTAACAGGGAAGCACTTAAATACATGAATTCAATTAAACAAGGCTAGACACAGTTAGTAACATGGGGATTCCACACGTGGTTAACGAGGGGGCGTGGCACACAGGGGAGACAAAAGCAAGAAACATCAATGGGGCCACGGGAACAGGACCAACACACAGAACAAGCACAAAGAAAACAACCACGGCAACTGACAAACCACAGGGAATGCACACAGACACAGGGTGCACCAAAGAGCGAAACACAGAACCCAAATGACACCAAGGAAGGAGACAACAGAAGAACACCAAGGGACAAAATAGAAGGAGCACCGACAAGAGGAGCAAAGGGACCAGGAGGGAACAGAGGCGGAACAGAGGGATGGGGAGCAGGAACAGCCGGGACTGGAATCAGTCTCGGGTGTGGGCGTTGCCTTGGGGGAAGGGGCAGCAAAGATCTCAGGGGAAACGATGTCTCCTGCTGTGGAAGCTTGCTCCATCTTCCTGAAGTGGAGCAGCTTCCTCAATGTTTCCTCTACTTTCTCCAGCTCCACAGGCAGGGAAGCTGGAGTTACTTTGGCGAATTCCTCCGAAGCTGGTCGAGGATTAGGGCAGCCTCAGCCAGGTCCCGCATTGCCGGATCGTCTTTCACCCACTAGTACTGGTCCCTGAAAGGCAAAGAACTTCTTGGCCAGGGTGTGGGGCACTGGCGAAGTGGTGGGAAGACTAGCTGAGTGCTGGCGAAGCGGTGGGGAGACAAGCCACGGAAACCAAGCACGCCAGGAGATGCTCCTCTGAGACTGGTGCAAGAGGGAGGGCCGCGGCAGGAGCTGGCGCCGTGAGACCAGGTGTATAAGGAACCAGCTTTGCAGAGGTGGGGGCTGGCAACCCGGACGTGTGGAACACCACTGGGTTGAGTACCGTGAGGTAAGCCCCATTAGCAGCTACGGGGAAGCAAACGGAATTCACGTCTGGGTTGGCTCAGGCTGTTCTGCCCGTCAGGCAGGAGGTATTCCACAGTCCAGGGCTACTCACCTGAGCATCGCCTCGGCTACCCCGCTCCACAGTTGCAGCAGGTTTTGCCACACTTCTTCTGCGAGGTCTGGGTCTTTAGAGGGGAAGATCTTTTCCAGGAGGTCCCTCGTTTGTAAGGCAAGAGCTCGGGTTGTGGAGTCCTCCTTTATATCTGGTTGGTTAAGCTAGTATAATATCTCAGCCACCTGACCGAGATACTCAGCTTCGGTCAGGCAAGACATCTTTTTTGGGAGTCCTGTCATTCTGTCACGACGGACAGGGTATGGAGCGGGGAAAGAAGAGCAGGAGTCAGGGAAACACTGGGTTTAATTCAGAGTAATGACCAGCAGGACCACGAAACATGCAGAAAAGACAGTATGACGTTAATGACCGGAATGGAGAAAGGCTAACAATGAAGCACTTAAATACATGAACTCAATTAAACAAGACTAGACACAGCTGGTAACATGGGAATTCCACACGTGGTTAACGAGGGGGCGTGGCACACAGGAGACGTCAGCCAAGCAGGGCACAACACCATGTTAATCTCTCTGAATGATTCCCTGTGTCATTCTAATTTTCATATATCTTGACTGCACACTTCAAACAGCATCTAAACAAAATTAAATGAAGCTTGTCGCTGCTACGTACTTGACACCTGCACTGTGATATATTTGATGGGTGTTCAATATTTCAGTATTTCCGACGATATCTGCAATGGGAACAAGCTTTATTCCTGAACAAATGCCTTACAAGCCGTAACACATCAAGAGTGCTAAAACACTCTGACTTTGTTTTTAAGTTCCCGGGAAGACCACTCAAGCATGTGATGTAATTGACCGATCACACCTTTCCATTAAGCCGGGAACATAGCCTATTAAACTCAGTCTACTACATTCTTCCCCTTTAACTTTAACATCCATCTGGCTACAAGCCCAAAATTTGTAATACAATTGCTACTGATAGAGAAAACCTTGTCTCAATAGTACGTATAGGTATATTTTCATTACAAGTCCAATCTTTTGGGAACTCTCCTGAGTTTCTCAGGATTGCTCCATGGCTGCACCACTGAGGGTACCAAGGTGACATGTTCCCTGTCAGCCAGATGAGGAATAGCCTTGAATAACTTGCTGGGCTTTTCAGACTGATGTTCTTGTCTGATGCTTTCATGTCAGGAGGTTTGTCCGTACTGGTCACTGCTGAGTCGGTAGTAGCTGAAGCCACCGATGGTCGGTCTTTGTCCTGAAAAGGTAAGTAATGCTCTTGTTCTTTGATTTCTCCTCTTCCCTACAGCAGGTGCTCAATGTGGACCAAACAGCTCCTGACACCTTCCAGAACTAGGTAGGTTACTGGACCAAAGCATTGTACCACGGTGGTCCATTTCTCCAGTCCATCTCTGAAATTCCGCACTTTCACTCAGTTGTTCTTGATCAGGCCTTAACAGAGTGAAACGGGTACAAATTTCACTTTTTAAGAACAGTTTGGCTAGAGAACAGCCTGTGACTGAATGAGGCGTCACCCTGTACATGAGCAGAAGGTTTGACGGTCGAGGCTGCAATGAGATGCTGGGCTAACCATTCACCTCCAATGCTTGCTTGACTAGTGCTCTTTTCAAAATTTGCACTAACCTCTCCACTGCTCTATTGGATGCTGGATGATACGCAGGAACCAGCATTTGCTTGATTCCATTTTGAGCAAGGAACTGTTTGAATTCCGAGAATACAAATAACACTTCCTCTGATAAGCCATAAGGTTCACGAAAAAGATTCCACAACACAGCAATGATTTGCCTAGAGGTTGTTGAAGTCACATGGAACACCTCTAAGTATTTGGAATGACTATACACTACTACCAAGAAGTACTGTTTATCCTTTTCAGCAAAGTCTAGGTGGATTCTCTGCCAGACTCCGTCAGGCCACCGTCAAGGGTAAAGCGGCAATACTACAGCCTGCACAGTACTGTCTGCACAGTTTGGCAAACCCCGCAATTCTGAACCATGTCCTTAATCTCACCATCCAAACCCAGCCACTAAAGGTAGCTATGCGCTAAAGCCTTCATTTTGTTAATACCTCGGTGTTCATGATGGAGGTCTTCCAGAGTCCGCTGTCTATAAAGTGGCAGAAGAATCACATTGAGACCATGGATGGACTGAGACGAAAAATTGGCCCTGACATTTTGGCTCTGACCAGCCCACCACATACGAAAGTTGCGTTGGAGTCTTGCATAATTAATCTTATTTGTGTGTTTTTCAATGTTCATACATTTTTTATATTTTATTAAATACATTGATTGCACTTTACTATAAGTATCACACTTATTTTCTATATATGTTTTGTATGTTGTATGGCAAATTACCTGATATGAGTTCTGTAGGCTACATACTCAATACTGACAATATTGCTCCAATATTTATGACAGAACATCCTTATAAAGTATTTGTCTATTGGAATTGACTACGCAAGTATTTCATAAACGTAGGATGCTCTGATAAAGTTTTTCAGTCTGTCAAGATGTGCTGTCTGTAGTTTTAACACTCAATCTGATAAGGTATTTCAGACTGTTGCAATGCCTACTTACAATACATTAGTTTGTGTTTTTTTTTTAAATAGTTACTTTTTTTGACTATTCTGCTTCCAGTTCCAGCCCGTAAAAATGACAATAGCATTTTCGGTAGGGTAGCAACAATCGATAAATATATCTGTTGAAATGCGCTAAGGTAGGATAACGAGACAAAGTAGGACGAATCGACAGAACACCAGTAGTTTATTTTTAAGCTGTTTTTTCATGTACATGTACAGCTGTCTGTAGATAAAAGTGCCTGTGTCACATTGGGGATATTTGGCACTAACTTGGAACTGTCTATTTGTAATTACTGTATAGGAGAAAATGCCCGGTGTGCCAGAGGTTCAATCTGTCCCTGACTGAGATCCCACAAGACACATCTTTGGTCTGCTGACAGTTCATGTCTTCTGATGAAGTAAGTGTGGTGGCCTAGGGAGTAGGACCCCCACGGCCTAATAATTATTTTTGTACTGAGTGTTTAGTTACTCCCCTTGACTGTGTGACTTCTCCTTCACACAGCAAAATAGTACCAACACACCCCTTAGGATCTCCTGGGGCAACAACACAACGGGGAAAACACAAACAAGTAAAGCTTGGCACAGATTTATTTGGGGCTCAGTTACAGATACTCCAAACTCTCAGGCAACAACCACCTCCCTCTCGCCAACAGGTAAATGACACCATCACTACAAGTGTTATTTCTCATTCCCCAGCACTATACTCTACAGAACCCACAACACTCACACCCTCTCCCCCCCCCAATCTCCACTACAAATAGTTACACAGTACACAGCACCCTTATGCAGTGGGGAGAGGACAAGTCAGTTCATGTAGGAGAAGACAAAACCAAAAAGGGTAACCTTCAAAGGTCCCCCCTATATAAACCTAACCCCAAAACAAAACAACCAAAATATAATAAAGAAATAAAACAGAAAAGAAACTAAAGAACTCAGTTCTGGGCCAGCACGCTCCCCTCATCCGGCCCACAAAAATAACAAAACACAAAAAACAAAAACATAACTCTATCCCTTTCTGGCAGTGCTGCTACACTATGGCCGCGTCTGCCTCCTTCCAGAGCTTTCTCGGTCCCGGGGAGAGAAACAACACTTTTCCTGTTGTCCTCTTCTTAGCCTGGTAGCTCGTATGCTGCTCACCGCCTTAATCCATTCGCTGCAGTAGGCACCAGCCCGGTACCTCCCAAGCCAGCCGACCCACGGCAGCGAGCTTAGACCTGCGGGGGAAGCAAAGCCAAACAACCCTGGAACAACCCGTCTTTGCCGTAACCTGAATGGCTAGCGTCCTATGCCTCGCCAGTTAGGAACTTCCCCTTACTTCCGGGTCCCAAGCATAATATCCCGTGCCGCTCCTTCGCCCGCCCCCCAGCCGTCGTCCGCGTCGCCTTCCCACTGCTCTTACCTCCCCAGACACTATGGCTGCGCGCTCGCTATCCCTCTATCGATACCGCGGACCCGTGTCTTGTAGCCTGGTACCTCAGCTCACTCACGTCCACGCTCCTCTTAGGAAAGCACGCATCGCCCCACTGATACGTCTTTAAAAACAACTGCCGTAATTACCTTCTGTCCCCGGACCGCACTCCTGAACGCTCGACATGGCCATCTTTAAAACCCGGTCAAGTCTCTGCCTCCCGCCCCCCAATCTAGCAAATCCCGCCCCTCAATTGCCAACGGGGGACAGCGCAAGCTCCCCAAAGCTTTCGCGGCGCTGCCGAAAGGAGAAGGGGGAAAAAAAAGAATACAAACCATAAACCCATATATCATAATACCCCCTTCCCCTCACAGGGGACACAACACTCTCCCCCATCAAATGGGGGCTCGCCTCAAGCACCTACTCCCTATACCGGACTGGCCTTATGCCAAAGTTGACCCACTGGGACCGACGCAAGGGCTCCACAACCTCCTCCTGAGGCAGCCAACCTCTGCAACTGGCTCTCCATCCTCCACTGGTAGCCACCTCTATACTGCCTCTTCATCCCTTGCTGGCCATGGCTCTTCCCAGTCCCCGGGCCAACCACTGGGGCGAGACAGTCTGGTCGAGGACTGACCCCAGCCCTCCGAAAGTCACCCCCCGTCTCCGATATCCATCCCAGGGGGCATAGCCGCAGGTGCCGTCGATGGAGTGTCCGGAGTGGGCCCTCTCTTCCTTCTGGCTACAGCTGTACCACCGGGTTCTCCAGGTCTCGTTGTCTCACCACCACCCAAGGGTTAGCCTGCCAATACGGGCTCACCTTGCCTCCGGCTTGTCGACGGATGTTCCTCACCAGAACGCGATCCCCTGGGGCCAGCAACCATCTACATGTTCCCGCATCGTGATAGCGCCGATCCCCTTGACGCCGGCACTCTGTTCCCCTTTCCACTTCCTTAAAAGCTGCCCACATTCGCCTCCGATGCCCACGGACCCACTCCGACCTGGCCTCTCCTCCAGCCAGATTGCAGGTCCCCCATCGCTGATCTACAGGTAATTGAGGTTGTCACCCAAACAAAATCCAAAATGGGGACAAACCCGTGCTGCTATGGGGGGTGCAATTATAGGCCTGCACCAGCTCAGGTAAATACACCGTCCTACGGCACTGCTCTTGTACTGAAAGTGTGTTCAACAGACGTAGTAGCATTTTGTTCTACTGCTCACAGGCTCCATTACCCTGCGGGTGGTATGGAGTAGTTCTCACTTTCCGGCGCCCATACACTTCACACAGTTCTTTCACCAACTGTGACTCGAAGGCAGGCCCCTGGTCAGACAGCAGCCACTCTGGGCAGCCATAACGCTGGATCACGTCCCCCCAAATCACTCGGGCTGCAGTCGCCGCCGTCTGATCCCTGGTTGGTACTGCAAAAGCAAACCTGGAAAACAGATCAATGGCGACCAGGACATATGCGTAAGTATCTCCTGGGTGCCCCATGGACAGGTAATCCACTGCCAGCACCTCCCAGGGGTAGCTGGTATTAATCCCCCCTAGGGGATCTCCCTTCCCCCGGCTCCCAACCAGGCACTCCTGGCACCCATGCTGCCTCTGCTCCACATCTCTTCGCATACCAGGCCAGTTGAACCTCTCTTTCAGGGCCAGGACCATCCGTCGCCCTCGGGCATGCCCTAATGCCCAATGATACTCCAACCACATTTGTTGGCACTGTTTCTCCGGAACCACCATGGCCCAGCTTTCTTCGCCTCCTACTGTGGATCTAAGCTGCAACACCCCTTGGTCCACCCTCAGCAACTCCAAATCTTCCAACAAGCACCGGCCTATCCCTCCAACAGTTCTGTTGGCTCCTGCGGTTGGACGTACCCCAGATGACACCCACTGCCGAACCTGGGCCACTGCTGGATCCTCATCCTGCCATTCTGCCCAATCCTCTATGGATCCAATCTGTGCCACCACCGCCATTCCTGATCGTCATGACAGGGCATCCGCATTCTGGTACCCCTGGCCAGGTTTATGCCGTAACTCATAGTCGAACGATGCCAGCTGGCCAGCCCACCTTTGCTCCACAGCCCCCAATTTGGCAGTCTTCAAATGCAAGAGCCAACTGGAACAAGAAACTCTACCCAGTTCAGAGGATCAGTAAATACTTCAAACCTAGCGCCCCACAAATAGTTTAATAGTTTAAAGGCACTATAGGCTGGCATAAGCAATCACCCTTTCAGGTGCACCTGGGTCAAAACAGCCCCCAACCCCCGAAGAATAGCATCAGTATACAGGTGGAACGGTAAGGTATAGTCAGCGTAAGCAAGTACCGGGGCTTTAAGTAAGGCCTCCTTCAAAGCCTGAAATTCTTCCTCACACTCCTTGGTCCATTCGATCTTCTGTCTTCACGAGGAGCTAGCACCTTTCAGCAGCCCATGGAGTGTGGCTGCTTTTTTAGCAAACCCCGGTACAAACAAACGATAGTAACCCACAAATCCCAGGAAAGACCGCACTTCCCGCATCGTTCCTGGACTAGGCCACCCCCGTACTGCCTCTGTCTTCATGGGGTCCATGGTCACCCCCTCGCGGCTGACTATATGACCCAGGTAGCGGACTGCCCGTTGGAACAGCCAACACTTCTTCGGCTGAAGCTTGAGTCCGTGAACCTCCAGCCGTGCAAACACTTTCCCAAGATGTTCCAAGTGCCTCCTGAAATTGGGGGAAGAGACAATCACATCGTCCAGATAAATCAGCAAATAATCATAAACCTGTTCACCCAGACACCGCTGCAGCAATCACTGGAAGGTTGCTGGTGCGTTGCACAGACTAAAGGGTATCCGTTCGAACTGGTAAAGGCCCATAGGTGTTGTAAAGCCGATCTTCTCTTTGTCGTCAGGGTGAACCTCCACCTGCCAGTATCCACTCGCCAGGTCCAGGGTGGAATACCAGGCCGCCCCTTTCAACCCTGTCAATGATTCCTCAATCCGCGGGAGTGGGTAAGTGCCCTTATGGGTCACAGCATTCAGTTTCCAGTAAACTACAAAAAATCCACTCGTTTTGTCACGTCGACTTTAATGTCGGACCACTACTTTTTAATTTTGGCCACCATGCAAATAGATAAAAACACTTTTAACTGACTCCACCACTTCTGCCGCTCTGTCAACTTTAGTGCTGATGCCACTAATTAAACCACCAAATAGCACTTTTCTTTTCTCGATTTCTGTTAACATGACCTCCACTTCAAACTCACTAAAATACTTATTTTTCCCACGTGGTTTATCCATTGTTGTTTAAGAAAAACAGAACAAAGCAGGTATTTATACAGATTTACATATGCAAATATGCATAATCATGGGCGGGTTGGGGGGGTGGCTGTGGGCTCATTCACGTACGTAAAATTTCTCGCTCATTGGGATTCATAAAGGGAATGTGCGTCGATCTGTGCTTACGCACAGTTTTATGCATCTGGATTTTTTCTTGCTTACGCACATTCCTAGTTTTGTCCGTACGTCATGTTTTAGTGTGAATTCTACGCACATCGTTATACATGAGGCCCCAGGAGCCGTCCTTTTTACGGACCAACACTATTGGGGCAGCCCAGGGGCTGACACTCTCTGTAATAACTCCCCCCTCGAGCATGGACTTCAACAACTGCCGCAACTCTGGATATAAACTAGGGGGAACAGGCCGATAACGTTCCCTCGAGGGAGCCGCCGCCCCAGTAGGGATGCAATGGTACACCACATCTGTACAACCATGGTTCTCTTTGTCCCGGGCAAACACCCTCTGCCATCGCTCCAACAGTCAATGCAGTTGTCGAACCTCGTCACGGGTCAACCCGGTGCTGTTAGTCACCAGGGCGTGCAGTTGCTCAGGCAAGACCCCTGCCACTGGCCGCACCTCCACGTCAACCACACCTCCCTGTGGCTACCGCAACACCAACTCCTTCTGAGGCTGCACACACCCGGTCATGATCTTCTCCACTCGGGCCAGTGGACGTCGAGGAGGGAGTTCCACGGGATACTGATGGAGATTACAAACACGAAGTGGCACTCTCCCCTCACATACTTGTGCCACAGCCTGAGCCACACACCACTCCTGCTGGCCCCCTCGATAGTCTTCCACCTGGTCCCCCCAAACTTACGTGGATACGGCCACGCCGACGGGAAGGGAGAACTGCCGCAGTGGTCCCAGAAGCACTGGCCTGTCCCTCTCGGACCTGACTCCATCCCTCCAATACTTGCTTCAGCTCCCGTACTTGGTCACTCATCTGCCTCAAAAGGTCCTTCCTCAGGGACGACCGTAACATTTCCAGATCGAGTGAAGGGGTAGTGGTGGGCTCTGTGGCTGCAGCAGGCGAGGGCAGAAACGTCCTCCGGGTGCCCACACCCTCCATTGTAGTGCCAGGCCCGTCCTCCTCCTCCACTTCTTTCACCTCCCGACATGTCTCCATAAACGTTAATCGGCTGGCCCGTCGAATAAGTCGTTGTAATTCCCTCTTTGTCGACCCAGCTATGAGGCCTGTCACCAGTTGACTCCGAAGGGTTGCATCGTCATCAACCTCATCCCGGACTGGTTCCTTTTTCCGACCCCTTCCCCAGACTGTTGCTGACAGGTAAAAAAGTCAGCCCTCAAATGGGCCAGCCCCATAAAATCTGTCCAACGCCTCCAATATCTTCTCTGCAGTATCCCGCTGATCTTCCCTCAATAATTCCACTTCTTGCCTAGCTTCCCCATCCAAAGCGCAAAGAATGCTGCTCCCTTAAAGTGCATGAAGCCATCAGCATCAATGCCCAGCACTGGTGATTTTGGCCCCGGTATAGCCAGCAGTGGCATATGATCGGTGATCAGAGTAAATATGTTCCCATATAAGTATTTATGGAATTTTCTCCCTTAAAGTGCATGAAGCAAACTCTCTTCTGCATTGCTCATGAAATGGGAAATGACCACCTCTACTCCATAAGGGGATGCGTCACATGCTTCTGCATGTCATAATGCACCAACTCTGCTCTGTTCATAGCATCTCCTTTCCCCTCTTGAAAGCTTCATCACAAGCAGGTGCCCATCTCCACTTCTCCTCCTTTCTCAACAATACATGTAAAAGATGAAGCAAACTGGATATATTTTTCAAGAACCGACCATAATAATTTATAATAACCTATAAAGGATCGTAACTATGTGACACTGGATGGCTTGGGAGCCCTCACTATTGCCTCCACCTTTTCCCGTATTGCATGCAATCATTCCTGATCTATCAGATGCCCCAAATATTCTACCCTTTTTTACAAGAATCCACTTTGCGAGCTTCACCCTCACGTCATAGCACTCTAGACGGCTCAACACTGCACTCAGTCGTTTTAAATGTTCCTCTTTTGTGCTCGCTGTAATCAGAATATCATTTAGAAAACAGGTCACCCCTTTTCGTCCTTGGAGAATCTGATCCATCACATATCCATGGTGTGCTTACCCCCCATAGCTGTGTTTATGGTTAAATATTCTTTGGAGTCTTTGTGTAATCTGAGCTGCTGGTAAGCATGAGAAAGGTCTAACTTGGAAAACCATTTTCCTCCTGCTAAGGTCACAAATAAATCCTCTGAACTGGGTAGAGTTTCTTGTTCCAGTTGGCTGTTTATTGTGACTTTGTAATCCCTGCAAATTTTATTTTATTTTATTTCTTTTTGTAATTGGCAAGAACAATGCATTTTTTACCATTTTTATTGTTCTTATGCTCCGGTAGCATCACACTAAACTTAATCTCTCACTTTTATGATCACAATATACCTAATGAGATATTTACGTGTTATTCTGTCACTACTCCTGTTCATTTCAGTCCATCAGTAACGAGAAATACTGATTTGTTTGTATCTACACAAGGTATGTTCTCTTCCCGGCACTCTGTTCCTCTGTGGTTGTACTCCTGTCATTTTATGAGAATTTTGTGTCTATCTACTGAGTTACCATCTTGCGTGCAAAGATCAAGGGTTAAGAACAGACAATGTGGTCTTTTAAAAGCTCTAGGCCGGGCTCTAATTGTCCTTTTACTCATAATTTCAGGCAACGTGCATGCTAATCCTGGTCCTGACCCAGCCTTAAATGACCTGTCCTTTAACGACTTCTGTGCCAGAAAGAGCCTGGGGTTTCTTCATATAAACTTGAGAAGCCTCCTATCAAAGATGGCTAACTTAAAGATTTGGGTAGAGAGCTCAAATCCTGAATTCCTAGTAATCACTGAAACCTGGTTAAAAAAGTCTATTTCTTATCCTGATTTAAATTTATCTGGCTACAATTTATTTAGACAGGACAGGTCCTCCTAAGGTGGCGGCATGGCAATTTATTTCAAAGAACACCTCAAGTGCTAAATTGCATTATCTAAGACAGTTCCCAAACAATTCGATTTGCTTGTTCTAAACATTGAATTCACTAACAATTTCACTCTGTCAGTGGCTGGGTGCTATCGCCCTCCATCAGCCCCGGCCTGTACTTTAACGACATTGTCCAGTGTGTTGGCGCCCTTGATCAAAACTGAATTTGTGCTTCTTGGTGATTTAAACTGGGATATGATCAAACCACCCGATAAAGTCATTCAACAATTCGATGCATTAAACTTGCATCAAATTATCTGCTCCCCCACTAGGTATGACACCAAATCTATAGACAAGGCTACGCTGATTGACATTATTTTAACTAATTCTCCTCACAAGTATAACTCTGGGGTATTTTGTTCTGATATCAGTGACCACTGTTTTACTGCATGTGTTCTAAATGGTTGCTCCATTAAGAAACCAACTAGATTCTGTTGCAAACGTGTTTTTAAAAATTTTAATCACCAAGCTTTTCTACACGACATGGCCGATGTTAACTGGTCAAGAATCAGGCTGGTTCCAACGGTAGACGAGGCCTGGTATTTATTTTATAAGCTTTTCAGGGCTATTGTTCATAAACATGCCCCGATGAAAAGACTTAGAGTAAAGGATCGACATAGTCCTTGGTTTACCCCGGAGCTCACTATGCTTTTACAACAAAAAAATACTCTCTGGTGCAAGGCACGACACTCTAGATCCCCAGCAGATAGTTTGGTTTTTAAGCAACTCAGAAATAAATCCTTACAAGCCGTTCGCAAGGCTAAAACAGACTATTTTAAGAAGCAGTTTTCTCTTAGTAGCTCTGATCCTAATAAATTCTGGAATACGATAAAGGAGATGGAAAATAAACCATCTTGTAAGCTACCTCCTTCACTCTACTTAGAGAACACTGTAGTATCAGACAAGAAGTGTATGTTGGAGCTCCTCAATAAGCACTTTATAACTTCTGGTCTAATCTCTGAATTTTCTAATTCTGCTTCATCACCTATATATTCTACTAACTGCTCTACTGCATCTTCTCCAACTCTCCCTCATCTTACAATACTTCCGTCCTCCTCTCATAGTTTCACCTTGTGGGCTTTTTCAGAGGAAGAGGTTCTGGACGAATTGCTCAGGTTGGATTCCAATAAATCTGCTGGGTCTGATGAGGTGGATCCTGTCTTTTTTAAAATGGCTGCTTCCATTATCGCCGCTCCCATCACAGATATATTCAATTTGTCTATATGTACAGGGCAAATTCCTCGTGCTTGGAAGTCAGCGTTAGTGTTCCCTATCTTTAAGGGTGGTGACCGGTCAGATCCCAATTGTTACAGGCCTATTTCTGTCTTGCCATATATCTCCAAGGTTTTGGAAAAACTCGTAAATGGTCAACTCACTGATTATTTGGAAGCACACAACATCTTATCACCTGTTCAATCAGGATTTAGAACTGGGTTTGGGTGTATAACAGCTACTCTTAAAGTCTTAAATGATATATATTCTGCTTTGGATTCTAAATTGTAGTGTGCTGCTATTTTCATTGACTTGGCCAAGGCCTTTGACTCTGTCAATCATAAACGTCTCATTGATAGGCTTCATGACACAGGCATCTCTAACAAATCCTTGTCTTGGTTTTCCAATTATCTTACTGATAGAGTGCAGTCCGTAAAATCTGAACTACTCCTTTCCCAGCCTCTCCCAGTCACCAATGGTGTCCCGCAGGGATCAATACTTGGGCCTACACTTTTTTCTATTTATATTAATACTGTCGCTAATTCGGTTACAGACTCATCTATCCATCTTTACGCTGATGATACAATTCTTTACTCTACAGGTCCTTCCCCTGCTACAGTCTTGCAGCAACTCCAACTTAGTTTTAATAGTTTGCAACAGACTCTTTCCAATTTGCACCTTCAGTTAAATACTTCTAAAACTAAAGTTATGTGGTTCAGTAAAAAAGGTCATATTCCATCAAGCTCTCCAGGTATCTGTTCCCTAGACGGGACACCACTGGATCAGATTACTGAATACAAATATCTGGGAATTTGGCTGGATAATACTCTATCTTTCTCAAAACACATTGACAATCTGAAGTCTAGGATCAAATTAAAACTTGGGTTCCTTTATAGAATGCGTTCTGCATTTACATCATCTGCTAGGAAAACTCTGGTTCAAATGACAATCCTTCCCATGTTTGACTATGGTGATGTTATTTACAGATCAGCATCCAAAGGCCTGCTTCAGAAGCTCGACGTTCTTTATCATTCTGCCATCCGGTTCATAACAAATGCTCCTTTCAAAACCCATCATTGTACCCTGTATTCTTCTCTCAGCTGGTCTTCATTGTACACTCGCCGTAAAATCCATTGGCTTATGATTATTTACAAAACTCTCCTTGGTTTTTCCCCTCCTTACTTACAGGAATTGTTACACTTTTCTACTTCTGTGTGTAATACTCGATCTGCTAATCTGATTCTGTTGACAGTTCCTAAGGCTACTTCTGTACTTGGCCTGTCGTCTTTTCAGAACGCTGCTGCTAGAGACTGGAATGACCTGCAGAAAATGTTACAACTGGATAATTTCATTCCTAAATAAGCTTTCCAATCTCGGATTTCAGCTTATTATAAAGACGTGTGTCGCTGTTATTTAGACTAGCCGCTCCAACTCACTGCTACTCTTTTCATTGCTGCTCCAACATTCTTATTGTTTATATAATATTTTATGACATTTTTCGTAATCATGCAACTTATTCACTGTTTCTTGCTTCATTCATTTATTTATTTATTTATTATTATTATTATTATTATTTATTTATTTTTATTTTTTTTTCTCTATTTTCTTTTTCCTTTCGTAATTTTGTTTATATTGTATATATGTATCTTTCTTAACATGTTTTTTGCCCTTTCCAGGCCACAGTTGTAAATAAGAAACATGTTCTTAATCTGTCTTGCCTGGTTAAATAAAGGTAAATAAAAATAAAAAAATAATAAAAATAAATAAAAATGCAGACAGACTTATTAGCCTTTGGGACTACCCCTATTGGAGCAGCCCATTCACTGCATTCCACTTTGGAAATTATTCTCTCACTATCTAAGGTTCCAAGTTCTTTTTCCAACACGTCCTTCAATTAATAGAGCACCGGCCGTGCTTTAAAAAATATTGACTTTGCACCTGGCCAGATTCACAGTGTTGCCGCGCAACTCTCAATTACACTTGTTTTCTCAGAAAACACCACTAAGTGGTGCTTCAGTACTGTTTGTAATTGAGGATCATGGTGATTTATTTCATATTCCACAATGAAAATTCACCATACTGTTACACTGGTGTCAGTATATAGCCACATAAAGGAATGCTTTCTCCTGAGTATGCCTTCAGTTTAATGTTAAACTCTTTTAGAGGATGGTGTGAAAATTTACTTTGGCACAACACTTCAGATATAAGGGACACTTCTGCCACCGTATCTAACTGCATGATGATGTCCTCACCATCCACTTTCATCATAACTGTGATGCCATCATTCCCACTGGATGCACTATACACCGTGAATACTCCTGAAGCATCATCTTTCCTGTCTCCTTCTTAATCCCCAGTTTCCACATACTGGGTCCTGGCTGTTTGAGTCTTATTTCTACATACTCTTGCAATGTGTCCAGTTTTTCCACAGGCATGACATTTCTCATTGTTAAATTTGTACTCTCAAGGTGAATGTCTTCCACCACAACGACAACATTTATGTTAATGATTCTATTTCCAACCATCCCTCTGCCCTGAGGTCCTGTTCCTATTTGTAAACTACCTTTGTCCTTTATTTGTGAGTTTCACTTTCAAAATTTGATTCACATCTGCATTTTGCTAAGTTCTTCAATGCCATTTCCATTGACAGTGCTATGCCACAAACTTGTGCAGTTAGATCCTTCACAGTCAACAGTTTACATTGCAAACTGCTCACTCACTATGCGATCCTGCAAAGCTTCATCCAAATGATCGGCATACTCGCAAATGCTTTGACAATTGTTGTATTGCAACTATATAATCAGTCACAGACTCCCCTGCTTTCTGATTACGTTTTTGAAAACGAAACCTCTTCACAATGACTAAGGCTTTTGTCTGGTAATGCGAAAGCAATGCCTCCGTGAACTGGTTGTACATCATGGCCACAGACATGTGCGGCATGACCGAGTTCTTTGAAACACTGTAAGCTTCTGGGCCAATGGTCGTTAGGAAAACACTGACCTTCTTTTATTGTTATATATTATTTCCTTACAGCCACAGTTCAAACCTCTCCAGGTAGGATGCAAAGTCCTTCCGCAACTCTTTGAATTCATCCACTCATCCGATTAATGTCATCAACTGTGAAAATATGGGCTTTTTCATAGCTCTGTGATTGGATACCCATGTTGCCAATGTGATATATTTGGTGGCTGTTCAATAAGTATTTTGGATGATATTTGCAACAGGAACAAGCTCTATTCCTGATCAAATGCTGTACAAGCTGTATCACACCAACTTTTTTAGTTCCCAGGAAGAGCACTCAAGTATGTAATGTAACTGACCAATTACACCTCCCCATTATACCGGGAATATAGCCTATTAATCCCAATCTATTGCAACCACCTTTTTTGTTCTATGTCACGCCACAGTCCTTGAGGGTGCAGAGTGTTTTTGATGCAGCAGACCTACATACAGAGCACAAATAAAAGCATTGCGACAAGTGCGTGAGTCAGTTTAATAAAGGAGCTGACAGCCCTTTTGAAGTGTAAGTTGCTCTCTTTATTAACAGCCATTATTGGTTTAAACTAGCAGTGGCACAGAAAAGAAACCCAACAATTTACATGAGACTACCAGTTACACATTAAAAATATATACACACTCCATGGCAAACATATATATTTATGACATACACAATTCACATAAATACACAAATACACATATTAATTTGCACTATTTAAAGGTACGCCCTGTGCAGTGCAAAGCATGCCAGTAACTACATATCTAGTCCTACTGATCCACCCTGTGGTGTCACATTATGTCAGTCAGTCATGGGCAGTGGATGGGATCAGAGTAAGTGAAAAAGTTCACCTTGGAGATCCTACACAGGCAATGTACTGAACAGTGATCACTACTCATATGATTTCGTATTGCTAAAACATTGATTTCATCGATAAGTATGCGGCCATACATATTTAGTCAGTTATGCAAGTGTAATTAATAGACAACTAATGCGGGAAACAGCATGTTAGAATACAACATATTTGCAAATGATAAGATACCATATATAGGAACAAATAAAATAGTGATTGTGGCATGTGGATAAGTCTGGACCCCTCTTCAATTGTCCAGTGATTAAGATTTTGTTTGCTGGGTTACTGATCTTAATTGCCTCATTAGGCCTTAAGAACCATTAGGAGTTGTCACCTGTTGACAACTGCAGATTAATAAATTCCCTGCCACTATGAACATTGGGCTGTCACTCAACGACCATGGGCTCCTCTAAGCAACTAAGTGAGGATTTGAAAATGAAGCTAACTGATGCCTACTAAGCAGGAGAGGGCTATAAAAAGAATGAAAAATTCTCCCATTATGCTGAACTGTGGAAGTCAAGGCAGGATCTAGAAGACCAAGAAAAATTCAGAGAGAACAGCTGTGCACATGGGACTGCAGTTAATTAGTTAGTTAACTGAGTTTTCACTCCCTCATATAAGCAGCTAGGGCTATATTCATGGCAAAGTCTAGGTTGCATAAAAGTTTATAATTATTATAACAATACAGTACCAGTCAAAAGTTTGAACAGGCCAATCTGGCTACAAAGGAAAGTGATAGTGTTGTACCACATGACCTGGCTACTTGACCTACTGTAAACACAGTACAAATTGGTAAGGAGGAGTTTGACCAGGGAGTGAAGGAGAAGTGGGCAATGGGTGCTCAGCATATGTGGGGATTCCTTCAGGACTGCTGCAAATACATCCCAGAAGACCACCTCATGGAACTGGTGTACAAGAGACAGTAGAGCCAGCCAGTCCCATGAGTAATTGGGGCCTTACTCAGGGGCCCAATGGTGGGATCACTATACGGACCCTAGGGGTTTGAACCAGCAAACTTCTGAATCCCAACCCAAAAATGTTATTTATAGTTTTGAGGTCTTTATTCTAAAACGCAGAAAAGAGTACAAATCAACATTTCCATGGGTATGTGTGTCCAAACTTTTGACTGGTTATGTACCACAAAATCCATCATAATCTACTTGAAGAAAGCAAGTTCAAGGTTTTGGAATGGCCCTCATGGTGCCCTTATTTAAACAATATTGAAAATCTGTGGGTATAACTTAAATATGCTGTGGATGCAATATAGCCCAAGAATATCTCAGAAATAGAAGTAATGTGCAAGGAAGAGTAGGCAAAAATCCTTGCGACAAGAACTGAAAGGCTCTTAGCAGGACAGAAAAGGTACTCACAAGCTATGATATTTGCCAAAGGATATATCACTAAATACTGACTTTTGCACTATTTGTTCCTATGTTTTGAGGTTCATGGAATAAAAAGTAACTATGTTACTACGTTAACATCCATCCATCCATTTTCCAAACCTCTTATCCTACTGGGTCGTGGGGGGTCCGGAGCCTATCCCGGAAGCATTGGGCACGAGGCAGGGAACAACCCAGGATGGGGGGCCAGCCCATCGCAGGGCACACTCACACACCATTCACTCACACATGCACTCATACGGGCAATTTAGCAACTCCAATTAGCGTCAGCATGTTTTTGGACTGTGGGGAGAAACCGGAGTACCCGGAGGAAACCCCACGATGACATGGGGAGAACATGCA
This sequence comes from Brienomyrus brachyistius, assembly GCF_023856365.1. NCBI lineage: Eukaryota > Metazoa > Chordata > Actinopteri > Osteoglossiformes > Mormyridae > Brienomyrus > Brienomyrus brachyistius. The sequence goes on along the minus strand of NC_064546.1, from coordinate 6,217,164 downwards.
AATGCCACACACATGTGACCCAGGCGGAGACTTGAACCCGGGTCCCAGAGGTGTTAGGCAACAGTGCTAACCACTGCACCACTATGCCGCCCCTGTGTTAACATATTCCAAATATATTGTTTTTTAACATCTGTTTCCTCCAGCAGTTGTTTACTACTTTTGTGTTACAAATCTGATTAAATATGTAATTTGGCCAGGGGTGCCCAAACGTTTGCATACAACTGTACATGTGCCACAAAATCATGTCATTTTTATATGAGTTCAGTAACATTAATTCCTTCGATGGTATTTTCCGTTTTTATGTATCAAGGTTTTCTTAGAAACAAAATAATGAAAATCAAAAACAATAGAAAACATGTATTTGCTTAACAAGATGCAAAGTTATACAACAAAATACTGATGTGCTAAAGGTTTCCAGGAGATCACACTAACCTTGAATATTAACTAAAACCTAGAATCCAGCTCCATGCAACCCGCCTCCTCCATGGACATCCTTTAATTGTATTGTTCTTAACTGTTCCCTGTAATTCATGCATGTCTAAAATAAACTTGTGGATTAAACCTCCTCATGCTTGAAATACGCATGTTAAATCAGAAATGGGACACAAATGCCTAAGAGCATCTACACTCAAGAAGAAAATTAGAAGTAACTTAAATTGAATGTCCATTGACTGGGTTTTCCTGTGCAGCTGTTACTATCAGATAATCACTTCTATCACCACTTGTGACTGCAGTTTCTGTAGATTCATGAAACAATGTCTCTGATATACCTGATGAAAAAGATTTCAGTCATGTACATAGAGTGTTTTTTTTCCCCTCAAGGATTAAATCATATTTACTGCATGAAATATTTAATCAGACACTAAGAACAAATGTTCTAGTAATGCTGTGAGATACATGTCTGACTGGGTGTCCCATTACTTTTGTGTTATACTGCTGGGTATCCTATCAAGACCAAGTACCAAACTTCAAGACCACTTCAGGTTAGTTTCAAAGAACTGCATGATGCAGACTTATGATGGGCATAGAAATATACTGTCTTGATATGCTATGCATTCTATGTGTTTAATGAATAATTCAGAAACACAGCTAAAGTACTAATTCAGCAGGTCAGTTTTGAGTTTAACATTTTAGTTTTCCAAGTGCATAAAAGGCACAAAGCACGCAGACCCATTATGTATCTGCCAGGCAACAGCCATTCCACCATGTAGCATATATACATAGACACACACCGATATTTAAAAAAAGCTTTACTGGCGCAGAGATGCAGTGGGATGTGAGCCAAAGCAGCAGGGCTCAGCAGGAATGCTGGACAGCCATGCAGATTCTTGCATGGGGCTCTGTGCATTTGCTCTTGCCTTAGGTCTTGTACCATTTCCAATGTCACACCTACGCGGATGGGAGGCCTAGCTACGCACACCGTCATGTTTCAGATGACTCATCAGTAAAAAGAATTTTTCTTAGAATTCGGGGCCACATCCAAATATAATTGAACAGAATTTTAAACAGAAATCATGTGACAATCACCATCTGCCCCATGCTTGTTATTTTTAGCAAAAATATTTCTGTTTCATATTTAAGTGTGTTTAAAGTGTGTTTAAAGTTAAAGTGTGTTTTAGATTTAATGGATTTAAAAAGTATTGAAAGTATTAATTAATTAATTGAATTACATTTTTTAATTCTTTCAACAAAAATTGGGACAAGTTGCAATGCATGATACATAAATTGTAATTAATGATTAACTTAATCAGTTCAGCCCCAAAGTGCTATATGGACAATCAGAAAGGCATACACCTTTTTTTATTTTTTTAGTCACATATCTTCATGTCTGCAGTCATGTCATGGAGTGGAACTGTAACCACACATGCTTCGTATATTTCTGTTCCATAAAGTACAACTACCCCCCATCATCTCCATTTTATTTCAACATAGTCATTTGCATGATCAACAATGTTGTGTGACAATCCGCCACAATGACTGGAAACCAGGCTAGATAACACTGTAATCTATAAACAGGAAGTTCAGCTGAGAACCCAGAATGCCATAGTAAATACAGATATTACCACTCAAACACAAATTCATTTAACTGAGCCAATGGAGCTGTCTCCAGCACTTGCAAGCCTGCAGGACACAGCTAACAATGTACAATTATTCCTTAGCCCTGCATTACAATTCATGATAGCGGGCTGTGCTATTTAGACAAAGAGACATAAACTTGAGTAATGGAAAATTCTGCAACCTGTAAAATAAGATTTCAAGTTGAAACATGATTTGTTGGCATTTAATTAAAGTTAGATTAGATTTTCATCAAATGGTAAATATGATAATTTGCTCCAGTAAACATATGTGTCTATGAAGTGTTAATTATGCCAGCATATTCTGATTTAGTCTTAGTCCTTTGATGGAAATACAACTTAATTTTAGTCATATTTTAGTCATTTGATTTTTTTTTGTTTTAGTCAATAATTTTTTTTGTCACAGGATATGGAGGCGGGGTCTCCAGGGTCAAAGTGCAGGGGTTCAGAGAGACAGGCACTGATGTGGAATCAGCACATGATAAAAACAATATCAGTGCTGAAGTGTACTGCAATGCACTTATTCACTGTGTCTCACTGCAAGTTGCCCCATATCAACCGTATAAGACCAACCTTAACTTGTGTGGTATTACATTGGTCAACAATTTTTACTTTGTTTTGTCAGAAGAATCAAAATGTTAAAGAGTTAAATTCAAATACCTAATCAGAATTTCCCTATCACGCAAGGATTTTGAATAACACACAATTATACACATTATGTATATTTACAGAATATGTGCATGGTGGAAGTGACTCATCTAAAACATAGAACTGTGTGATTTTCTGTTGTACTTGGCCTCAAGCAGCACTATATGGACAAAAGTATTGAGACACACCTCATAATCATTGAACTGAGTCTGGGTTTGGTGGATATCAGAAAAACGTTACCTGCCTGACTGTATGTTGCCAACTGTAAAGTTTGGTGTAGGGGGATAATGATATGGGGTTGTATTTCAGGGGTTGAGCTAGGCCCCTTATTTCCAGTGAAGGGAATTCTTAATGCTTCCGCTTACTAAGACATTTTGGACAATTCCAGCTGTGTGAGAATAGTTTGGGGAAGGCCCTTTTCTGTTCCAGCATGACTGTACCCCAGTGCAAAAACCAAGGTCTATAAAGACATGATTGGGTGAGTTTGATGTGAAGAACTTAGCTGACCTGCACCGAGCCCTGACACCATCGAACACCTTTGGGATAAACTAATATGAAGAATGTGAGCCAGGCCTTCACATCCAAAATCAGTGCCTGTCATCATTAATGCTCTTCAGGATGAATTCCAGACACAATCTCATAGACACACTCCAAAATCTTGTGAAAACCCTTTCCCAGAAGAATGGCAGCTGAATGGCACCCTTTTCCAGAACCAGGGATTTTTTATTCTTGTGTGATTGTAGGAACTTGAAGTTCTTCTGAGGCAGTTCCAGAACTCTTTTTAGTACCTACTCCAGATGAGGTACTTTTTGTTCGGCACAAACTACTGGGAGGTATTTACAGCCATAGCTTGCTGATTGGTTGACCACAACCATTGGTGCTACATTGGAAATTTCGCAGAAGTGCAGAATAACACATGTAATGGAGCAAAACTTGAGCAGATGTATTTTTTTTGAACCCCAATAATATTTAATGCATCAATTAATACAATTTTTTCTTGTGCCTTCATATTTCTGTATTAGAAAATTTGATCGCTAATAAGTATAGTTGTGTCAAATATCACCGGTAATGGTGGTTAAACTTGTCAGTGCTTATTAATAGCACTAACATAGTTTTTTTATTCTGTGGAAAATTAAATATCTGCTGGCCAGATTTAATAGGAATCATGAGTATGTCATGGGTAATATAAGTAAAATATATTTAAAAAATGTCACATTTCAACAATGAAGGGGGCAGAAGCAGGCATGAGAATAAACAAATAAGGGATTTATTTAAAGAGATGGAAACAGAGGAAGCGTAAGCTGACCACATGGGGCCAAACAGAAAGGCATTACTAGCAATGGGAAGAAACACTGGAGCACACACTAGTGCAACATCAATGACCAGACTGTGGAGCACAGGACTGGGAGACACTCTTACACGCCACTGATGAGGAGCAAACAATACGGTTGAAGCGAGAGGTAAGACAAATTATCAGCAGGTGTGGCTCGTTAAAGCTACACTAGGGAGAGAACGAGGGGGCAGGAATGCAGGGCAAGACACTAACCTACAGACATTTGGCATGCTCCCATGCTTATTTAGCATAAAACTCCCAGTTCCTGTGGTGCGAAAGTAACACACAAAAGTGCCCAGGAGCTACAAAAGTCCCAGGTCGATACAGTCCAGGGGCCAGGTTCCCGAACTTTGACATGAAAGCACCTATTGATGCCAATGGATTTGCACAGAAAAAAACCATCAGACACCACATTCATTGTAACATATTATTTGGATGGTATGCCAGAAAAAAGCTTTTTTTGTCAGCTAACCACAAACGTAAACACCTGGAGTTTGCGAAAGACTACTACAACTTTGACTGGAACTAAAATTCAATAGTCTGATGAAACAAAAATGGAGCTTTTTGGTAATAAACATTCAAGGTAGATTTGGTGTGAAAAGAAAGATGGCTGTAGTAAAAAGAACCTTATCCCTACTAAAATATGGCGGAGGTTCCGTGATGTTGTGAGGCCGTTTTTCCTCCAAAAACTTTTTCCAAAAACTCTGGAAACCTTGTTGTGGTACATGGCATTATGGGCTCCATGAAATGCCTGGATATTTAAAATCAAAATTTTGCTGAAACAAAAACTGGGCCATCCAGTTGGGCCAATACTGGGTCTTCCAGCAGGACAATGATACTAAGCACATATCCAAATCAACACAAAAATAGTTAGCTGATCTCAGAATCAAGCTTCTGTCATGGCCATCTCAGTCCTCTGACATGAACCCCACTGAAAACCTGTGGGCGGAGCTAAAGAGAAGAGTGCACAAGAGATGGCCTAGCACCCTGGATGATCTGGAGAGATTATGTAAAGAGGAATGGTCTCAGATACCCTGCTTGGTATTCTCCAACCTTATTAAATGTTATAGGAGAACACTCAGTGCTGTTATACTGGCAAAGGAAGGTTGTACGAAGTATTAAAAGCAGGGGTGCCAATAATTGTGGCACATGTGTTTTTGTTAAAAATAATTATTTCTTAATGAAAGATTTGTTTTTTCTTTGAATAAATTTATTTCAAAGAAAGGTTGGATTTTTCTATTTTTTTCAGTGTGAGATGAAGCTACTTCACTGAGAGGTAGATTTTTTCTAACCCTTTTTACAAATCTTTACAAGGGGTGCCAATAATTGTGGAGGGCGCTGTATATAGTTTTAAATCTACACCTAAAACTGTACACTTGATCTGATTCAACATCACCTCAAAGTTGTAACTGCAGCAACAGAAGGAGGCTGAAAGCGAAACTGGAGCCTGCAACACTTTGACTTTGCATTAGTATTTTGCTGATTTCTGTAGAAGTGGGTAGCACCTTGGCCTCAAGCTGTAGTTCTGAATCCTGCCTTGTCTCTGTGAATGTCTCATGACTTTAGATACTCAGACATCCCTCCAGAATCCAAACATATGTGAATAATGATGAATTTGTGAATTTAAATTCACCTTTCTATGTACTGTTTGTACTGTGCCTTGTATTCTGTATTTTCTGGGATTGGCCTAAGGCTTGCTCTGTGACCCTGAATTACAAGTGATTATGAAATAAGGGATGGATATGCAGTCATGTGCTGCCAAACGATGTTTGGTCAACAACGGACCACATATATGTCACATACATGACAGTGTAAGACTATATCTGTAAAGAGGAATGGTCTCAGATACCCTGCTTACCACATTTTAGGTTGCGGGCCGAACAGGATAAATATTTATTGAACAGATATCCAAATCAGGATAAATTGAACAGGATAAATATTTATTGAACAGACTACAACTAAACGTTTTTTTAACATAAATATGAATCGAACAGACAGGATACAATATTATTCCAAAATAAATAAACTTAAATTTAAAATAACTTAAAATATTTTGCTCTCCATAAAAATATCTCCTGTCAAAATTATACAAATTGAAAATATGAATATGCAGCAAAAAACTGAAACTATAAATAAAAATTGTTCTTTTAAGTGAAAGTTAAAATAATAACAAATCAAAACATTCCATTTTCTTTGCACTTATGCCATTCTGTCAGAGTTGGATGCTTGGCATCTTTTCTTGGCAACAAGTTTATGTTTGGGTAAGGTTCTGTGTTGTGGAGATTCTCTATCAGTCACATTAGCTCCACAAATAAGACACACCGGTTTACCGGCAATGTCTGTAAACTTAGCCTCCCACCAGTTTTGAAAGGCTGTTTTTTCAATATCATTTTTTCACTTGGCCATTGTTAGGGGCTAGCTTTGACTTGAAATTAGGGTCAACAGACGCTTGATTGATCTGACGTAATTGACGAGGGAATGATTGCAGGTAGCCTATCATTTGGTAAGGTGATTTGAAACAGGCTGTGCATGCAAGACACCCTTCAAACATGACACAGCTTAAGAAATTCTGCATTGGAGAGTAAGGAAATCTTTCTGCCAGTCGATATTAGAGAGTGATCGATGGTTATAGGAAACATCTCATTGAAGTTATTTCAACCAAAGGGGGGAAATACTAGCTGTTAGGGCGTAGGGTATCCTAAATTTTATTTCCTCAGTAGAAATTAGCATCTTAGCATCTGTGTTTTTGCACAGGTGATGCAATTACATCACCTTTAACTACTGTACAGATATAATTTGAAAGAAGATTTAATATTGATATGATGATATTTCTTAAGAACTAAATATTCAATGGGGTGTCCTAATTTTTTTAACGTGACTTATGTACTTATGTATTTACTTTTTATCATTATTCTATGATTTACTCTATTTATAATTATGCGGTAAAAATAGCCTATACGATGTAGGTTTTATAAAGTACACTATATTACGTTAGCACAACAACACACTTCTCAGAATGTATCCCCATTGTTAAACAACACATGACTGTATTGTTTGATTATTTATTTTAACAAAATAATTTCATATGATTGCTTAAAATGCATTTAAACCTGAAACACAGACATTGGTGATACATAGGTAATCGGTAGGTAATCAGTTAACACAAGATATCTCCTCTATAACAACATCCATGATTCATGACATTCCATGAAATCTTTACATATCAGAAATGGCTGCTATGTAAATAGGTGGGAAGCTAAAGCAAACGTTTTTACCATTTTGAAGTGTCCAACAAAATACTTCCAGGCAGTTGCTTGAATATCAAGAAATTACAATACAGTTCTACCAGGAAAGACTTGCAATGTAGCACACAATTATTTCAAATTTAGCTGTTAAACAGTTTTCAATATATTTACATAAGTACAGAAATGGGTTGAAAACTGCTGTTTTGGTAAATTCAAAGTGAAGTGAATAAATTGCCTTTAGTGTGGGTATGCAAATTGTTTGCCAGAATGGACTGAGATTCAAATTTTCTGAAACACAAAATACTACTTGTTATAAATTACTTAACCCGAACAATAGTACCAGAAGCAGTGGCCTAACCTTCCAGTAATGGTGGTTTCTAAGCCCTTGAACTGCATTATGAATAAAGTGGCCTGCTCTTTCTCATACCCAGGTCTTGATACAGTACCAGCTTGGGTCAGAACAGTGTTTCTGTTTTGAGCTTAAAAATAGTAATTTGTTCTGTAAAATAAATTAAGGTATCAACAACAGCATGATTGTTTCATTCTGGTATACAATATTTATGTCTAAAGTATTCTGTTGCTACAAAACCATACTCTGACAGAGTAATGTATAATGGAATAATATACAGTGCTCACAATAAGTCTTGGGACGCTTGTTTAATTCTGTAAAAGGATTGCAAATTTATTGGTTTTATAACAAAATCATTACTTTATTTTATGCTTACTAAAACATCACATTATAAACAATCAGTAGTTTTAAGTAAAACATTAATTTCAAGTAGTAATAAATTGAAACCCAAATTATAGTTCTAAAAGTGTTGTTCTGAGATAAAAGGTTCATTGACAAGCAGTCTCACTGAGCTTTTTAATTAGTAAAATGCCAAACATTTGTGTTTATTATCCCTTTGGGAGTCAGTGACTACAATTCCAATTAATAGCAAAATATCAAGAAAATAACTGAATGAGTCAGTCAAAAAAATTATCAGACTTAATAAAATGTCTGTGCGAAACAGATGTTAAACATTGCTTGTCAATGGACTTTGTTATGAAATCAATAAATTAGCAAAATTTTTACAGAATTAAGCAAGCATCCCAAGAGTTTCTGTGAACACTGTAGCAAATGATGGGGCAATTTCACTATGGAGAAAATGACACCTCTGTCAATCTTCTGGCATTTTTTCCACTGTCACCAAGAACTAAGCCATACCTGAGTCATACCACAACCTAATGGTTTTCTATTGTAAATTATCCGAGTTGTGCCCAAGCCGTACCATTTGAATATTATGTCAGTTTAGCTCCTGCTTCTGACAGCACAATACTGATGTTAGCACATTCTTGTTGATTTCCAGATGTTCCAAAGACAGCCTGAAGATATATTCCTTCCAAAGTATCCTGGATCTATCCCAGGGCTTATGCCCAGAATAGGTCCCTTGGTAGTTGCATTGGTGGCGTTCTTACTAGATGACTGACCATCTAAGCCAGGGGTGGCCAATCTTATCCAGAAAGGGCTGCTGTAATGTGTAGTCAAGTTTTCGTTGCAACTCTCTAATGAGATTACAAATTAGAGGACTGATTCACTGAAGACTCCTCATACCTGGGTTTGAACAGCTAAAGGTTATCCCAAAAACCTGCATACACACTGACCTTTTGTGGTTAAGACTGGCCACCTCTGATCTAAGCTGAATATATTAGATCTGACAGAGCAGAAGCTCTGTTTTGAGGTCCCTCTAGATTACTCTTCAGGAGAGTGCTTTTAGTGACTGGTCATTACTGTAGACCAGTGTTTCTTACTGTAGCTGGGTCCTCGGGGACCCTCAGACAGTCCATTTTTCTCCCTTCCAGCTCCCTGCTAGACAGTCCACATTGTTACTCTAGGGAACTGGGAAGGAGCAAAAACATGGACTGTCTGGGGAGTCCCTGACGACCAAGTTGGGGAACACTGCTGTAGACTGACCTGTAAACTGCAAGCCTTGTCTGACTACCTTGGTCCCAATTTCACACCCAAGACCTGGTCAATGCCTGGAAAACAGCAGCAACCAAACTGACCTACCTGTAAATTTTATCAAAAGATAGTTTTCTCAGAAGGAACCATGGCCTCAGACTTGCGGTTCTGATTTTCATCAGTGTTGATTCAAACTTGGCATTGAACTGCTTAATGAGACAAATGAGGCCAAAAGAACAACATCATTTGCAAATAAATGGGAGAACTTCTAGTCTTCTAGACTTTCCAGCTATGGCCATGAAAATCACACACAGGAGTGCGGGCCAGATACACTCTTTGTACCCCCTTTGTAAACACATGAAAACACAAGTTTCACTCCATTCATACAGAAGCAATTCTGTGATGCAATACTTCTGCAGCAGGTATGTGGCAGGGTATGTGGTCATGCACCTTCTCCAAATGCACAATGCATATCATCGCTGTCCAATAAAAAGAACTCCTAAAAGCCGAAAATCTAAAATTTCAGGAACGTGAAAAAACATAACTTTACAAAATACTTTAAACTACTTTACAAAACAAACCTAAACAACAGAATGAGACATGGTAAGTGCCAGAAATAGAAACCTAAGTGACACTTGTATCTGACTCAAACAAACTGCACCGTACAAACTTTCTTCTAAGTCTCTTTAGCACTTCCTGAATTTGAAAATGAGTTGCTTGTTAAAAACCAGGAGTATAGCCTTTCTGTTCTGCAAAGTTTATTTGATAGTCCCAGTAATGATCACAAATTGTAATCACATATTGCAACAACTAAATATGGCAATATAACTTTTTGAATGTCGTTCAGCCTTATTTATGTCAAAGAAGGCTACTCTGAAAGGCCAGATGGAGAGTTTAGCTGAGCTGAATCTGTTTAGCCTCGAGCAAAGGAGACTAAGGGGCGACATGATCCAGGTGTATAAGATTCTAACAGGTCTGGATGCTGTTCAGCCAAATGGCTATTTCAATATTAGTTTAAATACTAGAAGGGGCTGCATGGTGGTGCAGTGGTTAGGACCAAGAAGGGCTACTCCCCTGGTAGGGGTATTAACAAACTGAGTAAAAAAACAATCCCGTACTAATTCCACCATCTGACGTTCATTTACAGAAGAGCCAGAGACAGTGTCCCACTGAATCCCAGGTAAATTAAAATCACCAATAACCACCACATCATTTTTGTTACTCATAATCCTGATATCATCATATAATATTCTGCTTTCCTCTGCAGCTACATTAGATGCTCTATAACAAACCCCGACAATTAGGCCATTTGAGTTTTTAGCATCTGGTTTTATCCATACAGCTTCTGTACTTTTACTTTCATCAGTGAGCTCCCTTACCTGCAAATTTTCTTTCATGTATACTGTAACACCACCTCCCTTCTTGCCTATCTGGTCTCTGTGCAACAACGTGTAACCATCCATATTATATTCTTCTCCATCATTGTCATTCATCCCCCAGTCCCTAGTTTAAACATTCCTCAACTACTCTACACATACCCCACCCCAATACACTGGTTCCCCTCTGGTTCAGATGCAACCTGTCCAGCTTGAACAGGTCCCACCTGTTCCAGGTCTTCCAGTGTCCCTTAAACCTAAACCCCTCTTTCCTACACCACCATTTTAGCCACGCATTTAATCTCCTTATCTCAGCTAACTTAGTCTGGCTTGCACATCACCAAGTGCAATGCAAAGCATCGGATGCAGTGGTGTAAAGCACACCGCCACTGGACTCTAGAGCAGTGGAGATGTGTTCTATGGAGTCACAAATCACACTTATTTGTCTCACAACCTGATGGATGAGTCTGGGTTTGATGGTTGCAAGGAGAATGGTACTTGGCTGACTATATTGTGCCAAGTGTAAAGTTTGAGGAGTGGGGATTAGGGTGTGGGGTTGTTTTTCAGGGGTTGGGCTTGCCCCCTTGGTTCCAGTGAAAAGGATGCTGCAGCATTCAAAGCCATTTTGGACAATTTCATACTCCCAACTTTGTGGGAACAGTTTGAGGACGGCCCCTTCCTGTTCCAACGTGACTGTACACCAATGCACAAAACAGGGTCCATAAGCACATGGATGAGCGAGTCTGGTGTGGAGGAACTTCACTGGCCTGCACAGAGCCCTGACCTCAACCCAAAAGAATACCTTTAGGATGAATTAGACCAGAGACTGCAAGCCAGGCCTTCTCATTCAACATCAGTGCCTGACCTCACAAATCCCCTCCTGGAAGAATAGTCAACAATTCCCATAAACTCACTCCTAAACCTGGTGGACAGCCTTCCCATAAGAGTTGAAGCTGTTATATCTGCAAAGGGTGGGCCAACTCCATATTAAATCCTATGTATTAAGAATGGGATTTCATTAAAGTTCATGGGTGTGTAAAGGCTGGTGTCCCAAAACTTTTGCCAATATAGTAGCTAAGTTTGCATTGTTGGGTGAGTCTGTCAAAATGGAATGTCTTCTTTTAAGGTGTATTTGCATTGTAGTTGTGTTATGGACAGACAACTGCATTTTCATTCATTGTAATGTGAAGTGCTTCCACACGAAGGATACACCCACAATTTATTTGGACTCTCATCCGCCATGTGATGTCTTTCTCCAACCATATTGCTCAGTAATCCAGAAGGAAAATTTTATTTGATGCTTTTCAATAATCGAGAAATTGAGGTTAAATGAATTTAAATTAATCGTAAGAGCTCTAATATGCTTGTGTGAAAGTATGGGCATGTATCAAGAATTTCTAGCTACTGAAAAGATAAGGGAGTAAGTCAAGTTCACCTGCGGCTTGACTTTTTTTTTTTGACGGAAGACTGGAATCTGGGCTAAAATTCTCAGGCTATAGCCTTGAGTGATTGGAATTAACGACGCCCATGGCATGTAAACTCAGTGACAAAAAAAGTTAAGCACCCAGATGGAGTTGTGGAAATGAAATAAATCTGCATGTGGTGAAAGGTTATGTGACTGTATCACGATTATTATAATATCAGATCAAACAGACAACAGAGTTGGCAGTATGGGCACACTGCTGGTCCCATATCAGTAGGGTGTGTCCCCCCAGGCCTGGATACATGCGGTGACATGGTGCACAAGAGAGTCGCACAGCCGTTGTAACCTCTCGTGTGGCAAGTCGGCCCACAACTGCTGTAACTGGCCCTCGAGATCCTGCAGATTGGCACTGGGCCTGAATTGATATCCGAGCTGATCCCACACATGTTCTATTAGGGAAAGATTGAGGGACCTGGCTGGCCACGGAAAGACCTCAATATGACACAAGCAGTATATAGACACATGTGCTGTGTATGGACAAACATTGTCTTGTTAAAAGACTTATCAGGGTGCTGTCTCAGGAGGGGTAAGACAAGCGGATGCAGGACGTCACTGATGCAGTGCTGCGGTGTCAGGGTCCCCTGAATCACTATCATTGATGAAAAGAAGTAATACCCTATGGCTCCCCACACCATGATGCCAGGAGTAACGCCAGTGTGTCTCTCCTCAACATTGGCAGGATTGGTCCTCTCCCCTCGGAGCCACCATACACACATTCGACAGTCATCCATGGTAATGCAGAACCGAAATTCATCATTGGTACATGGTACGATGCCACTCATCATCAGTCCATGCCTCCTGGTTATAGCACCACCAAATGAAGCTGTCTCTGCACTGCTGTTAACGCCAGTGTACGCTTTCGATGGTGAACCTGCAGTCCTGAGTCCTGAGCTTTATCACTGAGTGTATATACCATGCAACATACCATACCAAAATTCCATCCTGACTGTATCCCAGGCTTGTGACCTGCGTTGCCCGGCACAGGCTCTGACCCCACTATGACCCTGACCAGGATAAGTAGTAAGATGAATGGGTGTCCATAAAAATTACTTTTGCAGTTTTTTGTGCTTACTTCATTAAATCAGCTGTGACATAATGACATAAAAGAAATCAACTTGTATATCAGAATATACATCAGAATATACATTATATATCAGAAGGGGACTTCAATACAATTTTAAATTAGAATTATCTGAATTTTTTCAGAAACACTCAGAATATAATAACAAAGAGGCAGATAATCCAACTAATTCATGTAATCTGCATCACTTGTACGTTGTTTTGGACAAAATATCAGCTAAATAAATACATGTTAATGTAAGATACTCCACAGTTATTATAGCACTACCTTATACCAGAACCATAATGTGTGTCTAAGTCAAAAGCTGTCTACCATAACACTTTTTCTGTGCTGTGGTGCAAACTGGGGAATAAAAGTTAAAGGTTTCTTCATTTGTGTTATCATTCACTGTCTTTTCCCCTAGATAAACCTCCAATTATATGAAGATAATTTAAAAACAGATTATTTGATATTCAATATTGATTCAATGAAAAGGAAATGAAACAGAGATTAGAAATAGGAATTTCCAACACACTGGGTCTGAAGAGGTAGAATTTATTTTACCTGCAGTCATTAGTTGTGCAATCAAAATAATTAACATTTCTCAAACAAATTAGAAAGTGCCCAGGGACCAATTATATTTGGCATGTTTCTGATCTGTCTCTTGCTAAGGTTCTAAATATCTTGCTGGTCACAATGCGGCAACACTATTCCTAGATTCCGCTATGAATTTTCCATTAACAGTTGGCTTATGGTGCTATCAGCCACACCCTGACAGTATCTATGTCTTTGGAGCAAAAGCAAGTTCACAGAGTGGAGGGCAGCAAGAGACGGCATCCCTTGGAGGGAGCACATGCTCGCTTCCTGGAGGTACAGCAGAAACATCCGGCTCAATTTGCATATCATGAGAGAAAGGGAAAGCAGATTGGTACAGTATACAGCAGTATTAAACATTTTAAATATAAGATGGCAATTTTTATACATACGTATGCTATATTTGTACACGCACACACACAAACACACACACACACATATATAAATTGCCACATTGCATATGAAGTATATGTAGTATATGTTGTAGAAAAACATTAATACTCCCTTCTGAATATTTATTTTTCTGGTGATACTCAACAAGACAAGAAGTCTTTTGGACACAAGTAGCATCTGGTTTCCACGCACTTTACATTCAGTAAATTTCAAAATGCACTTTGTACACCCTTGTTTTCAAATGCTTCTTCAGAGAACTGACAAAATCTTTGAGAAAATGAATGTCATAGCTTTGTTTAGTTTCAAATCTTAGGCAACAGACTGCCAATGTCACAGCAGGGCATGATTGACGATGGTCCACTATGCAGCTTACAAACACAGGGAACTTTATTAATAGCCTAAGAAATCTGTTTTATTTTTTCTTGAATTCAATCTTTTCAGATTTATATTTTGACCTGTTTTGGATTTTAAATCTGTATAAGCAGCTGAACCGAAAAACTGAGCCTTTAAGGAGACAAAAGTCTTGCAGTTTTCAGAGTATGATGCATTGTCTCTATTGCATGTATCCCACTTTAGTGTTCTTAAAGGCTATGTATGTTCCCAGTCTGTGTGTATGAGTTTATTCTCGCCCACTGTTTTACCGATATCCTTTTAATGATTGTGCAATAAAAGAGCGCTAAAAATAGAACTTTGCTGTCTGTTTCATGGTCTGTTTACCACTCGATTGTCACAATATTTTATTTATACAATTCACAACATGTTTACAATTCAATATTAATTTTGGCCAACAGACTGATCTTTCGTTGTCCATCAAATAAAAAAAGTTATTCTGATAATAAGCGCTGGCAAATTTCATTGCTGGCACCAGCGATATTAGTTTGATCATTGATAGAATTTTCTGATGTAGAACTATGAAGACACAAGCAGAAAGGTATTCATTAATGCAGTAAATGCAATTGAGATACAAAAAATCCATCTGCTCAACTCTTGCCCCATTACTTCTCTTTTCTCCACAGTTCTGTGTAAAATCCAAGTTAGCAATGGTGCTTATCAGCAAAATTATTGCTATAAGCCGTACCCCAGTAGTTCCTGGTCAAACACATGGCACTTTTCCTCAGTGCCAGGTACCATACTTTAGGTACTTTCCCTTTTCCGGTTGAGTACCAGTACCAAAAATTCCAGTACCTAAAGTACCAAACCAGTTGTGATACTTTTTTGGTGTTTCAGTACGTTTGACTGGGACTTGCAAACGTGTTCATTGTTGATTGGTTATGCACATAGCCTGCCTCTGAAACACAGTATAACCACCATCTTGAAAAAAGATATAAACTCAGAAAACAATAAACAAAGTAAAAAAGTAATAATAATGTATGAAAAGTGGACAAGTGAAAAGATCCAAGCTTTAACTGCATTCTGGTCAGAAAAATCATAAGATCTGGATGGCTTGATAAGAAATTAAAGTTTTTGCTATAATATACTAGGACTGCAGGATATTGGGAAAAAATAGTGAGATGTGATTTTTATGCAATAAATATTGGGAAATTATAAAACAAAAGAGTTTACAAACTCTTCTAGTTGTGATTTAAAAAGCAATGGTGAGAATGACAACATGGGGAGAACATGCAAACTCCACACACATGTAACCCAGGCGGACACTCGAACCCAGGTCCCAGAGGTGTGAGGCAAAAGTGCTAACCACTGCACCACCATGCCGCCCCCAATTTTTTAAAAATATACTAGATAATCTTGAAAAAGAATAATCATTAAAATTGCAATGCTTGGTAAGTCTTGTTTTCTATGACAAAATAAAAATGTTTTAGCAAATCTCTGCACTGAAATGTCTGGACATTATAAAATTGCCTTATTTCAACCCAGCTGACTATCATGGTCCTTGCACTGTGAGAATCGCAAGTGCATAACATGTGATGATGGCATTAATATCGCACATTGCCCAACCCTATAATATACTATAGCCATTTTCGAATTCAGCACAAAATACCTTGCCTCACATTGTGGTGACATTCAACAGTGCCACCAGTTTTTACACCAGTGGAAAACCAACACCTTGAAGTACCCCCAATTTTTTGAAGCACCAAAAGTATGGTACCTGGTGCAGTAATATTTTTACATATTAATCAGGCTAAACAACATAGTACATGTATTTTTAACATTCTTAGATTATTAAATTATATACATTTAAAAACTTTGCTAACCATTTACCACGTGGGAAGGAAGTAAGTCTCATATCTTGGAACTGAAAGTATGTCTAATTCTTTTCATTTAAATCAGATAAGATTCACCTATATTTATAAATCTTAGACACAGTGGGACATAACAAACAAAATATTCTCTCTGAGTTAAGACAGGGAATTGCGGGTTAGAGTAAGGGCAGAATTATTTAACAATGTTTTATAAAAACACAATTTTCATAAGGACAGTAATATTGTTGAAACACTAATAAAAATACGACAAAATACAGATTTTATTCCTTTCGAAAACTTGACTTATAAACAGAATTGCGAGCCAAAGACATGTGAATAACTTATACTAGTTTTAAAAAGCCAAAAAAAGATCACAAAATGTAAAGTTTTTACAGTACGGCGATCGGAAACCACCAGAATTACGTCACATAAATGGCACTTTTACAAAGACCAGGATATTTATAATGCATGCATTCCATGTATACGTTGTATCGTAATGTGCTTGTTTTAAAAAATATTTGATTAATGATAACAGCATATTGTTTCACTGACTGGCATCTGGCATCAAGGATGGTCTAAACACAAGGAATCGGAACATGAAATAGACGGTTACATGGAAAATAATTGTTAATATAGGTCCGACGTTGTCTTCTGTTATACTAAGTTGTGTTGCAACTTAGTAATTAGTTTAAGATGGGAAAAAAACTAAATAACATCTCACATATTCATATCTTTAAAAGTTGACGTACTGCGTGACGTACTCGCTTAATGTAAGCACGCGCGTTATCCCAGGAATGGTGCGCGCGCGTTGTGCACGAGCGCCTAGGCGAATGGAAAACTTGGGGGTGTAGGTGAGAGAGCAGGATCCATCCGTCGCCATTACTGCTTGGAGTGTGAGGGGAGGGAGCGGGTTTCGGATTACACCCACATCGAATTATACGAGGAAAAAACATCAAAAACGCCACTTTTGGATTGTAAAAGGTTTTATCTACGTTTTTCGCATCGGGGGAAACTGAAAACTATCTACGTTTGCTCCAGTGTCGAATGCAGGAGATTATTTTGGGAAGAAGGCGCAGGAATGCTCGCTTCTTTTCCGTGTTGTCGCGAGCAGGGAGCGACCATGTTCCTAGGTAGGGGAATGTATACGGACAAGCAAAACTGCCCCGACTTAAGTAGCCTGGATGAAAGGGATATATAATGCAGGGTGGCTTTATTGGGTCGGAGTGGTGAGACAGCTTACCACACTTATACACCCATATATTATAGAATATGTAATATACCAGGATACGTGATAGAGTACACACGCACGGAATGCTATGTTCAAGCGTGCACATGTAATTTCCAGAAGTATCCGGGCATAGTTGTGCCAGGTCCGGGCAGGTGATCATACGATGCCCGTTTTTATATTGTCTTTTTCCAGGACATACAGTTTTGTTATTGATTTGTCTTTCAAGTGTTGTCATCCCATGTAAGCGCTGTGCTAGGCTTGTAGGTGTCGTGTTCGGATTTGTATGCTCAAAAGCTCCACATCGCTAGCTAATTAGCTGTTTTACGTAGCAAGGACATCTACTTAACGAAATAGGTGTAATGTTGACGCTATTAATAGCCGGAAAAAAGCTTCCTAACATCGGACAATGTCAGATGTTAACATCAGCGAATCAGCTGTCGGCTGAATTATAATATTAGTTCAGATAACGAAACTTAATTCTGTTATTGTTTAATATTGACAATATGGTAACTACAGTAAAATAAAAGACAACTGCCAGTAACTGGCGTCTTAATGGTTTCTGCTACTTGGGGGCAAACCAATTCTTTGGCGACAGAACAAAAAAACAGTCGTTGTAAAATGCGAGAAATAATCGAGTAGTTAGCAACCAATGGAGATTGTAGCGACAGTCGTTTGCCTCGATATCTCGTTGGCTATGCCTCTGCTGAGCTAGTAGGCTAGCGTTAGCTTGGGAAGCACATCTGGATGCCTGAATGTAGCGAAGTGGCGGCTGGATATCGGCGCAGCTAGCCATCTTATATCACATAGCTTAGCTTCGACTCAAAATTTCGCGTTTACATATATTTTAGAGGGTATACCCAGAAACCGCGGCGTGCAGAGAGCGTTACGTATTGCCGGCTTTGTTGATGTGCGGGTTTTGTCCTAGTTAGAAAACAGTGTGAATTGGGGAACACCCAAATTTCGACTGTAGTGGCTACAGTGGTTAAGCAGATAGCACTTACTCAGCGCTGATCATACTGGAGGAGAGCAAAACATGGTCTGACTGGCTCTTGGGCGCTGTAATACTAGAACAGGGAAGTGTTTCGCAATATCACATTTACGCAGCAAACCGGGTACTGCATTGCTATTATTTTCATTAATACGACTGCGCCCAGTTGATAGTGAGACTAGTCACGATGTTTTCAATTTGGACGAGTGCAGTTGCAGTTCATTTTTGATAAATGGGGACAACAGACCGACTTGTCGGTTTGTGACCGTTTGAAGACCGGGTCAGGCCGGGCATTAAACCGGAAAATCAATGAACCTGACCAGAATTACAAACGGATTTTTTTGTTGTTTCAAGATGGCTGACAACAGGGGCGAAATTAATTTCAGTGATGTTTAACGTATTTGAATACATTTAAATCAGATACTTTTTCTTAAATGTTTAGGGCAAATGTTTATCATTGGCGTGGATTTTAGAGATTTATATTTGAGTTTTTATCACCACTACAGAATCGATTAAAGTTTAGGACTTGGCATTTTATTAGGCCATTATTTTAGCTAGTTACCCTTGTTCTGTTCCAGTATATTGCATTAGCTTGTGATGCTGGCCCAGCCTAACATTTTACAGATGTTTGATAAATGTTAATAATTCAGACTGTGAGGGATTGATAACATTATGTTCAGAAGTTATAATATATTGCTTTTAATAAAGGGAAAAGGTCACTATTTGTTCATATTAGAACTTAATCCATAATGTTGCAAGTAATTACATAAAATTATAAAACTAACTTGGTATTTAGAATAATATAAAGTGTAATGTTTTAATTCTTTGAAAATCTTAATTTTGTTTAGGTAAGAATTTGGATTTAAATGGCTTTTTTGCATGCAAAATGCGGTTACCGTACCTAGCTTACTAATGGTGCTTTTCCACTGCTGCCAAGAACCTAGTCTTACTGCAAAGAGACTGGTTTCCATGTAAATTATTAGAGCCATACCCGACCCGTATCCGCGCTGACATGTCCCTGCTTACTAGTAGGGCTGAAAGCGTGACTAAACCAAGCTGGTTGCATCGCCACCATCTGATTGGTCGAAATGTGCACACGTACCAGTGATTTGCATCAATATTTGTAGATTAACTGATGGAAAAAAAGTATATTCTATAGATTATTATTGGTAGTATCACTCATTATGACGTATTCCTGCATCCCCAATAACTTGGAACTTGAAAATTTCCAACCGTCTACTTAAAAACAACACCACATTAATCGATTCCATTTCTAAATGCAAATTTGCACAAGCTAATGCTAATTCTGCTATAATTTGCTATCATAACACCAGGATTGTCAACTCTCATACATGTTGCGCTTTCTCACTATCACGATTGTGCAGGAAATCTTAGAGCAAATCTATATCATTCCATTATAAACCTAAAATTAACTATATCAAAAGCATTTTGGTAGTTTGCAAACCCTGCAGTCTATTTGCAAGGTAATAAAACTCTTATGTAAGTATGTGTGCAAACTTTTCTTTCATTGAAAATCTTACGCTAGCCAGCTTACCAAAGTTGGCAACTCTGTAACATGGTGATTCTTACAAAAACATTCCAGTGAAAATTAGCACATAGTTAATCATGTTGTACACCGTATGAACAGTACAGAAGCTTCTCTTCAGGTGTATTTCACTGTTGCTTTCTAAATCCAGCAATTCCTTTTCTGAGTCAGTGCTTCTGTAGCAGAAAATCGAAGTGAACTGGAATCACGCTATAACTAGTCTTTCTTTCTGATATGGGTCGGATATGGCTTGGTTCCTGAATGCCAGTGGAAAAGCGGCATAAATATCACATTTGTCAAGGACTTGGCTTTTGTTTAGTCTAATACAGTTGACACATTGTATCATCATAAGCATGTAGGTCAGGTACATGGTGGCTCCACTTTGCAAATGATGCCTGCACAAAACTAAATCGAACACGTCGGTTAGAAGAGTCTGTCGCATACTTAAAATGATGCTGCCACTTTGCTCATTTTATGTCATGCCACAATTCTAGGGGCGCAGAATGGTTTCGATGCAGCAGACCCACATACAGAGTGTATTTATACACATTGTGGCGAGTAGAGGAGTCATTTTAATAAAGGGAATGACAACTCTTTTAAATTGGAAGCTGTTTTCTTTATTAACAGCCACTATTGGTTTAATACAAACAGCCACACAGACATGGAAGCCCACGGTTTACATGACACTCATACTTGCACGCTAACGAAACACATGCATTCCACAGCAAACAAACATGGTTGCAACATTTACTATTGACATAAATAGAAGATGTGCGTTGCACTAAGTATGCCCGTAACTGCATAATTAGTCCTGCTGACCAACCCCTCGGCAAATCGTGGGCAGTGAGTGTGGTCAGAACAAATGGAATAGTTTCCCTCAGGTACCCTACACAGGCGGTGCGGTGAATGAAAATGACCACTCGTACAATGAATTACTAAAGCAATGCCAATTCCATCAATTTTGCTTTCTTAACAGAAATAGGGGTAACACGACTGCAAGTTGGAAGAACTTTAGCTTTATCCAAATTAGTGGTGACACAAGGAAGCACCCTATAATTAGATGGTAGATAATTGTGGATAACCTGATTTTCACACTCTGGTTAAACAGAAAAGTGGTTCTTTATCATCCCCCTTATATTTAGGTAATGATTAAATGATCTTGAGTCTTAAAAACGTTCAAATTCCTGAACATTTCAGTAGTCATTGCTCTTATTGTAGTCAATGCATTAAATTATATCCTGTTGAGTATTTTAACATAGGTAGGCCGAAATCAAAAGGTTAAATAGGGAAAAACCAAATTTATCGAGGACTATGTTTTTTTTTCTCCTGCTGAGCAATGTGTTAAATAATTTGCAGAAGTTAGTGTGTTGAGTTTCATTATTGCCCCTAAAACTGATTTTCTCATTCGAGGTGATCCCTGCCATAGACAGCCTATATCTTATTTTGCAGCTGCCTTTCCAACACAAAATTTTAATTATACACCATCAACTTTAATTTTCAGCAAAATTTCTGCTTACTTTTGTTAAACATCTTAATTTTTTTGGGATGCAAGTGTTCATCATAGTGAACATGACATCACTGTTTGTTGTCTCTCCTGTTTTGAGGTAAAATTATCATTTATGCAGAAATCTTTAAAATTTTAGAAATGTTTATTCTAAAGGTTCCTACACTATGGTCATATTTACTCACCATGCAAATTAAGGAAACATTTTCCATGGTATAGCTCATTATTCTAGGGATTTTGCTTTTCATTTTAGTATATATGACACTACAGTTGTCCCAAGGGAATGGAATAAGGAATGGAGAAACATTTCAGAAACAGAGGTTCTTGGCGAGGCCAGTACTTATATTGTGTTGTTAATTTTGTGGAGGAGAATATTACATGAATTCTATCAGTAAATAAACTTACTTGCATTTATTGTGTTTTATCGTAGTTGGTCCATCTGTTTTGTGTTAACATTTTTACCCCTTCATATGAAACAAATGCGAAATTCCAAAAATTCATATCATTCATATTCATATCATTCATATTCATAGAACTTATAAGTTTATGCTTAAACGGTTCACCTTCCCCTTAGAGAGACTTGAATTAAAATGCTTATATACAGATATTGCTGCTTGGCAACTAGTAATAGGCCACAAATGGCTAACCTATGGTGAAAGGGTTTGATTTTATTTGATTTGATTTCAGAAAATCCTTTTTTTTTGCACAGAAATACTGGATTTTTTTTCTCTAATGCAATTCATCTTATTCAGTTGACGTATTGAAATATCCATAAAATGTAAAAAGTTTACAGTATAAAGCCATAAAAAATTGATGCAGAAGCTTTTGTATCCTTGAATGCCCTTTGCTATGCTTATTTGGTAATTTAAGGATCATTTCATTTTATAACTGTTAATGATAAAATTACCCTTTATTTTCCTAAATACAAATACAGATACGTTAGAATCCTTCCCTTCGCATTGATAGTAAGTTTGGGGGTTACTGCAGGGTCAGCCAGCATGTGATGCCTCTGGATTTAGGAGTTAAGGGCCTTGCTCAAGGGACCACGGACATGTGACTATTCTGTTGAGGCTGGGGTAGAACGAGCGATCTTCTGATTACAGGCACAGAGGCTTAGCCTGCTGATCCACTCACTCCCCTTGGTTCCCTAGCAACTGTTCTGTAGAATAGTGCTATAGAACAGTCGTTAAAATTGTTTTTACTTGCTCAGCTGGTTTAAAGAAGCATCAGTGCATGGTGATGCACTTATTGAGGTAGTAATTCAGCTGCATCAATCTCTAATGTTAGAATTGATTTTTGTGGGGCAAATTCCTCCTTAAAGTTACTCTTACTTTGGGGTTTACACACACTCACATTCACATGCTGTATGTAGATGTGCAGAGTAGCAGCTCCAGCATGTGGGTTTTTGAAACATTGGCTGATATGAGAAGGTTCATACATATTCAAAATGGAAGTGCTAGGTTACCTAATAATCTTTGTGCTACGCCACTTTTGGGAAACTCACAATAGTCAAGACTCTGAAGTAGCTAACTAGCCGGCTAAGTAAAAAGTAATGTTAGCCTTCGAGATGCACGATATATTGGTTAACACTGTATTAGCTGATATTTTTTAATGATCAAAATCGAAATGGTTCAATGTTGCCAGCTGATATTTAAACTTGATGAATATTCAAAGTTAGGAGGACCAGAGCTAAAGATGCAACTACTAAAATAAAGGTGCTGATATGCAATATTCCCTTAGGTTAGTGGTCTCCAACCTTTTTCACAATGTAAACTACTTTCACTAAGTAAATACTCTAAGACTGACTGACTCTAAGGCATGACATGAATTTTTTTTTGTTATAGGAGTACAATGAATTAGGTGTGCTAATGAAAATTGATGTCAATACTCTCTTTTCTTAGTGATAGAATATGTTTAAATTGAGGGCTTTCTTTCACATTAAAATAAGATACATCTTTCAGAATTTTTGTTGTTTCTTTATAAATTGGTAAAATACTGACCTAGATTTTTCTAGAGATGCATGCTATTCTCAGGGATTTCATTGGCTCTTTCAAAGTAGTTGCAATTTTCCATCTTTCCACCCCACCCCCCAGGATCTTTGATAGTAAAATTTGGCTGGGGGACAGGGGGTAACAATTACGTAGTTTCAAAATATGGGAGAAATCACATCCCCAATTGGTTCGAGGTGTAACACAGCATTTTATTTTGCAGTGTAGAAAGATCTCGTAAAATGCCGGATCGGAGACTACTCTACTTAGAAGAGGTCTGAAAGTTCTGGCCTGGAATATGGTTTTATATGGCCTGGACATCTATCAAATTCATTATTAAATCAAACCAGCAGATCATTTTTTATTTTTAAATAGAATAAAAAAACTATAAAATGTTATTTTAAGCCAGTAAGCCCCCACCCCCCCCCACCCCAGCCAGGCTAGGTTAGTCAGTTATTGCTATCAATAGCTTTTGCTAGACAAAAATATATTCACTATCGGTATAAATGAAAATTTTCATACTGGTGCACCGGATTCATCCTCTGGTTCCAACTGATAATGTACAGTCGCTTTCCCACTATGAAGCAGATACAGTTTCTTGCAGGCTTGATTTGTTCCACTGATACTGCTTTATTATCGGTAACAGTTTGAAGTCCCTTATTACCCAGAGCTGTCCACTGACCTTGCTGCTCTTTGCTTTAATGATATACTTGAATGTGTACATAATCTCTGCTGGTCATCATATGGGTTATCCTTCAAAATGGGTGTGGTTGGAAGGATAAGGGAGTTATGGTAATTTTTGTATTAATTAATTAATTTCTATTTAATAGTGATCAAAGTAGTAAATAAATCCCACCAGAACACTTGTAGCAGTTTAATGTTAAAAAATGTTCATCATAGTGAATGTGACATCCTTCATTAGTTGTTGTCTCTCCTTTTATGCTTTATGCAGAAATCTGTAACATTTTATTAATGTTTTACACTAAAATTCAACATCTTCCTGTTTTCTTTTCTCTTGTTAGGCACTTCTTTTGTGCAGTGACAATATCAGCCTATAGCAGTAGCCAATACCACTTACTTTTCATGTCAATTTTTGCAATAATTGATGTTTTTTTTGAGCTGCATCAGATATCTGTGGGCCCAGTTTTCGTTTGACAATATATGAAATTGTTAGCGTAGTGTAGAATAGTTTCAGGTGAAGAAAATGAAAATCACAACAGGGAACCTTGAACTGTGATACCTGTGCCTGAAAATTCAGCTTATTGTATTCCTGATGGATTTGAAAAGTTTTTTCCGTAAATTCCCCCAGCAGCATTAGGGCCAAATGACATAATTTAAATAACTGTTAGTACTTTTTTTATATTTTTCCACGGTTCGGTATGTGTCAATTTTTGGGCCATGGAAAATAACACATCATCCTTTAATTAAACATTATAGTCTTTATTTTTCCATTTAATAACTTTCCATTCAGAGAAATTGCAGCATGACTTAACCCAGGCATAGACATAGCCTAGTTATGTCTCTACTCTATGAAATCAAGGAGAGAAAAACATTAAAATTAAAAATCCTTCTTAACTTTGATAACCCGTAGGTGCTTTGTCTATTCTATTTTAAATGAACAGTGCATGTAGTATGTACAGTACCTGTACAGATAATATTAAAAAAATAATAAACGTCAAAACATCCAGTGTGCTACCTGTTTAAGCATTCTGTATTAGCATTCTCTCTAAGCTTTGACAACCTTTTGACTTGCCTTCCCTATTTTATATAAACAGGGTACATACTTATATAGGCAAAATTAAATGTAAAAATTACAGAAGGAAGTTGGTACTCTATTGAGATACCTATTTCTTTATGGTAAGGATCTTTGTAAAAAGATAAGTATGTCGGCACTGTGAACCAAGGCGACTGCTACCAAATCTCATTTTTATAAAGAGAAATAATTTTATTTGGCAAGAATATTTATAAGTTAAGCAAGTCACTGTTAAAGAGTAATCACATGCAGTCGCAACAAAGTAAATGTAGACTGATAGATAATCAATATTACATACTCCACGACCCAAGACAGCATAATGTTTTTGATGCAACAGACCCATATAAAGGCGTCAAAAAATGTATTGTGGTGAGCGGTTGAGTCATTTTATTTATTATTAAAGATGATGATGACAGCTTTTTTAAAATAAAATACTCTTATAAGCTACTATGAGTTTAGTACTACAGCGGCATAAACAAAGAAACCAACAGTTTACGTGACACTCATGGGTACATGCTAATGAAACGCACAATTTCCACGGCAAACATTACACAGTAACAATTAACTTAAATACACAAATACACATGTTAGTTTACACCATCTAAAGATATGCACACTGCTGTACAAAGCATGCTGACTGTTGACCATCCCCTTGCCGTTGTGTTAGCCAATTGTCAACAGCAAGTGGGATCATTGCTCATGTAGCATTGTATTGCTGAAACTGTATTGATTATGTTTCAAATATGCGGCTACATTTAGCCAGGAGATGGACAATTCATGCCATCTGCTGTGGTATAAAGACCTTGAAATTCTAGTCCATGAAAATGTCAACCCCAGTTTTTTTTTTGAGAAAAAAACACCAGCTTGTATTCAGCCCAAAACATATAGGAAAATGATATCATATGATAATATTGCAGTTCACATGTACGTGTTGAACCATTGGGGGCATACCACATGGTTTGATAAAATACCGAATACCATTACACCCCTATTTTATATACATAGGATCCTAGATGGTTTATTAGGAATATTCATAATTAGATTGGTGATCTTCACAGAACTTAGTAATGTTCCTAATAAATGGTGGAGAAATTATATATAATTAAGAAAAAAATGCAAAAAATTCCAGTTTGATTTGCCAAAAAATGTCTGTTAAATATTTTTTAAAAGCAGAATTTTAGCTGAAAATATTAAATCAAACAACATCTTTGTGTAGTAGACAAAAGTAAAGTTACAGGTTTACCTTTCAAAACAAACTAATGTTTTTAAAGTCTTGTAGATTTTACTGGTTTTTATGTGTAGATGTTTCCACTTCTACACAAATCCAGGGGCTTTCTCTAGACATTTACACATTGAGGAGAAAATTAATATAAATGTGAATGGTCTGCTTTTTAAATTTAAAAGATAGGCACGGTAGCAGTTTGTCCCTGGCATTTGTCACTTAAGCTGTGTGCCTATATGAATTTATTATACTACTGTAATTTAAGAACATTCCTGTACTTGTTCTTTGCTTCATGTTTCTGCAGGTAAAATAATTTCCTTTAGCTACAGTAGTCCATCTTCTGTCCACCCTTCTCCTGACTGCATACTGGTTTGAGTCTGGGTGGTCTCCTGAGCCTATTAAATGCAGCATAGGGCACAAAGCCAGGGTATGCTGTGGATGTAATTACTTTATTTCATAATATATATTTATTTTTATTTATTTTTATCTATTTTTATTTATTATTTTTAATGAGGCTTTTGGTACCACTGAGGCAGGAAAACTGAAAGAAATGTAAAATATTTTATTGTTCTTGTTTGCTTAACAGTGAATGAGTGAAATGTATTAAGGGGGTAAAACATTTGCTATAAAATATAAAACACCTCATATTAATTGTTAGATGAAGGTGAAGAGGAAAGTGAAAAATATTTTTACTGAAATTCTGTATGTAATGAAGAATGTATAAGCATTCTTTTACCTTCTTACTCTTGCAATGACTTTTTACTATCTTTTTGGTCTTTTATAGAAAAAATACTGTCTTTCTGTTTAAACATGACTGCACTTTTATTGATACTTAACTTGATGGGAATTAGTACAGTTTTTCATATTTTTTGTTATAACCTTGTAGTATTTGTCTATTATTTTTAATGTACTGTATGAATTCTGAAAAGTAACAACTGCAGAAATATCTACAGTTTGAAATTTGGCACATCATTATATGTATTCATTTAGTTGATGTAATGATTTAAATAGCTTATTTAATGGATTTTTAAAGGACCATTCCATGTTTGTCTTTTTAGGTAGGTAATAGGAGGGGGAGAAGCACCTATCCCAAACTGAAGATCGTGGAGAGAGGGGACCAGTCACTTCACTGAACCATGGGCACGTACCTTCTATAGCTCCCCTCAGGACATGGGACTGGAACTCTAGCTGTGAACTTTTCATGTGACAAGGCAATGACCGGGGGAATATAATGGCTAAGAATAAGGAACCCCGTCTACCAATGTATGCCGTAAGCGTTGTTGGGCTTTCAGGGACTGAAAAAGAGAAGGGTAACTGTGGTGTGGGCAAGTCATGCTTGTGTAACAGGTATGTGCGTCCCAAGGCAGATGACTACTATCCTGAACACACCTCGGTACTGAGCACAATAGATTTTGGTGGCCGTGTTGTAAACAATGACCATTTCTTATATTGGGGTGAAGTGTCACATCGTGGTGATGATGGCCTTGACTGCAAAATTCAGGTCGTTGAACAGACTGAGTTTATTGATGATCAGACATTTTTGCCGCATCGCAGCACAAACCTGCAGCCCTATACCAAGCGGGCTGCAGCCTCTAAGCTGCAGTCAGCAGAAAAATTGATGTACATTTGCACTGATCAATTGGGCTTGGAGCAGGATTTTGATCAGAAGCAGATGCCTGATGGCAGGCTGAACATTGATGGTTTTGTTCTTTGCATAGATGTGAGTAAAGGCTGTAATAGAAAATTTGATGATCAAATGAAAATAGTCAATAGCTTATACTCTCAATTGGCAAAGTCAAAAAAACCCATTGTAATTGCTGCAACAAAGTGTGATGAGTGTGTGGAGCAGTACCTAAGGGACATCCAGACCTTCGCATCCCATAAGAAGAACTTGATAGTGGTTGAGACATCGGCAAGGGCCTGTGTAAATGTAGATCTCTGCTTTCAAGCATTGATACAACAGATAGACAAAACAAGAGGCAAACCGAAAATTATGCCTTATTTGGATGCTTACAAGATCCAAAGACAGCTAGTTGCTACCGTGACCGATAAGTTTGAGAAGTTGATTGTACAGACTGTCAAAGATTATCACACGAGCTGGAAAGCTATAAGTAATAAATTAAAAAATCATCCAGACTATGAGGAATACATACATTTGGAAGGTACTCGAAAAGCTAAAAACACTTTTTCAAAGCACATTGAACAGCTGAAACAGGAACATATCAAGAAAAGACGAGATGATTATTTTTCAAGCCTGCCTAAAATTCTTAATAACTTGCTCAGTAAGTTGGAGGAAATTGAGAAACTGAGCTGGACGGAAGCTCAAAGTCTTCTGAAGAGTAGATCGGAGTTTCAGTATTGGTTTGTAGTACTAGAACACACTCCCTGGGATGAGACTGAGCACATTGACAAAACAAATGACAGAAGAGTGCCCTTTGATCTTCTAACAACTGCAGAAGGGGAAAAGATTTATCAAAATCATGTCCAGCATTTGATATCTGAAAAAAGACGGGGGGAGATGAAGGAGAAGTTCAAGAAGACTCTGGAACGCGTACAGTTTATCAGTCCAGGACAGCCCTGGGAAGAGGTGATGTGTTTTGTCATGGAGGATGAAGCCTACAAGTATATCAGTGAATCTGACCGCAGGGATGTTTATAGCCGGCACCAACGAGAAATAGTTGAACGAGCCAAAGAGGAATTTCAGGAAATGCTTTTTGAACATGCAGAGTTGTTTTATGACTTGGATCTAAATGCTACTCCAAGTTGTGATAAAATGAGTGAGATTCATACAGTACTCAATGAAGAGCCCAGATACAGGGCCTTGCAGAAACTTGCACCTGATAGGGAGTCCCTTCTGCTCAAGCACATCGGTTTTGTGTATCACCCCACTAAAGAGACTTGTCTCAGTGGCCAGAGTTGTGTGGATATGAAGGTAGAGCAGATCCTGTCAAACAGTCTTGTTCAACTGGATCATGGTCGTTCTAATCTCTACCATAATAGTGCCAACATTGATAAAATAAATCTGTGTCTCATAGGTAGAGAGGGCCTTGCACAAGAGCTGGCAAATGAGATCAGAGCACAGTCCACAGATGATGAGTATACCCTTGATGGAAAAATATACGAGCTGGAACTTCTTCCAATTGAAGTTAGTCCAGCATTGTTACTGAGTCATTCTTGGCCATCAGCCTTTAAACCTCACGGTTGTTTTTGTGTCTTCAGTTCAATAGAGTCATTAAATTTCATTGGTGACTGTGTTGGAAGAATTCGAGCAGAGTTTGCACAAAGCAGAAGGGATAGATTTTTGCCACCATTGCCGTTTATTTTAATTCTAGCTAACCAGAGAGACGGTGTTTGCAAAAATATACCTATCTTGAGACATCAGGGCCAACAACTTGCCAATAAACTACAGTGTACTTTTGTAGATCTACCTTCTGGGACCTTTCCTCGAAAATTTAATGAATTTCAAATTAAACAGGCTCTTAGGGGAGTACTAGAAGGGCTAAAGCACAACTTCGATGTAATGAGCCCACTTCCTTCCATCAAAGACTTATCTGAGACTGACTTGCGCATTGTCATGTGTGCTATGTGTGGTGATCCATTCAGTGTGGACCTCATTCTTTCACCTTTTCTTGAGTCACATTCCTGTAGTGCTGGCCAGCCTGGCCAAAGCAACACATTAATCCTTGATAAAATTATTGGAGACAGTCGCAAGCGGATACAGATTACTGTGCTGTCATACCACTCCTCCATTGGGATCAGAAAAGATGAGCTTGTCCATGGCTATATTCTGGTTTACTCAGCAAAGCGCAAGGCATCCATGGCTATGTTAAGGGCTTTTTTGGCAGAAGTCCAAGATGTCATTCCTGTACAAATGGTGGCTATCACTGACAGCCAGGCTGATTTTTTTGAGAATGAGGCCATCAAAGAACTGATGACAGAGGGGGAGCATATTGCCACAGAAATCACGGCTAAGTTTACAGCACTCTATTCGCTCTCCCAGTACCACCGTCAGACAGAAGTCTTTACACCATTTTTCAATGAAGTGCTAGAAAAGAAGAACTGCATAGAGAGCTCATTTATGCTTGACATTAGCAGAGATGGTGCTAGTGAGGGTGTTTTTCCTCAGTCACCACATGGGCATTCACCTGCCTACATCTACCCTGATTCAGAGGATGACGCAGAGGCACCCCCACCATACAGTCCCATTGGTGACGATGTCCAGCTGCTGCCAACTCCCAGTGAGCGCAAATGCAGAATTGACATGGAAGGGAATGAGTACCATGTCCTTAACATGCCTGTCATTGATGAGCGCAATCACAAAGTGCCTCCCCCGGTCAAACCAAAGCCGGTTCTACCCAAACATGTAAGGAAACTGGACCCAAATCTCCTAAAAACTATTGAGGCAGGCATGAGGAGCACCCGGAGGAATCGAACCGGTCTTGGGGATGATCTTGAGGCCTCTGACAACTATGCTGAGCCCGTGGACACGCTTCTGAAATCCAAGGGCTTTAACGATGTTATTTATGCTGTCCCAGACGACAGCCAAAGCCGTGCAGTCAAGATGCGCCATCCTGTGGGGGTACATCATGGTCACCAAGAGGATGAGGAGAACGGGTATGACCATGTGTCTAAGTGCCAGGCAGGCAGGAGACCTTCGAAGTACAAACACCGTTCCAAGATTCTGTTCAGCAAGACAAAAGCATACCACAATCGTGTTCATTCTGATGTTAGTGATGAGGAAACTGGATCAGAAATGCAGAAGATTTGGAAAGGAAGGGGTCATCGGGGCAGTGAGGAAGATCCTCTGCTCTCCCCTGTTGATCCCTGGAAGGGAGGAATAGACAATCCAGCTATCACATCTGATCCTGAGCAAGATGACAGAAAAGGGAAGAAAAAGAAGCCACAAAAGACCAAGGAATCCAAGAAGGTAAGCTGTTTTGTATTTTCTCCTTATGCGACTTATATCAGTCTTAACTGTTTTTCCTGTGTGATCAGTTTGAAAAATAACTTTGCTTCTTAGCTTGATTATGTTAAAACTAATAAACCTAGGAAAAGACTTTATTATTTGAATTTTTCACTGTTTATTTCATCCCATTTGTTAGCTTAATATTTAGTTAATAAACTAGGTGTTCTTGGCCTTGTATAGAATGGGTGGGCATAAAAAGTGGAATGTCTTATAACCTTATAGGCTTTAGCTGCCCATGCATATTGCATACTCTGGTAGAACATTAAAAGGGGCACTGATTGCCTTATCAGTATTATGACTTGCCCTATTCAGAGTACAGGACCTTTAAACAGTGGTAATAGCTGTCAAGTCATTGGTCATGTATTGGTTGCACCTGCAGTGTAAAAGCAATGAGCCCCCCTTAAAATGATCAAATATGACTGAATTACAAATGATTGATGCGCATATTCGTCCGGGTGTTATATTTTTCAGACTCGTTTCTCATAATACATTCAAAGTGAAGTTAAAATAACTTGTCAGCAAATCTTTTAAAGAAAGCCAAAAACTGAAAAATGCCTCTTGCATTAGAATTTAGTGATTAGTTGTCATTGTTTACACACCACAGCACACAACAAAGAAACATGTTCTCTGCATTTAACTCATATGTGACATAGCAAGGGGCAGCTAATTCAGCACCTAGGGAGCAGTGCTTGGGGGTGGTACCTTTCTCAGGGTACCTCAGTGGTGCCTTGCTGGTCGGAAATTCGAACCGGCAACCTTTCAATTACTAGTGCACTTCCCTAACCATTAAGCCACCACTGCCCACAAGTACTCAACCCGAGCACATTAGTATTTAGTATAGCCACCTTTTACTGCAGTAACAGCTTCAAGTGTTTTGGCATAAGTAGCTGTGGCTACCAGCTTTGTACACTCTACTGGTGCATTTTTTTGCCATTTTTCATGGCAGATGTGTTCCAGGTGCTTCAGGTTGGTTGGATGTCATGTATTGAATGCAATTTTCAAAGAAAGCCACAGGTTCTCAGTAGCATTCAGACGTGAACTTTAAATCGGCCTGTTCAAAAAATTTGCCTTTTTGTTTTTTATTCTCTTCTGTAATACTATGAAACCTCCTGAAAGGTTAACTTTTAAGTTAAGCTTCAGTGTTTTTTTGCAAATTAGCAGGTTTTCTTTTAATATCTCTGTATTTCGCGCCATATGTCCTTCCTTTGATTTTGACAAAATACCTATTTCTTGAAAATGAAAAGTATCCCCATTACATGATGATTACATGATGACCATCATACGTCATTGTAGTGATGGTGTTAATTGAGACATGGACTGTATTACTTTGTGCCACACATTGTGCTTTGAATTTTGGCCAGAAATCTGTCTTGGTCCCATCAGACCACAGTACCTTGACTGATATGTTAGCTGGGTCATTTCTTATACTTTCTGGCGAACTCTAGGCATGTTTTCATATAGCATTTCCCATGAGGGTCTTCATTCTACCCACTCTTCCCTCTGGCACATTGTACTGCTGTGGTATGCAGTATGTTCTTGACATGGTCCACCTTCATTTTATTCTCAGCCATTGAACTCTGTAGCTCCTTCTGAGTGACTGTTCGTTTCATTTTGGCTTTGCTCACTAGTTATCTCTTGTTTCATTGCTAAGTTTTGAGGGATGGAAGGTTTGGTATACCTTCATGTTTCTCAGTAAAGATCCAACTGTGCTTACTGGGATGTCCAAGCTCTTGAATATTATTTTTGTATCCTGTTATACATACAATTCAATTAGTTTATCTCTACATGCCCAATAATACTCTTTAGACTTCATTTTTTACTCCTTTGCTTCACACTGACAGACTTGTCGATGTTAATGAAATTGAGAGGGAGGGGCAGGAATTATCACAGGTGGAGGCCAACTGTGACACAGTTGTGACCTTGGTGAGGCTGTTTTTTTCCTCATTTGTGTCATTTTTTCTTTCTCATCTGTAGCTTCCAGAGCACAGGGGTTAAATACTTATGCAAGCAGTATTTCTCAATTTTTGATTTTCTTTAAAGATATGCTGACAAATAATTGATATTGACAAGACACTGTATGTATAATAACCTCAAATATCTTGTCATTTCCTCGTGATTAACCATGAGGGCAGTTTCTGCTCAGATGGGGTTAATGCTTCAGTGACATTTTGCAAGTAATTACTTAGCTGTCATTGAGCAGTAGGATTTGTTGATTTTGGAATGACTAAACATTTGGAGCCCAATGTTTTGGCGACTTGCCAGATGTTTAAAGCAGTTTTTAATCACCATGGAGTACAGAGAATATGCAGAGGTATCAGTGTTTCCAGGTTGTTGAAGAATTATGCTGAAGTCTGTTTAATTGTTTCAGGGGTGCCTCAGGAGGTATATAGAGGTTTCGCTCAGCTTCAAAGAGCATGTTCCCTTGTTCTCATTGACCCTTTTTTGAATTCTTAATGATTTCAAATCTGTTCCAGTTGTGATGTTAATTCTGAATAAAAAATTTGAATTGTTTTTCGTATGAAGTGTGTTCCATTTCCATTTGCTGTTTAAATTAGAAGTATACAGTAACGGTGTGTGTGCGTGTGTGCGTGCAAATCAGGGATATCATAGAATTTTAGTTTGTCGTTTGCTGTCAAGCTATGTGGTTTTTTATTCTTCACAAATTTGTAACAGTTTGCTTTTAAGATTATAAATCATAGTCTGAAGGGTGATGTGATGGCTCAGTGGCCAAGTTTGTCTTGTTTGTCCTGGTCAGGTGAAGGCAGTATAGGGTATATGCTGGGGATGCCTTTCTTTTTCAGGGCCCATACATGCAGTCCTACCTACTTTCTGAGCAAATCCATGCATTTTGTTTGTGATGTTAGTGCTTTATTGTGAATGCGGGCAAACAAATATAGAGAGGCTTTGTATTTGTTGTACATTACATAAGTTGTCTTAGAAAAAAATGCAGATCAAGGAAGGATTTTGGTACCATTTGAATTATAAACTGTACTTGATTTTTTTATAAGTATTCTGCATAGATGTACTTTAGATAATCTTCAGAAGACCAGTGCTTCCATTGATGTGATAAAATTAAGGCAGAAGTATAGGTTTTCCAGTGGCCAAGACTGCTCCTTCAGTCTGCTTATCTTAAAGGTTCAGTGTTGCTTAAAAAATATTCTACACAAGGTTTTACGAGAAAAGTTTCTTAAATATCAGGCTAACAGAACATTTATTTTCAGTGACAAGAAAAACACAAAGGTTAAGAAAAACACAAAGGTTTAGGTTTCCATTCCCTTGTAGTTACAATATGGTTATTCCTCTAAACCACAAGTGTCCACATGGGTGTGTAAATGGAGCATGGCAAAGTGACTTGACGATATGACAAAACTAATTTAGCTAGCTGAGCTGTTATAATTTTGATTTTGTTTAGTCCAGTGAACTCCAGCAGAACACTACCATTAAGGGATATAACCAGATGACAGCAAGAAAAATTAAATGCTAAAGCAGAATTTTAGAAGTTAATGTTTACTTGGATTTGTACTCTTTGTGTATAAATTATGTGATTAATTAATGAAAAACGTAATGTCTTGTTTTCACCAATGTGGTGCTGGTGCCGGACTTTTTCCCAATCCAGAACTAGTTTTGTGAATTTCTGCTGCAAAAAACTGGCCCTGGGCCAGAAATCAATGGCTCTAGCACAGCACCAGAGAAACACTGGTCTCAGAATTTGGAACTGTAATGTCATCAAAGGTGGGATGGGCTATCACATCCAAACCTTCCGCATACTTGGAAAATTTAATCCATAACCGATATAATTTTGCCTGATATCACCGGTGCCTTCAGTGAGACAACTTGTCAGCTTATTAGCAGAATTAGCATTGTTTTTTCATTCTGTGGAAAATGAAAGATCCATTTGTTGGGCATATTTAACAATCATAAACATGTCACAGGTCAAAAAAAATAAAACATACTCTGCCGAAGAGATCATGAGGTGGACAATAAAGTTCAATTTTAGCAGACTCTTATTGTGCAGTCCTTAAAAGGACAGCTGTAAAACAGCAACGGGAACAAAAACACACACACAGGCAGGGGATCCTTTAAGGAGTGAATACAGGCAATAGAGACAGAGCGCAACAAGACATACCCTGAAAATGTTTTTTTCAGCTTTGTTCAACTTATAAAAACTTAAAATCCCAAAGCGTATAAAATATATCCAAAAAACGCATTACATATGAACTTTTACTTTACTCTCTTCTGCCTACGTAACATTTCTGTTCAGTTCTTTTTTTGAAACTGATGGAAATGTGGGCAGGGTCTCAAAAGGCACCAAACAAATACCAGCCCAGCATCAGCACAGGCTCTGTGTTGGTGGAAATGAGACATAAGATTAGTTTGAAGTTGAATTTATTCTTCGGATTTCTTCAGTAAAATTTTATGCTGTAGCCAAGATGAGAGAAACCTGAAATGCAATGGTGACTGTTTAATATCTTTGTAGTTTTATTTTCAATTTATCTCTAGTCTCATATTTGATTAATAATACAAGCAGTTTAAATGGAACATTTAAAAGATTGCCATTACTGCAGATATCATAAAAATATTGCAAGTCATCTATGATGTGATAAATAAGCATATTACTACTGTCACAGAATAAGTAACTGAATATCAATAATTCAGAAGTAAATAATTCAATACAACTTTAAATAGAAAAAAAGGAATGTGCGATGTGATGTCAAACACTGTATGAGATGTTTGTTTGCTGTCACTGCAGAGACTGCAAGTGTGACTATCTGGATGCGGCCATTACATAGCATCAGTAAAATGTATTGTGCAACATATTGGTAGATAGAGAACAGATCAGAATTCAAAGTTGACTATTGAATGTGCATTGGTGTCGCACCATTGTAAAGTCGAAATATCTTAGGCTGAACCATTGTAAAGGAAGGACAATCTGTATTTATATGGTATTAATAGTATTTCTTTTCTCAGCAAAAATCAAAGCCCACCAAACCTTTGTACCCGCCCACCCGGAGGAATTGGGAGAGCAACTATTTTGGGATTCCCCTTCAGAACCTTGTCACCCCTGAGAGACCAATCCCGCTTTTCATTGAGAAGTGTGTGGACTACATTGAACGTACTGGTAAGATCAATCATGTGGTCTTTCTTCTTGTATAGTGAAGCTCTAAGAATATTTGGTTTCCTTTCTATACTATTCAGCGGCTGCGTAGATAAATGGCCAGTAACGTACTAGCTTATTTGACTGATTATGGGTGTTGCTGAGATTGTGGCAAGTGGTATGTAATGTTTTTAACTTGTTATTCCTCTGGTGTTCTGCTGGTGAACACATTCACTAGGTTGACACTTTTTATCTTCCCTGACTTACGCATAATGTCTGTATCTTACTGGAGGGGGCACAAAACCAATTTTCCTGAGGTAAAAGTGTAATTGCCTATGAACTAAAAATAACCTTCAAAAGCATATCTCTTTGTCGTTTGTATTTTTGTAGTGACATTCTTCCTTTTGGCCTCCAGGCATGGCGTTTTTCTGGCTTCTGCCTTTTGAAGTGCCTGTCCTGTCTGTTTCTGTTTATTTCTCTGTGCTCTATCCGTCAGGTTTTTTTTAAACATCTCTGTTGATTTCTTACCTAAAAACCAATAATATGTTAATAGTGCATTTGTGTGTACTGTTACAATTCATGTTGTGTATATAGATATAATCCATGATGAATGAATGAAGCTTTTTTGTCTTTTCAGATCCATTAACCCTTTTACTGTCATTTTGATTTGAGTGGATTGGGGCGGGGTGGGGGTGTTGATAGATGATCTTGAGATCACATTAACACATTGGAAGCATTTCTTTTCCATTGCCACTGGAATATAATTTTATATCTGCATGAAAATTTCACTTCAGATTCAAGTTTAGCATATTCAGGCTTGTTTTTATTGTAAGGATGTTAATATAAAATATGGTGAATATGGTTAATATAGTGCTTGGTAATCTGAAAAAAATAATTGTCATGTCTGCCATTAGCTGTAGATTGTATGGTTAATTATAGTTTGTTGCATTATTTTCTTGTAGGCAAATTAAATTAGTGATTTTGATGGAATTTTTATAATGAAAATTGTTTCGATTAGAATTATGTTCTAACAACTCCAAACTTTTCTCAAATATCAGGATAAAAAACAGGTAATCCTTAACAGAACATTTATTTTTGGTTCACCTAAGGAAAACAAATATGTGCCATTATCTAGAACTACTCACAAGAAGCAAGAAAGTGAGACTGTGAATCACTAATGGTGTTTTTTCCATTTTCAAAACATGAGTTTTTTTTATAGGCCTCAGGCTTGAGTCTTAGATTGAATATGGTATACTTTTTTATCTTTAATTTGCCCTATGGTCATGGACTTTGAACATCAAACCATAAAGTTAGCAGCTGCTAACTCTGAGCATGAGCTGCATGGTTGAGGCAGGAGTAAAGAGTGAAGACTCCATAATAGAGATGCACCAACGTGATACTTGGATCCAGTATCCAATATTCAGATTGGATAAGTAACCGTTCCACGTCTGATACTTACTTATTTAGATTTTTGCAGTCTCTAAAAAGATATGTCCTTTTCCCTGTTAAATCTATTTGTGCAGTCAATTGCCTGACAGCTCTTTCTCATTTTAGATGTGTTTTTTTTGGCATTCAAGTTGAATGCTAATGTTACCACTCAGTGGGTCTGAGCATAGGGACTCTCACCAGCTGTGACGTCATGAGCATACCCTTTGCAGTACAAGGAGTGAAAGAACATCAGATAAGAGAGTGATGACCTGGAAATGTTTTACACCTTTAACAGCAATTTGTAGAACAGCGATTTCCAGTCCTTGGTGGGAGTAGCATTTAATGTAAAATCCCACTAAACAAACCTCGCGCAGTTGTGACATAATGCAAGTAATATGAAAAATGAAATGGATGATTTGGGAGTTGCTGACTAGGGCTGTTTTGCTTACGCACTACAGTTTATGATAGAGGGGTGGTGTCATTGTAACAAAGTATAAATTCAGAATCGGATCGGAACTGAAAAAATGCAGATCGGCCCATCCCTAATCCGTAATAATCATAGAGTGTTTGGCAGATATGTTATATTGCAAATGCGTCTTCCTAGCAACGTGTTTCAACTGGTTGGGAGCAGACTTATTAAACACTCAGTTCTTGTCTATCCTCATAGAGCCAACATTAAGATTATACTCTTGCCTGAAATAAGATTATTCTGATTGTCAAGCTAGTTTTATAGGATGTTTTGGTAATGTGTGCAAACCCGTTGAAATCATGAGGGGAAAACACAATACTTTAAAACAAAGGGGAAATCCTGCAGCTTTAATTTTTCAACCATAAGAAGTTAACTAACTTTTTATTCCCTTATGCTTTATATGCTTCAACAAATTTGTGGAGAATCTAGGAAAAGAAATAATGTTGTGAGGGGAATTGAATAAATTTCTGCCAACAAAGCTCTGGGCAGGATGGAGTAAAGTGGTATTTGGTGTTTAGAAACTGTGAAGAGAGAGAGACAACTAGAATAATGGAGACTCCTGTTGGAGTTACTAAGGCCTTGCTGAGTGCACCACTATTCTGCCCTCTGCTCCAGCCTACTCCCTCTTCATATCCTCTTGTGGTTACGCAAAGCCCATTTTTAGCACATTTTACCACCTTTCCCCAGGAGCTTATCTCCTGATTAAAACCCGTAGCTAATCATATTTTCAGATAAGACCTTATTTTGAGTGATTCTTTTTCTGTCATGGTATTCATTTGACATTGGTTTCAACTGCAGAAGTGCTTTTCAGACCTAAATCAAAGTGAATGTTATAGCATTTTTCTTAATGGATAAATATAGTACTGTTTCGCTTTTTGTGCTGTGGTTTGCTTTCAAAATGGCACTTTTCTGTGTCTTGCACCTGCTTTAGTTATGCTGTTTCCTAAAATAATTTTAATGTTGTAATACTTAGAAAGTGGTAATCACAAGTATAAAGCTAGCAATGCTGGTCTTCCATTGAGAACAGCTTTATCCTAAGTTAAAGTAGTTCCTAATGCATTTTTCTTCTTTGTCTTTTTAAAAAATACCTCCAAATTCCTGCTAAGAGGATCCTGTGGTAGTTACATTTTTGCTTGAGGTTTCTATGGCTGAAACAAAAACAAGTATCTATTCCAGTCTGGGGTAAGTTAATTAGCGTTGACTGCTTGGCCCATGACTGTTGAATTTTTATGGTGACTCTGCTCCATTGTGCCTCAGCAATTCAGAATGTCA
Source organism: Brienomyrus brachyistius (assembly GCF_023856365.1). NCBI lineage: Eukaryota > Metazoa > Chordata > Actinopteri > Osteoglossiformes > Mormyridae > Brienomyrus > Brienomyrus brachyistius. Next base: position 6,177,355 of record NC_064546.1, on the reverse strand, counting down.
CACGAATAGAGAAGCCTTCTCTGGCATTTGTTCCCATTCATGTGGTACATCAGTCTGCAGGAAAAGAAATTAGAATTAGAAGTAGGAATTGTAAGTGAAGCTGTTCTGTTCCTAGATTTTAATAGTTGTTTTGCTTATGCCTGCATTTCTGTTTGAGCCTTCTAGTTATGCTAGAAATCCTCCTGATCATTGGTGATATCATTCACCCACTCCATATGAAGAAGTGTTTGGCTTTTAGCAATGGTTTTGCTGCATGCCTGGTATAGGCGTGCAGTTGAAGGAAAGAGTATAGCTATTAATAGGTATAAATGCTAGGAGAGAACCAGTCTTGAAACATGAATTTGAGAGAGAGACAATTGAATTGTTTTGAATTTCTTCTTCTTGGCATTGGGGTTGTAAATCATGGGGCACTATGTGATTTGATTATGATTATGGGGGGAATAATTTGATGCATTGAAATGTTTAATTTCTATCGTTATTTGATTTAATTAATCTGATTATTTTTATAGCCTGATCTTTTAACTTCACTAAAAAAATCAAAAATGACCGTAGGAACTTAATTACACACTATTAATGCAATGCAAAGAAAGTAGAATCTCAGAATATTTGTATTTTTATTAGTAAACAGGAAGAACACACCAGGGTAAAATTGTCAAAAGGCCAAGTATTTAACTGTACAGAAAAAAAAATCAAACACATTAAAGGAAGTCCAACCTGATAGGCTACCAGCATTGAAATTTGTCAAACTTACCATCCCAGATTATGTGATGATGTTATATTATTTTTTATTTTATGGAAAACAAAAAGATCAATCTGCAGGCCAGATTTAATAATTGATGTAATAATTAATTGCTGCCCAGTACTTTGAGACGTCTTCTAAATCGCGAGTGAGCCGCTGTAGTTCTCCATCCTTGACTACGGAAAATCCTTGATTAATCAATGCAGTTGTATTTTAGTAGTTGTGTCTTTAGCTCTGGTGCCACTGACTTTGAATATACGAGTACAGGTGTCTGCATCGATCCATGCCTATTACATGAATCAAGTATCAATCATATGTGACTGATCCATGTCTGATACTTGTTTTTGGCCATCTGTAAAAATATAGCTCCCATTTCTTGTTAAATCTATTTGTACAATCAATCACACAACATGTTTTTTTGGGGCATTCAAGCTGAATGCTAATGCTGCCACTCAGCGGGTGTGAGCGCAGTGACTTCTACCTGCTGCGACGTTATGTGCATACCCTTCGTAATAGACTAAGAACATCATATAAGAGGGTGGTGATCTGCAAGTATTTTATGCATTTTAACTCGTAGCACAGTGATTTCCAAACTTTGTAAAAACAAAGTTTTGAGAGGTGGCAGTAGCGTTAAGTGGAAAATTCCGCTAAACAAAGCACACACAATTGTGCAAGACAAAGCGAGTAATATGAAAAAAGCAATGGATTAAATGTGAACTGCAAATGCCTAAAAATACTTAAAACCAGATGTACAAATGTGGTGGAACACAGTTCATTATGTATGTCAGGGCTTCAGATTGAATACTGTAATTAAATCAAAAGGTGCTTCAACAAAGTATTAGTTTAAGGGTGTACACACTTATGCAACCAGCTTATTGTATATTTTTATATTTTTCCCTCTGACAGATTGTTTGTTTTTCACTTGAATTATATAGGTTATAGGTCACATTAAAGGTGTGAAAAGTTTTAAAATTTATCATAGTTTCATTTTTTTGCGTCACAAAAACCTGGCATTTTTTCAGGGATGTGTACACTTTACTCACAGTACGTATATGTACATACACTTGTGATGAAAGGCATCTGACTGTAGTGTTAAACCGAAACTGTGATATTGAAAAAGAAAGCCGTTTGTAACTATTAAATGTAATTATTAAATTAAAAAATAATAACAAAATGAAAAGAAAGAGGAGGAGGCTGGTGGAGAGGGAGAGCCAAAGAGAGGTCCTGAGACAAACACAAGTGATGATGTGAGTTACGATGTGAGTTACGTTATTAAAGCTAATGTTCAGATTAAAATATTTTGCAGGAACACTGATTTACCCCCTTCACATTCACGCATTTGACATTTGAGGTTTCGGCCATTTGCTAGTTGGCCCTTCACGGTTAAACGGGGATATTTTTTAATCTTGCCAAAAGATGGTAAAACTCAGAAAACGATTTGGGTCACAAAATCATATAATGTATAAATATTAGTAATACATGATGTATATGTATCTTTGGACTGTGGGGGGGAAACTGGAGTACCCGGAGGAAACCCCACGACGACATGGGGAGAACATGCAAACTCCACACACATGCAACCCTGGCGGAGACTCGAACCCAGGTACCAGAGGTATGAGGCAACATTGCTAACCACTGCACCACCATGCCGCCCCTGTATTTATTATAAAAGTATTATTCGCAAATTGTCCTATTAGCAGGGATCTGCCGCCCCTAGCCCCCACTAATGTGAAGGGGGTATGTCACGTCTTGAATCACTGTCAGCATTTCATCAATACAAAAATCAGGCTATGCAGATGAGGACAACTATTCATCAGCATGCAAGGTCATTGATTAATACTTTGCATAACCAAAAAGAAGAGTGTGACCAAATCATGTGCTGGTGTGACCTGCTGAGAAAGCTGGTACCAGTTGTGATGCCACTGGAAAAGTTAGTTCAGAGCTCTGTATCTTCCTAGTTGTCTAATTAAAGATTTTTTGACATACATTTTTCTTTTATTTTTATAAAAAAAAACATTAGTAATACGTAAAGTATACATATTTGTACATCTTTTATATTTATTACTTAAAATTTAAGTAAAAAGCAGCTCTTGTAATAGAATATGTATCAGTATTGGCAATTGTGTATTGGAATCGGATCGGAATTGAAAAAATGTGGATCGGCCCATCCCTAATTTGATAAATCGTCCAATAGTACTGGCCAAGACTGACACATTGGACGGATACCAACATGTTCATCAATATGCCATGCATCTCTAAGGCTAACGATACTTTTTCCTTAGCTAGATAACTGCCTCAGGGTCTTGATCATTGCTACCACAGCTTGCAAAAAGAACAACTTTTTTGAGCTTCAAAAGAGAAGAATTTCCCAAAAGCATTGTAGCGCAATACATCATCTTAATATTGAGCATTCTGCCCTACAAAACTGGGACAAGTTTCTCAAAAACAGCATAAAGCAAAGATCATCACCATCGGAAAAATGATCAGGTAGTGCTTCCTTTATGAATAATAATGAATATTCCCCTGCTATCTTGTGTTTTGGACATTTGTATTCCGCCACAGCTACTTTGAGTGGCTACCTGAAGTATGTGAATGCGAGAGCGCACAACTTGAAAGTAGGATTGAATGGATTTTTACACCCATAGTCCACACTATTACATTATTTTTCTTCATTTAATGTTGAATAAGGCTGCCTACTAAAACATATGAAAGTAGAAATATCTTTAAACTATCTGAAGTAATTTAGCGTTACTGTATTTTGAAAACACATGATATAAATGTGTACATAAATACATATATACAGAAGAGTATAGCCATTTTTGTAATCTGCCTGTTTCACAGACCTGTGTTTGATTCACACCTTGATAGGTGTGAATACAACACAGTGCATCCTTTGCCAGGGAGTCTTGAGCATACAGTTCCAACACTTTGAAAGCCTCAGCTTAAAAAGACAACAGGACTGAAAATGAAGACAGGAAAGCAAAATATTACCCATGAGTATGTGTTTTCTGTATCGAGATTAACTCTAATCTGTATTCTGTCAGATTAGTATACCACACTGCTGAAATAATGTACCTGGCACTTGTGTTTTCCCAGTCAATATTTTTACGCCGGATTTGTTTTTGCATCTCATAACTGTTTGGCTGAAAAAAGCAGGCCCACACATACACACACACACACACACGCACATGCACGCACAAACATGAAAATAGACAAAATGGAAAGTGATTATCCGGAAAAGCCAGATGTGGGGAAAGAGGGATGTTTCCATGGCAACTGACCTACCGTCAGTAGAATAACAAAATTGCTGAAACTGCTGAATAGCCTACCTAATCTCTGTGTAATTTATTAAATTTGACCCCTTTGCACCCTTCTGTTATCCATCTCGCCTTGCTCGATGAAAACACACCATTCTTTTAGGTTATACATAACCTTGCAAGCACTGTAAAAGGTATTTCGCACTGGTGTCAGTGTCTGCCTGCAAGTGTTATGGTAATACCCAGAATAAGGGCATATTCTTAAAAAGGGCATGTGTAATGTACACCCTTAACTTTCATTAAATCTTCATATGAAATATGTCTGTTTTTATTTTATATTATATGAAAAATGTGGAGTAAAAGAGATTGTGGAACAGTAATTAAACTTCATAAGTAGAATGTGTGTTTGAATAAGTGTCTAATACTACTTCAGTACAAACACTTCTGCAAGTGTTAGATGTTGGGTATTTTGTTCTTATTTTTTGTTCTGTTTAATGGCACTCTTTGAAACACCCTGCATGTGACATCATAGCTTTAAGTTTGAATAACTGTTCCTACATTAGCTTCAGATTAATGAGCTCCCCCTACACCTGCAGTTTACTAAATGATTTATTGCTGCAGATGTCTGGCCTTTCTCTTATTATTGGTTGTTCTCTAATTGTAAATGCCATGATAAAGAGCCTTGTCTTTTTCCAGCTGTGTCCTAGAGACAGATCAGTATTGTAACAACTCCTAATGTTTTCTTCTGTCAGAAATCAGATCACGATTCAGCACGATATTTTTAATTTCTCCTTCCATCGACGTCGCAAATCAAACACTGTGAAACACCGAGAAAAACTGAAATAAATATTACCATTACAACTCAATTTTTAGAAAATTCTTTCGCGAGTCTTAAGTAAATGATCTACATGTTTCTACTGCATTTACAATACAGCGCAAAATCACGAACATGCATATGAAAACAAGAAAAAGCAAAACCGTAACATACCGTGTGCTCCTTCTGATCAGAATTAGGAGACATTTCTACAGTATAACCTCTTCCTTTCAGTCTTTTTTGATTTTCTTTTCTTGGCTATTTTTCATTTCACTTGCTAACCTTGTCTTCTTTCCATTGCTCATTACGTTAGGGCATGTGATCATGTAAATGTAGCTCTTTCTGCTGAACAGTAGGAGGCACTGTTACCAGAAAAACTCCAAATTAAACTTTTTACAAATAATATTTCAAACAATGACATGTTGGCAACAAAATGAAACAAAATACATTCACTGGACAAAATACAAATATTAAATAAATGCATAAGCAACCAATTTCCTGGCGACAGCCACAAGTATGATGCAAGGAAATATAATAAAATGTAATAAAACATTATTGGAAATACTGCTTTATCAGGTTAAATCACTGTTTTCAAGGAAGTGACTCTGTATTCCCCTCCACTAATCGCCAACTTATTGTGCTGGAGGGGTTTGTTTGCCTCCGTGACCCTAAGGAGCTATGTTTTGGCCGTAATTGCTCCTGGTAGGGTCTTCCAAGGCAAATTGATCGGCGAGTGGCCAGACAAAGTGTGATTCCTGTCACCCGGACCCCAATGAGCGGAAGTTGGATGGATGGATGGATGGATGAATGGATGGATGGATGACCCTGTATTGCTCTTTACACTCCTGGATATCTCAGTTACAATAGGTTGATATTTTAGATTTCAGGCCTCAGGTTTCAAGCTTTGCATGTCAGTATCTAGATAAGTTTGTTTTGTGATGAATTTACTTGATAAGTTTGCGGAAGTTTCTTAAACCTTCAAATAACCCGTTGTTCAATGGTGTAGAACAAAATGTTCTTACACAAAATCTTTCTAAAATTAGCATTATTGTGTACTCTGGTATTATTTTGTTTATTATTCCTAGGGCAGTTGGTGTGGTAAGTCGTGTATAGTAATATTGTTATGTACTTTAAAAGTGTTGCATATATATATGTGTCTGACATTACATTAAACTGTAGATGTTATATGGTATAATTGGACTGCAGCATAAAAGCCCATTATTAGCATTTTAGATGTACATTGTCACTGCTCAACCAATCAAACTAGTAAAAATTTTGATTAGCATGTTCATTATGTCCTCAAGTTTAGTGTTTTGTTTAGAAAACTGTGGTATTGATTATTTAACTGTGTGTACAAGGGCTTGAGGGTATATTAGTTGCCTCTCTGTAACGATCGTGGTGGGATCCCTGTATACAGGCAAAAAAAAGTACATTAAGTTCAAGATAAGGCTGGTTGTTACAGTCTGTCCTCTGTCCTTATTGTTAATTTGCTGTACTCCGGTAGACTGATGCTTGTGTTTATTTTGACTGTGTTTGTGTGCTGCTTGCACTGGTTCCACAAGCATTTGAATTCTGAGACTGATATATATATAGTCCACATGTGCAAATTTTTTGTATTTTGAAATATCTGTTTTTAAAAGAGGGTTAGTGACTACATACCAAATGCACTGAAATCATTATTGAGGTAATATCAAGAAATTACCCATTAAAGCTGTGAGGTGCCTTTTTTATACCATTGTTACCATTATAAAGTTGACCTTTTATACTTTCATTCAATTAAATGAAATCATTGGTGCTAAGCATGTTTTGGAAACATTGAAAATCTTTAGAAGCAGAAACTATTGGTCTATTAAAAATTGTAATGTATTTCATTTGGCCATCCTTCTGTAATTTTTATGAGTCTGGAAACCTCCTATTGGTCCAGGAATGTCTGCTGTGCCACGGCTGGTTACTTTAATGGGCTGCGGGTATTCTAGTGGTCAAGGACATAGTACTACTCATAGGAGATACCCTGGTACACTACTGATTAATACATGGTATTAATACAAGATGTTAACTCTAACTCGCAATGTGTTTGTGGGTAAAAAGCCCTTTGGATAAATGCATCATTGACACAGGAGAATTACTACATTTTAGTGGTGTGTTCCCACTGCGTAGTGATGTATTTGTGAGAGGAAAAAATGTCTTTCACTGTCATTCCTTGATTTTACCCTCCAAACCTATATTTTGTTTAGCACTGTATAAAGTTAATCTATAGTTATTTATGGTAGCCATGAATTTTTAAATGTTGTTTTCTAATAATAACAGAATAATTATCTCAATATCAAGAAAATGGATGTCATTTTCATGTGATACCAGAATAATTTTCTTGGAAAATGAACACTGTTTTCTTGCAATAACTGAATCATTTAGTGAGGTTGCATTGTGGTTAGCACTGTTGCCCTGCTCCTCTGGGACCAGGGTTCAACTTCCTTTTAAGACTTCTTTTCCAGCAAGGGAAAATGTATGGATGCATAATCTGAAAGAAATGCACAGTAGTTGATGATTTAGCATAACACTCACATTTGGTTTTCCCATGAAATGTCACTGCAATTCATTTTCATTAAAACCGGGACCATCACATTGTGCATCTAGTAAAACATGTTTCATAGATGAATAGCTTGGAATGGCTTATGAACACCCTGTACTTTAACTCTTTCTGGGCTTTAAATGAAGTGTTCTTGTGGACTCTTGACTTAAGAGAAGCACAAAATAACCTTAAATGGAAGCAGCTGTAATGATTTGCCTTTTTTCTGGCTTTCAGAGTGACATTTTGTCAAGGAAACGTGTACCTGTAGGCTGTGTGACAATGCTGAGCTGCTTGCCTTGTACTTCAAAATGGGCTCCTTGCTGATTAGTATTCCCCTCACCCTTAGGGATTACTTGACTCCTGGAAGGGCAATGATTGCCATGCCTAAGGCAGTCCAGGCTGACAGTCTGTGTATGTCATATGAAAGCCTATGCTTTGTGATTGTGGGCATTATATTATGGGCACAAATTGTGATTGTTTCTATATAGGAAAGAAAATTTATTTACTTTTACTTTAGCCACCAGAAATTGACTTTCAGAAATGCATGTAAGTATGTCCTACAGGTGTTAGACCCCTGAGGTCCAGGTCTGCCACAAAAATAATATAAAGTTCATATCTGCTTTCACAAGAATTGAGCTCCAGTAATAGATTGCGGGCATCTTTAGGTCTGGTGAACATGACTTTTAGACCTGGTTTCTACCATTCCTTCTGATACATCTTCCACAATTGTGATTTCTGGAGTCAAGATTTCTGGCACAAGTATGAAGGATGTTCAATCTTACTTTTTATCTATTCTGGGTCGAAATCCACAGTCATTACCCATTGAGAAACAGGAAGTAAGTCGTGGAACTATTTATTGTCATTTGTTGCTGTTGTTGGCCAGCTTGTTAGAATACTATGTTTACATTTCTGTCCCCAGAACATTTTACACCTCAAAGGTCCTTGCCAGATGTGGTTGAGCAGCTTGTATGTTCTTAGCCAATTTCCAAGCATAATTTATAGTAGTGTGATATAAATTTGTCATTTGAGTATTAGCAGTTATTTTTTACGCAATTTTTTCCTGTTTTTGATTTTATTTTGGCAGTGACTGCTATCATACTGTGCTTTGGAGGTCTCAGTATGTAAACATGAAATTAATTTACATAATGTGCTACAACAGCTATGACACCTACGACTTACATCTGTTTGCCAATATTGACTGTAAAAACCACGTACTCAAGATGGCTGTGTAGGTATAGAGGGAGAGTCATTCATGCCTGTTTGAAAAATGCTACACTTCTGATGGATCAGTAGTAATTCACTGACAGATGTAACCATTATAACTGCAATATGACCAAAAATGTTATAATTTTCAGTCATACAGCTGCCATGATTACTCAATCATACTTCATTACTTGATTATTAAAAAGTATCGATTCAAATTTTCCTTCTTGATTACTCAGCAATATGGCAGAATTAAGACTGCGCATAGCAGATGGCAGTCCAAATAAAGAGCCTGATTCGTATGGAAGCAGTTCCCTTTAAAAGCGAATGATGAAAGTGCAGTAATCTTTAAGTATTGTAAAGCAGAACTTAAATATCACCACAGAATAATCACAATGAACAGATATCTTAAATGAAGACAATTGAGTTTGACATTCTGAGTTCTGAGGTACCACTGTATTTCTGAATTCTCACTGGATTATTACCGTGTGGTTTGAATTTTACTGGATTACTCTTATTACATAGGTTGATTTGGACTTACCTGCTCTACCGGTGAATTTATCTGTTGTGTTTTGACTGTGTTGCCTTCCATCTGTCTGCTTGCCTGCTCTATTACATTATCTTATTTTTTCAATAAATCTCCAATGTGTGTTTTTATGACTGTCTGTGCTTGCACTACATTGCTAATCCTAACAGACAGTCACAGAAAAAGTGTCCTCATTTCATAGTGATGCAAAACGTGGACACAATGGGTTATAAATTGTATGAAACTTGAATAGCGTATTTGTTATATTAATATCAAGCAAAATTATATTGCCATAATAATCATTATTTTTTTATTGCCCAGCCTTAGTAACAATGCCTGATTGTGCTTCAAATCTATGTCGTCATTCTGTGGTGGTAGTAATGCTTCATGAGCAATCAGCTGGATGGATCTATTATATGGTAAATTGCACTGTTTCTGTTAGTGTTTTAATGTTTTGAATAATTGTCCTGCTGCTGTCAGTCATACCTTATGTACGATTAGGTAGCTATCTGAAGTTTAATGTGCATTTTAATCTAAAACAGTCTTTGTTCATGCTTTTGGTGCAGTCGAGCATAAGTATTAAATATAGTGATAAACCTTGGAGATCTGTGAGATGCAGCTGTGTTTTCTATAATTTGTTTAATAAACTTGTAAAAGGTAATGAATGACCCCTGTAACTTTAACTTAAATTTTATTGTCATTTTTATTATATACAATTTTTTAAGTGTACTAGGGGTGGAGTTGTGTGTGTGTGTGTGTGTGTGTGTGTGTGTGTATTCTCGCAAGGATGCATTTAGCCCCATGTCCTGCCACATGAATGCCCCATCAGCGGACGCATAATGTGTGCATGCCAATTCCTGCTGGGTGGGCACACATTTCATCGTATTGTGCATCTATAAATAGAAGAGTGAGTTTATGCAAATAGTCAGTGATGTATGGACCTGATTCTCTTATCAAGATAAAACTAATATGACTCGCGTATCTCATGGATACGGTATCATGCCTGAAGTGACTGCAGGTTTAACACATATTTACTATCTCAAACTTAAAACCTTGGAGAAAAAAGTTCAAACTACAAAATCTAATTACTGATCTTCACAGCATGGTCTCATGATTAGTCTGGCTGTAGAATCTCATAGTAACTTTAGTTTTAACATAGGGTTACAGAAATTGCAAGGAGAATTAAGTGAGATTGAAGTGCCAGAGCTGTCATGGTGCATCATATGCCAGCAGGATGGCATCTCATCACCCAGGGTGTAGTTTCTGGAGGTTTTGGTCCTTGAGACAGTGAAAATGCGTTGACCACAATATTTTAAATCAACACATTGTTTTTTTTTATTTAATTAAATTAACATTATGATTTCTAAAACCAATTCATTATAACAAATGTTTTCCTTTAATATCATTACATAATTATGAGAGTAGTTCACATTATCACAAAACAAAAAGGTGGTTGTACGCTGTGTGTAGTTTGATGGCATGCTACAGGGGCACTAATGATGTATACGAGCGCCTGAAGAGAGAACCCCTAGTTGCTATTCTGGACTGCCAGAATACTCAATGCCACTGTAAGTGTTGTCTATTCATGTTTATAAAATAACCATTAGTATGGAGAGCTTTTTAATATCTTTTGTCCCTGTAGCTGCTAAATACACTCATTATTAAAGCTATAAAGTTGTCTGCCTGCTATCTTAGAATCTCTTAAAAATTTAAGCTAAAATCTGGCTTATTCTATGTGGATTGACTGTGCCAATATGTATGTTCGTACACAATGGGCTTGTTGGGACCAGTGTTATTATCATTGTAAACTAAAACTGAAGCGAAAATGGACACTAAAAATAATTTTTGAACTCAAATAAAAATGAGAATTATATTTACAAAAAAAAAAAACGTAGGACTTCAATTGGCAAAAAGTAGCACCACACAATCAACTTCTTTTTACCTTATCTACAATATCTCCTCTTTTAAAACATGTGCTTGCTAAGCTGTCTTTCTTCATCACCACTTCAGTGCTTCTCGCTTCCATGATTTAACAAGAGTAACATGGAGTGCTCCTTAACCGAATTTAATAAGCATAAGCTTACGCTGAACTTATACAGATTGTTTATTGTGATGGCCAAAAGTTATCAATCTGATATTCTATGCATAGTACTAATTTGCTTATCGATTTGTGGGAAAAAGTAATGTTGATGTAGTGCTTTTCTTCAAACTACTGAAAGAATGGGTTATTTTCGCCAGATAGTGATGAACATCAGAGATGGTTTTGCCTCCGTTGGCATCTGCAAATGAACTGTAAGTAATTTGCTTTAGCAAAGGAGATGTATTGGTCATCTCAATAGCATTATTTCAGTGGAAAGCGGAGATGATTATTTTTTTTTTATGGCACAAGATTATAGGACTGTAGGATTATTCATGTTGTACTAGTGTGTTGTGATTGGTAATTGGTAGGGGTAATTCACCATTTTACCGTTAACCAATAAGAATTTTAACCAATTAATAATATCAGTTAAACGGTTAATAAAAATGAATGTTAAGTTTGCAGTATGGTAAATGTATATAAGGTAGAGGATAAATGAAATGCACACTTGGATACATAGCCTATCAACTCATGAGGGCGTTTTGACCCGTATAACCAACTATAGGTGCTAACAGGCTACAGCCATATTTGCAGTCTGAGAAAAACATTAAACAAGCCAAAACAAGGAGTGTCTGGGATCATTTGAACCAAAAGGACACAGTATTATATGTAAGCTATGTTGTGCAGTGTTGAAATATAGCAGTACTACAACCCTAATGCAGTATCACTTACGAAGTCTCAGTCAATAGTCTGCACTCAAGACCCCACAGCATGTCGACATGTTGCTATTTCAGAATAAAAATTAGTAAATAAGCTGTCCGTTATACTCAGGGTTGAAGTGGGAAATAGCCTTTTTATTTTGTAGTATGAACACGGCAACTTTTCTTTTTGTTAAAACGTTGGCTGTTGATTATTAATTAGGCTAGATTAAATATACCAGATAGTGCAGCCGGTTTTTGTTACAGCACCATTTTGTTACATGTTAGAAAGTATGCAGACAACTTGCAGTTCATTTGTGTTTTCCTACACGGCAGATGTAGGCTGTGCCGGACCTGCCAGTTAAGAACACTTGGCACTGGAGGATTAAATGTTGAATACATTTTGTAAACCTGTTTTTTTTTTCATTGCAAACTTTTTTGATGATTATTTGCACAAGTCAGTTATTCACACTATTGTTTGCACTTGAAAAACTTAAAGCACATCTAATTTCTAAAGCATTTTGGTATTTGGTGAACGACATCCATCCATTTAAATAGTAATTTTTTTTGTTGGTTAAATGGCTAATACTCGATTAACGAGTGTTGACTATTGGAGACTAACAAAATCCAAAATGGACATCCATAGTGACTAGAATTGTTCTTTTTGTGACCTCCTTACAAGCAAAACCTCTTAACCAGCAATTTGATGGACTTTTTTCAGCCATCTTGCCACTGAGCACAGTAGTTGAAAAGTAGCCTAATGAATTCCAGGTTCTGTTTCAAAAAAGCAATAAAAATGGCCATCACACCAGTTATGTAGACTTCTCTGTGACTTCTCCTGTCCTTCATTCATTTGCTCGCCAAGTTATTTATGCACCCAATCCATACACACAGGTGACTCTGCTGTGTTTTGTTCTCGGGAAAAGGACTGTATTTGAATATGCCCCATCTGTTCATTAAAAATTGAATGTGGGTGCAGCTGTATCCAGAGGAGGACAGATGCCAGAGTTACCCATACTGATTCAGATAACTTTCTAAATTGGTGTTTAAAGGTACTGTACATCACCATGGCACTCATACCACTCATACATAAGCAACACTTTCTCCACCCTCCCAGTAGACTGCTAAGGGTTTTCAGTGTAAATGCTTGAACTGTACTGTTTTTGTTAATGTGCTAATGTTAAATAAGGCTTGGCCATTGAAGATATAGTCTGATTCTTTATTTTTGGAAGTTTTGTCATTCCATGTGAAGTTATTTTTTCTAATTCAGTTAACGGTCTGCTTGTTTTTGTATTTCTTCTTTTGTTTTTTTGTCTTTGATATAGATTTTTTTTAAAGAATTCTAACTTCCTTTGCACTGGAAGAGGAGACTATTTACTATGGAGCTTCGGTGCTGGGCAGTTTAACTTAAACAAAATTAACAACCGTATAGCCGTGGAAAAAATTGAGACCATAGCACAATTTTCTGTTTCACTAATTTCTCAATTTATTGGTGTGCATCTGTGAATAATGTTTTTTTTTTTTATTTTTATATATTTTTTTTGTGCTAACTATAGCCTTGTTCTTCTCTGTTTCTCATTAATTAAGGGCTTCTTCCTTGCATTATGGGATTTAAGTCCTGCTTCTAGAAGCCTAATATGAACTGTCCTAACAGTGTACTCCACACCAGTACTTAATGTTTCCCATTCCTTTTTAGGGTAACTTGATGTCCTCCTACAATTCATGAGAAACTGTCAGATAAATTAACGGTCATCCCTGACATTAGAAAGTCGCTACCACCCTTTACCTGGTTAGTTTCTGGTTATTCCCAGTGTCTCCTGCTTAACTCTATTCTTGTGTGCTGCTGTCTTAGAAATTTTGAACCTGGATGCAACCTACTCCTCAGCGTAGGCTTCTGCCAGCAGAACCACAATTAAACCAGGATTTAAAAATGCCAATTTGTTTAAAATATGGAGTGGTCTCTTCATTTTTTCCATGGCTGTATATTAGATAGTCCTCTGAATTTTTTTTATCAACTTATAATTTATTGGAAGCTTTTCAATTTGTTAATGTAATTTAAATATAAATTATACATACATCTTCATGTTATCTAAGTTTGCAATTTTCACATTAATTTGTAATTGTAATACTTGCCAGAACCATATTCTCATATTCCACAGACTATTGCACACCCTGCTGTTGTGGATAGTCTTTTCTCCCATTAGGCATCAGCAAATATTATTAGCAGTAATGCTTAGAAATCACATTTTTCAGGCTCCAAAAGAGAAATAAAATAAAACTATTTTGATCATGTGTTGGAAATAAAGGTTCAAGCACATGATCTTCAGTGAGTATCCATTTTATTTTTAGTGAGCTATTTCTAGAAAAGGCACTTTCTTGTTTCCTCTGTGGAACTAGCAGAATTTGCTGTTACTGTTAGTTATGGTTTCCTGTACACCTCTGTGAGCATACTGTGGTTTAACCATTGTTAGTGACCAAGCTGTCCTTCCTTGCACAGTATTTTGGAGTGTACTCAACTGAAGGCTTTACATAAGACCCACTGTGACAGACTGCAATTCAGTTCATTTGCTCCTTCTGTTGTATCATGCTGAGTGACGATGGAGATATTTCATTTTTTTTATTCACATGGTCTGTGTCAGTAATAACACTTTCATAAATTCTATCAGCCTATCTTTTTTTTTTTTTTTTTGCTAAAGGTTGCACCATTGGAGAATTTCTGCAGTACTACTTCATCAGTGCTACTATTGATAACATGCTGGTGTTCCTTACATTGTGAATGGAGGAAGCAAAAAACACACAAGAAAGTGTAAAGCATGCTTAAAGTATTTGATTTCCGCATAAAGTTCTATACAGTCATTTACTCAGATAGGAGTGTTAAATGGCCTCATGTTATTCATAGTTTCAAATCATTGTTCATCAAGATCTGTAACATAAATTAAATTATGAATGAGATGTGGGTAAAATGTATCAGAGTTTGTTTTACTATGAATTACTTCTTATGAAAGTAAGACAAATATTGTCCATAACTGTTATTACTGGTGTTTCTACTGTTTCTGTCTTAATTGTAAAAAGTGTAATACATTTTAAACATTAAGGCTACGTTAACACTGCCAGCCACATCGTTCAATTCCGATTTTTTGCTCAGACCGTATTTGTTTATCTTGATGGTTCACATTCATAACTACAAGTGACCTGTATCTGACTGCAATGTGAACGCATCGGTCCTCCGAAACGTCACATTCTGTTTTCGCAGTTATTGCTGGAACTGCTGCACCAAGAGATCTGTGGGTACGAGCCTGCCACTGCAGGCTGATGATGTCAGCACATACGTATAAGCAAAAAGCCACATGAATTCTGATCTGAGCGTTCACATTCAGGTCATATGGCCGCGAATCGGATACCTATGAGATTTAGTACCACGTATGAAAGTGACACAAATATGATTTGAAAAGATCAGATTTGCGTGTCCACACAGCCCTGAAAAGATCAAATCTGTGTCACATTAAGGCAAAAAATCTGATTTGAGTCACTTCAGCATGGCAGTATGAACGTAGCCAATGTGACACAGATCAGATTTTTTCAGGGCTGTGTGGACATGCAAATTTGATCTTTTCAAATTAGATTTGTCACATTCATATATGGTACTTTTTGCTTATACGCATGTACTGACATCATCAGCCTGCACCGGCAGTCTCGTACCCACAGATCTCTTGGTGTAGCAGTTCCAGCTGGCCACCTAACTTTTTTTTTCTCCTTTTCGACCTGCTCATGTACAGCTGATTCACTGTTTGTCATCCTCCAGAGCAAAGTGCGAAACATGCGTGAGCTACTAACGCCTCCATTTTCAATGCTATGAGTCGTCCCATAGATATGACGGTTTATGTTGTTGGTGATGCAGTTGACCCGTGTAAAAACGTATCAAAGTGCGCATTCGTGACATTTCGGAGGACCGATGCATTCACATTACAGTCAGATACAGGTCACTTGTAGTTATGAATGTGAACCGTCAAGAAAGACAAATCCGATCTGAGCAAAAAAATCGGAATTGAAGGAATGTGGCTGGCAGTGTGAACGTAGCCAGATTTACTGTTTTTCATGACACTTTTATGACGTTTTATAGTCATAAAATATATAATATTAGAATGATTAATTTAAGATAAAAACCTTCTTTATCCTCCAGGGATCCATTTCTATTATCCAGCAGTTTCTGTATATATAGAACAATGGTACAAGTGAGGGAACAGTGCTTGTAAAGTCTGCAGTTAGTGGGGCAAAGGGTTGCTGTTCTCAAAGAAAGATGACGTTAGGACCGTGGAGAGTGGAAGCATTGAACAGTCAAATGGCAGAAACATAGTCAAAAGGGTGCGCCTATGGCTGAAGGTGCTCCTTAGCTGTACTGGCTCTCTCTCGAGGATGGGGCTCATTATTCAGAAGGGAGTACAGTTTGCACGGTATCCTTGTTCCAACACTGTTTTAAAGGAATTCAGGCTCAGGGTTAGCTTTTATCAAGAGTTTGTCCAACCCATAAACCACCTTCACCTTGATGTTGCTCCCCTCAGTAACCGGAACCAAAAAAAGACACTCACCGACTGAAAATAACATGTCTTGCACATCAGGTAATAAGATTACATGACTATGTATATCCACACAACATTGACTGCTTATTGTAGTGAGAGTGTGTGTGTGTGTGTGTGTGTGTGTGTGTAACAGTTGGCAATAAACCAAATAGAATCACTATGCAGAATGTTTGCGTATATGCCTTAGCAGTTTGCTTTTTAATATTTTAATAAGGGGCGGCATGGTGGTGCAGTGGTTAGCACTGTTGTCTCACACCTCTGGGACCTGGGTTCAAGTCTCCGCCTGGGTCACATGTGTGCGGAGTTTGCATGTTCTCCCCATGTCGTCGTGGGGTTTCCTCCGGGTACTCCGGTTTTCCCCCACAGTCCAAAAACATGCTGAGGCTAATTGGAGTTGCTAAATTGCCCATAAGAGTGCATGTGTGAGTGAATGGTGTGTGAGTGTGCCCTGCGATGGGCTGGCCCCCCATCCTGGGTTGTTCCCTGCCTCGTGCCCATTGCTTCTGGGATAGGCTCCGGACCCCCCGGGACCCAGTAGGAAAAGCGGTTTGGAAAATGGATGGATGGATGGATATTTTAATAATTTCATTTAATTATTGTATTATTTGTGTTGCTAGGCCCTTGGTTTTTCCATAGTAATTAGACCTTTTTTGAGTTAAAATCCTCTTTCTTCTTTCTCTCTTTTATGCTGTTAGAGAAGCCTTTAGAAATAACCTGTTAGTATTTTTTTTTTTGATGGAAATAATCACAATATTTTGATGCAGTTTGTAGTACTCCGTACAAAAACATTGTAATTCCTTCCTTTTAATAAGGGACAGCTCTGTAATCATATTGCACTCTTCCTGCTTCCTGTAGGTTGGCTGCTTATAAGGCGGAGTAGAGCCTAACATTCAATCTTCCTGCAGCTTGTCCTCGTTCGAAGGAAGTTTTCCTAGCCAGACAATTTAATCAGATGTAATGTAAAGTATATCTGTATGTCAGCAATTTGTTTGCCATCCAGTGTTTTTCAGTTTCACTGTTACTGGTGGAGGTTTTGTGCTTACACTGCGTGCTGATTATCACAGATAGCCTAACCTTGAATGAGGTGCATACTGTATGTGGAAAGAAGCAGGCTTGTCTTTCTGCAGTGACTATCTTGGCAACCAGAAAAATGCCTGCAGCTACAGCTGACACACTCTACACAATTGTGCCCTGTTAGTAAATTAGGATACACTTTTTTGCTGGCATAGTGCAGTACAGTCTCTTCGGACAAATCATCAGTCATTTGAAGTCATAGTGTGACAGTGAATGTTGAATCTAAAATTAAATATATTTCACAAATAAGAAAATCATGCACTTAATGAT
The DNA here is from genome assembly GCF_023856365.1 of Brienomyrus brachyistius. Lineage (NCBI taxonomy): Eukaryota > Metazoa > Chordata > Actinopteri > Osteoglossiformes > Mormyridae > Brienomyrus > Brienomyrus brachyistius. Next base: position 6,159,551 of record NC_064546.1, on the reverse strand, counting down.
CTTGTCTTTGGTTCTCTTTCAGGGTCACTCTACTTAAATAATGCAAAGAAAACCAGAAAAGACTAAAATAACATTGACCATGCACCTTCCACAAAACTGATTCAGTCATGAATTGCCTAACACACGAAGTATTTTATCTCTGATAGTGCCTTGGCAAGAAAAGCTTTTGAAAACAGATTTATGAGTCGTACATTTTTGGATTGATATTCAGAAAGGAAGATTGCCTTATGAATGTGTCTTGCGATAATGAGCTAAACAAATGTGATATACTTAATTTAATAAGGTACTTGAGGCCAAATAATATGAAAACATTCAGAACTTAATGGTTGCCACTGCACCAGAACAACACAAAAGAGAACAAACGTCATGCTTACTGTTCTAGATTTCTTGTCCTATTGTCTTGGGTCTGGAAGCTTTATAAGTAAAACCTGTACTCACTAGGCATAGTAACCATATTATAGTTTTAGTACTATACATATTGAATAGGATATTTTGGTACCTTATCACAATCTGCTTAAAAAATAAAATCTTGTCATTGTGACATTAGTAGGAATCTAGGGGAAGATTCAGTTGGGGGATGCATGAGGATACAGGACAATAGAACATCTAAATTTGGACCTCTTCCTCTTCCACTCTTTCCTGTTTTCTATTCGTGTAATGTTATATCTTCCTTCCAGCATTCACCCACTGGAGAATTGTGATTTTATGTGAATGAGTATTATATAGCAAAATATTTCCTAGTAGTGAAGTTGTAACTTTGTATTCAATGTCATATTGTGGTTCTGGTCACAGTGATCTTTCGGCAGAGCTGATTTTAAAATTCATCATGATTACTATCAACAAAACGATGCCTTTCAGAGTGAAGCAAGCAATATACATTTGTTTTCTTGTCAACATTTTATTGTAAGTAATTTTTTGTGGTTCACTAAGAGTTTCAAAAAAGTGCGTCAGTATTTGTCTAGAAATTTGGAGGATGTCTAACAGTGCTTAGTTAAAACAAAGACAATAGAGAATGACTTAGACCATGAATTTTAACCTGTGGTGCTTTGCAAAATGGGATTACCCGAATACACCCGAGACCTGATGGTATAAAGTAACATTTTGGCCTAACATGTCAATGACTTTTTGTTTAAATCCACACACTAATTACTGTTACTAAATTCTGGTGTGTGTGTGTGTGTGTGTGTGTGTGTATGTGAATGATTGTATGCCAGCTCTTCAGTCCCATTCACGTGACACGTTACACATTGTCCTTTTAGTGTCAGGCAGGGGTTAGCTCGACTGGGGTTGTGCAAGATGAAGCACATTGTCTAGAGGCACAAATGAGGATAATGGCTGGTTTCATTTCCCCATGTTTAGCAATATTATTGGAATTACTTTAGTCCTATGAGTGTAGTTCTGCTACTAGTATGGTTTATTTTTTAGTTGTACGGGTTTAGTTGTGTCTCTGATGGTGCTTTTGTACAGGAACTGTCACTCATCATGGAAGCAAGCAGCATTCATTTAGTCATCAAATGTACAGTAAGATAGAATAAAGTAAGAGTAAATATCCTGTAAAGAGTATTTTACCTGCTTTGAGATAGAATTGGCAAAGTTGGATGGGTGGAGCAGTAACAGCATAACTTTTATGGAAAGTAACATGCATCCATGTTTCATTGTGCCTATACCAGGAGGCACAGGAAATGAAGCAGTAGATACCCTAGATGGGATATCTGTTCTTTTCATGTTCAAGATAAGGAAATGTTCCACAGCCTTATAATATATCATTGTCACAACAGTCTTATGTTGATATATACACCTGATCGAGTCACGTCCAATCACATTTATGTCCGAAGTTCACATCAGATAATATACACTGATCGAGAGCTTAGCATAACGGGTACTGGGGAATGGGCAATGACCCACTGTCCATATCTAACTGTCTGTATGCATACAGTAATGTATATGTAATGAATAACTACAATAAGCACATATGATACAGAAACAGTACCTGTACTGTACTAGATATTTCATTGCATAAAAAGAAACTTATTGGACTGTACAATAAAATATTTTGCCGCAGTTTTAGGCACTGTTGTCATCCTCAGCTCCCACTGTTTGCTATTGCATGCATCTTGCATTTTTTGATTTAAGTTAAATCTTTTTATTGTAGTGTGTTGTGATTTTATATTTACATTAGTTTTATAGTACTGTGTGTATTACATGACATTAATTGCATGTGTCACCTATCCCCCGTGCTGGTAAAGTTGCCAAGCGATGCCTGTTTGTTTATATATATATATATATATATATATATATATATATATATATATATATAATATAAAAAAAAACATCACATCCAGCAAATTTTTGCCTCATTCTCAATTAAGTTCCCCCAGCGTGTTTTTTTTTTTTATAAAAACTTTTTTGCTTAATAGTCAAATACAGTTACAAAATAACAATGCAAGCATATAGTGCAAAATATATTACAAACCAGAATAAGAATATATTTGTCTCTTCTTCGGTTTCCATTTCTGCAACACGTTCTCCTATTGTGCATTTTGATGTGTATTGTGGAACTTATATGCCCATATATGGTTCATTGAGGACACTTTTAAATTAAAATTAGTTTTACCGTGCACACACAGTCACAGTTAGAATGTGTGAGATTTATCAATATTGACGTCTTACGACTGTTTGGAGGCATGAGTGTTAAATACCAATTAAATAAATACCAAAGGAACCAGGAGCCACAGTTGGCCTGAGTTCCTGTGCTGGGAACCTGATCAAAATTTCAGGCTCCTGAAAAAATTGGTAGTTCCTGAAAAACGTTTCTGCTGTAGGAAAGGGCTTTATGGGCAGTGGAGGTGTGAGGCCATGGGGCTACCCATAGCGTCATCTTAACTGTGACAAAATAGGGAGTAAACTTTGACAGGAATTGACCACACACCGAACTTTTTTAGTGTTTATGACACTGTTATACTTAAATTTGACTGCTTAGGTACTTTAGGCAGCAGAACAGCTAGCTAGTGCCTGCACCTGCATCAGCTGCTGTTCCTTCTGTCTGTGCAGGTACCTACACATGCTGCTACTTTTCCTCGCCCTCATTAGATGGGACTTGCCTGAGCATGTCAGAACTTGCAAGGAATGTGCCAGTGTACAGATCTTTGAAACATTGCTGAGTGATGAAGACTGGACACACAACACTTACATTTCAGTTAATTGGTTTTGCAAAACTATAATCACCTTTTAACTGTATCCATATTTCTTTGTTAAAATAGTCCTTGTGCTGTGCATGGCATTATAATCCCTGAGCAGCACTTTAAATTCTCTGTGGGAGCACTCCTCAGTTAGTGTGTTAAAATACCCTATAGGAGCAGCCTACAAATGTGATAATATTAATTCATTAAAAGAATGACACTGCCACCCAAGAATATATATATATATATATATATATATATATATATATATATATATATATATATATATATATTTTAAAAGCTTTTAATTGATGGTCATTATTGGTATGTAGGTATTTACCAAATTACTCGTATTCTAGATCTGACATATTTACGTGAACTGGCTGTGATAGGACTGGCATGAATTTTTCATTGTGTACAGTTTTGATCATCTTTATCTGAAATCTTACAAGTATGTCCACTATCCAAACTATCTAGATATTCACTATAACCACTTTGTGCTATTTGAAAACCCACTATAATGAATCCACATATGGACAAAAATGTAAAGCACTTGCCAGAAAAAATGTTTAAATGCTTAATGAAGCAGTCCTTGATGGTCTGTTACATATAGGTGATTAGGAGATTTTCTTTATTTTTTTGGATATTTGGGTGAGGTGGATGGGCTGGGAATACAATATTATTATTTTCCATTATTATTTAGCCCCCATTATACAAAAAATCCTTATCCAACATATTTTTAGGAACTGATCAGGTTTGAGTAATGAAAACATTTTAGATTGTAGTATACAGTATACTAGTCTCTTAGGATTGAGTTTTAAGTATCTGAATAGGTACTTCACTCTACTTCATAGAATATTGATATATTTGTTTACTACTTTCTTGTATTTGTGCCTTTAAATACATCTTAATTTTACTTTAACTATTTTATAATATAAGAAGGAACATATTGGGTGTGGTGTGTTAATGGTATGACTAAGCACCATAATATTTTTGTCATGGTTGACCAAAACTTTTAACAATATTTTTGTCGTGGTTTTTGATGACACTGTTCGAGACAGCATTATTGCCTGTAAAAACTTCCTGGCACAGGTTATGTGATATAACCTCCTCTGAAAAATGTCCTTGACTGTGCGCTATTATTAATAAATTAGTGCCTTTATTCAAACCAGATCCAGGATGTATTAAAAGACATGCGACCGACACCTGTGTGTTACAACCCTCACAGAATGTGGACCAGATGTGACAGCTAGTCTGCATTTATATTATGAAAGCCCCTGCTTTCAGAGTGTCCCTTTTCCTATCCTCAGAGTTGCCCATAACATACTCACAAGAAGCAGACTGTACTTGCAGTTGTGTAATCTAAGAGTACAGTCATCATGATTCAGTGTTTGGGATGAGTACAATGTGTAATCGCTCTGTTTGTTTGGAATTCTTTTTTTCAGTTATGGTTCCAGCCAGACTGGTTTTTTGGTATTTTGTTTCCTTGGCCAGTATCTGAGAAGTTGAGACATCTGCCTAAGTCTCGAATGCTGACTGGATATTCTTCTGTTTACTGGCGTGTTGGGAGTATTGCCTGGTTGAAATCATCTAGGTCTCGAATGGGAAGGTGCTCTGAAGAATTAATACGGCTGATATACAATGTATCCTTGTAATCAGTCATCTGTCAATAGTAGCACACCACAATAAGATTCATTACAATTATACATAAAAAATTTAAGTATATCAAAAAATATAGGGATCAGCTTGACCTTTTCTACGTTTTGTCTGCTTAATGTACTATGTTTGTACTTATTTTCCCTAGCTTTCTTTATTCCATTTCTTGGTGCATGTGTATATTCTGTGGACTTTTTTTTTTTTTACTTGTACACTACTGCTTGAGAACGTAATTTCATAGTAATGTCTGACAACTGAAAAACGGAAGTTTAAAAACAAGTATCACAATGCCTTAGCTGGAAATCTTTGATTACATCCTAACTACACAGAAATTTTGCTAATCATGTCATCTACTTGGGGTTTGTTTGGAAGTTTGGACTTTGCAAGTAACATACCTCAAATGAAACGCACCACAGAAAATATAAACATGTATATATTATTAAATAGCAGTGTGGTTAAGAACAAATAATCATTACTTCTGCTGTGTTTTATTTCAGGTTTGACTACAGAGGGCCTATACCGTGTATGTGGAAACAAAACGGATCAAGACAACATACAAAAGCAGTTTGATCAAGGTAATGTGATGAGGCCTGCCTAGGAGCCAGTGACGCACCAGCTCTTTATAGTGCTCCTTTTTGCCTTTGTTTTCAGTAAATAAAAAACCAAATCTTAAATCTTTGAAATTTGCTCAAGTTTCTAGAAGGCTAATGTTATGTAGATTGAGAGCCCATTGTAAACAAGTATTGTGAGTGGATGGTCTTACATGGACTATCTCTAAATTAGGATTGCTCGATATCTTAAAAAAAAGTGTTATTTTAATCATAAAACATTGGGATAAACAATATCAAGCAGTCCAACCCCCCACCCCGCACCACCACCATCACCACACACACACATGATTGCAGAAACATGCGCAGTCAGAAATGATTTTAGGTCAGAAGTTACAGCTCTAATTTAGATGCAAACAGAACGTGCATACACTGATGGGTCTACCTTGGGGAATAGGGGGTGTGAGGACAATGCGTGGACCTCTAAATGGGCTGAAATATTTCTTTGATTCTAACTAATATTTACTCCTTACCGGTAATTTAGCCCCCCCCCCCCCTGTTTGGCAGAAATTCTTATTGTCAGCTGTATTATTCTGCTCTTTGTACTTTCCACATCTGCTTGTCCTATGCATGGTCAATGGGGTCTGGAACCTGTCTTGGAAGTAATGAGCGCCAGGCAGGGAATAACTCAGGACAAGTTGCCAACCTGGACTCATTTTTTTTTTCTTCCATTATTTTTTCCCTCCTCCCATTCATTTTTTTTTTTTACTCCTCTCATGTTCCCTTAAGGGCCTTTTTCATCAAGGAGTCTATTTGCCCATAAGGCACTTAAAAATCACTTAAAAAGTTACGTGCTTTTGCATTATTCATATTCTGCCTTCATTACGTGTTGTCACGCCCAACGTGTAACCAGAAAAAGAAGGCACAACTGTGCATGAAGTATAAATTCATCCAGCAAGAAAAGGGGGCCAAAGCAAAACGTGTAATATGAACTCTTTAATTTATATTCTGAACTGAAATCCACAGAAACCCCCCTGTTTTGAAGATGAAAGCAAGGCTTATAATTTTTCATTTTCACAAAACACGAGAATCTTTTCAGAAAAAATGTTGCATTGAAATATAGTGTTTGAATTTTGTGCAAAGCATTTTACATTACTTTAACCTATTATTAAAACTGGGAGCTCTGATTTAATGATTCGTCAACCTAAATAAGCCAAAATAAGCACCACTGTTGCAAATTTAAAATCAAATATACGCAACTAGATAAAATATTTTAAAATCTTTCAACTTTATTGTAACCTACAATAGCAATCAATTAGTACAAGATATAGGTTCATTTTTTCAGTCGCATTGTTTTGTCATTTGTTTTACTCCACAACTGATTAACCCCAAAATTGACATTTTAAACAATGATATAATGTGAGTATGTCATCAAACTAATTTTAAAAACTTGATATATTGCGGTAATGAGTTTGCAAGAATTACTCATATTGTATTCATGAATGAATCCATATATTTAGGCTTTTTTTCCCCCTTTTCATTCAGAACAATTCTGTAAACACGCAAATATGCCTTACAAATGGATATGATGTAAATATTTGTAACATTAGCAACATATAAGATAGCATAGTAATTTGTTTAATTCAGTACAAAATTCCCTGTCTCGGGTTGTGATGTAATTCGGCACGAGTACCAGTTTTTATGCTAGTGGAAAACCAACACCTAGAAGAACCGTACCTTTAGTTCTTTCTCAGTGCCTACAGTACAGCACTGTGGAAAATTGCCCTATGTAACTTATGTATGAAGTGTATGTATGTGTATAAAAATATAGCATAAATGACATCCTATATTGGTTCAATATGGAGCGTTTCATGATCTACCCAGAAACATGCAATGCATCCAGTGATGTATGTCTGTCCCGTTCTCACAGGAGTGCAAGTGCATGCACTGTGACTAATTGAAATAATTATTTTGCTATGCATGTTGACAAGGCAGATGTCACTTGAATTCTGCTTAATGGTGATGTATATTTTTGTGTACTGTTACATAATTATTATAATTATATGAATTATGTGTTTAGGATTGTATTTGTATAGTGAATGTAAAATGTTACATGTCCAGTTTTCTGAACAATGCAATATTAAATTTGGCCATGTAGCGACATATGACTTACAGACCTCCAGAGTACATAGTGAAAAATGAAATTAAAAGCACTTAAGTCAGTGGCAGAATGCATGTAACGGTCATTTACATGCAACATGGCCATATTTTTGGTGTTTTTCCTCCCAAAGTGCATATAAAGCCTAAATACACATAATCCCCAGGCTTAACTCAAATGGAGAATATGCTTATGTAGAAAAAAACACATTCCTTTTTTGACTAAAGCACATGAGAGAATTGACCTCTCAAACATGGAAGGCACTGCGCACACTTGTGTGCTGGGTCTAACACAAGCACCAACCAAGTAGGCAGGTGGCGCCAAATGGGTGTATATAATGGGACTGATTTGTGAATTGTGACTGGAAGAGGGGGCAGAAAAACAAATGTTATAATAAGGAGCAAAGTTTCAGTCTCTTTAGCATTTCTTTCATTTGGAAATGAGTTGTTTGCTAAAAACCAGGAGTGTGCCCTTTTATATTCTGCAAAGTTTATTTAGCAGTCTCATGTCAGTAATGAACAGATGTGAAAGTTTTGACCAAAACCAATATATTTATGTCTAATATGGGGAGGGTGAAACTTGCCAAGCTTGTCAGTGCAAATCATCGGAATGACGTTGCATCATTTTTAAGCTGTGGCAAAGTCATATTTAATAAAGAAGTGTGTGCAGTACCATAAGTAAAGTACCTGGTGCAGTGGAAAAGCACCCTAATTATAAAGCAGCAATATCAATATCACCTCAGCAATATCATTATTTAACATTGAATTAATTAAACCTGAATCCTTGAAACTTCTCAGTAAATATATTGCTGAAGGAGCGTATTCTCTGCATTACTGTGTCATGGGGGTCAATGTGTTATATTGTGTGGAATGAGGCATATTTAATGTCAACCTACTTTGACAGGTAACTGAAAACATATTATTGTCTCTTTCACATTAAGCATGCTATCAAATCATTTTATTACTGAAATTTTAACCATGAGGGAAATGCATGATTAATAGAATATACAGGCTTGTAATAGTACTTTGTACATGGGTTCTTATTTCAGTATCAACTTTTGAATTATTCAAAAATTTCTATTGCAGATCTGCTGCTTTACTTAAGGAACAGACATGCCGTGGATTTTGTACACTCCCTTTGGCCTATTATCAGTTGTTTTTTTTTTTTTAAACTGTATTTTACACTAAGTACACAGCCATGTACATAACCTGTGTCCTATGTTAGTTTTCTGTTCCAATCTCTTATGTTAGATGGATTGGGGCCGACCCGTGTATTAAATTAGCCATAAAATCCCCTCAAAACATTCATTTATTATCCAATTTGTTTCTTACCTCTTGGATACCTTGTTAAGCTTTCTTATCCATGAAAAGTTTGGTTTTAATATTTTTGGTGCGGCTTTCTGGACCTTTCTTTCGATAACATACCTCTTGTTTTCAATTTAAAAAATTATGGTAAAAAAAAACTTTAAGAGAATTATATAATTAAACGAAATTGCTCTTATCTTGCCTTACATGTCTTAGCATGCCTTACCTAGTCAGTTTTTTCTTAAAATTTTGTTTAAATAGAGGTTCCTGATGCAGTACACAAATTTATGTGGTGCTTTTGTGCATTTTAAAATTACCAACAGGTCGGTGCCAACCCTATCACCATAGGAAGGATATACAAATGCCAAGTTCTTCACTTCCTTGAATAGAATTTAAATTTATAACTTTTGCCAGCTTCTGCTGAATAAAATCTTTCCTCCAGTGTTGTCCACCTCCATGCAGGAAGCTTCATTTTCTGACAGCTGATTGTGTAAGACCTCCTCTAACACTCCTTCCTCTCTGCTGTCTCCCTTTGTCTTTCTCTCCCCACACAGACCACAGCATGGACTTGATTGCCATGGACGTGGCAGTCAATGCTGTAGCAGGTGCTCTTAAGGCCTTCTTTGCTGATCTGCCTGACCCACTCATTCCCTACAGTCTGCACCCAGAGCTGGTGGAGGCAGCCAGTAAGTGCAAACATGTACTCCAAACCAAGCAGAAGCGCACAGTGGATTGGAATCGGTTACTGATGCAGTAGTAATACAGTTATGACTAATCATATGCTGAAAGTGGACACTAATGTTCCTGATTTTGATTCATCTACTTCATTAGTAAAAAAGAACCAGATAAAAATAAAACAATGTAAAAGTGCTGTGTGTGTGTCTGTGGGCATGTATATATTACATTGCGGGGACAAAATGTCCCCACAATGTGATGAAAACCTGTTATTTTTCCAGTTTCCACAAGGGGAAACTCAATTTTATGAAAATCTGTGCCTGCAATCAAAAATGAAAAATGCCATAAGTATTATATTTTGTTTGGTTAATTACGGTTAAGGTTAGGACTGGGTAGGAGTTCGGGTAATCATACTTATGATTACGGTTTTTGTCATAGAAATGAATGGACAGTCTTCACAAAGATATGAATACAAACATATGTCTATCTTTGTGTGTCTGTGTCACACTGGGAGGATGTTAAAACCTCACCCCTCTGGCAAAATGTAGTGAAATATTATGACAAGCTGAATGTGCTGTGCTTCATAAGACAAGAAATCAAAAAGGAAAAACCCCTTGCCATTAAAGAAACATGAAAGAACTGTTTATCTTATATAATACCACTAGCATTTCTAACGAAATAGCATTCATGCCCTTCACTCTTACCTCTTTTATATTAAAAATAATGAATAAATAGCCATAAGTTCTCCTCAAATGAATTCCTTGTTTGTGCACTATTGACTTGATTTCTGTTTTGATTTATTTGAAGTTCATTCTGTAGTGTGATTTACAGTTGAAATGGTTAGAATTTTTGCAACTATAAGTATAACTACAAGTTTGAACCCAGTATTAGTCTTTTACTGTCCTTTAAGCAAATAATTAAACATGTAAAATCAAAGCAGACACACCAGTGTAATACCCAGAGCAGCCTTGAGATAGCATTTCTCATCTCCTGTATCTCCTCTTCACCATTACTGATAGGGGCAGCCTTTGCCTTACACTGATAAAGCATGGCTTCAGCGTGTAACAATATAGCAATTCGTACTGTATTCCTTATATTTATTGTCCTTATCAGCCTCATGGAATTTCCCCATCTACTTTGATCCTGAATAAGCTGCACTGTCCCCAGAACTTTTGGTCTTGTGGTAGCATGCCATTTTCATGTTTGATATTTGATATTATCATGAGCATGTACTGCTGAGTGTGATGCTGTGTGAATGTTTGAATGTCTATTGTGTTTAAATGAATGAAAACACTGCAATTGTTCTATGGTTTTATAGAAATTGTGGACCACATAGAGAGACTGCAAGTATTGAAAGAAATTGTCAGGAAGTTTCCCCCTGTGAACTATGAAGTCTTCAAATATGTAATTACTCATCTAAACAGGTAAGAATTTTATATTTGCTATTGTACTTTTTTGTAGACCTGTACATTTATGAAAATGATCGTAGTCTTGCTCTCTGATTATGAAAGTAAACTGAATACTGTATGTAATCTGTGTATAGCATATTATCTACTTTCAGTGGACTCTATGCCCGCAGAGTATGTGATGTATTTACGTTAGACATTATACCATCGGTTTAGATTCGGGTTTGTGGAGTCACTAGCTAGACTGAAAACAAAATAATGGACATTGTACTGAAAAGATGCGAATATTCAGGGTTTTGTTTTAAATAAAAAAGTAAGAAGTTAACACCTTTTTATCATAAATGGGCATTTTAAGAAACTTTTTTTTATTGCAGGATTGCCAACTCGCAGGCATCTGGCATGACACGCTTTCTGACTCTCACGCTTGTGCAAGAAATTGCACAGCAAATTTATATTATTCCATTATGAAACTAAAATTAGCTGCATAAAAAACACAAACCATACAGACTTTTTACAAGTTAATAATACTGTTAAGTACATATAAATGTGTGTGCAGACTTTTCTCGAATTGAAAATCTCAGGCCAGCCAACTGGCCAAAGTTGACGGTGATTACCCTTAGTAAAATATTGCACAATAAAAATGATTAAAAATTATTTTATTTATTTAAAGTGATTCAGGTTTAACTCGGTAAACAAAAATTAGATGTACATGAAGTTTTATGTGTCTGTAAGGTTATCAAAAGGGAACCAATGTAGAAGGAATGCACTTATTCAGAGCTGAGTGATAAAAGTGTTCAGGGACTGTATTTCAAAATAGGTTTTCCACCAATATAATTGCATGGTGATAGAAAAAAATATTGCAGTAGAATTATTTGAAATTCATCACTGCTGCCATTGATCAGTTATGTTCCACTATCCTGTCCTGTTGTGTCAAAAGGCATGAGAACTATTAGCTGTAAATTACTGGGATGAGTCTTTTAAACTCAGACGGAGTATCTTTAAATATTTTCTATGCCTGTGAATTCTGCATCAGACTTAGACTTGAAAAGTTGACATTTGCTTCAAAATAGCCAGTATCAGTGTAATAACCACTATTAGATATCTGTTTAAGTAATACAGTAGTGATTACAGTAACAGATGAATAGGCTGATGAGTTGGCCAATATGAGTTTTTTTTTTGGCTCTTGTGCCCTTTATTATTTGTCATTGAAATATTTGAAAATATATTGAAAGGATTGTAAAATACATTTTACAGTTTATAAATTTACTTTGTCATAGACTTTTGTCTGCCTTAATAATAACCCCGTTCTCCCTGTAAAGTATATCCTGGTCCATAGGCCTCTAGCCTTTGTTTCCTATTGTTCGGAGGCTACTGGCAATTGTTTTCAGTTTAAGTCCAAAGTGTGTTTCAAACTGAGATATGCTGGACAAGTTTTTCTCATCCAGCTTTTCTTTAAAATGAAAAATAAACCTCACGAAAGGCAATATGAGAAAACAGTAATGGTAACAGGAGGAAACTGATTTAAACATACAGGACAAAGGGATTTCTGGGCTGAAAGAACATTTAAAAATTTAAAACTGTTAATAAGAGCGTACAGTAAATAAAACCATATGATGGTATATTGGGTTAACTCTGATAAAGGAGTATGGCACTACTGTTAAAAGATTCAACTATAAAATAAGATGCAACAAGGGTAAGAATGCAATTGACATTTTTTGCTATGTCTGAGTCCTTTCTAGGGCCTTTAATTGATGTCCAGTCAGCCTATCAAACTGATGTTAGTTTTATCTCTTTTTCATTAACATATCAGGTATCTGGTATATACTGTCATGTTCCAGCTCCTACAAAAGACTCAAAGGACTTCGCATTGCAAAAAAGCATATCATTTTCATGTTTGTTTTGTTATTGCAACACTTGCAGATTGTAATACTGTAAAAATAATAGTAAAAATTTGTGTCATCTTGCAGTGCATTGCCCACAACTTAACTAAATCAAAACCGCTGATTTAATGAGAAATGTACGTTATCATAAGACTAATTCTAATCCAAAGGTTCACCTCTTTGATTCACTGGATGTGGGGAAAGACCATTTCAGCATGAATAATTATAGATAAATCGTGGTGTCTCAGCAACAAACATGTTCAATATTGTTGGGTTTGCAAGCGATACAATGGGAACAATAAAATTCAAATGCAGAAACAAAATGGGACTGAAGTGATTTTGCATTTTTATTTTACAGTTGATGTATTGCTCCCACTGTGAATCGGCATAATAACTTAGTCTGCAGTGGGATATCAGTTAAAATGAGGCAAATTGATAGCGCTGCCCCTGGTGCCACTACTGAATTTTTTTTAAGTTGTATAATTAGAAATGATTACTGTGATACAGATCTATGCCTTGGTCTGCAGAGCCTTGTCACTTGACTTCAGACTGTTCTTACTCAAACTTACTTGTGATTTTGTCTGAACAAAAATAATGGTGGGAGCAAGAAGTCACACCAATAAGTAATAATAATACTAAATCTCTTGCGAAATTTGTGTCTGACATATTCATCAGTTCATGTGGATGTATTTTTAGACGAAGGCGGACAGATTATTACATGTTAAACATGAGTTGTTAGGTATGCTACATATAAAGTAGCGAGGGATACTTACATTCTCATCTTCTCCTTCCTTGCTACCCTAAGTGTGAATATGCTTTTATCTCCCTTAGGGTGAGTCAACACAGCAGAACCACACTGATGACAGCAGACAACTTATCCATATGCTTCTGGCCTACACTCATGCGGCCAGACTTTGAGAACAAGTACACTCTCTCCACCACCAAGCTCAACCAGTCGGTCATCGAGTCCTTCATCCAACAGTGCCAGTACTTCTTCTATGGCGGCGAGATGGTGGAGCTGGCCAGTGCTGAGAATGGTCCCCCGGCTCACCCTCACAGTATGGTGGAGGCCCTGGTGCCCTTGCAGCTGCCCCCTCCATTGCAACCCCAGCAGATCCAGCACCCAATGCAACCTGACCCTCTTGTGTAGCCCTCCTTTCCAAATACCCCAACACCCAAAACTAAGCTTGGGGTCAAGTTCAGAGAGATTATCTTTCTTTAATTGGAACAGCCTAGGTGGATAAACAACTTCCAGTAACTAATACCGAAAGAAGAACTTTCAGAATCCAGCACTCCATTTTTATTACTCTGAAAGAATTTATGGCATCTTAATTCCAGAAAAGTAATCTTTTTTTTTAAATGCCGTACTGCAAACATGTACACCGGGAGTCATGGGAATGTATGCTGGTTTGTGTCTGTGGGGGGTGGGGTGGGGGAGGGTCTTGCTGTTTTGTGAGCCACCTTGCTGATGCATGTGTTATAGGCAAGGCTGTGGTACTGTTTCTGACCAAGAAACTCCAAGAAAGATATTTATACTTTTTTTTTATTTTAGTTTTTAAAGATACAGTCCTCTGTATGCAGTGAACATCACTCTACATGTGCAACTGTTCTGATGGATGTTTGGTTGTTTGCTTATTTTGCATTTTTGGCAGTTCATTTTTTTAAATGCTTTTTTCCCCCCCAGAATGAGCAAAAGACTGACCAGTAACTGGTAGTGTTGTCTCCTTTCCTGGTCTTTCCCAGTGTTGTGCACTGTTTAGGACCCCTAAAATTTATTTAAAAAAAGGAATGAAAGAAAGCCTAGTGTATCTGACTGAGCTGAAGACTCTCGCATCGCACCTTTGGTCCTGGTGGAGCATGGCCTGTGGAATTCTTTCCAAACCTTCCAAAGGGAACATCCCACTATAGATCCCTTTGTAACACTTCTTGTTGGACACTCAAGCGTTGCAAAGCAGTCTGGGTATTTTGTTTACTTTTTGTTGCTTTTTTTAATCAACATATTAGTAATACTTTCTTACATTAGAGTAAATTTGAATAGATGCTTTGTTTAAGCTAAATTTGCATGCTTTCTGCCTCCTAAAATACAAAGAAAAATGATCTTCTACACAAAAGCTTACTTATTTTCATTCACAGTTTTCTTTTCCTAACTTGGTTGAGGGGAACATGAATATGGGGCATTGGGGGATATATGCATTTTTTTTTGCAAGTTGAAAGTTTTTATACCCTCCCATAGTCTTCTCGTTTAATGTATCATATTTTAACAAACTCAGAGTTATAGAACAAAACTATTTTGATTCAATGTCCAATTGTATGTTTCCCTGAAAAAAGGACACACACAACATGTACCTGTTTTTGTGTGTGTGTATGCATGTGTGTAATATATATGTATACATACATATATACATATGTTTATATGTGTATATATATGTATATACACACATACATTTATATATATATATATATATAAATATATATGATTGCTAATATAGCAATAAATACAATGAGGTACTGGTGGCCTTTTGGCTCTGTATAATCTTGTAAAACATATAATCAAATTACTTTATGTGGTATGATGTACTAAACCTGAGTTAGATTGACTCTGTGTACTTAATTCGCTATCTTCTGAATAAAACTCATAGCTTGTTTTAGACGGTACAGAATTTTGTTTGTAAAAGATGCTGCTTAGAAAGTGTTCACAATAGAAAGTACAGTGATGTTGGAATGATGGGATGAGGCCTGGTTGGAAACAGGTTTGTGGATCATACAGATGTATAAAAAGGCTTTGCAAGACTGCGGTTAATACATTTCTCAATAGAAACCAGGGGGAGGGCAAGTCTGCAGCTGCTAGGATACCTTTTGTGTAGTTTTGAAAAGCAACCTTATTTGTTCTATAAGATCTGCCTCATTCAAACTGGTGTACAAACTCTTAAGATTTTAACATCATCTGCTATGTATAATAGTAAATAAATGATTTTAAGAAATTAATCTTAAGAGTTTGGTTTACTCCATATTTTTTCCCTGAAATAAAATCTCTTTTTTTCAACATTGTGTCTTATTTGTGTTTGGTGATTTGAGTACTGATATGCTCAATGTATGTTTGAATTTAAAATTTTTATATAGTATATATCTAGTGTTCACAAAGTCTTGGAACGCTTGCTTAAATTCTGCAAAGAAGTTAATTGGTTTCATAGCAAAATTCCATTGAGAAGCAATGTTTAACACATCTTATGTGCCACGGAGACATTTTCTTTTTATTAAGTGTAATAATTTTTTTGAATGACTCATCCAGAATTGTTCTTGCCATTTTCCTGTTAATTGCAATTGTGGCCACTGGCTCCAAAAGGGATACTAAACACAAATGTTTGGTGTTTTATGTTATTGCTAAAGTGTTACTAATTAAGAAGCACCCATTGATGATGCTTGTCTGGGAACTTTTTCACTCGGAACAACTCGATTAGAACTATAATTTTGGGCTTCAATTTACTCCTACTTAAAATGAATGTTTTACTTAAAACTACTGCTTGTTTCTAATGTTATATAAACATTTTTGTAAATGAATAAATGTGATTTTTGTTATAAAACTAATAGATTTCCAATAGTTTTACTGAATTAAGCGAGCGTCCCAAGACTGAGCACTGTGTGTGTGATTGAGTGAGTGAATGAGTGAGCGAGAGAGAGAATTACATCGTGGGGATGAGATTTCCCCACAATGTGATAAAAACCTGTGATAGTTTACCTTGTGGGGACATTTTTTTCAGTGCCCACAAGTATAACATCAGGGACGGCATGGTGGTGCAGTGATTAGCACTGTTGCCTCACACCTCTGGAATTCGGGTTCGAGTCTCCACCTGGGTTACATATGTGTGGAGTTTGCATGTTCTCCCCATGTCGTCGTGGGGTTTCCTCCGTGTACTCCGGTTTCCCCCTACAGTCCAAAGACATGCTGAGGCTAATTGGAGTTGCTAAATTGCCCGTATGTGTGCATGTGTGAGTGAATGGTGTGTGAGTGTGCCCTGTGATGGGCTGGCCCCCCCATCCTGGGTTGTTTCCTGCCTCGTGCCCATTGCTTCCGGGAAAGGCTCCGGACCCCCCGCGACCCAGTAGGATAAGCAGTTTGGAAAATGGATGGATGGAAGTATAACATCAGCTTTATAAAAATCTGTGACTGCAACTAAAACTAAAAATGGTAAAGGGCTTATATTTTGTTTGGTTACTAATGGTTAAGGTTGTCATATGTAAAATTCGAGTTATGCTCAAAGAAATTAATAGAGTTTCCCAATAAAGATATAAATACAAATGTATGTGTATGTATGTACCTTCAAAACTACAATATAAAATTTCTGTTTTGAAGGTACGTGACTGTCTGATGATTTGGAAATATAAATTTTAATTGCGGTTTACTGTAGACATTTTCTGATATTTTTGCAGCATAAAAACACACTGCACTTAGTACTTAGGTTAATAACATACATGTTAATAACAAACCCCTCTATGAATGTGATTAATGTCCCTGTGAATGGATTTACAGCTTCACTTTAGTTGAATGAAACTCATGATATTTGGAGAAGTCTAACGGTGTTGGCAGGAAGCCATAATACCTCTGCTTGTTTACTTGGTTGTGAGTCGTCAGAGGGCTGGTGTCACTATGAAAGCATTTTCTTGTCTGTCTGGAAATACAGTCCCAGGTGATTCAGTTAGTTTGACTTTTTGCATTCCCTTTGTTCAGCTGCACTGGAGTGAATAACATTTATTCCTTCATTTATTTTCTGATTATTTTCCTGCTTCAGAAGGTAAAAATACACTTTATTAACCAAAATAAATTCCTAAATGGGTATGTGTTGGGGAAAAAACCTGCCTTGTTTTTAGCAAATGGAAAGACTTAATGTATTACATATCATTGTATTTACAGAAGAAAGAATCAAAATCATAATGCATCCTTTCATGGAAAATTCAGTTGTAGAACATCCCTATATTAATAATTTCCCTGCATTCCCAATTGAGAGACATTCACAATACTAAAATTGAAACCAATGCAATGTTCTGGCTGCTCCGTATTCTCTTGAAAATCCTTTCTTCATACTGCATAATTATTTGAAGAAAAAGCACTACCTTGATAAAATTAGCAAATTGTGCAAAAGTGGTATCTTAAATTCCCCATTTACAGATTTGGTACAGTCAGTTTGAATGTTATGTATTTTTAATGGCGGCCTGACTTCTGAATTGGTTTTTGGTGCTCATGACTTCTTTTAAAAAGGCTTGTGACTATGCTGATTTTCTCTGGGGACCAGCCCAGAATGCTGTTGTTTTCCTGCAGTACAGTTCTGTCCTTCACTGCAGGTGCTTTTATGACCAGAATTTATGTAATTGAACTTATCGCACCTTATCCATTCTTCTTTTCATTAAGCATTTTAACCTGGTGAGAATCTTGGGTGGGGGGAGGGGGCAGAATCCTATCTCAAGGAGCCCAGGACACAAGGCTGGGCATCTGTACCATCTCAAGGTACATAAGAAATCATACACTATGGCAGCAGTTAATCTAACTGCATGTCTTTGGGCTGGGGAATCCTGTTTAACACA
Source organism: Brienomyrus brachyistius (assembly GCF_023856365.1). Lineage (NCBI taxonomy): Eukaryota > Metazoa > Chordata > Actinopteri > Osteoglossiformes > Mormyridae > Brienomyrus > Brienomyrus brachyistius. Next base: position 6,141,168 of record NC_064546.1, on the reverse strand, counting down.
GTTAGAACATGCAAACCCCACACAAGCAGAGCCAAGATGGCATTCAAACCCCCAACCAGGGAAGTTGAAAAAGCACTTTCTAAGCCACAATCATCAGCCACAATCGTCATGTGTGGCTCTGCATGCTAAAGTCACCATATCAAGGCCTGGCCTTGGCTACAAGACTGTGGGCCCTTGAGCAAGACCCTTAACCCCCAGCTCCAGGGGCACTGTATACTGGGTGACCCTGCACTGTAGCCCCCAAGCTTGCTCAAACCCATATATGTGACCCGTCGCCACGAAATGAGTCTTAAGTCATTTCACACTGGTAGAACTGCACCCATAAGACTCATTTTGTGGCGACGGGTCACATATGTGTCTGTGTGTTTCATGGAGAGTAAGATGGGGTAGGCGTTTCCCCACAGGAATTAATAAAGGGTCGCTATTCTCTTTTATCAGATGACCTCAATATGGAAAGAATAATGTATTTAATAAATAATATTTATGTTGTTTTGAGCTGCAAGAATGACTAATAATATGATTACAAATGTCCTAAATGCTGGAGTGTAGTTAATATTTAAATTGTGCTACAGTATAAAACCTACAAAAATGCTGTATTGTGCCAACTAGATATAAACTGTAGTTCAGCCCTTGTGGTACAGTGCAAATCTGACACCCAGTGAAATTAAATGGTAGTGCATTTGCAAGGTATTCACTTTGCATAGTACTGTGGAAACCTTAAACAATATTTTGAAATACACTGAACAAAAATATAAGCGCAACACTTTCGGTTTTGCTCCCATTTTGCATGAGCTGAACTCAGAGATCTGAAACATTTTCTACATACACAAAAGACCCATTACTCTCAAATATTGTTCACAAATCTGTCTAAAATCTGTTTTAGTGAGCACTTCTCCTTTGCCAAAATAATCCATCCCACCTCACAGGTGTGGCATATCAAGGTGCTGATTAGACAGCATGAATATTGCACAGATGTGCCTTAAACTGCCCACAATAAAAGGCCACTCTGAAATGTGCAGTTTGATCACACAGCACAATGCCACAGATGTCGCAACGTTTGAGAGAGCGTGCAATTGGCATGCTGACTGCAGGAATGTCTACCAGAGCTGTTGCCCATGAAATGAATGTTCATTTCTCTACCATAAGCCGTCTCCAAATTTCAGAGAATTTGGCAGTACATCCAACCGGCCTCATACCCGCAGACCACGTGTAACCACACCAGCCCAAGACCTCCACATCCAGTATGTTCATCTCCATGATTGTCTGAGACCAGCCACCCGGACAGCTGCATCAACAGAACGCCTCTCCAACGTGCCAGACACCATCAAATGTTTGGAATTTAACCTGAATTCCAGCTTGCATGAACCTGAAATAACACTATCATCCTTGGGCTCATTTACTGTATAAAGGTTTCACACAAACTACATAGCCAAATAACTGTGAAACATTAAAACATACATTTAAACCAAGATTTTTAGTACATAGGCTACGTACTCTGTAGAAGATAAATCATATCAAAAAAAATATTTAGCCATGATCAAAAGCTAGTCTGAAGAAGTCGGTTTTAACTCTGGGTTTGAAAGTACGGAGGGAAGGGAAGGATCTGATTAAGTGGTAAACTGTTCCAGATAATGGGTGCATAATTCAAATCAATTTATTTTTATATAACGCCTTGAGTTACTCCAAGGTGCTTTACCTGCCTGTATGAAAAAAAAAACAGGTGGTTCATATAAGGCCATTACACATTTTTCTTATTTCAGTATATGACAAAGCATGATGTTTTTTATATGTTACCTTTTACCATACTTGATAACATATGGCTTTAGTAGGAAATACATGTTTATTGCTTGTTGTTTCATAATAAAAATTTTAATTGCTTTCATATTATTCTTATGAAAGACATGTATGATATTTCTACAATAAGTTGCTTTAATTAGACATGAGAAAATTCATGTTATGTTCTCAGGACACAAACTGAATTCATCAACTGAAAAAGGATGCTTCATTGTCAGTTATGTGGAACCATTATCCATGATTATCCATGAGTTCATTCAAAGAATTAAACATGAAAATTAATACAAGTAAAACATTAATTTAAAATTCATTGTACATCAATGTATGACATATGTTTGACAAAACAATATATATTTTACATGAATTACGGATATACTGTATATGAATAATAATACAGAATTTAATATGGATTGTACGTGAATGTAGGACTTTTATGTTTACATTTTACATTTCATTTGTATCAATAAACTACATATCTAATGACACATTAAATTAATATGAATTGTATGAATGTATGAAATTTGAGTGTCATAAAAAGAGCTTCTATGATTTGGGTAGAACGCACAAGAGTTATATGTTATTTTAAAAAAACTTCCATATGGGAGGGTGTGCTGTGGTACCTTCCTGCACCATTTATACAGAATAATTTGAAAACAGGCAAAATGTCAAAGAAATGAAAGAAAGCCAGATGAAAATGGGGAGAGGAACTAAAAATTTATGAGTGGGGAAAAAAAACCTCAGGGGGTCCAAGGCTGGTCGCCAAACCCCTCTGGGCATGCTAACATTATAGAAAAAGAAAGTAAACTGTGGTTAAAGTCAAAGTCCATCAGTGAGTCTATACTCATGTAGGGTGGCAGATTGAAGGATGTCACATTACATATGTCAAATCCAAAACTGGATTCCTATAAATTAGAGCTAGAATGGATGTTAACTAGTTTAAGCTATTAGTTTTCTATTAGTAATACTCTCCAAGTGCGCTTGATGGACCGAATGGAATCCTCTCATTTATAATTTTTATGTTCTTATCTGAGTGAACGATGTGGTTTGTAACCTTGAAGTTGTTCTGTCATATGTAAGTGGGAGAACTATGAAATGTGTCATGAACAATACAGGAAGCCAATGCAGGGAACTAAGAGCGGGAGTTCTGTATTCAGACTTTCTGCTCCTGATAACAATTTGAGCTGCCGCATTTTGGATATGTTGCAAGGTGTTTAATGTGCAGTGTGTGCTTCCAGATAATAGAGCATTACACTACTCTAACCTATTGTATGAAAAATCATGTATTAGTTTCTCACTGTGTTAAATAGTGAGGAATTAGCTTAGCAATGTTACGTAGCTGTAGGAAGCACATGTTCAATACTACATCTATTTGTGATTTGAATGAGAAACTTATAAAGTTATAAAGCCCCTCAGAGTGGAGTACACAGTACTAAAGGAATCCAGTTTTCATCTCAAGTCACTGGGTAGCATCCATGTCTTATGGCCATACAGTAAAACAAGAAGCACCTAGACAAAGTTTTGGACCTTTGTCCTCTTACAAAGACATTTGGAGTGTCACACACTCCATTCCAGTGTCCTCATGACTCCCCATGCTCTTAGTCTGCATACTGGCTTCAAAAGGAAGAGTCACCAGAGACATGAATATTGCTGCTGAGGGAAGTAAGCCTCTCCCAGACAGACACACTGCTGATGGCTGTGTCCAAGAGGTCATTAAAGACCTTTAATATTTTTATCCATAATACTCACAAGCCCAGACAGTAAGACTCCTCACTCAGTCTCTTGAGAACCCTGATCAGAGCCTCCATTAACTCTGCGAGTATCACAGCATCACTGGCAAAGTCAAGATCAGTGAATTTTTATTCACCAACAGATGCCCCACAGCCATTGGACCCAACACCCAGGTCATGCAAGCAGTGAACAGAGTATGAGCAAGAATACACCCCTGGTGAACCCCAGAATCACCTGGGAAGAATGAGAGGGTTCTCCCTCCACTTTGCAAAGCACTCACAGTACCTGTGTACAGGCCAGCCATGATGTCCAGCAACTCCAGTGGAATCTTGCAAAGTCTCAGGTAGTCCTACAGGGCAGCTCCATCAACTCAGTCAAATGCTTTAAGAGATCAACAAAGGCTTCAAAGAACCTCTACCAGCACTCATGTTTGCACTCGATGAGAACCCTCAGTGTCAGGATGCGGTTGATGGTAGACTTCTTAGGCGTAAAACCAGACTGCTCCAATTGCTGGTAGGTGAGCAAGTGATCATGCATCCTATTAAGGATGACCCAGGCAAGGACCTTACCCAACTGCAGTGTCATCAGTAAGGACATCACATACCCTGATTGTGACTCTCAGAGGAACACATTTGTATGCTCGTAATTCAGATGGTATGCTCCATGTGTGTGGAGTCTGCATGTTCTCCCTGTGTCATCATGGGGTTTCCTCCAGATATTTCAATTTATTCCCACAATCTAAAAATATGAATAGGAGTTACCAGTGTGTGTGTATGTGTCCTCTTCAATGGCTTGACACCTCATCCTGGGTTATTCCCTGCCTGGCACTCATAGCTTCCAGGATAGGCTCCAGAACCTGAATAGGACAAGCAGGTCATCTTCCATGGATAGCGATTACTTTTTTTGCTAGCTTGGCACGCATTGATGACACTCCTTTAGCTAACTAGCTAGCAAGCATGTAAACTTAAGTTCTGCTTGCCAAAACAAAACCTCTAATTGTTTTGGATTTGGCTATACAGTCGTGAAAAAATTTGAACACTCATTCAATATTTTGTACTTTATTAAGAAATATCAACATATTAATATTAAATCTTCTTTCAAATTATATTGTAGATACAGGTGATGTAATTGCATTACCTTTACAAAAACAAGAAACAAATTCACTTATTTAACAGAAGAAATTAATTAACATGCCAATTTCCACTGAGAAAATTTATTATTATTATAATTAATTATTTAAACCACAGACATGTTGTTTGCTCTTGATTGTTGAAGTGAGTGATATCACCATCGTGAGATCCGAAGAGCTGTAGGTGCATATGAGTCTGGGAAGAGATATAAAAAGATCTCAAGAGAATTTGGAATCAGCCATTCCACTCTCTGGAAAATAATTTACAAGTGGAGAACATTCAAAACAATTGCCAACAAGGCATGGTCAGGCAGTCCTAGCAAGTTCGGTCCAAGAACAGACTGTAAGATGCTGAAAGAAGTCTCCAAAATTTCTAAAATGTCATCAGGGGACATACAGGAAGCTCTTGCCATAGTTGTTGTCAAGGTACATGCATCTACCATTAGAAAGAGACAGCACAAGTTTGTTTTACATGGGAGGTGTACAAGGAGGAAACCCTTGCTGTCAAGACTGAAATTTGCCAGTGACCACCTGGACAAAGACCAGGACTTTTGGAACAATGGGTTTTGGACAGATGACTCTAAGATTGAATTATTTGGACACCGTAACATGTTTGGTGTAAACCAAAGACCAGCTCAAAGAGCCTCATACCAGCTGTGACATGTGGGGTGGAAATGTCATGGTTATGGGCTGCTTTGCCGCAGCAAGACCTGGCCAGCTCACCATCATATAATCCACTGTGAATTCTTCATCGTATCAGAAATTACTAAATTTATCATGCTACAGTCCAACCCAAAGAAAATTTCTGTGTTGCTCCATAACTACCTCTCCTGGAGCCGACACCTTATCGTGGTGGAGGGGTTTGCGTGTTCCAGTGATCTCAGGAGCTATGTTGTCTGGGGCTTTATGCCCCTGGTAGGGTCACCCAAGGCAAACAGGCCCCTGGGTGAGGAACCAGACAAAGTGCGGCTCAGAAGACCCCTCATGAAGAATACAATTTTGGATTCACATTTTCCCTTGCCCGGACGTGGGTCACCGGGGCCCCCCCCTGGAGCCAGGCCTGGGGGTGGGGCTCGATGGCGAGCGCCTGGTGGCCAGGCCTACACCCATGGGGCCTGGTTGGGCACAGCCTGAACAAGGCACGTGGGTCCCCCCTACAATGGGCTTACCACCCATGGGAGGGGCCATAGGGGTCGGGTGCAATGTGATCTGGGCGGCGGTCAAAGGCAGGGACCTTGGTGGTCCGATCCTCGGCTGCAGAAGCTAGCTCTAGGGACATGGAATGTCACCTCTCTGATGGGGAAGAAGCCTGAGCTGGTGTGCGAGGTTGTGAAGTTCCGGCTAGATATAGTTGGACTCGATGCACGGCTTGGGCTCTGGAACCAGTCTCCTTGAGGGGGGTTGGACCCTTTTCCACTCTGGAGTTGCCCACGGGGAGAGGCGCCAAGCGGGCGTGGGCATACTTATTGCCCCCAGGCTGGGTGCCTGTACATTGGGGTTTACCGCAGTGGACGAGAGGGTAGCCTCCCTTCGCCTTCGGGTGGGGGGACGGGTCCTGACTGTTGTTTGCGCTTATGCGCCAAACAGCAGTTCAGAATACCCCCCCTTTTTGGAGTCCTTGGAAGGGGTGTTGGAGAGCGCTCCTCCTGGGGACTCTCTTGTTCTGCTGGGGGACTTCAATGCTCACGTGGGCAATGACAGTGAGACTTGGAGGGGCGTGATTGGGAGGAACGGACCCCCCAATCTGAACCCAAGCAGTGTTTTGTTATTGGACTTCTGTGCTCGTCACGGATTGTCCATAATGAACACCATGTTCAAGCATAAGGGTGTCCATATGTGCACTTGGCACCAGGACACCTTAGGCCGCAGTTCGATGATCGACTTTGTAGTCGTGTCGTCGGACTTGCGGCTGCATGTCTTGGACACTTGGGTGAAGAGAGGGGCAGAGCTGTCAACCGATCACTACCTGGTGGTGGGTTGGCTCCGCTGGTGGGGGAGGAAGCCGGCCAGGCCTGGCAGGCCCAAGCGTATAGTGAGGGTCTGCTGGGAACGTCTGGCGGAATCCCCTGTCAGGGAGAGTTTGAACTCCTACCTCCGGCAGAACTTCTCCCATATCCCGGGGGAGGCGGGGGACATTGAGTCCGAATGGGCCATGTTCCATGCTTCCATTGTGGAGGCAGCTGACCGGAGCTGCGGCCGTAAGGTGGTCGGTGCCTGTCGCGGCGGCAATCCCCGAACCCGCTGGTGGATACCGGTGGTAAGGGATGCCGTCGAGCTGAAGAAGGAGTCCTATCGAGCCTTTTTGGCCTGTGGGACTCCAGACACAGCTGACGGCTACCGGCAGGCTAAGTGGGATGCGGCTTTGGCGGTTGCTGAAGCAAAAACTCGGGTGTAGGAGGAGTTTGGCGAGCCCATGGAGAACGACTTCCAGATGGCTTCGAGGAGATTCTGGTCCACCATCCGGCGGCTCAGAGCAGGAAGGCGGTGCAGCATCAACACTATTTATGGTGGGGATGGTACGCTGCTGACCTCAACTCGGGACGTTTTGGGTTGGTGGAAGGAATACTTCGAAGACCTCCTCAATCCCACCGACACGCCTTCCGATATGGAAGCAGAGTGTGGGGACTTGGGGGTGGACTCGCCTATCTCTGGGGTGGAGGTCGCTGAGGTGGTCAAAAAGCTCCTCGGTGGCCAGGCCCCGGGGGTGGATGAGATTCGCCCGGAGTTCCTCAAGGCTCTGGATGCTGCGGGGCTGTCTTGGTTGACATGCATCTGCAGCATCGCGTGGACATCGGGGGTAGTGCCTCTGGACTGGCAGACCGGGGTGGTGGTCCCCATCTTTAAGAAGGGGGACCAGAGGGTGTGCTTTTCTACAGGGGGATCACACTCCTCAGCCTCCCTGGCAAGGTCTATTCGGGGGTCCTGGAGAGGAGGGTCTGCCGGATTGTCGAACCTCGGATTCAGGAGGAGCAGTGTGGTTTTCACCCTGGCCGTGGAACAGTGGACCAGCTCTATACTCTCAGCAGGATTTTGGAGGGTTCATGGGAGTTTGCCCGACCAGTCTACATGTGTTTTGTGGACTTGGAGAAGGCATTCGACCGTGTCCCTCGGGGAGTCCTGTGGGGAGTGCTCCGGGAGTATGGGGTATTGGGCTTCATTTTAAGGGTGGTTCGGTCCCTGTATGACCGGTGCGAGAGTTTGGTCCGCATTGGCGGCAATAAGTCAGACTTCCGGTGAGGGTTGGACGCCGTCAAGGCTGCCCTTTGTCACCGATTCTGTTCATAGCTTTTATGGACAGAATTTCTAGGCGCAGTCAGGGCGTTGAGGGTGTCCGGTTCGGTGACCTCAGGATTAGGTCTCTGCTTTTTGCAGATGATGTGGTTCTGTTGGCATCATCGGACTGTGACCTTCAGCTCTCACTGGAGCAGTTCACAGCCGAGTGTGAAGCGGCTGGGATGAGAATCAGCACCTCCAAATCCGAGACCATGGTTCTCAGCCGGAAAAGGGTAGAATGCCCTCTCCGGGTTGAGGATGGGGTCCTCCCCCAAGTGGAGGAGTTTAAGTATCTCGGGATACTTAATCTCTTGTTCACGAGTCGGGGAACGATGGAACGGGAGATCGTCAGGCGGATCGATGCGGCGTCAGCAGTCATGCGGGCGCTACATCGGTCTGTCATGGTGAAGAGAGAGTTGAGCCAAAAGGCGAAGCTCTCGATTTACCAGTCGATCTACATTCCTACCCTCACCTATGGTCATGAGCTATGGGTAGTGACCGAAAGAACGAGATCGCGAATGCAAGCGGCCAAAATGAGTTTCCTCCGCAGGGTGGCTGGGCTCTTCCTTAGAGATAGGGTGAGGAGCTCAGTCATTCGGGAGGGACTCAGAATAGAGCTGCTGCTCCTCCGCATCGAGAGGAGCCAGATGAGGTGGCTCGGGCATCTGATTAGGATGCCTCCTGGACGCCTCCCTGGGGAGGTGTTCCGGGCATGTCCTACTGGGAGGAGACCCCGGGGAACACCCAGGACACGCTGGAGAGACTATGTCTCTCGGCTGGCCTGGGAACGCCTCGGGATCCCCCCAGAGGAGCTGGATGAAGTAGCCGGCGAGAGGGAAGTCTGGGACTCCCTGCTGCCCCCGCGACCCGGCCCAGGATTAAGTGGAAAATGAAGGATGGATGGATGGATGGATGGATGGATGGCTCCATAACTAAACATAATGTTAAAACGGCTTCACAGTTGTTCATTTGAACAGCAAAATACACGGATACATCCACTTTCGAATATAAGGTTAGCATGAGAGTCAGCTGCACTGGCATGAAATGCACATATTCATAAAACTCAAATTATATAATTTCTGTTTCTGGTATTTTACAGTGTGAAAATTAAGTGCTTCATGATATAGTATCTATGACAATGGTAGCAAAATTTGACAAGGCAGCAAAAACTGTGAGTAGAATTACTATCAATTCCTGATACAGATAACAAAATCTGATAAGGCAGCAAAAAAAGACACGGGCACAGTATGGTTACGGTCTACAAAAAGCAAATGTAAGTGAATGAAAAGAGGTATCTGTGTTTTTATGTTAATTTGTCAAATATTTCTAGATTTTTAAATCTATATCTTTCACCTGTACAATGCATCGATCTGCAAAGGTTAGATTTGTTTAGATTTGAAAACTGGCTTGACTAATTCACTGAAAATAACTGGTTCAAAAGAACACTTCAGTCACATATCACTAGTAGTAATGGGAAGTTTGGTTCAATATAAGCTGTTTCTTTGAATGAATTGAATGTTCAATTCAAAGCAGCAAGACTCAGCTGAGGGGGTGGCATTAGACTTTGATGTAGAACGAGGTTCTGTTTGACATACAGGGCTTATAAACTATGTAATATATTTTACATATTTAAATTAGTTCCCTGGCATTTCTAGTTTCTTAAATATGTTAATATATTGTAGCGCCTGGCAGACTGAGGCATTGCAGTGGTGGAGAAGAAACGAGGCAGGATGGTTTGACATGGATCTGCTATTATATACGAGTATATGTTATTATATCAGTCTTTACAAGGCACACACATGGTGGGTAATTACACAATGACTAAGATAAGCGAGGATCAGGCAAGGAGAGAGTACAACTAGATATATGCATAAGTATCTACACTAACAAATACAGTAAAACCTCGGATTGCGAGCATAATTCGTTCTGGAAACATGCTCATAATCCAAAGCACTTATATATCAAAGCAAATTATCGCATTAGAAATAATGGAAACTCAGATGATTTGTCCCATAACCCAAAAATCCATCCATTTTCCAAACCGCTTATCCTACTGGGTCATGGGGGGGGAGGTCCAGAGCCTATCCCGGAAGCAATGGGTACGAGGCAGGGAACAACCCAGGATGGGGGGCCAGCCCATCGCAGGGCACACACACACCATTCACTCACACATGCACACCTACGGACAATTTAGCAACTCCAATCAGTCTCAGCATGTTTTTGGACTGTGGGGGGAAACTGGAGTACCCGGAGGAAACCCCTCGACAACATGGGGAGAACATGCAAACTCCACATACATGTAACCCAGGCGGAGACTTGAACCCGTGTGAGGCAACAGTGCTAACGACAGCACCACCATGCCGCCCCCGTTCAAAAAAATTATTAATACAAAATATAAAACAAAAATACATAAAACAAATTAAGCTGCACTTTACCTTTGAAAAGAATCGTGGATGGTGTAAGGGAGATGAGAGAGAGGAGAAGACGAAGATTATTTGTAGGACGACTTTCACTATAACTAATGGAATCACTGCTATCTGTTGGCTCACTGGAAGCTTTTTCTTTTTATGCGACTTTAACAAGGAACCTATCCAACGAGAGCCGCTTTTGCCTTTTTTTAGATTTCATCTAAATGAGGACATTGCATTGTCGTTAAACAGAATTCTTCGCTCGCCCTGCTATGGCCTTATTCAGATGGTGCTTTTCTACAAAATTTTGACTATATGAGTGAGACACGCCAACTGAGACCGAGCATGGGAAATGATTACCCACAATCCCGCAGTGAGAGAGAGAGAAGAACCATCGGCTCAGTTGTGATTACATGATGCTACTGAGACAAAGCATATACATAATACTCTTATTACAAGATCTCGCTTGTTTATCAAGTTAAAATTTATTTAACATTTCTGCTCATCTTGAAAAATACTCTCAAACCAAGTTACTCACAATCCGAGGTTTGACTGTACAAACAGGGGCTTTTTACATCCACTCACAAGGCATGCTGGGACATGCAAATGCCGCTGGCGCTACACTGCCCCCAGTCCTCATCATAGCCTTCAAACAAGTCCCAAAGGTCCGGTGGCAGCCACCAGTGTGTCTCTAATAAAGGGTAGGGGAGGTGTCAGCTCACTGGCTCATGAGTTCCTCCGGCCGTTCTCCTTACACGGCTTAGAGGGGACCTGCTTCCCGACTTACTCCTTGGGTTGGGTGGAACTCCTGAGCTATCATGGTTCCCAGTTCCCATACCCGCTCTGCAGCTGCTCGCTGAACCTGTCTATGCTGCACTGTCCTCACTCTGCATCGTCCTCCAGCTCGTGGCATTTCTTGGCCAGCTGGGCCTCCAAGCTGCTACACGTTCCTCACAGTTCAACAGCAGCTTCTTGCGGCCATGTATTGCTGCTGATGCCGCCTCGGCCTGACAAACCAGGTGGTCTTGCTCCTGCTCCCAGCTCACCACACAGCTGCTCCAACTCCCGCCGCTCCTGCGCCACAGACTCATACAGTCACTCCTGGGTCTGCTGGTCCCGCTGCCCCTGCTCGTCCAGCTCATGGCATTCCTGAGCTAGCCAAGCCTCCACCTGCTGCCTCTGCTGGTCGTGATCACAGTTGGGTTGTGCCACAGCTCCTCACATTTGACGAGTAGGAAGCCCTCCATGGCTGGTGAGCAGTTGGAGCCTACAGCCGTGCCCGCCTTTCTTATTTGGTGGTGTTGTAATCTCCAGTGAGGGTCCCTGGCCTGGCAGGAGCGACTTGAGGATGCGCTGCACATGTCTGGGACAGCAGCTTTGTCACCATGACTTATCTGTCGGTGGGCAAGATGCGGGCTACCTGGGCAAAAGTATAGACGATTTCCCCTATTGCCACAGTCCCAGCAGACAAGGTTCTTTGTCTTTTTCCTGGAACTGCTGCCTCTCTTGGTTCACTGATTCACTGCTGCCTGCAGGTTTACCAGGCTGGAGCAGACTTACTGCACAATGTTGAGGCATGCCAGCTCCAACAGTGCCAGTGGGACCACTTCTGGCATCCCACTTCTGATACCAGTGCAGTGCTAGGCAGACCGAGGCATCGCAGCGGCATACAGAGAACTGGCTTCACATTTTCTCTTTATATCAGCCCTTAAATGGACTGCATGATAAACAATACAGAGACCATGAATGGCAGGGAAACATGGGGAGGTTATACTAAGGGTGGTAAGGCACATACTGTACACGGTGATGGTGGGTGATTACATAATGGCTAAGACACGCGAGGATCAGGCAAGGACTGAGTACAACTACAGGTAAGGGCACATGCAACAACCAGATAAACGTACAACAAGTATCTACACTAACAAACACAACCAGGGAGTAGAACATGCAGATGCGCTACACTATGTATGCCTTACTTTGTTACTTTTATTGAAACTGTATGTTTATTAAAATCTTGTTTTTATTAAACTAATGATCGTTAATCATAGAGTCTTGTGAATATAATTATATCACAATACACTTCAGAGACCTGTATCATGAACTGAGATTTGTTAATTAGTGTGATAATCTCTTGGATTTAAGGTACCCCAGTTTTAACAGAGTTTATCTTTGTTCACTTATATTTATTTATCCCAGACTACACAAGTTATCCCCCTAAGCAAGAAATCCTGTTTGGGGGTACAGGCCCTTTTTTGGTTTCATTTAATTTTAGTGCAAGGCTACTCATTCCTGCACTTAGAGATCAACCACCCCGCAGAGCTTAGTTGCAGCCCTAATTTAACACACTTGATACAGATAATCTTGTCCTTCTGTAGCGACTCAGAATTAGAACCAGCTGTGTTAATATAGCTGGTTGTAACACTGAGATGCTCTACATGTTAAGACTATGCAGCTGTGAGCAAAGGGTGACCAGTTTAAATCCCATGGTCAAGAGGATGATCATCTTACTGTTAGGCTCTTGAGTAATACCTTTCAACTTCACAAAAGTATTCTCATCATGAGTAATAAGACGACCAGCACAGTCTATATTTGAAAAAAATCCAGTCTATAATATACTTCATGTGGTGCTGCAGTGGCACACACAGTGGCTTCACACTAGCCGGCGTGAGAGTCCATTTCCTTCTCCCAGCTCTGTGTTTGTGCAGCTTGCATGGTATCCTTACATCTATGTGAGTTTCCTCCTACGATGTTGTGAATTTGTGTTTCTAGACTGCCTTTAGTGTGTGTATGTAGTATGTGCGAGTGAGCACCCTGCAATGACCCGGCATCCTATCCAGAGTGAGCTGTACCCTGTGCTTCTCAGAATTGGCTTCAAAATCACTGTGACTGTGTATAGGATAACTGGTTATAGATGATTAATTGATAAATATATTCCATAATATTGCTATACTGATGAAAGTCTGAAATACAATTGTGATCAGTCAATTATAAATAAATTTATTTTTAATTTAATTTAATTTAATTATTTTAGCAATAAAACTGCCCACAAAAAACGTATCCTTTTTTCAAATAGATCATGTATATAGATACTTATACAATTTAAAAGAATTTAATTTCTGGAAGGCATTCCTCTCGCCCTTCCCTGACTGTAACCAGCCCCCGATGCTCTGCTTTCTATTGCCTAAGCCTGCTCAGTCCCTCCCAGCTGAGTCCAGGAAAGCCACCTTACCACACAGACCAATAGCAGGGCAGCATAGCCACTTCATCACGTCTTGGTTCCCATGGCAACACAGCTCTTCTCCATTAAGGCACTGCATCATCAACATCCATCCTCCGGACTGATGCAAGGAAGTAGAGCCTGCAGACGTGTAGAGATCTAACCAGAAAGGAAAATGGAGTAGAAGAGGGGACATGGTATGTAATTGGTTTTATTCTTCATTGTTTTTGGCTTTCTTATGGTTGTTGACCTTTGTCTAAAAAGCAGTGGAGTACTATAATCCTATAATTCACTCTGACAGTGTCTTTTCTGGGCTGCTTAGTGCAGGTGCCGCTTTGAATGCTAATACAGGCAGCAGAGATCCTCTGCTTTGTTAAAGGCGCCGGTAGCAGTGGAGACTGCCGCATACATAAATACGCTTTGTAGATTGGCCTGACAAAAGCTCTGAGATGCCGGGCTGGGATGGCAGAAGGCATTCACAGCCCCTGGTGACATAGCTTTTTTTGGTGTTGTTGTTATCGGGCAGTATGAGGGGCTGCCATCTTCCTCAATTGCAAGGGGCTGTGCTCTTCTCCCTCCTCACCAGCATGCTACTGCTTGTTACCCCTATGTAACAGAAGATTGCACATTTGTCTGTGTAGGAGAGCATATGTGTAGTGCAAGTTCTTCAGTTAAAGCTAAAAACTGTCAGAATCCTTTCCACACACTCCTATCCCACCCAGGGACCTGAGTGGCTGGGCAATGCACAGTCATGGTGAGATGGGAGGGGGCAAAATGCTACTAGAATGCTGTATTGGTTTCTTCCTTGACTTATTGTGGTGGATTATCTCATGCCATCAGCTAGAATTTAATTCTGCTAGAGAGGCTTTAATGTGTGTCTCGTGCTGTACAAATATTGAAACGTCTCTGATCTGTACTTAGATCAGTCAATGCTGTTGCCTTGTCCTTCGAAGCCAATTGAATCACACAACATCATTGCTCATGTTGTTAATAGAAAGCATTGTTTTGCCAGAAATGTTTTTGGGTGTAGTAGAATGTGGATATATTTTATTTATCATCTATGGCTACATGATTTATATATGAGCATTCCATGCCCTCAGTTGGAAAGAGAGCAATAACTGTGGGTGAATGTTGACACTGACTTGGTGTGCTGGTTAAATCTTAGCCATGTTTTTGTGTGTGCTGTATATCCCACATAGCTCAAGGTCGCCTTTTAAGGTGTCCTGATCTGACTCCCTGCTGCTGCGTTTATCCACCTACAGGTAAATATTTGGGTGCAGGGTGAGACCGATGAAGCAGCTGAAATTGGAGTAGGTGCGTCTCTGATATTATTCTCTCAGGGATGGCCTTCTGCTCCTGCCACACCCAGTAATATGTGTGTGTAGCTGTCCTCGTTCCATTTCCTGCTTCTAATCATTGAGACCGCTCACTCGGGCACAAAGAGGTGCCCTGGTGACCAAAGACCACCCAAATCACAATGCTCCAGGTGAAGGAGCTCGTTTGGTGAAAATAACCACCCTATTTGTTAAAATGAGTCGTAAAAGCAAAGCATAGAAAAACACTACATTTATGTGGTGCTTCATTATGTACTTAGCAGACACCTTACCTGTGACTTAGAGAATTAGTCAGTATGACTACGAGGCTGGAAGTTTTTGTACAAACAGTGTAGTCACTCTAGGTGTAATGCCAAATAGTTTTTTTAGGTCCTCCTACTGTTTATAAAGGCATTGAAGATTTTTCTGTTTATTTATTACAGTTAATAAAATAGTGATGAATGGACTGATTTGGTATCCATTTCTCACTTAGTAACTTAATCCAGAAAAAGTGGTAGACATATACCTATATAAAATGATGACTATACTCCTTGTATTTATTTTATTACAGGTCTGAAGAAGGAATCTATGTTCCTATTTGGGTTGGGTGTTTTCCGTACAAACGGCTTCACATAACACTCATAATTAACTAATCCAGTTAAAAGATCAAGAAATATTTTTTCTATTGTTGATAACATATAAAATATAAAAGTCACTGTAAAGTGTATTTGGCATCATAAATTACAGAGGATCCAGAACTCCAGATATAATAGTGACAGTTATCTTAATTTGGTAGATCGGTAGCCATTTTGAAAATTACATAATTGAAGACAATACTGCTTTTACTGTTCTTGTGGTCCTACAAGTCTTTCTATGAATCATCATAGAATAAATATGTTATTCAATAAACTTGCACTAAATCAGGGATTTGTTCTCCATAAATGAGAAAGTAGTACAGTTTCAAAATTAGCAATTTATAGCTAGCTAGCAATTTATAATAGATATCGATCCCCCTCAAATGCAAATTTTTAACAATCAGAGGACACCGGGATACCCAGAGAAACCTATGTGAACATGGAGAGAACAGGCAAACTCGAAGTGCCATAATGGGATTGAAACCCTTGTGCCACACCAAATGTGAACCATTCAATGCAATTACATTGAGTGATGGGACATACACTCACATGCCTGTAGATTTTCTGGGTACATTTTTTCAAAATAGCTGAACAATGGAAAAATGACTGAGTTGTCTTTATGTGCCATAGTTGTTTCACAAGATTTGTCGCAAGAAAGTACACAGTCTACCCAATGTGTTTGTCTGTATCTACAGTACACAACTTATGTTTTTTTCTCTGATCTGAGCTGTAAACAATGCTCATTGACAGGAATGTTACTGATGTCCCCACCAGCTCTGATTTTAGAGTAATAAAAAAAACACGTAATAAACATAATGCCTAACCCAGATGCCACCCTGTTTATCATGTACACTGTTCCATAAATTACGTTATATATTTAGTACTATACATTAGTGTTATTACATATTTGTGTTGAATCACTTAACCAATCGTAACTATTCATCTTTCACCTCAATACAGACAATATTGCTTTTTTTTTAACCACGTATCTTGCAATACCCAACAATAAAACCCAACTCATGATATATCAGTGATATGCGTAACATACGTAGGGCTGTTACTGAAGTACAGAGGGCCATTTACTTCTGATGCCTGACATATTGATTATTTCAAAGAGGGTACTGAGGATAGGCTTTCGGGCAGTTCAAAATGGCCTCTAGTTAGCTTGTCAGGACTCAGCCCTGCCCCATAAATAATTAAGCAGGTCTGTCTGCAGCTTAAAATAAAGCAAAGCAGTACTTAGAGACAAGCCCATGTTTACTGGACATCACTAAGGCTTATAAATATATATATTAGTGCATTAAGACAAAATATTGTGTCATTTGCTTACTAATAAAATCATTTGCAGATTTTTCAAAAAGGCATAACAGAATCCTGACTGCTATAGTAAATATGCAAGAAGTAGTACAGGTACTATATTGGAAATGCTACCTATTGTATAAAATGTAGTATTATAAAGAACAATCATGTTTTCAATCATGAAAAAAAGTTCATAGGACAAGCTGAGGAGAATAATGCAACAGTGCTGAAACTAGACTCTTAATCAAACCTGTCAACCAATGAGAATAGTGGCTTATTGGTTAATATTAGCCATTCACAGGTTCGCATCTTGCTGCACAGGTCTGAAACCTCACTCCAAATTGCCCATAGTATGTGAGAGCCCAGTGATGGGCTGGAATCCCACCCAGGGTGTCTCCTATATTGTGTCTTCTGGGATAAGGCTCACTCTGACCCGTTATTGGATACTAATAAGCAGTGCTTTAGAAGGCAGCATTATCTTTGTAGGTTAAACTGTATCATCATGTTTGCTTGGTTTTCCACTCAGGGTCATAGTTTACTCCGACAAAGACATGCTGGTAATGTCATACAGAAAACCTGATCAATGCCTTATACAGTTTTAAGACATGTATAAAATGTGTTCAATTAAAAAGAAAATAAACAATGAAATACATTGATCACCCACTGCTTTTTATTATATACGGATTGAAGTTTTGTAATGACCTTATTACAGAAACATTACAACCTTGACTTCAGTACTAGTGGGTGGGGGGTTTAACAGAGATGTGTGCCTTGGTCACAAACAATGAATTATTTACAGTGGCTAAGACAGGCCTTTCATGAGAATAATGCTTATATTGTTTTCTCCCAGAATCCTCATGGCTGATGATGTCATCCTCACATCATAGCCTTGGTTAAATAAGCATTGATTTTCTGCAGTCCCATGCTGATTACACCACACAGGAAGGCTAACATTTAACAGTAATACCACCAACACTGCATGAATCATGTTCAGGGAAATGTATGATGTCACTTCCTCGGCATATAACTGTAGCCATTATTGATCCTATGAAACTGGTTGTTGCATCTTTGTACTTATAAGGAAGCCTTCCTACAATCAGAGACAAAAATTAAAACTCAAACTCACATGCTAATTAATTTCCAAACATCAATTGTTCCCTTGTGTTTAAAGTTTCTTTTGGCTGCTCATGTCAATATGAATTATGTAAATTCTTAATACATCATCATCATCATTGTCATCGTCATCATCATCATCAATAACAATAACAACAACAACAATAATAACAATTATAATAATCCATCCATCCATCCATTTTCCAAACCGCTTATTCTACTGGGTTGCGGGGGGTCCAGAGCCTATCCCGGAAGCAATGGGCACGAGGCAGGGAACAACCCAGGATGGGGGGCCAGCCCATCGCAGGGCATACTCACACTATAATAATTCGATATATCTTATTTTGTAAACAAGTTATAACTTATGTTTCTTGGAAGTAGATCTACAGCTAAATGTGATTAAAATAGATCTATCTTAAAGTAATAGTAATAACTTAAATCACTGAATTCAAAGGGCTATAACATACACTACATGGAAACCAGTACTGTGGCCTCTTAATCATTTAATTCAGG
This sequence comes from Brienomyrus brachyistius, assembly GCF_023856365.1. Lineage (NCBI taxonomy): Eukaryota > Metazoa > Chordata > Actinopteri > Osteoglossiformes > Mormyridae > Brienomyrus > Brienomyrus brachyistius. The sequence continues at coordinate 6,122,746 of NC_064546.1, read as the reverse complement.
TATTTTTATAAAAATTCCCATAAAAACATTCTAAAAACTTGGAAAGTCTTCCCAGAAGAGTAGTAGCTGTTATAGCTGCAAAGGTGAGACCAACTCCATATTGATGCATATGGATTTAGAATGGGGGGTGGTGCAGTGGTTAGCACTGTTGCCTCACACCTCTGGGACCCAGGTTCAAGTCTCTGCCTGGGTCACATGTGTGTGGAGTTTGCATGTTCTCCCCCTGTCGTTCCTCCGGGTACTCAGGTCCAAAAACATGCTGAGGCTAATTGGAGTTGCTAAATTGCCCATAGGTGTGCATGTGTGAGTGAATGGTGTGTGAGTGTGCCATGCAATGGGCTGGCCCCCCATCCTGGGTTGTTCCCTGCCTCGTGCCCATTGCTTCCGGGATAGGCTCCAGACCCCCCATGACTGAGTAGGATAAGCGGTTTGGGATTTTTTGGATGGATTTAGAATGGGATGGCCAAGTGTTCCAACACTTTTGTCCATATAGGCTAGTGTATATGGAAAACGCTGATGCATATCACAAAAGGTATTATTGTATGAACTGGAAAATATGTAAGCATGAGTAGTCCTAAGGTCATGCATAATAAATAATATATGAATAAATACCATGAAATGCAACTGCTAAACACAAAAAGAGTTATATACTCATTTGCAAATTTCCAGTAATATGTAGAAAAATTTCAGAGCATGTTTTAATAATACAGTAAAATCCAGTTATAACGGACTTCACGGGACAGTCCGTTATATCCAGAGTTGCTGTATGCCCAGAACACAACTACAAGACACCATGTACTCATGCCACACCCCAGCAGACACACTTGGGTATAGATTATTATATTGTACATGTAGTAATCCAACTTTACCTGACCAGATGCGTGACTATTAATAATCTGCACTGGATATCATCTGCGTGACTACCTATATGCACTTGATATCGCCGGCACGCCACGCGCCTTGTAGGCGGAGCCTGCATGTCTGTTATAGCCGAACAAAATTACACCTAAAAGTGGCCCTGGGGACCAATTCGCTGGTCCGTTATAAGCGAAATTCCATTATATGTGAGTACGTTATATCCGATGCTATTTCTGCATGTTCTTAAAGGTGCACGGCCGGGACCAGTGGACCTCGTACATTATAGATATTCTGTTATAAGCGAATCCACTATGACAGGATTTTACTGTATACAGAACTAAAACCTAAACCAGCTGAGTATGAAGTGGCTGGGATGAGACTCAGCACCTCCAAATCTGAGGTCATGGTTCTAAACCAGAAATGGATGGATTGAACTGGTTCAGGTTCAGGCAGAGTTGCTGCTTCAAGCGAAGGAGTTCAAGTATCTTAGGGTTCACGAGTGAGGTAAGAATGGAGCAGATCGACAGGTGGATCACTGCAGCATCAGCAGAAATGCAGAGGCTGTACCTTTCTGTCACGGTAAAGAGAGACAAAACTATCAATTTACAGGTCAATCTATTTTCCTCACCTTTGGTCACGAGCTTTGGGTAGTGACAGAAAGAAAGAGATCGCAGACACAACGGCAGAAATGACTGAATGGGCTCAGGTTTAGAGATAGGGTGAAGAGCTTAGACCTTCAGGAAGAGTTCAAAGTAGAGCCGCTTGTTATACAATAACCTGAATGTATGTCTCATGGAGAATAAGATGGGATATTCAAAAAGACCATTTGCTAAAGGGGATGAGCAGAATAGTATTCTATCTAGTATGTTGTGCTGGCTCAAGCTGTATAAACTACTAATATGGAAGCAGCAGCCTATCTGCATTTGCCCTAAAGAATTTCACACTTTGCATAAATTTAAAATGACCATAGTGCAGCGCTAGCGGGGGTTAGCATATCCCGGGATGCTCGTGGACAATTGTAAACAGCCCTTGTCAGTGCCTTGCAAGTAGTCCTTGTTATATTGTTGGTGTTTATGGTTGCATTTCCCCATTGTCAAGCGTGTTTGAAAATGTCTTGTGTGTTCCCTGTCCAATCTGCGTATGTTCTTAGTGGTCTGGAGCCCATCACAGAAGCTACAGTATGGGTGCAAGGCAAGGAAGAACCGAGCAATCACAGTTGTGCAGACCAATAGGGGTTTAAATAACAAACTACAAATACTCTCGCTGCTGTAATAGATTAGTTTTTTGACAGATTTTGCACCATATTAAATAAATTGGTATACATTAACCTGAGTACATATGCAGTATTTTAACATCTGTAAAATATCACTATTTATAATATTTCAATTTGTTTATTTTTATATTATGCTACATTACCCGTAGGAATGCGAGTGTGAGTGACTGGTGTGTGCCCTGCGATGGGCTGGCCCATCATCCTGGGTTGTTCCCTGCCTCGTGCCCATTGCTTCCGGGATAGGCTCCGCGACCCAGTAGGATAAGCGGTTTGGAAAATGGATGGATTTTTATATTATCTTCAGTTTTATTTGCAGCTCAGTTTAGTTTTTGTTATATTTAGTGTGGTTTTATTCATTTTTATTGATGTTTTTAGTTTTTATATACTTTTCAGTTTAGGTTTTAGTAATTTTACTTCTGGGTATTAAACAAAAGTTATACTGCTATTTTAAATATCTGATCTTTACAAAATCCAACATGAATACATAGTGCACATTACGTAGGCCTACTAATGTCCTCAACATAGGTAACACATTTTCCAGGGTGGGGGGGCTCCTACACAAGTCAATAATTTAAATGCAAAGGTCTATTTATGGGGGGTGATTACAGGGGTGTCCTCATGACACACACCTACAGTGTGCTGGTCACAAGGTTTGGCTGAAAACAACACAGACCTTACTCAGGAATAGAGACTCAACCATAATGCCGATTGCAGAGAAAACTATTCATGTTTGTGTTTGCTGCATCTAATAATGCTTAATATTTTTGACCCATACAGTAACGTTGCTGGATATTTTGTGTCTGAGAATCAGCTGTTTTCAGTATTTTTACATTTTATTCCATATTTCCTGTTGTTTTCGATATATACCTTAAAGGTTTGCATGTACCAGGGTTACCAACTTTGGTCAGCTGGCTGGTGTGGGATTTTCAATTCGAGAATCGTCTGCACACACTTGTATATTTATGGAAGAATATTTTTAGCTGGTAAATAGTTTTTAAGGTTAGCAAACTGCCCCAACACTTTTGATGCAGGTAATTTTAGATTTAAAATGGGATAATATAGATTTGCTTTAAGATTTCTTGCTTGAGCACGAGAGTCTGAAAGTATCAGATAAGTATCAGAAAGTATCACGAAGAGTGTCAGATGTGCCAGATGTGATATGTATTATAAGCTGAAGAAATACAATAAAAAATATTCATTACTCTGAGTACCTTTTAAACAAGTTACTCTGTTACTCTTGAGTAATTTCTGGAGAAATGCTTTTACTTTATGCAGTTCATGTATGGAAATATTCCTTCCACCCTTGCAGACCTGTACATAACCACGTCATGTTATGTACAAAATATCATTGTAGTGTAATGTGTAAAATGTCTTGTAAAATATATCATTATCAGGTATTTTGTGTCTAGTTTTCTGAATCTATGCCCCATTGTGGAAATCACACATGGACGCACATGATCTTGTATTAAAACATGTCATTGGGCGTGACCGTTATTTTACTGGCACACACAATGTTCTGCACTGAAAATCCCACCTAATTTTCCTGCTCAACACGAAGTGAAGCTTATTTGGAAATATACAGTAAATGCTACTGAGAATCACCAGAACTACCATGCCCTTTTTAACTGGGTTTAAATTAACACTTCATTGGGTTCATTCAGATCATCCCCTGTTATCACATCATAACTATTCTTTTGGGAATTGCAGAAGTCCTTTGAGTGTAGTTTTAAATACATGCCATATGTAGTTATTTTTGGTGGGTACATATAACAATACTCAAATCTGCACTATTGATAATATGAACTAGTGAAAGCAGCCCGTACACATATATAATATAAAATACAATATACTGTGCCTACTAGTCACATCAAAATGCAAACTTTGCAGTACTGTTGGAAAAGCTAGTTGTTTTCTCTGCCTGTGTAATTTTGTATCCTGTTTACTGATGTGCTGCCACATAGAATCTGAATGATTAGGCACATCCACAATTCATAAATCTATATGTAATTTATCTATATTCATATACACATTATATATTGTAATATACACATATTTTTAACCGAGAATTCGTTATTTTTTTTCTTAGAGCCACCGATATCTCTTAAGTGTTGCCTTTAAATACATTCAGAACATTTAAAAAGGTGAGATCATGAATGGACTGCAAGATGAAATCTTATTTGAATTAAGATTTCATACAAAAATAAACTATTGTGTATTGGATATTAAACTGCAAACTATCAACAGCAGCACTAGCGTCTTTCTACTTTGTTTACCCACAATATTTCCAAAATAAAAGCTGCTGAGCTGTTGCCTTGTTCACTGACAATTTAAGCATCCTATGAGGGAGTGCTTACGTTTTCCACGAAATCACAGAAACATTAGCATGTGCACTCTGCTGACTCAACCAACCTTGCTGTACCGAGGTTGACTGTTCTTAAAAGACTACTACATGATTGGTTGGAAATGCGTTGATTTCTGTGATGTGATAGGGTGATCTGTGCTATCAATCAAATCTCCTTATCGACAGTTTCTCATTTTCTTGTTCTTTAAATTTTATATGACAATAAGTCAATATGTAATTTATATCCGGCGAAACGTGTGTCTCACGGTCAATGCGTGATACGTGAAATCCCTGCCTACCGCATTCATCGGATCTTGCTAAGTTCCACCTTTTCTGCACTCCATCTGTGTGCGCATCCATGTAATAAAGTATTTAGAGCGAGATAACATGTAACTTATTTTGGAATTTACCCGGAAACAACAAATGCTATGTACTGATTGTCTGGTAGGTTGCTATTAATTTTATATCCCTCACCTTGTGGGCGTCATGCCCCCCACACACACATTTTATATATATGCGATGAAAGGTCGACTGTTTCCAAAAGAGGACGTGACAAAAATACTTTGAGAACCACTGCATTAATATATCTGTTCCAGTTCTTACTTTTATGTAAAAGTAAGTAAATGTAAAATATTACGCAATTGTTATATGAGTGGAATATGCAATAAATGAATAAGCATACTTTCAGAAATACACATCACAACAAGAACTCACAGCATTCAGGTAAAAACACTTTTGTTAGCTTTCACATTTGCAGGCGATCAACCATCAATTACTTCTAGAAAATATACAAGTTCGTGAGTGTGGGACGACTACACGTTAAATGGGAGGACCAAATGACAGGACTATCTGTGGAATACTATGCTGTCATTTACGACAGCACTTAAATCTAGTTCAATTTATCATTTCAGTTTATAGCCAAAGTAACCAATTTTTAAAAATACATTTTGGACCTCTGCTTGATTCATTACTGCAGCTAGTTATCCTGTAATATTCCCTTTGAAAAGTACCTTAGATTACTGAACAAAAATTAAAAAAAAATATATATAAATTTGATATTCTGTTTTTAAATACACATGTCCTGTACCTATAATATTATACTTTTCATTTATATTTGATATTGTAGCTATTAAAGCATATTTGAGGGTACTTTATGATAAATAATGGGGGCACAGATTGTGTACAGGATTTATATAATTATTTAAACATAGTATGAAGAAATGTATGACAAAATATTTCCCTGACCTTGTATTAGGCATGCAGCAATGAAAGATGTATGGATGAATGTTTCATAAAAAGTATAGCAGGGTGATGAGCACTGTGGCCACACCACCTGTCTTTGTGTGGCTTTCTTCCTGCAGCCCAAAAACCTTCAGCTTTTGAATTGGAAGCTGCCTTTTGGTTTAGGGTATCCTCTACCCTCTGCTCTGTGCTGCCTGGAATAGGCTTGTACATATTCCTTTACAATATTTGCAGTTATGATACATGGTTATTTTATATATTACATGCAGTCAATATGATTATGAGAGTAACATTTATCGGATATGTTTAACATGTATACAGCTACACTGAAGCGAACATGATATGATCTGCTGCTTATCCTGAACTGGTTTGCAGCAAAGCCACATCTATACCATGTAGTATAGGACATATGGCAGGGGAGTGCCCTGCACAGGATGCCTGTGCATTGTATGGTACATGACTACACACGCTGAGTCACACACTATGGGTAGTTCATTTAGATGCATATCTTTGGAGTATGAGGAAAAATGCATACAGTAAATAAAGACCAAATAATTTTATTATCCAGTTATACTATATTAAAATTACTGCAAATTTATCCCTACATCTAGGGATGTACAAGTTATTTTATTGTTATTTGTACAACTTGCAGTTTGTATTTCATGTTATTGTTTAGCATGCTAAATCTTCTGTTTAGGGTGTGAGAAAACATGGCCTGTTGGGTGTAAACATATCTCTCTCTACTGATATTTTGTTGTCGTCAAGCCTATATCTTTGAATTGATGTTATACTCTATCCTCCTTTGCTATTAATTTCCCAAAATGGTTGCATTCATGGCATAAAAAAACTATTAAAAACACATAATATGTAAATGATATATAAATAAATAAACCTTATTAAAACTGTTACATAAGATATCTGTCATGTATTATTTTGGTTTTGAACTAGATGGTGTATTCCATTACCCATAAACCTTTGGGTTGTGGTGGCTGTTTTGGTTCAGCGATTCATTTCAGTTCAGAAGAGGCTGGAGGTTGTCACTGGCATATTTGCTTCAGCAGTGAGCAAGCAGAGTGAGCCAGAGGGGGGGGAGGTTGGGGGAGGGGTGGACAGGGGTGGGGTCTGGCCTTGAAAAGCTCTCTCTTATGCACACACAGAGACAGTACTGAGCAATGTTACTGGCTCTGCCTGAGAGGAGACAGGTTTGTGAGCAGTAAGGCACAGGCCCTTGGCATCTTAGCCTTTTGGATTTGGACTTGATGCCATTTCATTCTCCCACCTCCACACTCCGGATATCTGGAGCATCGGTAGCGTTATCGCAACTTCTCGGATCTCTCTTTTTTATTATTGGAATAAAATCTCCTCCTAGGACGCCTCTGTCATCCTCGGAGCTTGACTGTGGTATGTGATTCTTCACTGTCAAGTGAGGTCTTATTCCTTGAATGAGTGAAAGCGTATCAGCAAAAAGGTATTTGGTTCATTTTTTTCATCTCATATGGCAATGTAGCACTTCTTTTGCCGGAACACATGGAGGGCAGGGCAGCATGCGTATCAAACGGGAGTGCAGTGAGGGCAGAGCAGTAGGGGAGATGCTACCACCCCAGAATAGCTGCACGATGGTGCTGTGCTCATTGTTTGTGACTGGTAAGAATGTGTGTGTGTGTGGTCATGTATATATTATATTGCAGGGATCAAATGTTCCCACAATGCGATAAAAATCTGTTATTTCAACATTGTGGGGACCATTTTTTCAGTTTCCATAAGGGCAAATTCAATTTTCTAAAAATCTGTGAATGCAATCAAAAAACTGAACATGCCAAAAGTCTTGTATTTTGTTTGGTTACACATTTTTAAGGTTAGGGCTTTGTAAGAGTTAAGGTTAAGGCTGAATAGGTGTTAATATGGTCATCTTGGGATTAGGATTTTTACCCATAGAAATGAATGGGGATTCCCCACCCTGATATGAATATAAATATGTGTGTGTGTGTGTGTGTGTGTTCTCTGCTGAGCAGTGGGGTCATCTGCTTTCTTAGCAGCAGCACCATTTCTGGTATGATCAGACTGAATTGTATTAATGAATGATATTAGTGTTATGTTCGGTGTTAATGACACAATAAGATTTGAATTAATTTATAATAACTGCACAGATTTTTCAAATGACGGAGTAGAAGAATCAAAGGTAATTAATTCAACTGCTTATTAAGGAACGGTAGAAACGTTAAAGGAGTGCTCAGAGATTAAAAGGAGAATCCCTGATATTGTCCCCTTCAGCAAAGTGATTAATATGAATTGCCTTGATAAAAAATTTAGCTCTGTTAAAGGGCCAAAATTTGAACTAACTTAATCTCTTTGGATGAAAGCCAACTGCATAATTATACTAAATATAATTATTTAAATTAATTAATTACTCAGTTCAGTTTGTGATGTAGCACAGAACAGCATCACATCATCATATGCTGCAACAATGATGTCAGACAGATATGTAAGGATCTGAATTAGAAAATGACAGGAAGGACTCGCCCGTACCAGCTGCCGGATTTACTGGGCAAAGACGCAGGTAGATCACAGATTCAGTGATAATCTAATCAAATCATTCATTTTCTCTGCGCACCCCTACCCCACATATGCCTGCTGGGCTGTGTGTGAGGTTGTGTCATTGTGTCACAGTCAAATGAGGACCAAGTTCCTTTAAATGAACAATTACATAAAGCACACTTGCGACATGCCAAAAGAAGCATATAAGTTTTCCCTCTAAATTAGGTGACATATAACTTGTGTCCTCAAAGATGTTAGGAAGTCAAACATGGAACAGTCACAGTACATGAGCAGGGAAATATTTTAGACAGTAGGATTGCCTGGGGACTTCTGTAATCATCATCATAAGCAACAGGAACACCACTACAGATTTTCTCGATTGCTTTTGGCACAATTCAAGAGACATACCTAATGTTCTCTAGACTAAGAGCATTTATAAAAATGGATAATATTTTATTTATTATTTTTAATAAATATTTTAGTACATATATATACAAATGATCTTGTACAATCACTATAATTTGGCATAAATTTTGGGCGCTTTAGCTTTGGTGGTTAAAATAAATTATGTATAGGGCCATTGTACTAACTTTACAACCAATATATACTGTATATGAGTAATCATCATGTTAGTCACTATATGTAAAAGAGTTTGCTACAGTTTTTCTTGATTGCTTTGGCACATTTAATGAAACATCAACATTTTCAGGACTATAAGAGCATTTCTCAAAACACTTCATACGTATACAGTAATACAACACTATGCTTTAGCAGTAAAAGCCTGTAACTTACCCAAAACAGTTAGCTCATGTCGCAAAAGCAAATAATTCCACTAATAAATTAGTCAGCGCCACCTAAATGAAAACTACATTCAGCATCGTTTTGACTACGAGAGTCAAAATGCTTAGATATCCATCCATTTTCCAAACCGCTTTTCCTACTGGGTCGCGGGGGGTCCGGAGCCTATCCCGGAAGCAATGGGCACGAGGCAGGGAACAACCCAGGATGGGGGGCAGCCCATCGCAGAGCACACTCACACACCATTCACTCACACATGCACACCTACGGGCAAATTAGCAACTCCAATTAGCCTCAGCATGTTTTTGGACTGTGGGGGGAAACCGGAGTACCCGGAGGAAACCCCACGACGACATGGGGAGAACATGCAAACTCCACACGCATGTGACCCAGGTGGAAACTCCAACCCGAGTCCCAGAGGTGTGAGGCAACAGTGCTAACCACTGCACCACCATGCCGCCCCCATGCTTAGATATATTGTCAGTATATCGGTGTAAGCATGCTCCTGAGATCCACAGTTCTGTGATACCCAGTTCCCATTTTCTCACGGTCACTGTCTGATCATTTTTCATCAGCAAACTGTTACTTATTCATGTCAAAGACACCAGTTTCAACATCACAAGGTTCTACTTTACAGTATGTAAAGTTTACTGACAAGAGAAAGCACTCGCATGTACATATAACTTCTTCAGATCTCAAAACACAGTACAATAGCACAATAAAAAAAAATGTACACAACATTGTATAACACAAAAACAATAAAATAGCAATACAAGAACAATAAAATTACATCCAAATTATGTATTATGGGAACCAAAAATAAAGCATTTGTGTTTCATTGCAATTTATATAATATATATTTTTACATCATTTTAAAAGCTTTGTTAAATGTTTTTTAAGTGGCTAACACGGTGATCACATACATGTTTTTTGGTGTAAAATTATTAGAATATGAAACTACATAATATATTTTGACCAACTTGACTAAATCAACTGAAAACTGTACCAAATTATAACAGTTTACAAAACCATTTGCATCTATGTGCTACAATATTTGGAAATTTGTGTGCGACAGTGAGAAATGATGTTCTGCTGTGCAGAATGCGAGTCCATCACAGAGCACATATACAGGGACACTCACATATCACATGTAATTTAGAGACACAAATTACCCTAACTGCATGTCTTTGGACTGCTGAGATGGAATGAGATTTCTGGGAGGTAATCCACATGTCATGGGGAGAACATGCAAATTCTACACACACAAAGTAGTGTACAGATGTGAACCGCCATCCTTTGGAGGTGTGAGGCATCAGCACGAACCAGTGAGCCACCATGCCGACTATAATAACACGACTACATTGAAAATACATTTTAATTCTTAATACCACTAATACTACTACTTGAAAATGTACACATATAGACTAGTTTTCAACCTGGTCATGGTAAGTCTGGGTTTTATTTCAGCCAGCGAGGTCTTTAATGTGGACTGATTAGGCTGTTTACAGCTTTTTCAACGGCTATAGATACAGATCCAGACCAGCAACAGTATTGTAAGTATGTGCATGTTAAATGTTAAACATCCTCAACATGCTTACTACTTTTGTAGACATAAGACAGTATGATTATAACGAACAAAACTTTACTAAAACGATTATAGTGTCTATCATACCATATTAGATAAAAACACCACCACACTGTAACAATCAACAAAACCCTTTGATATGGGAAACAAGCCTTATAGTCTCTAGGCATTATAATGTACATGCATGAGCTATACATGCATAATTCATAACATATTGCAATGTTGCCCATATATAGCTATAAAACCATGTGACCTCTTCTGATGTTTAAAATCGTTTATATTAACGTGTCTTTGCTGTTATAATGCTATAGCAACTGAAGTAGCAACTGAAGACCTTGACCCCGTCTATGTGCTATACAGTATGTATTCAATTACAGCAACACAGTTTGAAGCAGGCCACTTGGATTAATGTGCAGCTGTTCCTAAAAATTGTCATTGGGTGAAATTGGGCTTTTACAATGAATAGCAGCCTAAACAAACTGCTTCTGTTTTCTAAAGTGTTCCTTGATCTAGTATATGGAAAAAAAAATAGGAAACTCTCAATTCAAGATTTTCTAGTACAAAAGCATTTTCAGTATACATACTGGATTTCAACCGTAATATCCTTCAATGAACTGTACTTACTAAAACTTCCTTGGACTGACGTTCACAGTCAGCTGTTTTGCCGTTGCTTATCTGTATTGCTGTGCATCTTGAGCCAAGGACCATGTAATTTTAAGGATGTGCTTTTGCGCACCAATGTTGTTCCTAGCTCATGATGTCTTCTTTCCCTCTGGTTTCCACATCCATATCACCTTTGCTAATGTTCTGCAAAAATAATGAACCTGAACAGCCTTCAGCATGCAGAAACAGTTATGCAATTTTCAATGACACTGAAACCTCTAGCTGTGATAACTTAATGGGCAACTGGACCAACCCAATATTTGGATTAGGATTACCGTTAGGGTTAATATGATGGAATATTAATTTGTTAATTAAACACAGACATTGTGGTTCATAACATTAGTACATATATGCTAATGGTTTGTGCAATTCTGATTACTTTGCACACTTTTCAGTTGATTTAGTCTTGGTAGAAATAGATTATGTAAATTTCCACTCTAATAATTTTAAACCCAAAACTGTATATTTACATGAGCAAAACAGTTAACCAAGCTTTCAAAATTATTCTAAAATATATTCCATAAATTGCAGTGATGTGGAGTTGTCTTTTTTGGTTCCCGCAGTACATGATTTTGTTGCCATTTTATTGTTCTTGTACTGCCATTTTGCCATTTTTGTGTTATACAGTGCTGTGTGAATATTTTATTTACTATTGTACTGTCTTGAGATCTGAAAAATGCATGTGAGTGCTTTCCAGTGAATTTTACATGCTGTGATGTAGAGCCTTGCAATATTGAAATTGGTGTCTTTGTCATGAGTAAGAATCAATTTGCTAAAGAATAATAGTCAGTGACAATGAGAAAGTGGAATCCCACTATCAGTCAGAAATGTGGAGCTCAGGAGCATACTTACACTGACATACTAACAATACACTAACAATATATCTAAGCATTTTGATTCTCATGGTTAAAATTATACTGATTGTACATTTTATTTTGGTGGCACTGACTAGTTCATTGGTGGAATTATTTAATTTTGAGAAATTAGTTACAGGCTTTTGCTGCTAAACCATAGTGTTGTGCTATATGCATGAACTGTTTTGAGAAATGTTCTTATAGTCTTGAGAATGGATTCACCTATGGGGCAATATTATCTAACATTGGTAACACTAACTAGCACTGGAAAAGGACAGTTGCTCCTGTGAAAGGGTTTTTTTTGTGGTTTTTTGGCCTCCAAAGTGCAACTTCACATTATTTTAGCTATATATCATCCATTGGGAAGTTGTTCTCTGGTAAATAATAGTTAATTTGGTTATTTTAAAGGTTTTTTTTAAAGATTTTTATCTATGTAGTTAATTTTTTATTTATTAATGAAATTTTTGAAAACCAAAAGGAAATTATTAAGTATCAGAATAAAAATATACCTTGCAAATATCCAAAAAGACAGTAGGACTGGAATTTTTTTAATGGGTAGCTGGGTCTTAGAAGGGGGTGTAAATGGAGCTAAAACATGGTCAAAAGTTTTATTTTTTTTTTTTTAAAAAAAGAATTGAAATTGAAAGTCCAAGTTTTGATGTTGATCTTTAAAAAGTACAACGATATAACAATGAATTAAAATGAAAAATAAGTGTATGAATGTTTTTTTTTCAGTTTAAATATAATTTTGATAAAATTCCAGATTTTTTTAAAAATAAAATTTTATATTTATTTTTCACTTTCATGTATGTTAATATTTGAGGGCTTCTTTTTTCAGTTGTAGATTTTTTTTTGTTTTCAAATTCAGATCTATCTCTTTTCAGTTTTACATCTTATTTTTTCAGTTTCAAACTTTTGACCCATATTTGGAGTAGGGGTGTGGTATCAAGCTGAGAGGGATGTGGAATAATGAATGACAGCATAACATTCGAACATTGATGAATTCCCTCTTTGCCTTCGGTATCTGCTTGTCCACTTACAATAGGTATCAACAGAGAAGCTTGTCCACTCGTACACAGGGATTCTAAAAACATACCTTTTTCTATGCGTTTTGGCCTTTAATTCACAGACAAATGGAATTTTATGTCACAACAAACCAAGCTTTTGAAAAACCCAGTCCAGGGTGAAAATTTTCAGAAAGTGTCGACGTGTAGACAGGGAAAACAGAGTCTTGGCTTGTAAGGTCAGATTGTGCACCATTCGCACAATAGACGTTTTTAGCCTAGCAGAACTGGTAATAAGGCTTCGGTTTGGCCAACATGGAGTTATATTGCCGCCTGTTGGTCTGGCATGCTCTTCACAGCGCGTTTTCATATGGACAGAGATATCTTTTCAGTAACAGAGGAGGAAAAATATCCACGTACGTGCAGACAAAGTCTAAGATGGTACCTACAAATGTGGCCAAACATTTTGGGAATGACACAAATACTGTATTGATGGATGTTATGAAGAGTGATCAGGTGAATTGCAATTAATTGCAAAGTCTCTTTTTGCCATGAAAATGAACTCTAAAAAAACCCATTTCCACTCCATTTCACTGACCTGTCACAAAAGGACCTGCTGACATCATTTCAATGATTCTGTTGTTAACATAGGTGAGAGTGTTGACAAGAACAAGGCTGGAGATCATGCTGTCATGCTGATTGAGTTAGATTAGCAGACTGGATGCTTTAAAAGGAGGGTGCTTGAAATCATTGTTCTTCCTCTGTTAACTACTGTATGGTTACCTGCAAGGAAACATTTGTAGTCATCATTGCTTTGCACAAAAAGGGCTTCATAGGCAAGGATGTTACTGCTAGGAAGATTGCACCCAAATGAACCATTTATTGGATCATCAAGAACTTCAAGGAGAGAGGTTCAAGTGTTGTGAAGAAGGTTTCAGGGCACCCAAGAAAGTCCAGCAAGTGCCAGGACCATCTCTTACAGTTGATTCCGCTGCGGGATTGGAGCACCACCAGTGCAGACCTTGCCCAGAAATGGTAGCAGGCAGGTGTGAGTGGATCTACACACATAGTGAGGTAAAGACTTCTGGAGGATGGCCTGGTGTCAAGAAGGGCAGCAAAGAAGCCAATTATCTCCAAGTGAAACATCAGGGACAGACTGATATTCTGCGAAAGGTACAGGGATTGGACTGCTGAGGACTGGGGTAAAGTGATTTTCTCTGATGAATCCCCTGTAATGGGCAACCAAAAAAAATTGTCTGGTGAAGAAAAGGTGAGCGCTAACATCAGTCCTGTGTCATGCCACAGCCAAGGGAGTGGTTCACTCACAATTTTGCCTAAGAACACAACCATGAATAAAGAACGGTACCAAAACATCCTAGGAGAGTTTGGTGACGAACAATGCCTTTTCCAGCATGATGGAGCACCCTGCCATAAGGCAAAAGTGATAAATTCACTTCCCAAACTCCCCAGACCTTAATTCCATTGAAAACTTTTGGTCAATTCTCATGAGGTGGGTGGGGAAAAAAACACAAATTCTGACAAATTCCAAGCACTGATTATGCAAGAATGGGCTGCTATCAGTCAGGATTTGGCCCAGAAGTTGATTGATAGCATGCCAGGGCGAATGGCCATGAGATCTTGAAATAGAAGGGTCAACATTACAAATATTGACTCTTTGCATAAACTTAATGTAATTATAAATAAAAGCCTTTGAGACATATGAAATGCTTGTAATTATACTTCAGTATACCAAAGAAACATCTGATAAAAAGATCTACAAACATTGAGGCAGCAAACTTTCTGAAAATCAATACTTGTGTCATTCTCAAAACTTTTGGCCATGACTGTACTTCACACGGAGTACCTGCTGGTGCCAGCACGCTGGAGAAATGTTACCCACTGTTTAAACAAATACTCTGGGATGTCATCCTACGTTTTACAAGAAAATACAAAGCCCTGCTCATGACATAACAATTAAAATTATATATCAGGATTGCTAGCTGCACAAACATGCACATGCATTTACATATATGTACAGGTAACAGTTTTATTACCTTGTAAATAATCTGTAGGGTTTGCAAACTGCCCAAAGATTCTAATGTAGCTAATTTTAGGTCTATAATGGAATGTGAGCGAACAATTACGATAAAATACACAATACAATTAAATTGGGCCCACGTTACTTGTGCTCCAACAAAATTATATTTACATAAATCATGGCCACGTAGACTATTTACCATACTAGTAACCCCCTTGCTCGTAATATAATTAGTTGCACCTAGTCTTTTTACCCTAAACTAATACTGAATTAGCAGGCTATACAAATAGTTGAATAGTTAGTCAAAATAGTTACGCTATATATGATTAAAGGCACTTTCGTTAAAAAAGGCAATAATAGACCTTACTGGTTTCCCCTAAATCTGTCCAAAACATAAGAACGCAAACCATAACACAATGTTACATTGTGATACAAAGAAAATCGACAGCATCTTATTGCACTTTACTTTTTATTTAAAATAAATGTTGACACATGGTTAAGTGCTGAAGTCCAAGGACTGATTTCTGGTCCAGAAGAACCAGTTCTGCAAACTAGCCTTGGTAGCTTTCTGATTGTGTGTGTGTGTGCGCGTGTGTGTGAGAGAGAGAGTTCCACAATATTTTCATTGCAACTTAACTCGCATGTAGCATGTGTGTGTTATAACAGCCGAGCAGGGAGGAGGCAGACCCGAAATGCGGAGGCAGAATCCTTTATTTAGGAGATCGGGTTGTACAAAAGCCAAGGGGGATGTGCTGAATCGTGGTCGAGGAGGCAGGCGAATGGGGATCTGGGGAGGGAGGAGGAGAGCAGACGAGGGAGCAGGGGATGAGCAGGGAAGGCAGGCAGGCGATCAGGCTGGATACAGCAGGCAAGACGAACCGGGAAGACAATACACAGAGAGATTGCTTGGTATGGCACATCACTAGAATGTCAACAATACTACGCACTGCCTGCTGGGTGAATAGTGGTTAAGTAGCTGACCGATCGGGTGGTGATCAGCGGCTGGTGCTCTGCCCCGCCCGTCTGGGCTTGACAGTGCGCCCATCCATTCCTCTTATCATAATGTAGACTACAAACATAAGAATCCAAAGAAAACATATTCCAAGACCTGAACTAACACCTCAGCCAGACAAAACATCCCAGCCTGGAACATTCAAACTGTTGTACAGTATGTGTAGTTTCTGAAACAGACCACAAATATGACATCTGTTATTCACAATGTATTGAGTAAAAGAATGATTGTGAGAAAAAATAATTACGTTAGAGTGGAGAATGGAAGAGAGAGAATGGAAGAGGAGTTCAGACTTTTCACGCTGTAAGGGACAGCGGGAGAAGGAGGGTGAGACTGAGAGGAAGAACAAATCAGAGGAATGAGACAAGCTGGTGTTTTAATTAAAAATATGTGAGTAATGGACTTGAGTAAGCTCACAATTTTAACACAAAGCCCATGAGTCTTCTCAGCAGAGTGGATACATGTGAACTGAGCATTGTTGTCTTTTAGTTGGTGACTTTGCCCTGTCCAGCAAAGGTAGCAAATGCATAAATGTCACCAAAAAACATGAAAAATACAGGTTTCAAATATCAAACCCCTGGATAAATTTGAGTGTGCATGCTGCCTCTTCCTGGAATTGGAGATTAAAGTTGTAGAATGTGGAAAATAATGCTGCATGTCCTATCAAGAAGGTGGGCTGGATCCCCCCACATATGACATGGCTCTCAAGACGGACCATCCAGTGCTGAATCTGGTTCCCGTTGTTTCATCTGAAACTTATGTATGGGTTTTTAGTCTGTGTTTGAAATGAATTGTGTTATGTGATGAAAAATATTTAGCCATGTGTAGTACCGGCTGAGAAACCTTTTTTATATCCAATATGAATATTCTGTCCACCTCTTTCTATAATACCTTAAATCAATATTTCTGTAACAGGTACTGTCTCTCATTTCCACTGCCCCAGTAACAACAGGTAGCATTATACAGTAAGTCACCATGGGACAATCAAAGGTGTTTCCCAGTGTTATTGTTATATCTTTGTGTCTGACTGAGTTGAAGTACGGTGACCAGATAATCCATGTCATCCTGGACACTTTGAGCTAAGACAGTATTTGTAAACTACCATTTTAATAACAGGACCCGGATATCACTTAAGCACTGACTCCATACTATGTGTGGCTTTTTTCCGCTACAGCCCTAGTCCACAAGTAAATTTAGACATGTAGAAATTAAAATTAGTTCTTTGTGGAAATTCTAGCTAGCTGCTGAATCCTTCTATAATAATGTGCACATATTCAGCAATGTGCAAACTGATTAATTCTTAAATCATTTTGAAGTTATTACAGATGTATCATTGAACAAATTAAAATAAGATCATTGTCTCATTTAAAGGCAATAATTATGAAATTCTAGCTAGCTGCTCAATCTATGACATATTGGCATGCACATGTTCAATAATAAAAACAAACTTGAAACATCACTGTAAAAATTTAAACGATTTATAAATTAAATGATTGATACCTATACTAAATAATTAGTAAAATGGTTGAGGATGATAGGATAAAGCACCAGCTCCAGCTTCACACGTACAGTTAAGCTTTGCTCAAGAAGTTCAAAAAATACTGCATGATACTGTTATCTTCCATCCATCCATCCATCCATCCA
The DNA here is from genome assembly GCF_023856365.1 of Brienomyrus brachyistius. NCBI lineage: Eukaryota > Metazoa > Chordata > Actinopteri > Osteoglossiformes > Mormyridae > Brienomyrus > Brienomyrus brachyistius. The sequence continues at coordinate 6,104,899 of NC_064546.1, read as the reverse complement.
TCCATCCATCCATAATGGACGCCGGACATTTTTTAAAAGAAGAGATATTGTGGTGTAGCGATACATTTTGCAGTTTAAAGTCTGGCATGTTTTTTGACACAGTTTTCATTTTCATTTCAGTTAACGATTTTCGTTTCTGTTTTTGTTTGCGATAACAGTGCCCCCAAGAAGCCCGAACACACACGCACACCGCGAATCAACGTAAAAAATAAACCCAAATTGTAACCTAAACATTTTCTCAAACATTAAACCAATGGAAATTCTAACGTAGCAGGCAGAAAAGTTTATGGCTTCAGTAATAATTCGACAGAATAAATTTAAAAACTCTCCATAATAATGGTCAATTAATAAACACTAATACACAACATTTATGGTGGTTTTGCCTATCCTATTCTTGCAATCTAGAATAGGGCCTGTGTGTTCTCTCCAGGTGCTAGTCCATAGCGCAAGTACTGCTGTGGTTCAAACTACATTGTGTACAAACTACCTTTTTGTTTTGTGATAATTTGAACTACTCCCATAATTACGTAGTGATTTTGAAAGAAACATTTGTTATAATGAATTAGAAATCAAAAAGGAAATTTCATTAAAATAATTTTTTAAATCATGCGTCGATTTCAAATATTGATATTGACTCTGTCAGGATCGCCGTTTAACGGGAGCGGCGGACGGGCAGGAAACAGGCAAGGCAGGCAGGATACGGAGAAATACGGGGATTTATTATAACGGGGTGCAGGAAACGCAGACTGACATCAACAAACATCAATGACAGACAAGGTACCAGGACAAGACGGACTGAAATACACAAGACGGAGCAAAATAACTAGACATACCTGGGTACGATCAGGGAAGCACACGTGGATAATCAGGGGGGCGTGGCACACACGAGGATCGTACGAGCTGGGCGTGACAGACGCATTTTAAACGTCGAAGTAATTGACTATGTCAAATAATCGCTGCAGCCCTAGAAGTCGCAGATAAGATTGGACGAAGAACGCCCACGGTAGTTTTCTCTGGAATACTTATAGCGCCACGCACAAGCCAGGCTAAATTAGCTGAGGTGGCTAAATTAGGTTAGTCGGGTTGGTATTGGCGCCGATCGGGTATACGTGACCCATCCACGAAGATACTAGCTTATTTATAGTTTGGCAGTCTCTAAAAGGATAGCTCCTATTTCTTGGTAAATCTATTTGTACAGTCAATCGCACAACTTTTTCCCATTTTAGACGCCCTTTTTGCAGCATTCAGACTGAACGATGACACTGCCACTCAGTGGGTGTTAGAGCAGTTATTTACGCCGGCTGTGAGGACATGCGCATACCATTCGCAGTACAAGGAGCCTAAGAAAATCAGATGAGTGAATATCTGTAAATATTTTTCGCTTTTAACAACATCTAGTAGCACGGCAATTTGCAATCTTTGCAAAATCAAAGGTTTGACAGGTATGAGTAGCCTTGAGTGGAAAATCCCACTAACCAAAACGCACGCCGTTGTCAGAGACAATACGAGTAAAACGAAAAAAGCAATAGATGACTTGGGAGTCGCTAGCTTAGGCTGTTCTGCGTACTCGGTGGAGCTTGTGATACACCAGAGGCTGCCATCGCAACGAAGTGTAAGTGACGCTGATGCCAGTGGGAGAATAATTAGGGGGAATTTTAAGCGTTCGCTACTTGCGTACGTGTCCTCGTTTGGAAGATACTCAAACTGCACTGCAAAGTACCTCGATCGAAGCAATGGGCACGAGACGGGGAACAACCCAGGATGGGGGGCAGCCCATCGTAGGGCACACTCACACACCATTCACTCTCGCACTGCACACCCACGGGCAATTTAGCAATTCCAATTAGCCTCATCATGTTTTTGGGCTGTGTGTGTGTGTGTGTGTGTGTGTGTGTGTGTGTGTGTGTGTGTGTGTGTGTGTGAAACTGAAAAATGTTGGTCGGCCCATACCTAGTTATAAGAGCACATAATATAGTTGCAGAGGAAAACAGAACTTTATACGACGATGTCAGGATTTTGAGTAATAAAAACGATGTGGTAGTTAAGGGTAATTTTAATTTACCTGGGATACAATGGGCTCTACTGCAACTTGAGATGATGGAATTGGTACATAATTGCTTTTCTATTCTGTTTGTTAAATTCCCTACCATAGGAGCAGCCATTCTCAATCTTATGTTCTCTAATAACCAGGATAGGATTGGAAAAATTGGGGTTTTAGATCTACTTGGTGATAGTGATAATATGGATAGATTAATTTTATCTATATTAATTGTCCAAAGAGCAAAGTCCAAAACAAAAATATGTAATGTTAGGAAGGCTAACTTTAATGGTGTGAGGCTGAAACTAGAACCTGTAAACTGGATGTTAAATAACAGTACTTTTGAAGTGGCATGGGAATTTTTGAAAAACACATTATTACATGCGCAAGGGGACTTCATAGCTGTTTCAAGCAAAAATAAATTGAGGAAACTGCCACCAAGGTGGTTTATTACTGAAATTAAAAAATAAAGTCAGGAGGAAAAGGGCTCTTTTCCACAAATGGATAATAACTAGTGATGTCGGAATAAAGCAGGAGTTTCTAAGTTTACCGGTTGAGTTAAAAATATTAGACTTGCTAAGAGGAATGTCAAAAGGAAAGTTGCAAGGCTAAGAATGACATTAAAAGTTTCTTCCAATATTTTAACTCCAAAGGAGCTCTAAAAGCCAAAGTCACTAATCTGCAGGATAGTAAAGGTCTTATAATTGAAAATGAAATTGATATATTGAATGAATTTAATGATTGTATTGGATAGGTGTTCTCTGAAGGAGACACAAGTAACATACTGACTTATTCGTAATCCAGCTTTGTCTTTGAACCATATATGTATAACTGCAGCTGATTTACTACAAAGCCTAGCTAAGGTCAAAATAAATAAATCTCAGAGCCCTGATGGCATCTTACCTATAGTTTTAAAAGAGATGCGGGGTATTATTTGCTGACCGTTAACTTTGCTGTTTCAGAAATAATTTTCTGTTGGTGTAGTACCTTCTGATTGGATGCATGACTATATAACACCTATATTCAAAACGGAGATAGAAGTAATCCATCAAATTATAGGCCAAATGGTTTAATTTGTATAACTGGGAAAAGTCATGGAAGTTATAATCCAAATCAAAATGGTAGATTACCTGGATTTGAATAACATTCTGAGGGATAACCAACATGGATTTAGGAGAGGTAGATTTTTTTTTAACAAACCTACTCAAGTTTTTTGAGGAAGCTGCAAGAAAAATTGATCACAAAAAGGCCTGTGTGATTTACTTAGATTTCCAGAAGGCCTTTGAAGTTGTCCCCCACAAACGGCTCCTGTATAAACTCAAAGTAGCAGGGATTTTAGGAACTGTAGCCGCTTGGATTGAAAACTGATTAAAACACAGGAAGCAACGGGTAGTTATTAGAGGCACAAAGCCTCATTGGGACTGTAATCTTAGTGGTGTACCTCAGGGTTCAATTTTAGGACCTCTGTTATTGCTAATTAACAATATTGACACCATTATATGCAGTAAACTGGTTAAATTTGCAGACAACACCAAGCAGACACCAAGCAGTGTAGCAGATACTGAACTAGAGGTACAGAGGCTTAAAATTTTTTTGTTTTTTTAATTAGTGGCTAGACAGATACCTGTCAGAAGAAATTTAATGTAGACAAATATAAGATAATCTATGCAGGGAGCAGAAATATAAAGTATAGATATTTTATGGCATCCACTGAAATAAAGGATGCTGATTATGGGAAAGTCCTTGCTGTGTATGTTGTTGCTTCCGTGTCTCACTCTTGCCAGTGTGGGGAAGCAATTAGAAAGACCAGTAGGATGTTGTGTTACATCTCTAGGTATGTGGAGTTTAAGTCAAGAGGGGTGATGCTAAGATTACACAATTTCTTTGCAAGACGCCACCTATAATATTGTGTGCAGGTTTGGTTATTGTACCTTAAATAGGACATTACTGCCTTGGAAATGGTTCAACTTAGGGCTACAAGAATGATTCCTGGTCCATGAGAAATGTCTTATGAGGTGAGGTTAACTGAGCTGAATATGTTCAGTCTTGAGCAAAGGAGACCAATGGGGCACATGATCCAGATATATAAGATTCTAACAGGTCTGTAGGCTGTTCAACCAAATAGTTATTGCAATATTAGTTCAAATTCAAGAACTCGTGGCCATAGGTGGAAATTAGTGGGAGAACAATTTCAACTGGATTTCAGAAAGCACTTCTTTACGCAGCGTGTACTGTAGTTAGAGTATGGAATAATTTTCCTGTTAGTGTAATGCAAGCTAAAACCTTTAGTTCCATTCAATCAGAATTAGATAAGGTTTTAACAACTTTAAGCTGTTAGTTGAATTTCCCCCAAACGAGCTTGATGGGCCGAGAAGCCACTTCTTATAAATTTCTTGTGTTCTTGTGCTTGCAATTTATGCAAAACAATGAGAAATGATGTTCTGTTCTGCACAAGTGACATCATGTTGTGGGGATCATACTAGCTGTTTTGCAAATGCTATTTGTCATTTGCCATTTATTGCCAAAGCAATAAAAAAAAGTAAAAAAAAAAAAAAAAAACTTTGATTGTTTACTATGTTAACATATTATTTTGAATCTTTTGCAAGGAATGTACAGCTGAAAGAAAAACTTTAAAATTTGTATCATGGATGGAATTGACTGCATAAAAATCTAATTTATTCGAGTCGCAAGAGAGTCATCCTTTTTAAATTTCCTTTAAGTAACCATGTATTTCAGGAATTTCTTGAAAAAGAATAGTGCCAGTATTCTAGATTATTAACTCAGAAAATAATTGTCATGCCGGTGCTCATTAGCACAAAACTGCATTTGAATGTAAAAGATATGCATGCACAATCCCTGCTGGTAAGAACTATCCACTTTCACTCATATTATTAATACTGCTGTTCATGTAAAAACTGAAATGGAAAGAACATGAAAGATGCAAACAAAATCCTTTTTCTTAAAATCTTCAAGATAGAGTATTCTTAAGTTTTTACCGGTTCATAAGCAGAAAACAGAGGTGCTTGAGAACTCAATCTGACTTTCCTCTTAATGTTTTGGACAATTAGTAACCCTTGCTTTTTTCCTCTCCCCCATCTCTCCAGCTGACAGAGAAGGCCCTTCACCAAGGATCTCTCTGCTTTTCACCATGAGCATTGCTGTTTCCCCAATGGCCAGTGAGGCCACCTCACCCATGATCACCTCAGTTACCCCCACTGTGGATCCTAGCCGCCCGGTAGACCTGGAAGGCCTAGGACAAGGGGACAGTGATGGGACAGCAAAGCAGCAGGACCCCACCCAGCGTTACCAGAAGCCGCCTCCCCTACATACTGGGGCTGACTGGAAGGTTGTACTACATCTTCCAGAGATTGAGGCATGGTTGCGGGGGACCACAGAAAGGGTTCGTAACCTCACCTGCTCAGTTCACCAGGACACCCTCAACAAGCACGTGGATGTGCACCTAGTCCAGCTTAAGGTGAGAGGAACTGTCTGTCTTGTAAACTGCCGAGATGTCGTAATGTATGCAAGATTTTGATAAACAATGACATAACTATTAATATTAGAATTTTAAGTGACAGTCAGACAGAGAGACACTATATTTAGGTGTAGTCTCAGCCAGCTGATGTAGGTATGATGATTTTTTGTTACAGGAATGACCTCATAAGAATACATACAGCTCACACTCGCATATATTGCCACTTCTGCTCTTTGTATGACAGCAGCATACACAGAATTCTAAAAGAAGGAAATAGTTCAGAAGCTTTGACCAGAATAATAAACTAAATTAAGAAGGTGGGTTCGTGAAATGAAATAAATACTATATGATGTTACAAGTAAAAGAGTTAACTTAGGACTCGGAAAAAGCTATTCACTTCCATCCCTAAAATAACACTGCTGATTTTCGATTTTTCAGCACAAATTATAACACTGACAGTAATCCCATGATTACTGAATATTGTATTATTCTTGTTTGAATTAGCAAAAACCTTTGATGCAACCAGAACACTCGGTCAGATGAATTTCAATACTGAGTTTAAAATTAGTTCATTGCTTGTACTATTCTAGAGTTTAGAACTCAGTGGGGACTATACAGGGGTGGTTTTAAATACCTGTAACTTATACCTTGTGGGAAATCATTCTAGATCATAGACGTAGTTACAGGTAGCATACTCAACAGCTCAATATGAATATGTATTGAAATGCTATTTAAATATGAAACCACTGATGATGATGATGAAGCATGTGTTTAACAAAAAGATCTCTATTTATATACACATTTATAAATTTGCCATAATCTGACTATTATGTAATAATGTACAGATACATTATTAATTATAAAGTGATACAGGTTGTCAAAAAACCCCAGTAAGAAGCAGAAATATCTAAAATAACATATTTTAATCACAATGATTTCCAAATCTCTATAATCAATAACGGAAATGAAATTTTGAATGTAGACGTTCATATGGCAAAGTAAAGGATCATAGACACACAGTAAGCATTATACCCTTTATGCATCTACTCATAAAGAATTTCCTTTCAGGTATTAAAAAGGGGCTGCATTTTCCCCCTAAGTGCTGTTAAACCAGTTGGCATCATTGTCAGATATGCATGAGTGGTTTTCTTTAATCGATTCTCCATCCTGACATTTGCACCCTGTTTATGATCTGCACTGCCCCGGCTTTCTCGAGCTTTCCCTTCTTCTTTTATTGTATAGTGCAAAGTGCTCTAATCAGTGGTTTAGTAATTTGTGCTCATCAGATTCTCCTTCGTTGAACTTGAAAGACACAGGAAATGGATGGATGGGTGTGTCTACACATTTTAAATGCATATACAGTTGCAAGAAAAAGTATGTGAACCCTTTGGAATTGTACAGATTTCTGCACAGATATGTCATAAAATGTGATCTGATCTTCATCTAAGTCACAACAATAGACAATCACAGTCTACTTAAACTAACACCACACAAATAATTATATGTTTTCATGTTTTTATTGAACACACCATGTAAACATTCACAGTGCAGGTGGAAAAAGTATGTGAACCTTTGGATTTAATACCTGGTTGAACCTCCTTTGGCAGCAATAACTTCAACCAAACATTTCCTGTAGTTGCAGATCAGACCTGCACAACAGTCAGGAGTAATTCTTGACCATTCCTCTTTACAAAACTGTTTCAGTTCAGCAATAGTCTTGGGTTGTCTGGTGTGAATCGCTTTCTTGAGGTCATGCCACAGCATCTCAATCGGGTTGAGGTCAGGACTCTGACTGGGCCACTCCAGAAGGTGTATTTTCTTCTGTTTAAGCCATTCTGTTGTTGATTTACTCCTATGCTTTGGGTCGTTGTCCTGTTGCATCACCCATCTTCTGTTGAGCTTCAGCTGGTGGACAGACGGCCTTAAGTTCTCCTGCAAAATATCTTGATAAACCTGGGAGTTCATTTTTCCTTCGATGATAGCAATCTGTCCAGGCCCTGATGCAGCAAAGCAGCCCCAAACCATGATGCCCCCTCCACCATACTTCACAGTGGGGATGAGGTTTTGATGTTGGTGTGCTGTGCCTCTTTTTCTCCACACATAGTGTTGTGTGGTTCTTCCAAACAACTCAACTTTGGTTTCATCTGTCCACAGAATATTTAGCCAGTAGTGCTGTGGAACATCCAGGTGCTCTTTTGCAAACTTTAAACGTGCGGCAATGTTTTTTTGGGACAGCAGTGGCTTCCTCCGTGGTGTCCTCCCATGAACTCCATTCTTGTTTAGCGTTTTACGTATCGTAGATTCGCAAACAGGGATGTTAGCACGAGCCAGGGATTTTTGTAAGTCTTTAGCTGACACTCTAGGATTCTTCTTCACCTCATTGAGCATTCTGCGCTGTGCTCTTGCAGTCATCTTTACAGGACGGCCACTCCTAGGGAGAGTAGCAACAGTGCTGAGCTTTCTCCATTTATAGACAATTTGTCTTACCGTGGACTGATGAACTTCAAGGCGTTTGGAGATACTTTTATAACCCTTTCCAGCTTTATGCAAGTCAACAATTATTAATCGTAGGTCTTCTGAGAGCTCTTTTGTGCGAGGCATCGTTCACATCAGGCAATACTTATTGAGCAAAGCAAACTCAAAAACTGGTGTGTTTTTTATAGGGCAGGGCAGCCTTAACCAACACCTCCAATCTCATCTCATTGATTGGACTCCAGTTAGCTCACTCCTGACTCCAATTAGCTCTTGGAGATGTCATTAGTCTAGAGGTTCACATACTTTTTCCACCTGCACTGTGAATGTTTACATGGTGTGTTCAATAAAAACATGAAAACATATCATTATTTGTGTGGTGTTAGTTTAAGTAGACTGTGATTGTCTATTGTTGTGACTTAGTTGAGGATCAGATCACATTTTATGACCTATCTGTGCAGAAATCTGTATAATTCCAAAGGGTTCACATACTTTTTCTTGCAACTGTATGTACATGTAGTTTGTATGTGTACAAATGTACATATACATTGTACTGTACTGTTCATGTATTTCTAAGTTAAGGGCATTTCTTACTTACGGTCATCCCTCGGTCCCATTCTGCCTGGATAAGGGCGGTTTTAGTGTGTGTGTGTGTGTGTGTGTGTGTGTGTGTGTGTGTGTGTATATGTATGTATGTATGTATGTATGTATGTATGTATGTATGTATGTATGTATGTGTGTATATATATATATATATATATATATATATATATATATATATATATATATATATTTATATGTATATGTATATTTATATGTATATGTATATTTATATATATATTTATATGTATATGTATATTTATATATATATTTATATGTATATGTATATTTATATATATATATATATATATATATTTATATGTATATGTATATTTATATATATATGTATATATATATATATATATATGTATGTGTGTGTATGTATGTGTGTGTATGTATATATATGTATAGAGAGGAGATGCTTTCATCCAATGTGGCATGCAAATGAAGATTAGAGAGCAGATCAGTGTCCCTGTAGGAAAATGAGTTTAAGGGCCCGATGGTGAAAATACCTCTCGAGGGATTTGAACCCGCAACCTACGAAACACAGAGGTATATAGAGATATGTGAGTGTGTCATTGTATACATTATTTCTTCAGGGAAGAAAAAGAAGAAACATATTTTACAAGGTTAAATCAAAATAGAATGTTCTGTGCCACCTTCCTACTGTCCCCAGGCCGGGCAGCGATTTAGAGTCTGACCACTGCCCTCTAAATAAGGGAAACATTTCCGCTGACAGAGCACTGACCCCTCTTGTACTGGAAAGTTCCATACCTGATTCTTGACTCCATTAAGTTTGCCACAGAAGTCCCATGGCACACATTTATGAGGATGAAATTTCCAAGGTACGCTCAGAATATTTACCTATTCTTAAATATGTAATATATTTACACTATTAAAAGTAGTGGTGCACCAATAAGAAAATTTCTGGTGGATACCAACAGCCGATAATTCAGTACTGATTGATTGGGGGTTCTGCGTAAGTACAGTAAATTTAAAGGGACACTCAACCCTATAAATACATTACATAAATGTAAAAACTCAAAAAGTGTTTTTTTTTTGGCAGAAATACCAGCTCTGTAATATATAACAACAGTCCTGGTGTATGATATTTTAGAATTGTATATACAATGCTTACAAACAAATATTGAAAATGTTTTGGTTTTATAGCAAAAATCATTACTTTATATGTTTTCAAAAATATTTATATAAGATTATAAACAATTAGTAGTTTTAAATAAGACTCTTATTTCCAGTAGTAATAAGTTGAAACCCAAATCCTAGTTCTAAAAGTTAATTGACAGGCAGTGTTACTGGGTGTCTTTTAATTACTAAGACTTTTGCACTGCACCTAAAATGCCTGCTATGGGATGAAAAAACAAGTATAGTATCAAACAAGGCATCCTCTCCATCTGGAACTTGTATGTCAAATCATGTCAAGTGGCTTTTTATTGTCATTTCATCTATATACAGTTGATATAGTACACAATGAAATGAAACAGCGTTCCTCCAGGACCATGGTGCTACATAAAACAACACAAGACTACAAAGCTACTCAGAACGGTTGTGTGCAATGTGCAATAGAAGTGCGATCAGTGCATGGACAGATTTGAACACTGCAGTCTTGCTGTGGCCATGTGCATCACCAATGGTCTGCAAGTATCCACTGGTGACATAACTGCTACCAAGGTGTGGAATATAAATAAACTCCTGTATTTCTGTATTTGCTCTCAGCTGTGCATTGGAAGCATTTTATTACTTGCAGATGTTATTAATTGTTGAAAGCCAGTGTCCTTGGTTACAGTGAAGGGCTGTTCAAGTGTGATAAACTCCATCATTTTGATTTTGTGCTGTCTGAAGTTATTTTTCTTAGCTATAGAACACTTTCTTTATAGACAAGGTAGTGTTATTCAGCAGTACACTGGATCCTTGTTTATCGCGGTTAATCAGTTCCAGACTCTACCGCGATAAGTGAATTTCCGCAAATTAGGATTCTTTATTTATAAATCGAATATTTTCATAGTTAGAGCATCATAAACCTGTTTACGACCTTCTAAATGCGGTTTTTACCATTGCTAGACATGAAATAACACCCTTTAGTCACCATTACTGTTATGATTGCTGGACACATACGGAAGCAGGAATGGGGAGATGAGGAATCAGGATCAAAGGGTTTATTTGGAATCACTCCAAATGCAGGACACAGGACCATGTAACATCAAAACGTCAATGACAGATCTGGGGTTACAGACTCCGACGTGGACTTAAATACACCGGATGAATCAAACTGGCAGAAAACAGCTGGTCATAATAGGGGTTGCACATGTGGTTAATAAAGGAGCGTGGCACACAATACGATCGTACAGGCAGGTCATGACAATTACACTCGTATTATCCAATATATTAGACAAAATAAGACATATTAGACATTACAAATATCATATTCTTATTGTACATTTAATTACGAAGAGCAAAGATGCTTCCAATGTTTAGCGATGTATCATTTTCATTACCTCAATCAACTTTTTAATGAATTCACAAAAACCTGCGATAGAGCAAAGTCAAAGAGAAAGTCGAAGTGCGAGTGGCGCCTGTACTGCAATACTTTTTGGATTTGCGTTTCAGAAGCTCTTTAGTGTGTCTCACTTATGGTAAACAATCAATTTTGTTGCATTTCTTACATCCCTTTCAGCCCATGGCTGCAATGCATGTTTTTTTTTTTATCTGTCCGTGTCTTCTATTCTAGGCCTGGCTCTGTATGCTAATTGATAGGATGTGCCGGCGTGTGAGGCATGTCCCAGATCATTTGCATAAGGTTGACCTGGTCTGTGTACCAGGGGAAAGAGGGAGCTGTTGTGTTTATGTTGTATTTTTGATTCGTTGGTTGAAAGTTCCTTTTGGTAAAATCATAATGTTCAAATAAACCCCTAGATGTCTTGAACTTGGCTGCTGCCTCTCCTGCACTTTGTCGCTATTTTGAGCCAATGGTGACACATTGAAATATGTATTGGTAGATGCCACTCCTGAAATTTTAGGAGAGGATTGTTTGTAAAATGCATTTCTAAAGTCTTTTTCACAAAGTAGACAGTAGACATTTTTCTGTTTTAGTACTCAGGTGTGAAAAGCAGTATGGATCACCGTTTCAAAGGAAATTACCTGTAGTTAATTAGGAATGGGCACGTGACATCAAATGTACATCCGCCATTCTGGGGGATACTTTTTCAATTATCTCCACACACCCACACACAGCAACCAAAGTACTAGTAATGCAGTATTTCTCATTTCTTTTTTTGTGAAAATTTTTCTTGTTAATGATAATTAATATTCATAGAAAGTACGGCAAAAGAACATGGCCGAGAGAAATGCCCATACCAAGAAAAGCTTACAAACAAAGTGAGAACTTGGTATGAGGAAAAAATATCTTTCATAAACCACCTTGACTTCTAGCAGCTGCTCAGGAAGGTCTGGGCCAGTTTTAAATGACACTAGTAATAGCAGGGAGATAATTAACCAGTACCGGTACTTTTGTTGACTGAAATCTGATGACATTTTCAAAAGAATGTGGGAGAGTTCGAAATTAACAGTTTAAAACAGTGAATTTTTATTCCTGCATACCTGTGAATCATGCTTTGGAAAATTATTATATAATGATCTTGATTTTTATTGCACGTTCCTTTTGATCAATGTTGGGCTTCAAACGCGTTGATCATGATACTAATTATTTGTTTGTATCAATAAACTAGACTCCTATAGATTTCTAATGGTACTGTATGTGACGCTGATATTTTAATTGCTGGTCAAATTTGGATTTCACTTTGGATACAGGGCAGCTCATAAAAACATAAAAAAACGGAAGAGAAGAACGTGAACTAGTTAATTTTAATCTGTGTGAACTGAGCTTTGAGCTAGTTTTGGTTAAGTGTGAACTTGCAGAACACTGATGGCAGTAATATTTAAAAGGGAGATCCCTTTAAGTTTTTGTTGATGTATTTATTACAGTGCAAACTTCTTATAGTAATCACAGTCATAGTGATCATCCACTTATATGGATCAAAAAGCTTGGGACAGAATAATTTCCGAACAAATACTGTTTTTAAGTTATAGTAATCAAGTAGCCCGCTTACAGTGTTCATTTATGGGTCTTTATAACCATGACAAGATATGGAATAAATTGAAACTGTGACATTTAATAAATAAATAAATAAATAAATAAATAAATAAATAAATAAATACATATATATATTTATTTATTTATTTATTTATTTTTGCTTGATCATCCTACTTTGCCTTGCAGTAACCCTTCTGCTTCTTAAAGCGGCATGCAGGGAAAACATGACAGGAAGAAGGTCAGTTTCTCTCAATGACAAATATAGACTCATTAAAGCTTATGATAAAATGCCAAAAAGGGAGAAACAACAGTGCTTTGATGCAATGTAACGTTGTGGAAATGCACTGCATAAATAAAATTAAATTGAATATTACGTACAATGCTGTACTGTATTATAGCGTATTTGAATTATACATAGTTCAACAATTTAATTTGTACAGCACTGTACTTTTAAAAGCATTTGAAACAGCTGTAATGTATTTTGAAATCATCAATAAAATTAGTTTTTATTACCTTATATTCTTGTAATAAATATACAAATGTCAATTAGATGGTAATCTGCCTGAGACGTAAAGAAGAAAAAAATCTGTTATGATGATCATCTGCTTATAGTGATCAGTTTCACCCAGGCAGATGTGATCACTATAAGAGGTTTCCACTGTATGTAGGTAGACAGGACATCTTAGATATACTTAAGTAATGAGCAGTGATGCTTTTTTTATTTTTTAAAAGCTGAAGTATGCAAAGTAATACATTTATCTCAATATATTGCAGCCCTCTTAAAACTTGCATATTGGTTAACATAAACATATGTTTGTTATATGATATGTCATACATTCAGCTTTTGCAACCGACTACACAACAGTGTTGCATAGTTGTGCACTTTTAGTAAATAAATCTCAATATAGAGCTACAGACACAACCAATGCACCACTACCTGGACAATGAGAGATATCCACCCACCATGCCAGATCAATCCCACAATGGAACATGAGTGCCCAAGATCTATATTGGCTCAGTTTTAATCACTGGTTGATTGTTGCTGTATCAGTTGAAACTGGTAATTGGCCAATGCATCTCTAATAGGTATATAGAGGTCATATTGCATCTGAGATCGACATTTTAATCGTAACTTGTAGTCTATCATATTTCATCAAAACAGATTGAGTTTATTAATTAATGATGACTAGGCCAAATTAAGTGCTATGGGAGGACTCAGTGACTAGTATGGTTGTGTCACATCTCTTGATCGCTTGAGACCATAGTTTGAGTATCTACCCCAGCTCTATGTGTGTGGAATTTGCATGTTCTCATCATGTCATCACGGAGTTTCCTCCGGGTTCTCCAGTTTCACTCCAACAGCCCTTAGTTTCTGGGATAGGCTGCAGACCCCCGCAGCCCTGTATTGGACTAACAGCATAAAAGATCAAGGAATTAAGTGAATTAAAATATCATGTTTAACAAAATTGATTATGTTTAGTAGCATCCTACAACCATAAAAATCGCAGTGCGGTACAAACCTCAATTTTGGGTTTGCAGTTCGATGCAATTCTGGTATGACAGGGAAAACAGAATTTGATTTGAAATTATTCATTATTTAAAAAATGCAAACAGAACACAATTAGGATCAGTTGTAAAATGACGGCATTGTGTCTGTGGACATGTCTGAATAACAAGACCTAGTCATTCATCCATCCACCCATCTATCCATTTTCTGTTATTATTCTGGTGCAGGTTACAGGGGCAGCAATCTGAGCAGGGATGCCCTGTCCTCATTCACCTCCTCCAGCTCCTTCAGGGAGGATACAAGGGCATTCCCAGACCAGTCAAGAGAGATAATCTCTCTGTCATGTCCTGGGTTTTCTCTGGGGTCTACTCCCAGTTAGACATGCCCAAACCACCTCCTTAGGGAGGTGCCCAAGAGGCATCATGGATAGATGCCTGAATCACCTCAGCTGGCTCCTTTTGATGCAGAGGAGCAGCGGCTGCACTTTGAGCCCCTGTCTGAGCTCCTCTCCTCTGCTGTCCACTACTGGGTTTGGGGGCTGCTTGAAGCCACAGATCTGCAGGTGCGGACCGGGAAAGCAGGTGAAAGAGATACGGACTGAGGTAAATGGGATTTAATATGGGAACAGGGAGGGCAAACGAAACAGAATCATTATAACGGCACGTAACAATACGTTAAATACACTGAACTAAAAAGGACAATTCGAAACAGCTGGTAAACATGGGCTATTCCACACGGGGTTAACGAGGGGGGCATGGCACACAGGAGGATCGGACGAGCGGGTCATGACAGAACCCCCCCCCCCAAGGCACACACATTGGGTACACCCCAGGGAAACGAAGGGCGAGACAGGACTGGGACAGGACCTGGGGAAAACAAAACCAAGAAGATCAATCGGACACAGGGAACAAAACCGACACACAAAACAGGCACAAAGACAGCAGCTCAAACAAGAAACGACAAACCACAGAGAACGCAGACAGATACAGGGGCACCAAAAACAGGAACACAGAACCCAAGGAGGGGGACAACGACAGGACCAAAGGACCGATAGGGAATGGAGGAACAAAAAGACCAGGAGTGAACATAGGAGGCACGAAGAGACCAGAAGGCACAGAGGGACGAGAAGTAGGCATAGGAGGGATGAACCCAGGGGCCAGAAAGGGAAAGGATGGGGAACCAAGGGGAGCCCGAGGGAACTGCAGTAGGCAGAACGTGGCAGAGGCAGCAGGCGACGGCGAGGCCTGAGCGGGGGGGGACCTTGGAGAGAGCGAGGAGGAAGACGGAGGGACAGATGGAGGAGGCGCAGAGGAAGTCGGCCGGGGCAGCAGGGGAGGCGAGGAGGAAGTCAGACCAAGGAGGGAGGGGAAGCCGCAGCAGGCGACCGATGATTCGACGCGTCGGAGGTGGAGCTGAAGGCGGCCGCCTCTGGAGCCCCAGCCCGGGAGACCGAGGGTGAACCGGGAGCAGAGCGGGCAGGACATAACCCTTGCGCAGGTGGCCTCTCCCATTGCAGGAAACCGAGACGTGAGGACCCAGCCGGGATCAACAACACTGGGGTGATGGTCGGGGTGAACCATTGGAGGTGTCCATTAGGGAGATCCCCGAGGGGTCCCATTTGAGCTCCTCCTCTCTCTACATCATGGTAGGAGGAACAATGGTCAGATAGTCTGGGACATCCTCGGGAACAGGGACTGGATCTGGGGTGACTGGAGGTGGAGCTGGAGCCTCTATAAGTGTAGCTGGCCAATTAAAAGTGGGCGGAGCAGGAAGCAGAGGAGTGTCGGGAGCGGCGCCTTGGGTAAAGCCGGGACCTCGAGCAGTGCAGGAGGTGTGGGCGCAGCTGGGGCCTCGGGCGGTGCAGGAGGCATGGGCACAGCCGGGACCTTTGGTGGTGCAGGAGCCTCAGGGACGGGTGGAGTAAGGACAGGCGGAGCAGAAGCAGCGGGCGGAGCATCAGGGATGGGCGGAGTAGGGACCGACGGAGGTGGCACGGGACCTCAGGCGGAGCAGGAACAGGCGGGGGCGGCGCTGGGACCTTGGGCGGTGCAGGGACAGGCGGGGGTGGCCCGGGACCTTGGCCCGAGCGGCAGGCGGAGCTGGGACCTCAAGAATGGGTGGAGCAGGGACAGGCGGAGTAGGTGCTTCAGGGATGGGCAGAGCAGAGACGGATGGAGCCGGGACATCGGGCACAGCAGGAGCCTCGGCTGTAGTAGGAGGTGGAGGCGGCACCTCGGGCGGTGCAGCAGCAGGCGGAGGCGGTGTCTCGGGCATAACTGCAGCAGCAGGGACTTTGGCCAGCGCAGCAGCCTCAGAGGGTGGCGAGGCAGCAGCAACCGGGACCAGAGTCTCGCTGGACGGTGTGGCAGCTGCCAGGACAAGCAGGTCGGGAACAGGCGGGTCAGGCACATCAGACGCCAGTGGAGGCACAGGGACCATGGAGGGCAAAGCAGGAGCCATAGGAACCACGGGGTGCGAAGCTGCAGGAGGCACAGGAACCATGGGGAGCGAAGCTGAACGTTGCGTCCCAGGTGCGAGCTCGATGTCCCTTGCTGGGGAAGCCTGCTCCGACCTCAAGTGAAGTAGCTCTCTGAGGGTCTTCTCTGCTATAATCAGCTGCTGCAGTGGGGACTAGGGGGGTAACGGTAGCGAACTCCCTCCTTAGCTGTTCCATGAGCAAAGCTGCCTTTGGGGAGTCTCGCACCGCTGGCTCCCCCATCATTCGCCAGAAAAGATTCTGGAGGGCAAAAAACCGCTTGGCCAGGATCTCAGGCTCGGACGATGGCAAAGCTGCTGGCAGAGGAACAGACCTTGCTGGCGATGTTGCAGACACCGCTGGCACAGGACCATCTGAGGCTCTACATCCACCACCGACACAGGAACCACGGGGGGTGCTGCTGGGGATTGTGCTTTAAAAGTGGGCATTGCCCCTTAAAGGATCATGGGGACCCACAGGATGGCATCTCTAACTGACCCGGCCCCTTTAAGAGTCAGGTGCTTCCTCATAAAGGGGCAAGCTGCAGGTCTTGTCAGGCAAGTGGCGGCGATCCGGACATTGGGCATCTGCTGGGGCGCAATGGCGGCGGCATGAAGCACAAACACCGCTGGCTTCTCCTGGTTCCACGAAGGGAAGGCAGCGGAGACCGCAACGGCTCCCTGGAGGAACTCTGGCGCTTCCTCATGTTGTCGGCTCTTCCACTTTATCTTCTTTGCTGGTGGAGGCGGAGTCGGGAACGTTTTGGGCCGCTCGGACAACAGGCTGAATGGTAGTCTACTGTCCAAGGTTACCTGCCTCATCGTGCACTCTGCTGCTCCTCCGCAAAGCTGCTGTGTGATCGAGCGCACCTCCCTAGCTAGATGCGTGTCTACGGGCAGGGACATCTCCTCTAGGAGGTTCCGGCCTCGGTGGGCTAAAGCCCGAGGCACGGGATTGTCCCGGATCAGACCAATAGATCACCTCGTCAGCAGTGTCGAGGTACTCCTCTTCTTCCATTAGAAGCGATGTTTTCGCGAATTCTGTCATGAAGCGGTAAGGTGCAGACCAGGAAAGCAGGCGAAGGAGATACGGATTGAGGTAAAATGGATTTAATTGGGAAAATGGAGGGCAAACGAAACAATAACCGGCATGTAACACTACAATGATAGAACTGGGGACATTGGGGCTCAATGTCTCCAGCCTCTCTTGGAACGTGAACATGTTATAGTAACAGAGCACCACTTGGGTTCAACCCATCCCTCGCCTCAAAGTCGAAGAGAGGTGACCCTCTTGTTCAATGTACTGGTGCAGAACTGGAGGGCTATGAGTAGGCTCACACCTACCTGGTGCCTCTCACCATGGGTAACTCCAGAATGGTACACAGTCTAGCTACATTGAGGTGAGCCTAACTGTATCTACTGTAGGCAGAATCTCTTCACCTCCTGCACAAACTCAGGATCCTGCCCATAATTGATCTGCTATCCTCTGACCTACACTACATCAGATCCCCACGGCTGTATTTTTGCTTTTATATTGGGGTTTTCTGAATCACACTTCTGGTTGTGCACCTAGGATGACAACCTTGGAGACGCTTGTTTTCACATTGAAAATAAATATGTAAAATAAATGTAAAAATTTAAAATATAACATTGTAACTATAGTCTTTGTTAAATCACTTTCGTGAACAGTAAGTGAATCCCTTAACCTTCTCTGCATGCTGTATGTATTGGGTTACAGCCACAAGATTCACTCAATTAGAGGGAGTTTGTATGAGCAAGCAGGTGTACTTAATAAAGTGGTTACTGCATATGCAGGCAAAGATACCAAATAACCCTATTTACTGCTGAGCCAGAAATCTACGTTTTCATATCCTTGATTTATCCTTCTTTAGGGAAAAGGATACCATCAAAGCTCCATGTAATTAAATAGTGGTTATTATCATTTATGTCCTTCCCAAAGGATAAACTGCTGCAATTCCTTTGAACGGCATTACTGTATTATTTTTTAAATGTTCAGCACAAGTAAGTAAATAGCAAGATTTTTTAAATATACAGAAATTGTTTTGTTCGTCATGGATGTTTTGCTTATATAACATTAAATTGTTTATAATGCATTTTGTTTTAGTTATAAGATGTGCAAAGATTGACATCCAGAGATTAAACCCATCCATCTTCCAACCTCTTGTGCAACACAGGCTTGTGTGGAAGTGCAGAGCATGAGGCTGACTAATTATTGCTATTTAAATTAACAAGTATAACTTCTGTATCTGGGACATAGTAGGTATTCAGTTTCACAGAGAAATTATAGTCGTGTACATCAAACAATTTAACAATACAATACACTGTGAATCAGAGTTACATTTTCTCCTGCCCTTACTTTGGAATTGCATACTGTATACATGCATGTATACAAAATTAATAAGAAAAATGTAATAAAAGAAATTATTGGTAAATATCTGGTTCTACAATGTTTTATAAGAATGCAAGTACATCTATAATGTGTGTAAGCAAACCAAATAGCAAGCTTATCTAATGTGTAATATAGTTCAATGAAATGTGTATATATATGTATATACCAGCCCCACCCCCCATAGTAACCATGTAAAAAACCCAATAAAATGGATAGATACTAAATATTTTGTCTATTCAAAAGTATTTTTTATTTACATTTTCTAATGTTTTAAATCTATATACACAATTATTAGAAATATATATTTAAAAAGTCAAGTGACATTTTGTATTTGGACATGTTATTTTCTTGTAACCTTTCCTCTCTCGGGTAAAGTGGCTCATTGTTCCATTGAAAAATTCTGTGCATGCACTGCTCTGAACTGGGTTTTATTTAAGTGTGATTGATCTCTTTGTGCTGCAAGTACCCACAGGATGATGATTCCAGAGGGCCATGGACAATAGCATGAATAGAAGGTTATTTGTGTTTTATCTTGGGCACCAGGCTCCTTCTGCTTGTATCTGCCTATTAAATAGTGAAACATAATTTCCAAGTATCTGTAATACCAATAAATAACTTATCAACCTAATAAGTGAATTATACATTAAATGGTGTATGTAAAGAGGTGATGGTACTGATTACTGCTGCTCTATACTAAAGACTTTAGAAAATTCTGCACTCACAAATGAGCTGATGTTAAATTAATATGAGGCGCCCTACCATTTACTGTGTATTAAGTGGGGATTTGACTGTTTATAAGTTAAAAGGAGGCCTGTGATTTGAATGTGTGAAGCTGAAGTTAAAGAAGTCCATTTGGATGCCATTGAGATGTGATCCATTTGATTGCTTATTTAATTACAAACTGAATTTGTTTTGTACTGCAAAATTGGTAAGCAGGATGAGCAATTCATAATTAAACACTTTGTTTTGGTCTGACAGCTGGGAAGTATGTTGTGAAAGATATTGTCCATAATGTTAATGTTATGATCTCATCCTAGACGGGTAATTGTGGTGTTAGGGGAATTTGGTAAAGAACAGCGTTGCACAAAAAGCTGGTGTTTCCTTATCTAAATTTTTTGAATCTGCAGTGCATATGAATGAAATTGATCAGGAAAAAGTGGGATATTATATTGATGAAGGCATTTTAATCCACAAATGGAAGCCTACAGCAAATGGTGCATGACCGTCTTTTGTGATATTTCTTTTGGCCTGGTTTAAAATCCACTGTTATTAAACATGGTCATTCTATCAGCTGGCAGGAAAACCTAACCAGGCTCTGCTACATCCCATGGTGGCTATAAGTGAACCTTCTGAGCGCATTGTAATTGACTGTGTGGGACCCCTTCCAAAGACAAAACCTGGAAATCAATATCTTCTAACTATAATATATATTGCCACACATTTTCCTGAAGTTATTCCTTTGTTTACTCTTAAAGCTAAAACTGTGGTGAAAACAGTGATAATACTTTGCTCTGCCTTTGATCCTCTAAAAGGTACATGGATGGACCGGACGATCAGGGCAGGACAAGTGGAAAGCACTTCCCAAGTATCAAAAGCTTTTACAGTGATCACTGTACCCACAAATCCAGTACACCTTGTGTATTGGCCTGAGAATAATGTATTAATACTGTGTTCTGTTCCATTTTGCTGTGTCTGGCTGCCAAATTCAGAAATCTTATACTGTAAGGCTTGACAGCTTTTTTGAACCATCTCTTGGAGTCTGAACATAGTGATGTCATTCAGTTAATTAGAAGCTACTCCAGTTTATTTTCAGGCATTCATATATGGTATGTTAATTGCGTAAAGTTCGATCTGCATGTTACGTCACAAAGCTTGATTTACTAAAAAGCAGTTTTGCCTTTTGGGCTCTTGAATGCCCCAGTAACTTTTCAAAGATTATTGAATCTTGTTCTTGCGGGGATACCTAATTGTGAAGCTTTTTTAAATGATGTGGTTGTGTATTCATCCATGTGGGATTTGCATTTGAAGATTCTTCACTCAGTGCTTGAATGGCTGCATTGACCTTAAACCTGACCAAGGGTGAACTTGGTGAAGTCACAGTTAATTACTTACTGTAGGTAAACTAACGTACATCCTGTGGATGCTTAAGTAAGTGCAATTACTAATTTCCCTATCCGCACTTCCTACAGCCAGTTACATTTTGTAAGAATTTCTCTACTGTTTAGTATTTTCTTTGGTCAGACAAGTTTCAAGATGCGTTTGAATCCATGAAGGTTTTATTGTGTAACACCCCCATTTTGGCGGCACCTTATTTTTCTCGGCCATTTACAATCGACATTCAAGTGGCTACATCTGTAAGCTAGAAGTGGATACCATTGCTACTGCGGCAGGTGCAGTATTATTACAGGAGGATCCTGAAGGAGTTGACTGTCCCATTCAATATTACTCCAAGAAGTTTAATCATCAATTAAATTACAGTACCATCAAGGAGGAAACCTTAGCCTTGCTACTAGTGCTCCAGTACTTTGAAGTTCATCTTGGATCTAGTTCCTTCCTGAAAATATTTTAAATTGATCACAATCCATTAGTTTTCTTAAGTTAACTGAGTAATAGAAACCAAAGGTTAATGCAGTTGTCTCTGCTTGCACAGCTGTACCCTTTAAAAATCAAACACAAGAAAGGGTTTGAAAATTGTGTTGCAGATACCTCATCCTGAGCTGAAATGTACCATATTCTCTGTATTTTTTGTGTTCAAACATTAGAGATGTTTGTTGCTTGCAAGGTAGTGTCCTGTGGCAGATTGTGAGAGGAAGATACAAAGAATCCGTGCAATTAAAAGGCTGGTGACCTGGCATTTGGGGGGGGGGGGGGGGAGAGAGCGCTCTTTCATCTGGCAGTCAGACCCAAAATTTCCAGATGGGTCTGCATCTATATGGTAATGCATGATTATATTCCATTCTTATCATTTAGTGACACTTTAAGAGCAGAGTACTTTTGGTTTAAGTTAGCTCTCCTGTTTTTCTTTAGGAAAGGGCGATGCAGATATATAATACTTTTATGTCACTCAGAGACGTTGTTTTTCATTTACTTAGTGTCCTTTTTGTTTGTTAGATTGACTTCACTCACCCCTGAGTTCTTGGTTTCCCTTTATTAAAATAAAACTCCTTTTGTTATTTATAATTAAACCCTGTTTGGTTTGTTTAAGTCTGACAGCTGGTGCAGAAGGAGTCTTGTCTGTGCTGGGTAGTAAGATTGGTAAATTTGCTGGGCATTCACAGAAGTTAGCTTGCAATTCGTGTTGGTGAGAGAACATGCAAACTCGACACACAGAGCTGCGAGTTTCTGGGCCATCCGAGATTATATTTCATAGGAGATATAATTTCACTTAGTACCCATATCTGTGGAAAAATGGTATAATGAAACCCTAATTTCTCTGAATATACTTTAGTGAGAGCAGTGAATTCAACCTTTTCTTATTAATGATTATTGTCTAAATATTAGGAACAGGTGGTGAACAATCAGTAAACTGCCATACTGCTGTTCTCAGAATTTAGTATAATGCGATTTTCTTCTGACCCTTTTGGTGAAAGCCTGTCCACGCCCATTTATATTTTAGCCTGTTCAGGAGGAGATGATATATGCCTCCATTAGCCCACCAGCAGTTCAATCTGTGAAATGAAATTCAGTATCTGTTTAGCATTACTCAATAACCCTCTCTCCACCAAGATTAGAGAAGTCTTTTGAATTTTAAAATATTAGAATTATAATCAAGAATTGTAGTGAAGTATAGAAAAACTCATGGCTTGCAATCATATATGCAAGCTGAAAAAATCTCTTACTCATTCATTCATTCATTCATTCATTCACTCATTTATTTTCCATACGCAATTTTCTTAGCCAATCCAAAATGAAAATTGGCTGGAATGAGGATTTTGTTTTTGTCCTTTTGCATTATTTTATTTATAAAACTCATATCATTTATTTAAACATAATTGATTGGTGCTGATTTTGTGGTTAAAATGTCATGAATTGCTCAGAATTGCTTAAAATTTTTCCAATTAATTATTGCTTAATCAGATTTTTTATTTTATTTATTTTCCTGTTGGTTCTTGCACTGTTTATTTACTGTTTGCTGTATTTATATTAATTACACATATACATGCACATATGAAACTATAAAGTTTACATTCCTGTAATTCTGTAATACTGTATTCCAAGTAGGTGGATTTGTAATACCAAAATTTCTGATGTAAACCAACAGAGGGCACTGTTGAGGGATATTTGATGATAAAACCATCAATCCGCCAAATGCTTATCCTGGAAACCTGAAACCTATTCCAGGCAGCACAGGATATAAAGCTGTGATGCACTCTGATAGGAATGCCAGTCCATTGCGATGCACATATAGGGACATATTCCCTCAAACAGTCACACACTAGGGACAATTTATATGCATCAATAATTTAGCAGGTAGCCAGGGGTGGGCAATCTTATCCAGAAAGGGCTGCTGTGTATGCTCAATATCAGTTTTGCTGCAACTCACTAATTAGATTACTAATTAGAGGGCTGATTGATTGAGACCTCACACCTGGGTTTGAATAGCTGACCTAAAGGTTATCCCAAAAACCTGCATACACACTGGCTCTTTTCAAACAAGATTGGCCTAAGTGAATTTCTCTGCAGAAAGAAACAGGAAAAATATATCTGATTCCCTGGGTGTTCAGTGTGTATGTGTTACCATTTATCGTTAAGTTTTTTAGTCTTTACTTTTAGCTGATAGTAGTCATATGAGAATAATTAAGTAGAACAAAGATCTTTTATTTTAATGACCATGCAGTGCTTTAGTTCATGCATCTTACCTACAATCAGTTTGTTACTAAGTCTCAGTGCATTCACATGGGATTGGCGCCATCTAGAGGATGGCTTTGAATATCACGATTGTATCGTTCCACATAAGCAGTGTCTCTTTAAAAGAATTTTCCAGTATAGGCTTGTGGTTCTGCACCGTATCCTAGGAAGTTAGGGGCGCAGGGCTGAGAGTATGCCATGGACAGACAGAATGTATATCAGCCTAATACAGTGCACTCAAACAGACTCTCGGGGTACTTTAGAGAACCTGGTGGCTACCGACACATCGGAGGGTGGGGGAGCATGTACATGTTGGACGCAAGATGGCAGTGCAACTCGGTGCACAAATGTGAAGTCATTTATAGGAAATTCATTATTAGCGTATCTCAGGAAATACAGGGCAGGGGGCACCTAGATAGTAAGTATCACAACTGAAGAATTTCTAATAGAATTAAGACATATTTAGGTTAAATGTGATATAAATTGTTAACACTTTACTTGAGGGGATACAAATAATGTAGTAAGACACTCTTAAAGTATTCATTAACCTGAAACTAAGTGTTAGTTTCATGCTGATCCCTTGCTCGTTCATCATTAATTAGTCATAGCAGTTCATGTATTTCATGCAGTTATTATATTTGTTTATTATTTGTACTTGAGTAGTAACTGAGTCACTGAGTTACTTGTGCCCCCCCCCCCGCCCCCCAAATAAAATATTAGCAATTGTTGTATTGTGTATTCAGTAGTTTTGTACCCTAAAAATATGACTTTTAAGCAAGTTATTTAAAGAATGTCACCTCGATTTAAATGTCTGGGGTTCTACCCAAGAAAACTAGTGTCTGTAAATTTGATTTGTAGGAGGATCCACTGAAAGCCTGTCATCCTATGGGGGGGGGGGTCTCATTTGTCTTGCACAACAGTGTTAATTTTGACAGCATATTTTGATTTAGATTAAGTCTTAGTTCTTTGACAAAAGTGAAACTTGGTATAAGTCATATTTTAGTAATTTTACAATTTTTTTTTTGTTTTAGTCTAGTTTAAGTCAATGAAATTTACGGGATATTTAGTAGACTGAATGTTTATAAAAATAAGTCAATAAAAAACTTGTGTCCTCTCTCAAAAATGTTATCTAGTATCAGACTGTCATGCAATAAGGACGAAGGACGTGGGAGCACTTCTGCTAGCAATTGTATTCCCAGTAAAGAATTTTCAAAGGGAATTAGGGCTTTCGCTATCGATTTTAGTAACCAAGTAATCTAATGATTAGTTTGATGATTGAGTAATTAATAATAATAAGAATAATAATGCATTTTATTGAAAGTTGCCTTTCAAAGCACACAAGGACATCGCATAGAATTACACAACGAAAACAATCAGAATTTTAAAAAATGACTAAACTAAAACAGTATAAAAAGGTAAAAGAATTTACATTGAGTAGGCACTCTTAAACAGATGCGTTTTTAGTTTTGATTTAAAAAGAGAAAAGGAGGTGATACTTCAAATGTCTTTTGGTGGGGAGTTCCAGAGTCGGGGAGCAGAGCAACAGAATGCCCTGCTCCCCATAGTGACAAGGCTGGCAGAAGGGACGATGTGGTGAATAGAGGAGGAAGGAGAAGGAGTAGCAATGTGAATAAGATCAGACAGGTATGGAGGAGCGAGATTGTGGATGGCCTTAAATGTATAGAGGAGGATTTTGAAATGCTTAGATGTACTGGGAGCCAGTGCAGCTGCTGCAGCACCGGGGTGATATGATGTATAGAGGGGGCTTTAGTAATAATATGAGCAGCAGAATTTTGAAGTAATTGAAGCTTATGGAGGGATTTGTTGGTCAGACCAAACAAAAAGGAATTGTAGTAGTCCAGTCGTGAAGTGACTAAACTGTGAACAAGGATAGCGGTAGTATGGGGGGTAAGGGAAGGACGGAGGTGATTAATATTGCGAAGATGGAAGTATTTGAACCAAGTGATATTATGTTAATATGAGATTGAAAGGATAATGTGCTATTGAGGATGACACCCAGACTCTTAACCTGAGGGGAGGGGGAGATTGTGATTGAAAAACTGTTAGCTTTAGAAATTGTTGATTTGGTACCAATTAGAAGAAATTCTGTTTTTTTCTCTGTGAAGTTTAAGGAAATTAGAGGTAAACCAAGATTTTAACTGATTAATGCAATCAGTAAAGGAGGAGAGTGGGATGGTGGAATTGGGTTTGCTAGAAAGATAGAGCTGGGTATCATCCACGTAGCAATGAAAATGTATGTTGTATTTACGAATACAAGCAGAGAAGCAGAGTAGCACATACATTACCAGTCAAAAGTCTGGACAGGCCTACCCATAGAAATTTTTATTTGTACTATTCTCTACGTTTTAGAATAATTATAAAGACATCTGTAAAATTACCAATATGGAGTTATGTATTGACCAAAAAAGTATTTAAAGAAATAATTTGTTAGGGGTCAGGTCTCTGGGTTTGGATTCAGAAGGTGGCTGGTTCAAATTATGAAAGTAACAAGTGATTCCACCATTGGGTCCCTGAGCAAGGACCTTAACCCCAACTGCTCCAGGGACTCGCTGATGTGACTTTCTCCTCTATGCCATTTTGATGAGGTGACCTCCTAGGAAGCTTTTTCAGCTGTTCTGAAGGAGATTCCACATATGCTGAGCACCCACGGTGCCATGGGCCTGCCAAATACACAGTGTTAATGTCAACATCATATGTTGTGCACATGCATTTGTGACATCGCATGGACTGAGATAGTTGCCTGGGTCAATACCACCAATAAGTTACAATCAAATATTTTACCCTGTCATATTTTAGCAAACTTTGCAGTTTTAATGATGGCACCCTTTCAACATTATCGTTCCATCCATCCATCCATTTTCCAAACCGCTTATCCTACTGGGTCGCGGGGATCCAGAGCCTTTCCCGGAAGCAATGGGCACGAGGCAGGGAACAACCCAGGATGGGGGGCCAGCCCATCGCACGGCACACTCACACACCATGCACTCCTACGGGCAATTTAGCTAATCCGGTTAGCCTCAGCATGTCTTTGGACTGTGGGGGGAAACCGGAGTACCCAGAGGAAACCCCACGATGACATGGGGAGAACATGCAAACTCCGCACACATGTGACCAAGACGGAGACTCGAACCCGTGTCCCAGAGGTGTGAGGTAACAGTGCTAACCACTGCACCACCATGATGCCCCCTCAGCATTATCTAGTGTGTTTTAAATAAATCAGTCTATACTTTATATCTGCTCCTTTTGCCTCCATGCTTGCAGGGTGGCACGTTTGTAAGAGACTTAACAAATATTATATGGAATTTTGAATTCTATAGAGATGATATTAAGCAAAAGCAAGTGATTTGCTGCACTGCTTTGTGTCTGTTAGTACAACTTGCAGCAACACCACTAACTTATTTGACAGACTGTATTGATAAATAACTTCTATTTTACTATAGTAAACTGGTAAATTTTCTACTCTTTTTTTGCTTTTATAGATATCAATTTGAACCTTTTCCAGTATCGTTCAACCCTACTCAATACACACAATGCCTTCACAAAAATAATTAATATAATATGGTTATGTAGCCTACCGTATTTTGCGTTTTGTATGATGATGTGGCAAAGCGATGGGGTAGCCTTTGTGGAAGGGAAATTTACTAAAGTTATTTTTCTCAGATTGACGACAAAGTCTAGGCTACTCCAAAATGCTAAAGGGGCACCTAGCTTATAGTTATCTATGGCTAAGCTGTATCATTGTATGAGTCTGTCAAACCCCATTGACTTGTTTTAAGATGATGTTGAAAGAAGTCATGCTGTTGTACTTATGTTCTGCTTTGCACTACTGACAGAGCACTGCATTTTCATTCACTTTTAACTTGAAGTGCTTCCACACAACTGAGACTCTGTTTTTATTTGGACTTTCATCCTCTGTGCTCCATCTGCCTTCTGCATATCGCTGCATAATTGAGAAGGGAAATTTTAATCAATGCAGTTTTAAAACTGAGTAATGAAGATTAATCGAGTAGTCTCTAAATGATTTAATTTAGACAACTCTAAATGGAATATTATGTCATATTACATTTCAGCCTCTGTGGTGAGAAATTAGGCTGATATTGAAACCCTCCAAAGTTAGAGACAACTGCAGTATTTCTTACTATAGAAGGTTCCATGAGAGGAGAAACTGGATGAGATCAGAACATGCTTAGATACCATTAGATAGTATGAGTGGCTGGTGTGTCAAATATAGCATAGATGTTTAGAATTTGGAAAGTCAGAAGGTGAGTTTTTCAGAAGTGGGTGATATAGTGCACACGCATTAGTAGATTCTGGGCATCTGGCCAAAATATGTAGCTTTATTCCACTACCATCATTCCCAGTATTCTGGCCCACACAGTAAGACCTCTGTAGTCTCATTTTGGGGAGCAGCTGGCAGTCTCTTCTCTGCCTTATCTTTTTATATCGCAGCAGAAAGTGACTTGCAGCTTCTTATTTTGATGATGCAAACTAAATCCCTCCCCTGCTGAGAATCTGGAGAATCCTGACATGGCAGCAGGCTCCAGTGTAGTATTGTGCTACAGTCAGAGACAGGAGACCAAGGATGAACTATTTTCTAAAGCATCTGGTTAATCGAAATGAACTGCTAATGGTCGACTGCAAAACGGTGAGTTTGCAGTTCACTGGTTGGATAAATGCTGTAAAGTTGCCAATCCCTCACTTTGTAGAGCAGATTATTTATAGTACCTCACATGTGATTATGTGGGTCATAGGAAAATAAATAATAATAACAGAAATAAATTACATTTATATAGTGCCTTCTACAAACCCAAAGCCACTTTACAAGGAAGAGGACCTATGTAGGTCAGGAAAAGAAATATTCTTTAAGGAGGAAGGTCTTTAAGTCAGATTTAAAAGTAAAGAATGAAGAGCAGTCACGGAGAGATTAAGGAAGAGAATTCTGGAGTTTTGGGGTAATGGCACTACAGGACCTGCCACCCATTCTGAGAAGTCTGGTGCAAAGAACAAAGAGAACATTACTACTGGAGGATTGGAGAGAATAAGGAGGAGAGTAAATGGTCAGGAGTTCACTGAGGTAAGGGGGTGCAAGGCCATGTCATGCTATGAAGGTGAGCAGCAAGATTTTGAATTTGATACAAGACAGAACTGGTACCTAGTGTAATTGTGAGAATGGTAGTCATGTGAGTAGAGTTCTTGTTATTGGTAAAGACTCTTGCAGAAGAGTCCGGAATAAACTGTTAGTTTACAAATCACATTACAAAAAGTTTTGTTAAAATGTTCATCTTTACGAAAGGTTTTTGTAAATGTGAAGCAGAAAGGCAAATGAAAAAGGAAATACAATAGTTAATACAGGACGAGATGAATGCATGAACAGAGTTTGTGCATCATTTCTATGGCTGGAGGCGAGCAATATTGTGATGGTAGAATACAGTTTTGGTCAGGGACTTGATATGCTGATCAAAGTTCAGGGATGGGTCAAATAGTACTCCTGGACTTCTGATAATAGGAGAAGGTTTAACGCACCATCAATACAGACAGAGGAATCAAATGCTTTGGATGATGAGGATTTAGGATCTAATAGTAAAACTTCAATTTTGTCAGTATTTAGTTTGAGAAACTCATCATGTATCCAAAGCTTCCAGTGCCCTGTACTGAGATGCATGTCATTAGTGTTTTAGTAGAGAATTGAATGTGGTAATGCGAATCAAACATATGTCTGAATATCATCTGCACAGCAGTGAAGGTGAAGGTCATGACTACAAATGATTTTACCAAGAGGCAAGACGTAAATTAAAAAGAGAAGGGGGGGAAGAAATGATCTTTGAGAAGAGCACCACTCTTAAGAGGTAGAGGATTTGTGTATGCATAAATTGATAAACTGTTGTCTGTTTGTGAGATATGACCTTAACCAGAGTAGGATACACCAGTAACACCAATAGATTACAGGTGGGAAATGAGGACCTCATGATTTACAGCATCACTTAGGTCTAAGATGAGGGGAATGAGCCTCATTCATAAATATCACCTGAAGTTTTTCTTAAATTTGTTCTTGAAAAAGGTCATAAGAAGGTTCTATATCACATTCACATGTTCATAAACCACAAAAATGTTTGCAAATCTGTTCTTATAATGATGAATCCCATTGTTCTAGTAATTTTAAAGCATGTTCCAGTTGTTCCTAATTAGCATGGGAAAATGCTCCAGCAATCCCCATAAAAGGACATGAGACTACAGTGCCATGTGCACACACAGAAATCAAACAGAGAAACTATGAAGAAAGGCTAAGATATTAGTTAAGAATGCCCAAACAAAAATCTGAAGATGGTGGAGCACTGGACTCCAAACTTAAGAAAGACGTCAGTAGTTTTGAAAGTGGAGGTTCTGCTGCAGGAAGTGAACAAACGAGCTGTGATATTTAGTATTATCAGTAGTGAGAATAACACAAAAAGATGAACGGAATGCTACTGTATTACTAATTTTAATAATTTAATTATGAAAGTAACTGTAAATTATTTAGTATTGAAATTATAAATATTATATTTAAAACTATAATGAATGACGAACACATTAATGAAATTTAATCTGATAATATACAACTGTGAAATTGAAGAAAATGCAATAAACAATGATTTTGCACAAACTTGTCAGCACTCAAATGTGTGTGTCTCTTGAGTGTACATAGATTCTTTTCTTGCCTAAGAGCAAATCCCAAATAAGAAAACAATGATGACTGCCAGAAGCTTCGTGAAAACTAAGTGGGTTTCAAGAAGAAATTCATTCTTGAGAACAGTTGGTCGATGAAACCCAATGTTAAGGGCATCATCATCAGCAGGCCTGAGTAGATCACTGACAACACGCAATAGAGCTGTCTCAATGCTGTGCTGTTTACAGAAGCCAGACTCTGATTAGGCTCATAGAGTATGTTTATTTGAAGAAAATTGTGAAGTTGCATAGCTACCACTCTTTCCATCATGTTTTCTAAGAATATAAGATTTGAGATCCATAGTTAGAAAGAGATGTTGGATCCAGATCAGGATTTTTGAGTATTTGGGTAACCACAGCTGTTTTGAGGACAGTAGATATGGAGCCAGAGGAGAGACATGTGTTTATCAACCTGGCAATTGAACTATAAATAATAGATGAACAAGCCTTAAGGAGGGGAGTATTTTCAGGCTCAAGCTGACAGGAGGAGGAACTAGACTTAGTTCTGAGGTGTGAAGTGGTTAGCTTTGTAATCAAACTCTGTGAAACTGTAGAGAGAACTGGATTAGTGATGAAAAATGGCTGAAAATTCTATTGTACTTTTTCGAAAACAAAATCAAATGCTAAATTATAAACTGGGCATTTATTTAATTTCTTTGATTCACATACTCAGTGTTTCTCTAAAAACAAAACGAAAAACTAGATTAAATGGTAAGCTGCAAATGCCCTGTTTAAAACAAAAAAGTACAGTGTACTGTAATGCTGCTGAAAAATGGCACGGAGAATGAAGAAGTTGGTATTTTTTTACAGTGAGCTTTTAAAGCCAATGACAATGGCTGCAGTCATTCATCATTGGGTGCCCTTGACTCCACCTTCCCTCATCGTCAAAGGCAACTGTTCTGAAAGTAGGTTTCAGGGTCTTCAGCCCAGAGCCCTTGAAGGGGGATGAGGTCAGTGATTAAAATAGCCAACTCACTACTGTCAGTGTGTCGGGACGGGGCCCCTCCTGGTCTGAGGGAGACCCAGGTCAGCGTGAGGAACGCGAGACAGACAACTATCTTTAACCTCGAGCAGTAACCGTGCTGGTAAATGAACAACACAGCATAATCCATTTTGGCTTTGTTTTCTACTGAAGTAGCCACTGCAGTGCAAAATCAGACGGTAAGGAGGATTGCAGACCTAATCAGTTGATTTAAGAGTTTACAGAGTATTAATAGAAACTGTACAGGGCACTTTTGGAAGGCTTTTATCTCACTATGCATTTATACAGTGCGATTGTAGTTAAGAAGTCTTTTATTGAAGTGCAAATTAAGAAGGATGAGTGATCAGGAAAAACGACAGCCTAATGCAGTATGTGCAGCAATATTACTGAGTAGTAGAATACTTTAGTATATTGTACATTTTAATGAAAAACTATCGTTCTGCAGAAATGGTTCAAGTTAGCAAATTTTGCATATATGTATGCTTAATGGTTCAGTGGTTCTAAAATTGTTGGTTCAAAGTCACTTAAAAGTTAGTGTGAATAGCATTTGTTTTCATAACAGCCCGCATGCATTTCTGCGTCAGTGAGAGTGAGCATGTATAGGGGCTTGTGTGAGCTGCGACATGTGGATTCCACATTAGAACCTTGAGATGACAGCTGCTCTCCACAGAAATAGATCTTGGTGGAGCCATTATTTAAATTCCATTCTTACATACACACACCCTGTCATACTGTTTTACCTACTGTAATATTCACATTTAACAAGTACTTCATGAAGAATACACACAGTGTATGGATATTACATATGTATGTCTTAATATCTGTATTTAAATGGTAATCCAGATTTCATACACAATTAAATTCTATAACAAAATTTTGTATTTATATCTTCCATAACCAAATATTCTTAGCCTCTCTAATTTTATATTTAGCTTGTATATATATTTTACTTAAGTTAACAAGATAAAAATAAAATGAGATATTTAGCTGAATATTTCTTAGTTTACATCTTTTCTTGTATATGCTAATATTTAAATATATTAGTTCATACATTTATATTGCAGGGTCTGAAATATAATTTGTTATAAATAATAAGAAGAAGGTGTAAATAATGTAAGAGTATTTGAATACATTAATGCTTTATAAAACTTTATACGATCTTGAAGACAGCAGCTTATGTTACTGTAGTGTTATCAGGGTGGATACGTGCTTGACCTACATTCTTGGGTTCTGTATTATTTTAAGAAGCAGGAAGCATCAATGCCAAAAGCTTAGTGAGCTGTGACCAGTATTTTTGTTTGCCTTTGAGTCATTATTGATATGCAGTGACTGTCAGGCTTGTGAGCTTTATTGATATTAAGCAATTGTTAAGCTTGCGAGTTGTTATTGATATCAAGTGACAAGTCGCAAATGTAGCAGTTCCTGAAAAAGTTATGAAGGGCATCCAGTAACTGTAAAGCTCAATCGCACTTTTTATGAGACAGCACAATGCAGGCATCTATGCCCTTCTGGTATACCTTCAATCCTTCCTCTTAACATTTATCAGTTCAGGGTTGCAGGCAGTCTGTATCTTCTCCCCAGTATTGGGGCATGGCTGTGGTTCACCCTGGATGGGATACCAGGCCATCACAGGGCACATACATACACACACTCACACGCACTAAATAATAGTCTTCGGCCAATTTAGATTTATGTGGATGGTGCTCAGAGCCATTGTTACAGTGATAGGTTTGTGCACAAAACCAGTAGATTTTAGTTGTAGTCTTTCTTTTAAACAGGATTTTACATCATTTTAGGCTCAGCCATTTTTATTTAGTGAAAATGAAAATGATTATCATTAGCCATCTGGTCAAGAACAGCAGAGAAATCTCCCTTTTGAACTGTATGACAATTTTCTATTTTCTGATATATGGGCCTGTCAGTATTCCCTTGGAACTGGGATGTGTACTTTGAGATGACATACCCAGGTGCGCTAGAAAAGATGCATCTATAGTTTCATGGTTAAAACAAGATTTAGGTTATTTTTAGCTCAAAGTAATAGCTGATATTGTAAATGAAAGATCTGTTTTTCTGACTGAGTATTCTGTCATGGGCTGGGCTCACTTAAACCGGCATACGAATGTTGCAAGGCATTGAAATACACCCTGGGGTGGTTTAGAATTGAAAAATATATAGAAGCTATTTTACTCACTTGGCATTGACGCATTGTGTGCATTTCAGTTAGAATTCCACTCTGACTAATTTGTGTTGTGTTGCGGGGGTTTTCACGGGAGTATCTCTGATGCAGTTTCTCAGCATGAGGAAGTGCCCTCTGCACTGCATCAGATAAAATCCCCTCCATTGAGTAGTGAGTGTATGATGTTTGGCACTTCAGGATATGGTGTGCAATCGTGAGTTCAGCACACAAGTGGACTGGCCGTATACCTGTGTTATACGGTCAGCCTAAACTGTTAGTGGTACTAATTATGACTAATGATGTCATTGTAATGAGTAAACAAGCACAGATATATGCATGAAAACATGGACAACCAGATCTCTAATTAATTTATTACATTTTGTATCTATATCAGTGTAAAGAAGGTGTACTGTAAGAAGTTGTAAGTTTCTAGTTTTACTGTGCAGATAGATCACTGCTCCTCGGTATCTCTGCCTGATCCAGAGTCCTGTGTCCTCAGGCAGCAGCTGCAGCTGTCAGAGACAGAGCTGAGCGGTCACCTTATAAGATCTATTTCTAAGTATGTCTGCTGCCCCTGGTGCTGCTCTAGCATTCTGGCATCGTTTGCTTAGGCCTGCTCCTTCTCACAGTTCCTCTTCAGATCAAATAGGCAAATTCCCCTTTTTATCTGGCAAGATGTACGTACTGGAAATTTGGGATGCTTTGCTTAAGTAGACTCAGCAGGCCCAGATAAAATGGTTTTCTTCATAACTGTTCCTCTGGTTTGTGGGAAACAGTCCCACAAGCCACCTGTCCTGTTACTTATTTTCTGTGCCTAGCATCTGTGAGATGACAGTCATGCCTGGACTTTGCTGCAGAACATATCTGGTATAAGCTGTATTCGACCCAGAGTTTTGGTGAGCAAAGTTTTTTTTTTACCTCTGAAGCATAGGCAGCATGCTGGAGAGGAGTGTGACTCACATGGAGTGGCACTGCACAGCCCAGGGTCTTCATATAGTTCTGCTTTCAGTCTTTCAAAGTACATTTCAGAACGCTCTGCTGGTTGTATTTTGAAATATCACAGACAGAAACAAGTAAAAGATAGGGTGGCAATATAAATGTCCCCTGGGCTGGACATTACATCTTGCTTGGGAAAGAATCTGACATATGAGTCCTCTGGCAAATTTATAGATGCAGTCATGAGGCTGGCAATTAAATGACGAATCCAAGCCTATTCTGTGTCTGTGTAAATCAGAAATAGATGCAGTGTAATATTGGGACTTTGTCTCTAAGGATGATGTGATGTTGAAAGGCACAATTTGGCTTAATAAAGCAAGAAGAAAAACAACGTAAGAGGCTGCCCTCCCTGGAAAAATAGCTGTAAACGTTCTGGTCAAATTCTTCTCAAATTAAACCCATGATTTCCCATGACAGAATGCCTGTCTTTGCTGCTGTATTATTAGAGTAACAAGTATTCCTATGCACTTCAGAGGCAAAAACTGCACGGTATTCTAACGTGCTGGTGTTTAGTATCCTCACCTGATTTGTTATGATTAAAGAATATAGTGCAAAGAATACAAAATCGACAATGCAATCAAAATGTACATTCATCAATGAAAACCAGTACAAAAAGGGTTCTTTATGGTTTCAGCTCTGCAATATACTGAATACTTTCAAATGTATTTGTAGTATGTTTGTTTTATGCAGTACTAAAGATGATGTTCATTGAAAAAATCACGCCTAATTGTTTGTAATCCCAGAGTATCATCCATTCACCTTGGAATAAGATTATGTATCCCTGTAGGATCAATTTAGCTTTTTTCTTTTTATTGATATTTGAAAGATGAGAATTTAATACTAAAAGTGTCTTTGAATCTGCCTCGTGACCATTGATTCTGGGATAGGCTCCGGACCCCCCGCGACCCAGTAGGATAAGCGGTTTGGAAAATGGATGGATGGATGGAAGTGTCTTTGAATTGCATTCGTTTCTTAATTAATACAAGCCTGATAATCATTTTCTAGACTTTTTTCATTGACCTTTTAAGAGGGTTTTTATTATAAGGGTAAATGTATTACAAGATTTAAAAATAATTTCTATGGTTAAGTGCCCCATTGTTTTGTGGTTAATATTTTTTTATTCATTTGCTTTTTACTTATCAGTCTTACCCACACTTTCTTTGGATTTTCTACTAACACCTACAGTTTTCTTAGTTAGATGCACAGTTTAATACTTAGCATTGTTAGATATTAGTGTATATTGTTAGCATAGAGTTTGCTAATTCATACTAAAACACTGCAACCCTCTTTTTCAGATTTATATTAATGCACTGTTTCATACTATTTATTACTATCACAATGGCAATAGAACGTTTACCAAATATTATGCCTGTGTACCTTACATTTGCTCACATGTGCTTCATTTGGCCTAGGTCCTTCAGACCTGTATGGGACCATCCAGTAACTTTTCTTGTTCACAGGACATCTGTGAGGATATCTCTGACCACGTGGAGCAGATCCACGCCCTGCTGGAGACCGAGTTCTCCCTGAAGCTGCTCTCCTACTCAGTGAACATCATCGTGGACATCCGTAGCGTGCAGCTCCTGTGGCACCAGCTGCGAGTCTCCGTCCTGGTCCTCAAGGAGCGACTGCTGCAAAGCCTCCAGGACTCCAACGGCAACTACACCCGGCAAACTGACATCCTGCAGGCATTCTCCCAGGACCATGATGAGGTATCCTAAAAACATTTGCACGCATCATTTCAAAGCGTCCACGCAGCTCACACTAGCTCATTCTGAATGAATGGCAGACTATGTCAATGCATGTGTATGCACTTCTGTCCAAGTCATTATATTACACTACCAGACATATACATGTATTACTACAGATACTGCATGCAATTAACTTTGGCAGATTGGAGGAAATCTGTGGTCTATGAAATTAAATGACAAAGGTTCTGGTCTAACATATTTCCTTGAGGTATAATAAGGGGTCACTCGGTTATTGCTAAATCGTGTTACTTTTGTTAGACCTCATTTGTGTACAGTATGTCCCTTTAGGGAAATTAATTAAGAATTAAAGTGTGATTCCTAATCATATGTCTTCCATTTAATCGGGAAAAGATCAACAGTCAGCTTTGCTAATTGTAGTGTAGATGCCTGTCTTAAATATGAAGAGAAATCACTTTAGATGTTAACAGTACATACTGCAGACAAGCTGTTTCAAATCAGAAACAGAAACCTTATCACCCTCATCGCCACAGCACATCAGGAATATCCCATAGCTCATCACAAAGTGCACACAGGCACTGTATAAAATTAACTGCAAAACTCTCTATTTTAACAATATCCAATCCATCAATTGGTGCTTATTATTCAGGTTCAGATTGTACGCAAGCTAGATTTCAAACAATAGTGCGTGATAAGTGACTAATGGCTCCCAGTACTACTGTAAATTGACTAAGTGTAACAGGAGTGGATTTGCATTGTTACGGCATATAATAGCAGGGGAACTCGATGGATTGCTGGAACAAATGACTGTATTGTCCTCTCTCTGATAAAATCTTAACCAAGTTACAGCGGTTGAGAACAGAATCATGCAACAGGTGGGAAAGAATTAATGAACAAAAAGATCTGTGTTTTCAAGAAATCTATTTCTTAATTAAATGAACAGGGCTACCTTACAGCACAATAAATGCACTTACTTGTGCACTATTCCCACTGTACCCTATGTCCAATTTTACTAGTCACATACACGACATCTCATTTCAATACTCACATCAAGCAACCACAAGAAATGCAGCAGTGAATAATGTCTGTAAAAAACTGTAACTCTATGTATATTAGATGCAGTCAGTCTCAGGCTCTTGTGCATGCTTTGCCAGTCTGGTTAATATAGCTTTGACTGATATATTTGCCCACTTATCTCAATGTTATAATGATAAATTGCGCACAAAGAGCTTCTGTTTAAGAGACATTTTTAAAATGTCAGCACATTGTGTAGTATACTAGAAAGTGAATTTGACTGTAAATTCATGATAAAATATGATCAAAGTAAATACTACAGAATTCATGACGATAAACTATGATGGGAATAAACAATGACAGGAAAAATCCAGTTAGAGTATATAAATGCATTTTAAAAAATAGCATTCTTATTATATTTAGTAATAGATGGGCCTGGAAACGGCCATGGAAAGCGTTTCTGCATGCCCCGTGGCTGTGCATTCACGGCATCTGTCACAGTTCCTTTAAGCAGCTGTGATGTCCCTCTCCCAGGCAGGGCTTCCTCTCACTTCACTCCTTTGCAGTGACTGTGTTTCCACTCATATGCTGCATGCCGCTTACTCACCCAGGAGGGGCTTGTGCTCAGCGGCTAGGCGCCTGACTTCTCCGGCCATCTGCACACGTGCTGCCCACACAGATACAATGTGCTCTTAGCATTGTAAAAATGACATAAGAATATTACAGAATTATTACATGCGAGAACAGACGTCTGTTGATATTATAAAAAAGCATAGAATACCGTTATTTGGGGAAGCGTTGAAAGGATAACTGTCTATTACAAGACTATTCTATTAACATTCCATTGATACCCTGGTGTCTGTCTTGTCCGAAATGTTTCACATACATACATACATACATACATACATACCCACATACACACATACACAAACACACGCGCGCAGTGGTGCCACTGTCGCTTCACACCTCTGGAGTTGGGTTCAAGTCCCCGCCAGAGTTCCATGTGTTGGGTGCTTGCATGTTTGCAGCCCAAAAACATGCTGAGGCTGCCTGGAGTTGTCAAATTGCCCATAGGTGTGTTGGCGTGTACGTGTGTGAGTGGATGGTGGGTGAGTAAGTGTGCCTTGTGATGGGTTGGTGCCCCATCCTAGGCTGTTCCCTGCCTTGCGCCCATATCGTCCAGGAGATATATATATATAGAGTACCAGTCAGAAATTTGGACAGGTCAAGCCACCCACAACGGACTGTTGCATCAT
Organism: Brienomyrus brachyistius; assembly: GCF_023856365.1. Classification (NCBI taxonomy): domain Eukaryota; kingdom Metazoa; phylum Chordata; class Actinopteri; order Osteoglossiformes; family Mormyridae; genus Brienomyrus; species Brienomyrus brachyistius. Next base: position 6,066,110 of record NC_064546.1, on the reverse strand, counting down.
ATGACTACCTGACCTAAACACAGTAGAAATGCTTTGGGAGGAGTTTGACCAGAGCATTAAGGAAAAGCGGCCAATGAATCTAACCCACAGAACTCCCCCCCCAGCAGATATATTTTTTATACTTTCTTGGTCAGTGCATAATTATATGTATACATTTTTTTTTTTATAGTTTTGATGTCTTATATAATTATTCCTAAATGTAGAGAATAATATAAATAAGCTTTCTATGGGTAGGTCTGCCCAAACTTTTTGCTGGTACTATATCTACAACTATAAGAAACTGTTTTCTTGCAATTTAAAATGTGATATGTTATAAGGTTAAGCTAAAAAAGGCTGATCAAAATATTAAAATATTACTCCTTGTATAGTGCAGCAGACTATCTTACATGTTAAATGTACATTCATTGCTTTGACTTGTATGTAATTCTCAAAACAAGACTTCTCTTTCTCCAGGCGCGACTGGATGCATTGACAGAGGTGGATGACTCAGGCCAACTGACAATCAAGTGTAGTCAAGATTACTTCTCGCTGGACTGTGGTATCACTGCCTTTGAGCTGGATGACTACAGCCCTGCTGAAGAAGCAGAGTGCCAGATCCGGGGCCTAAAGTCTCACCACTGCTTCCCGTCATTGGAGTCAGACTTTCCTGAGCTAATCCAGAGTGTGGGCCTCCTAACAGTCACAGCTGAACACTTGTCCTCTGTGATTGGGAGTCCAATAGACCCCCAGCTGAGGTGTGAGGACTCTTCAGCCAGCCAACCGGCAGACACTACTTCCACAATGAACTGTAATGCTCTCCAGTGTGAGAATACTCTCTCCAAAAGACAACTACAGGACAGCTTCAATTGCAATGAGATGTCCCCCACTCAGCCATCCCTACCAAAAAAGGCAATGTACCCAGAAGGACTGTCCCGGGATGACACGGAGACCATCCTTAAGAGAGCACCACACACCTCTTCTCTTCAGTTTCAGGCAGATATGAGTCGCAGCACCCCGTCACTGCTGGGTCAGCCAGACCGCTCCAAGTTCTGGCTGGAACTCACATCCATTTACCCTAATTCTGTCAGACACTCCTGTGACAACCTGAGGACCATGAATAGTAGGAAATGGAAACCAAGTAGACAAGCCAGCCTTCAGAATTTGCAGGTCTCTGGCTCTGATCCTGCTCTCCAGAGAAGCTCGTCTGAGTCTGGAGAGGCCAGTGACTTGGAGCATCCAGCTTCCCCCAAGCTCAGCCTTGACCCCCAGGAAAATTGTCTGCTTGACACCCCACAAAATTCACCCAGGAAAAACCCTCCAGATACAGACTCTTGTGACAGTACAGCTAGCCCTTTAACCATCTGTGATCCAACCCAAAAAATAGCTTCTCCATCTATCCCTGAGAAGAAACGACCACCTACTACCGGCGGGCCTCTGAAGGAAGAGTCATGGTATGGCTCTGATGAGTATCTGGCTCTGCCGTCTCAGCTGAAGAAGACAGAAATTCTTGCATTAAAGTTGGAGACCATTGCCAAAGCTCTTCCCCAAAGACCCATAGAGGAGCAAATCCAGGATGTGGATGACTGGGAGCTGTCAGATGTGCACTCAGAATGGGAAAGCTCAACACCCCCCCAGGCTGGCTGCAGGTATGAGAAGGCTTTCCCTTCTGGCCATTTCTCACCTACGTCTTCCAGTGACATTGCACCTTCTCTTGATGAGAGCATTGAGTCAGGGCCCCTCAGTGACCTGCTGTCAGAAGATGAGGTTTACTGGCATGCTGGTGAGTGCAAAAGAACAGAGAAGCCAGCTTGGAGCCCTGCTGTCGAAGAACACTGCCGTCATCATCAAGACTTGATCAAACAGCTACTGGAGGATATCCAGCATCAGGAAAACTATAAAGACATATGGAACAAGATTGAGGTAATGTTTTACAAGTTTGAATACTTACATAATTGCTTATGGGAGATGTAAATTTATAAAAATATAAATTTTTTTCAATTGGTCGATTAATCTAAACAATTAATTTTCCTCCTGAAAAATTATATTTCGATAAATAAATAATTAAATTTCGATAACAACAACCTGTTTGCCATTGCAGGGCTTCAGATAATGTCCGCAGGTTTTTCGGCACTATATGAACATTGTTTTCACCCACAATTCAATAAGCAGATTAATATTATGCCTATAATATTGATGAGATGCGTATTGTGATGCCTAAAAGTTATAATGCTTAATATATTCGGTTAGTGGAGAACACCACAACCAACACAAGCGATAAGCATTTAAATCGCGATGAAGAAAGGGACAGATCAGCAGCCACAACACCCTTGAAAACAGGAGATTCTGTGGTTAAACAAGGTAAAAAGATATTTAAAAAGATGTTGGTGGTCTAGCCGTATTTTTTTGCAAATTAGACATAGACATTTTTTGTTTGTTTTTGTAAATATGGTTTTAATTTTTATCTTAGTTCACAAATTATTTTCTTTTATTTAGTGTCCGTTTTCGTTTTAGTTTACTATAACGACACTTGTCCCAACAAGTCCAATGTGCATGAACCCACACACTGGCACCATCAATCAGTGTCGGATTTTAGGCTAAACATCTGTGCAAACACTTCCTCAAAGGAGATTCATGTATTTTTTTTAAGTATGACTGGGCATTTACCACATTTTACAGGATTTTACAGGACACATTTTTGTTTTACATTTTTGCATTGTTCCCACTTTATTTTATTATTAGCCATTGCGCCTATCCGCTACCTTAATGAGAACATACGGTTTGTTGGCTAACTGCTTATAGATAAACAGCTAATGTTATGGTATGTGCCGGCTAACCCAGCCAACAATTTTCCGTTCCGCGAACGTTCACTGAGCGGTGCAGGAACGTTCCCAAGATCACTTAAGCGAACCCGTCTTTAAGTCGCTAGTTCCCCAGACGATAAGCAGCATCCGCGAGCGCACGTCGTCTTTTTCAAATCTGGCACTCTATCAGGGACCCGGGGACCTTGTGTGAGAACCACTGCCCTAAAGGTTATTTTATGGTTCAATAAAAAGTAACCTCAAGAGAACATTCACAGAACATTCATAAAAGGTTACAAAAACGTAACCTTAGTAGAACCTTCAGGAAACGTTCCCAAAAGGTTCTCCCAAGGTTCTACAAAATGTGACCTTTTAGAGAATGTTCTAGGAACGTTTGTAAAAGGTCACATTTTGTGTAACCTTTTTAGACCATTCCAAGAACATTCTCTAAGGGTCGGAACCTTCAGGGAACCTTTAGGGAACGTTTCCTGAACATTCCGTGTTTACTGGGAAGTTGACATTTTTGAAAAGTGTTTAATAGTTCAGTGTTGCTGAAAAACGAGCTTTACTGACCTTGCAAAATTTCTCATGAAGACCGGGATGTCGGTCTTTAAGGTGCTTTGCCAAGTTTGACATGCTGCAGGACTTTGTAGCACTATTTGCATAGAAGCTTATCGACATCTTTAGCATTTCCATGCTTATCTGCAAAATTCTTCCAAACGGCACTTTTGCATTTTTTTTTTTTACTAAAGCAGCTTGCGAAGTGCCTTCAACTGCAGCATATGCCATGTTCGGCCAACTCCGTATGCGTGTGTTAACCCACTAAGCGAATGTATTCAGCGGCTATTGAGAAGAGGGGAGGGGCTGCGCTAGTGTGTGTGTGTGTGTGTGTTTGTGTGTGTGCGTGCACGCGCGCCTGCGCTGTAGTGGTGCTGTGTGAAGTGTGGCGAATGAGGCGAAAACTGCACTGTTGGTATCATTATTTTCAACTCCAGCATCAGCTATATCTTCCGTTTCTGATGTTTTGCGGTGCAGCAGTGAAAAAGGTCCCCCCTTAAACAGTTTCCCGCTGCACCACTTTCCGAATGTTGTGTAGGCTGTTTAAACTGGTATTGCGGTATAAGAAAAAATCATATCATAACAGTAATAAAAAACGGTTTTCGGTTTGAACCGGTATACCACCCAACACTAGTAAATACAAAAGACATTAAAAGTTCCGTATTAATAGCTCCGTACTAATGATAATTTAATAAACATGAATAGACGTTTGTTATAATTTGTTCATTCAATTCATTTGTTATAATGAATTGATGTTTTTTAGAAATGATGAACGTAGTTTTATTAAAATAAATAAAAAAGAATCATTAATTAAAAATACGACTACGTCGACTAATCACTGCAGCCCTACATTGATGTGAGTGGTATTGTCAGTTACCTACAATTTGCCATAAAATTCACCCTTGAGTACAATTCAAATAATAGTCAAATTCCCAAATTATTCAATAGTAAATCTCTGTAATTTAGAAACATTGCTGGCTTCCTGCAGTGATATTTCTTCAACTTCAACATTCATTATGTGTTTGATAAATTTCTGTCTGGTAGTAAACATTGTTTTTGATGTAACTTCAGCATGAGCCATTTTGAGTACCAAATGTACTTGATGTTATTCATATGCTAGAGAGGCTGAGAACTTAAACACTACAGTGCCATCGTGTGGCAATACAGGAAACTCATGCCAGATTTCCATTGTGAAAACATTTTCCAGTCAGCTATACCTCACCCCAACCATTTCTAAGTGTTTGAGGACAATCAAGGATATTTGAAAAAGGATTTGCAGGTCATCTCAGTAAAAATATATTTGCAAGTAATGCACATTTAACAAAAGATGATTCGATTAGTGTAACATAAATATGACTTTGTTTGATATTTCAACAAACGTCAAATATTTTCTTTCAAGTACCATGAATAATTTCTGTCACTTGTCTTTTTCACAAATGTAGTATGTACAATAAGTATATAAATTGAATAAATACATAACATACTTGAAACAGTGAGTGTTCCAATTGCTGTATTCAAGATTATGCAAAAGATCATCTTTAATGTTAAAAAGTTATATAGATTTAGTGGATTAACTGTATCACATAAAACATTTATTAACATACTTTAAACGTTAAACGCTACCAGTTACACTGAATAACAGTCGGCTTGATAAATAAAAGTGCTTAAATAAAAGTGGCACCATCTGCTGGAACAATATAGAGTTGCATGATATAGTTCAGTCCTTAGCACTTTTATAGAAGAAAAATTGAATACTGCAATGAAATATACTAAAAATTTAGTACAAGAATTTTGTAAAGCAAGTATGACTGAACATGTGAAATTCCTATTAATATACAGACATAAATGCTCAATGTTCATTGGAAGTTAATGACTGAAGATAAATGCTAAAACTACCACAACTTCCAGCTGTGGAAAATGTATATTGCTAATCCATCCATCCATCCATCCATCCATCCATCCATCCATCCATCCATCCATTTTCTACACTCACTGATGTATGTTTAAAATTCAGACATCAAAATAGTACTGTAACCAAGAATGGAAAACTAGGCTTTAAGAGGAAGATCGATAATATGCAGCCTTTTTGTGAAGTCCCCTTCCCAGTTTGGAGGACGAGTATTACTGGGTTATCACCCAGTAGAGCAGGCTGAGCCAGTGAGGCACGCTACCCTGAGATGATACGTGTCACACTCTGGTGTGATTGATTGCATTAGCATGTGGGCCTCCAGAGATGACTTCATCCTCATGGCAACAGACAGCTGGCAGCTGAAGGTTCCACCGGAGGCACCTCGAAGGCCTAGTCATGTGTGACGTGATGAGCTTTCTCTCTTTCTCTTTACTTCTGCTTCTGGAAAGCGAGAGAGAGAGAGGTTTTCTGTAATTCTTCACTGTATCACATTACTCTTTCCAACCAGTAGACTCCCACCAGCCCGGTCTCTGCTTCACATATCATCATGCTTTTTGTGATAGTAATCTAACCACTGACTTTTAGTGGAAACTTCCAATGTCTGCAAAAACATGTAGATCTTTGCAGTCTTTCAATATCTGCGAAGTGATATTCATTTTCATGTTTTGGTTTTGTCTTGTTAAACAATTGACATGCATCTGCTGACAAGGGCCCAAAAAACCAGGTGTCTCTCACTTATCATAAGTTCACTTTTACTTTATATTGGACAGTGTTTTCCTCTGTAACACCTGCATTCCAAACAATGTCAGCTGCATTATGTCATGTTTATTTTAATTGGTAGGCCAGATGGTACATTTTGGGCGTGCAGTATTAAGCACTTCATAGGCTTCCATAAAATTTCCATAGATCTGGAGTGGGTCACATTGCTTGCTATATGTCCAATGGTCCTTTTACTTTGCTTTGATTACAAAATATAATTTGAAAACAACACAAAACACCAGCCAAATTCAAGCATAAAACATAAAAATAGAATATGGTCAAACGCTGACTTCGATCAAAGAATTAACAAAAATTTTATTTCTGGCCAGCAGATGGCACTAGAAACACGCCACAACGACATCATATTAAACCAGTTAATAACGACTAGAAGCAGGTGGGAATTGTTCTTTGAACAATATATGGCTTATATTGAAGTACATTCATTTTAGTTCTTTCTCTATAAGGTGCAGGTGCTACATCAAGTGAAAGTTTAATTTGCTTCCAACTTGACTACTTGATTATTTTCCTTAATGGAAATTTAACAGTTTCTTGTAAAATTCCAATGTAATATCTGGTGGTTTCAAATGGGATTTTCAAACAATTGAATTTGTCTGCATAAATTGCAAGTGTTGGTCTGGCTGGGAAAGAGAATCTTGTATTTTATCAGCAGCTGTATGAAGTTTTGTCTGTATGTCCAAAATTTTTTGGAATTAAATTCCACTGCAGTCGTGTAGAAATTTCAATAGGCTGCATGAATCTCAAAAGCTGAATTACCTCTTCCTGAAATCTGTTATTACAGGGCTTTGTTAGCAAACTGGATGAGTTCATCAAGTGGCTACGAGAGGCCCTAGAGACAACCGAAAACTGGCTACCCCCCAAAGCCGATACCACCAGCCTCAAGCTCTACCTGGAAACACACCTGGTGAGTTGTCCGCTTTCCGCTGTATGTGCAGAAAATACAAAATTCTGTGTGTGTTTGTGTGTGTGTGGGATTGCATAGATCACATTTGGGGATCAAAAGTGCGGTAAAACCTGAAACTAATTTTGGGGGCATTTTTCAGGTCCCCGTCTGGCTAACCTCAGTTTTATATAAAATACGAAAATGCATTTGAACACTGCAGAGAGTCTTTGTGCACTCTTGGTCATACACTCTCATATATGCACATCATTCTTTTTTTACATACTTTGCTATCCTGAGTCTCCAGCACTCACAGAAGCTGGCTTGAGTGAATGTGTGTGTTTGGCTGTGTGAGCTATGATAGGTCTGCTACTCCCCTAAAAGCTACTCTTTAGTGTCCAGCCTGGAGTGGGTGTTATATTCGTGCTTTTGCATCACAAGCATGTATCGACTGAGGGGAAAAAATGTGAAAAGCACTTGTTTTTCCTCATATTCCCACAGTTGTCAGGCCGCAAACGCGAGGTGTACACAATTTAATGTTTTGATTTGGAGTCCAGCTGGTGCGCGGGGAGGAAGGATCGTGGAATGTTCCGGCACCCGAGGGAGGCCGGTAACGAGAGGCCAGCAAGCGTGGCTGCTCTTTATAAGGCATTGAGAGATGGTGCGAAATGAAACGGCTATTGATTGAAGCCGATGGCGGATGCAGGCCTTTGAATCACATTAACGAGAGCACTTCGTACCGGTGGAAAATGAACAGCCTGGACTACTGCACGCAGGGCAGCTGTAAAAGAGCAGCTGGAGCTGGGAAAGAATATAAAACTGTCCTGTATATGACCGTAAGACCTTCTGGCCCAAATGCCACAACTGATGATACAGCCGTGGAGATACACTGGAGAAAAGTGACCTTAAAAGCCGTCTTAAAGTTAACACTTTGTTTTTGGTCACACACAATAAATTAACTTGTTACATTCAGACACAAATGAAATAAAGTCAGGCATCAGATTTTTCCCCGTTTTGCACCGATGTCCTGAAAATTTGGGACAAATTTTTTATATTTGAAAGGACATTTAAAACCTAAATGAAGTCAATCTTCTTTCATAATTTTTCTTAAGGCTTTAAAAGGAGGTATTATTTTTGTGTAATATTTATTTCTGTTAATTTACTCATACAGTATAAGATGAAAAAATATAGCATTAAATCTTTTTCTTGCACTACAAAAAAAATGAAATTTAAAATAAGATTTTATTAATAAAATCAGTAGCTTTGATAGAATAGATCCTAATTTTTGGACTCATTCATTGTTAACAGCCACCTGATCTGCCCTTTATTGAGGGGATTCCATGCACCCACCTCTCCAGGGGATTCCTGGGGTACAGGAAATAGAGATCAGCTTATTCAGCAGAGACAGCACTCAGTGCAGGTCCGGCTGTCCCACTCCACCCCTGTGCCTATAATGAGGCATGAGGCCACGCCTCCATCTGTCCATGTCGCAATCATGCTGCCATGTAGCCTGCCGCTCATGGCAGACCCAGTCACCCCGCCGTGTGGCCATCTCTGCACGCCTCCGTCCATGAAGGTATTCATTCCTCATCCAGGAGGCCCCCTCTCTCTGTGATTCGAGGATTACATCTTTTGCCAGAGCTGGTGCTTGTGCTCCAGAAGGTTCATCAAACATCTATTGATGTCTGGTGGGCGATAACCTGTCTGGCCCCTTTAAATCCACTGAGATCGCCTGTCTGCCATTGTGCTGGTGGAGCATCCCTCGAGAGGTCTCACGCCCCGTTAACACCAGCGTGTCAGGCATATTTGTATGATGGGATGTATTCACTGTTTCTATGATAAGATGTGCATCAGCATTTACAAGCAAGCAGCTGACTGTGCATCAGGATGCAGAAAAGTCAGATCATCAGCATTTGAGAGCGGTTGAGGTGTAGAGGTCGGTAACTGACTGTTAACTGACATTTAGAAGAGGGTAATTGATCTTGATCTTGGATAACTGATCTTGGTACATCTATAGAAGCTACCTTGGATGTGTATCTGGAAGCTGGTCACTGTCTTTAGGTCAGTATTGATCTGGGGAATCACTGATTATGTATCAAGTCACTGTGGAGCAATAATTAGGAGCGGATTCTCCCCGCAATGTGTCCTGTTGTCTGCTGCATGCACTATTTGCGCATAGAGAGCAGTCCAGGGCAGTTACTGCGAACTGCAGTTCCCTCCACCCACCTTCAGCCAGCTGCTTCGATCAGAACCCACCATAATCGCGCTAAGCAGGCCGGCTGAGATCTGAAGAGTCTGCAATCCCCGGCGAAGATGGCTGCAGGCGCCTCTCCGCCCATTTCCCTCAGGAAATCTTTCCTTCCCCCTCTTGCTTTCTGCATCTTCAGAAGCACAGCCTGGTTCCCAACCTTGCAGATCTGGAATCCTGCGCTCTGCACTCAGGCCAGTGTACAGGTGTGCCTGCGAAAGCCTACTCTGTGTTACCACATCAACATGAAAGTTATAATAGCAGTAGCAATTAAATGTGAGGCGAAACCTAGCAGGAGAAGGGAAATTTGTGTTTGCGGTCACATCAGCTATGGCATGACACACATATCACTGTAAACGGTGCAGCTGGCTTGGGAGAATATTCAGTACAGGTGTCTGGCGAGTTGTGGGATGAATTGGTAAAGGGGACAAGGAATTCCCTTGGAAGAGTTTGTAGGATGCTTTACAGTCTCTTGTAAGGCGAAATGGTGAATCAGGATTACAGTATGGACAGGCTGGAGAGGCTAGCTGTGATGTCTCCTACATGCTCACAAGTTTATTATTATTACAATATCCAGCCATCTAATTACAAAATGTCTTTAACTACAACATGAAGAGTTTTCATTCATTCATCATTTCATTCATCTTCAAACCATGTAACCAGGGTCCTGGAGCCTATCCCAGGGAACACAGGGCACAGGGCTGGGGTACAGCCTGGACAGAATGCCAGTTCATCACAGGGCACAAGGCTGAAGTGCAGCCTGAACAAGATGCCAGTCCATCACAGGGCATAGGGCTGGGGTACAGCCTGGACAGGATGCCAGTCCATCACAGGACATAGGGCTGGGGTACAGCCTAGACTGGATGCCAGTCCATCACAGGGCACACGGCTGCGGTACAGCCTGGACAGGATGCCAGTCCATCATAGGGCACACGGCTGCGGTACAGCCTGGACAGGATGCCAGTCCATCATAGGGCACACGGCTGGGGTACAGCCTGAACAGGATGCCAGTCCATCACAGGGCACACGGCTGGGGTACAGCCTGAACAGGATGCCAGTCCATCATAGGGCACAGGGCTGGGGTACAGCCTGGACAGGATGCCAGTCCATCTCAGGGCATAGGGCTGGGGTACAGCCTGGAGAGGATGCCAGTCCATCATAGGGCACACGGCTGGGGTACAACCTGAACAGGATGCCAGTCCATCACAGAGCACACAGCTGGGGTACAGCCTGGATGGGATGTCAGTCCATGAAGACATACACAGCAAGCAATTTAGAGGCACTATTGAACCTAAGGGCAGGAATTTAGCCCATGAGGCTATGCAAACTCCTCCCGAACACAGTGGGGCAAAAGGTCTAAGGCAGCACTGCTGCCCACTGTGACACCAGATAAGATCACAATCAAAGCCAGAATCATACTTTACTCACCAGGAAGCAGTGGTGTCTTGCTGCTTAAATCACTGAAACAATCAAGACATGGAAAGAAAGCATAACTGTAAATGCAATCTTAGGTCTCCAATAATGTAGCTACAGCAGTGCACTAAAATGTGCATGGCGTGTGGAGCTAACAGCGCGAGTCTGCCTGCATGCGGGTTTGGAGGAGAGGAGCCACTGCACTGTGCTGCGTCTTAAGGGGAAGTCTGAGCTTCACCATTTGAAGTTTACCAAACCTGTGAACTGTGTAAAAGTGAAATTTAAATTAGTAATGAATGTAATGTATGCTGAATTAGCCATGTATGGCTTGTGTGCTAATGGAAATTCAACAATTAGAGTCCGTTACCGTAAAAGTTAGCCAAAAGTAGGCTACAGTCACTGGCTAAATTGGGTTCAAAGACCTGATTTTTAGGTTTAATGAGCTAGCTTTTGTTTTAGTAAAGACAGAAAGAGGTGCAAAACAGTGGCATGTTTGGATCCATAATGTTTGAGCAGTGGGTTGCCAGTGGGCACTGTAGAGTGTGAGCACAGCTTTTCAGCTGCGCCATACAGTACAACCATGGCAGACGACCATCTGAGGAATCTAGCTGTTCTCAGAACCAGAGTGGAAAAACACTTCATTTGGATATGTTTGTGAAACATTCTGCTGCACAGCACAAGAACCACAGCCTTAAGCTGTCTTAAAAAACATGTGGTCAGACATGTCCAGATTCGTAGTGCAGAGCCTGCGGGAGCTGTACAGTTTTTTGCATGTTCCTATTGACGATTTTTAAGATAAACTTGGGGAAGTGTGTATTAGAGTTTTTCTTGATTGCTTTGGCACATTTCATGAAACATACCTAACGTTCTCAAGACTATAAGAGCATTTTCAATATAGTTCAGGCATATGGATCAACACAACAGCTCAGCTGCAAAAGCCTGTAACTTACACATAAAAATTAACTCATGTCTCAAAAGCAAATAATCTCACCAATGAATTAGTCAGCATGGAGCGGCATGGTGGTGCAGTAGTTAGCACTGTTGCCTCACACCTCTGGGACCTGGGTTCGAGTCTCTGCCTGGGTCGCTTGTGTGTGGAGTTTGCATGTTCTCCCCATGTCGTCGTGGAGTTTCCTCCGGGTATTCTGGTTTCCTCCCACCATCCAAATACATGCTGAGGCTAATTGTTGCTAAATTGCCCATAGGAGTGCATGGTGTGTGAGTGTTCCCTGTGATGGGCTGGCCCCCCATCCTGGGTTGTTCCCTGCCTTGTGCCCATTGCTTCCAGGATAGGTTCCGGACCCCCCGCGACCCAGTAGGATAAGCGGTTTGGAAAATGGATGGATTAGTCAGCACCACCAAAATGAAAAAGTACAAAAAGTATTGTTTTGACCATGAAAGTCAAAATGCTGAATGAGTGGGTTCCCACTTTCTCATAGTCACTGACCGATCATTTTTCTTTAGCAAACTGATACTTACAATTATTCTTAATTGCTGTGGAGCAGTTTTCAAATGACAATTAGCATTTGCAAAAGAACAAGTGTAATGACCACATTTTAATGTCATTTCTGCACGGCAGAAAATCATTGCAAGATTCTATATTGCAGTATGTAAATAGAAGGCACTGACTTGCACATGTAACTTCTTCAGATGTCAAAACAATGCAATAGCAAACCAAAATGTCACATAGTAAAAGCCAATAAAATAGCAATACAGGAACAACAAAAAGACAACAAAATCATGTACTGTAGGAACCAAAAATAGAACGATGGCATATCACTATTTATAGAATATATTTTTAAAGCACTTTGAAAGCTTGGTTAACTGTTTTGCATGGGGTGGTTAACACGATGATCACATACATTTATTGTTTTGGGTGTAAAATTATTACAGTATAAAACTAATTAATCTATTTTGAGCAATTAGACTAAAGCAACTGAAAATTGTGCAAAATGATGTTAACTGTACAAAACCATTTGCATGTATGTACTAAAATATTTGGAAATTTGTGTTAAGCAATGAGAAATTATGTCCTGCTGTGCAGAAGTGATATGGTGTAGGGGTTACACTTGTTGTTTTGCAAATGTTAATTGTCATGTAAGAAATGCTCCAAAGCAATCGAGAAAAACTTTAACATTATGTCAAAATAAATGTTGTAAAAATGTATTTGTGGATCTTTTGTTGAATACATTTGCCTACAGAAGTACAATTGTATTCCTATACAAGAACTCCCACATACCACTCCATGCCACCCTGCCAACACCTCTTGCCACCCCTTTGCCACCCCATATACAATTCTCTAGATCTGCCACTGCCAGGGAGACAAAGAGGCCGAAGAGTTTGTTATGCTGAATTGGTCACACTGAGTACACCTACCATACAATAAACACCACACAGAACTTCACCTAAAAACACTACACAAGATATACAGGGTATGTGATATGCACAATGTGCAGACAATATACATCATGGTACAAGAGGAACAAAATAGCAGACTGTATAGTATACAAAAGTATACCATTGAACAATCATTGCGCTGCAATTTAGTTACTGCATGTATCATTTCTGATTAATATAGGATATTGCCTTTGGAAAAAAACTGTTTAAGTGGTGAATGGAGTTCACTTTTATGAATCTATAACATTCAGAAGACAGTGTTTGGTACTGCTTGTGGCCAGCATTAAAGGGATCTGTTATATTCTCAGCTCTTGGCCAGCATGAAAGAGATTGACAATGATTATCTCAGCTCAGTGTCAGCATGAAAGGGATCAGCAATGGTCTTCTCAGCTTAATATTAGTATGAAAGGGTTCGGCACTGGTCTTCTCAGCACATGGTCAGCATGAAAGGGATCGACAATGACCTTTTCAGCTCATAGCCAGCATGAACGGGATCTGTAATGATCTCATGGCCAACATGAAAAGGATCTTCTCAGTTTACTTCCTCATCCTGGATGCATCTAGTTCCTGGATTAGGGGGAGGTTGCAGCTAATGATTTTCTCTGCAGATGATCTCATGGTTGATGTCCTGCATTTTCACTTTAGATTGGACCATTGCCACATTGACCCAAATAGTGATTGGGGCTGTGAGAATGGACTCGACAACTGCAAGGTAGAACAGAACTAGTATAGGCTTGGGAAGACTTTGTGTTTCAGGAGAGGGGAGAGGCTGGTTATGTTGAGGTTGCATTTTGGAGGTTACGAGTGTTGTGAGTGCATGGGGGCGTCCGGCCAGTGGGAGTCGTTATGCCACATGTCCTTTCTCCTGGCACAGAGCTTCAAGCTGAACGTGGACAGCCATTGCTCCCTGAAAGATGGCGTGCTGGAGGAAGGCAAGCAGCTGCTGGAAGTCATCATCTCCCACAAATCAGGTAGCATGCTGGAAACCCTCTGCATTCATTATTAATGTCTACATTAACATACTGACCTTCAGCATTTATAAATCTTTCAGCGAGCAAGGGATAGAGGGCTTTCCATATACTGTACAAATGACTTTCTGCGGTGAATGAGGTCTGTAAAAAGGCAGCAGGCTGTGCGCCAGGTGATGGCTGAAGGAAGGTGCCGGGACAAAGTATATCAGGCGAGCAGCATTAAGAACAGTGGCTTGGGAATCACAGGGCATCTCCCAGACACCCCTCCCACTCCAACACTGTTCACCTCAAGCAGGCAGCGGCGCACTCTGCAAACGGACAAATCTGCTAAGCCGGCCTCCCGCTTGGCAAGGTGTCTCCTGGCTGGTTGTTAAGCTGCCGACCATTAAAAATGCAGATGGCCCCCAGGAGCAGAGCCTGTCTGAAAGCTCAAGCAACTGAGTCCCGCTGTGATTTGCTAGCATCCAGCCACTTTGCCACCCCCCCCTCTTTTAGTCTCACACCCCCTTCCTCCCCCCATCCCTCTTTGTCTTTCTATTTAATCTGCTCTGGCTTCCAGCACCTTCAGTTAGTTTGTATTGGACACCACAATTATTAATTGCAAATCTCTCTCCAGTATCCTGTAAAACCAGTAATACCTGGTTTCCTAGCAACTCAGCAGATCAGTAATAATTCTGCAGGTAGAAGCAGGAACTCGCATTGTTCGACAGTGGATAGACAATACGGGGTGTAATCCACGCAAACGACAAAAGCGGGGTCACATTTTAAATTTCACCTCGTTTTCATTTATCTTAATTTATGCTTTTTAATTACTCTGAAGGAATAGGATTTGGGGAATGATCTTTGCGCCGGTATTGCTGGCGGAGTAGAAAATGACTTGTAACGGAAATGAGGATTAGTGTTGCACAGTGTGCTCTGGCGGCAGAGGATCGTTTCAAATTGCCTAGGTTTTTGCATAGAGGATCAAACTAGGCGAAAAAGGATGAGGGTGAGAGCCAGGTTCCACCTACAAGACAGGAATACGTAACCCTTACCTCAGCAGAGGGATGAAAAAAGACATCAAAGGGGCACACAGGCACTTTTTCACACCAAGCAGAATTCCGGTTTTTAAAGCCACATTCAACAATCAGTTAGACAATCACTGAAACTTGGTTTTACCCTTAGAATCCAGTATCTGTTTGTAGATCCAGCTCTAAATCACATATAGACTGTATTTATATCATAATAATAATCAAGATCCCTCAGTTTTTCCAACCAGCTGTGTATAGTAACTAAATAATGAATAGTAAAAATTGTCTTGTATTACACCACAACAGGGAAGTCCATCCATATTCTGAAGCAGCTTGTCCTATTCAGGATTGCGGGGGGTTCAGAGCCTATCCCAGAGGCTATCAATGCAAGGAAGGGAACAGCCCAGGATGGGGCACCAGCTCATCTCAGGACACACTCACACACCATTCACTCACACATGCATACTTATGGGCAATTTGGTAATTCCAATTAGCCTCAGCACGTTCTTGGACTATAGGAGGAAACTGGAATACCCGGAGGTAACCCCACGATGACAAAGGAAGAAAATACAAACTCAAAAACCTGGCTCTGGAGGTGTGAGGCAACAGTGCTAACCACTGCACCACCATGCTGCTCCATAACAGGGAAATCATATTATAATTAACAGAAGCTACAGTATACCTAGGGAAAGTTTTTGAAACTAAAAAGAAGCATAACTAATAGCACACACAAATTACAACGAGGCGCAAACCTAATTTTGTTTTCATTAAAATAAGTAAAAGTTGATATATTGTCAGATATTGTAAGCAGTCCACCCATCCACTAGAGGGCAGTGATTCTGAGATTCACTGCTCTTTTGTGGAGATTTTCTCTGGTTTCTGTGAACATCTGGACTCAATTTAAGTTGCCAGGTAACCTAGCAATGTGCTTAGTGTTCAACTACGTTCTCACTAAAATAAAAAAAAACTAAACTAACTTTGGTTGTGTAGTTAATTTCCCACACTTTCTCCCTGTTCTCTTTGTCCTGAAAGGGGGAAATAATAAACCCAGACTCTTTTCTCCTGGCATCCCCACATCACATGTCATGCCTTTGTCCAGTGCCAGCTTGTCGGCAACTTTCACACAGTCTCTCCTTTGCTTTTGGCTCCAAACTCTCAGCCACTTGGGCAGTCAGTCTTGTAGAAAAGGCTACCTAGTGCACCTAAGAAGAGAACTTTCATCTATGTTTATGTGAGTAGCACAATCTGCATCCAATACCAACAGCAATGTATTATGCAGGTATAAAAGCTGTAAGGAAATATGGATCACTGTAGAGAGAACTATTAAAAACTAGGGAACTATAGTCACTGAACCATTGATCTGTGGTCTTTTACTTTCTGTAAGAAGTGAATCAATATAGTGATATTAATTCTGCAATTAACTGACCAAGAGCTTGAGGTGGCATAGGGAGGTGGCCTCCATGTGCTCATGTCATCTCATTTCTCCCCAATACCTCTGCCCCCATCCCCCCGGGCTGTGCCCCTTGGCACCCCATACAGGCCTAAGGGACACGCTGCAGACCATCGCACACCAGTGGCAGCAGCTACAGAGGCAGATTCGCCGGCAGCACAGCTGGATCCTGCGTGCCCTGGACAGCATCAAAGCCCAGATGCTGGCTAGCCAGGCATCGCAGGAGGTGGGCGTCGGAGCAGCCAGCCCCCAGGTAAACGGGCCGCACGCCATCCCCGTCTCCCGGCCCGCGGCAACGCTGTGTGCGCTCAGCAAAATAAACAAACAGACGGGCGGCGCGGGTAGGGGCCGCGCCTATTAGCATAGGAAACGGCGGCAGCGAAACTTTAGGCTACGACGTTTCCTCCGAGAGGACAGATCACGCCTAGATATGCATGATGTAAATATCAAGCCTTTCTTTAATGAAAGCTAAGGTAGGCAAGGCTGCATGAATAATTACAGAAAGCACACATATAAGGTGTGGTGAATGTGCAGCCTGATATTTGTTTTACTCACCTTGTGCTCTGTGTGGAATTTTAAAGACCTTCATTCAGGATTGAGGGCCACTCATGTTAAATGTCATTATGTAATTACACTCCAGGCTGACTTTAGAAGAAGCTTGCCTTCCATTCATTCATGGCACTGTTTGTACTCCCACGGTGAAGCCGCTTATGTCACTTCAGTAGGGTTAAGGTTGCTGATAGGATGGTCTTAAACCTGCTCTAGGGTCATTTGATTCGTGTATAATTTGTAGTGTATAGAGTTTATATCTATGTCCTGTTCATCACGTAAATCCACACATTCTATGAAGTGTTCACCTTCTCCTGTTCCGTAAACAACACCTTTTTGTAAGGGTGACACAAATAAACTGGCTGCTTTTAAATAGTTTCTTCGCAATTATAAATCACCACAATCAGTGCGATCAGTCAGCTCTGACATCCATTAGCTGCTTGGTTACAGCAAATTAACAAAGAGCGGAGTGAGTGATTCATTATCTCATTGCTCTTAATGACGATCAGATGCATTGCCTAATTAGAAGATGGCTATTGTAGCAGGAGGAAGGTCAGGCACAGAGCTACTAATCTCTCTCCGCACTGTGTGTTTTACCTCTTGCCGCTGTAAGCGGGCTGAAAAAAACACACGCTGGCCTACAGCGAGGGTGTCACCCAGTGCTCTAAGTCTCTAGAAAGGCATACTAAAACATTTTTGTGTTTAAAATTATAAATGTCACCCGAAAATCTTTAAAATACATGAATATATCAATACATGTAACACTGCATATTATATGTATCATATATAGTACTGTCTAAAAGTATTAGGCAATTAAAGGAAATGTTTAAGGTAGTAAGTATATATTTATTCAGAACAAAAAAAAAAGTTACTGATATCTTGCTAGATGGCTAGAAGAACATCGCTTCAGTACCCAAACCTCTTCTCTCGGACAGTCCAGCCATTCCATATACATGTTTCACCACCAGCTCAATTAATTAACCAATTAATT
The DNA here is from genome assembly GCF_023856365.1 of Brienomyrus brachyistius. Lineage (NCBI taxonomy): Eukaryota > Metazoa > Chordata > Actinopteri > Osteoglossiformes > Mormyridae > Brienomyrus > Brienomyrus brachyistius. Next base: position 6,048,180 of record NC_064546.1, on the reverse strand, counting down.
ACTTGATCTGATTGACCAATTAATAAATAATTAAACAAACTAGTTTAAAAAAGTCAATGACGTATTGATTAGCCATGTGAACTGGTACGCAAGTCAAAAAGTATATGGGTGTGTTAGATGGTTGCTGCAAACACTGGGGTTTTTAAGACATTTTGGATTGGCTAAGCTGACAAACTTTGACTGGCATAATATCATAGTTTCACATCAACAAAAACATAATTTTCTTTGGCTGCCTAAGGCTTTTGCCCAATACTGTGTATAGGCAGCATATACGCACACAGACTGATCTGTATGGTACTGTATAAGCAATTAGTAAAGTATGATTAAATTGAAACATACAGACTGCATACATGTAAATGCTCTGTGTGTTTGGTGGGCAAGTACTCCCTGTGTTATGTAGGGTTCTTTGAAGTATTGTATTTTCTTCATGCATTTGGAGCCTCTACATTGTATGTGTGGACATCTATGGATCAGATATATATTATATGACATTTTTTCAGTCCCCACAAGAGGCAACTCAATTTTCTAAAAATCTGTAACTATAATCAAAAAATTGCAAATGTCAGAAGTCTTTTGTGTTTGGTTATTTATAGTTAAGGTCAGGGCTGGGTAGGGGTTAAGGTTGTCGTTGCTGGGATTAGGGTTTTGCCCATAGAAATGAATGGACAGTTCCCATAAAAATATGAATACAAACGTGTGTGTGTGTGTGCGTGTGTGTATCTATGTATGTGTGTGAGTGTATCTGTGCAATATATTTATATTACATTGTGGGGAATTAAATGTTCTCCACAGTATGATAAAAACCTGTTATTTGACATTGTGGGGACTATTTTTCAGGTCCCCATGAAGATCTGTAAATGCAGATCAAAAACGTAAAAACGCGAGAAGTGTCGTATTTTGTTTGATTACCTGTGGCTAAAGTTAGAGCTGGGTAGTGGTTAAGGTCGTCATGTTTGGATTAGTATTTTCCCCACCGAAATGAATGGAGAGTCCCCACAAAGGTATGATTACATACCTGTGTGTGTGTGTGTGTGTGTGCCTGCTTGACCTTGTGCCCCAGGACGGACTGGCATCCTGTACCGGATAAATTAGTTTGAATTGATGGGGTCCATTTTAAATGTGTCTGCACTAAATGGCTTCCTAGCTGCTGTTTTCCATGAGGAGCTGTGTTATTGTGGATTATATTATGGGCACATGCGTGCGGCGTGTCCGTTTGCTCTGTACATTAAAGCACTATCTTCATCAGGCATGTACAGCTCAATCACATAAGTATAGCATGAAGTTCAGTATAGCTCTTTGTTTCATACACTAACCACCTTTGTAGACTTAAAAGGGGGGGGGGTGCTTGGCAGAGAATCACTGCTATTTCTCATCCTTCATAGCCGAGGTACTGGATATATTAATTTTTTCAAATCTCATTAAAAATAAAAACAGACGCTTAGTTAATGAAGTAGCACATACAAAGCATTTGTTATAATTTAACAATGAAAATATATGAGAAAATTATTCACTGTCCCGATGCAAGAAAGTGGTTGTCAAACAAATAGTTTGAGAGGTGCAGACCCTCCAGCGGGATCTTCTCACAGCCCCTCTCCTGCCGCATGTCTCCACCTTTAGCCCTGTTTATGATGTCCAGATGGGGCTCTCCACCCTGCCACAGCAGACAGGTGCAGAGCCTTCAGTGGGCTCAGAGCTGGTGATAAGTATGCACCAAGCATGCCCCGCGTAAGCACAACACGCTCAGTCTGAGTGCTTTTCCATTGAACTACTGAAATGCTTCTGCACATTTTGTTATTCTGAGAAACTGGTAAAATAGTGGCCAGCTGGTAAAAATAAAAACTAATTCCACACCAGCCAAGGGTCATAACACAAAGGACAAGGGGAGAGTATTTCAACTTTTGAAAACATTGACATAAATGTGGATGAAACAATCTTTGTGGTTGTTTTAGATGTACAGTAACACACAGTGCTATTATACTATATACACAGGAAAACAGTTTGCATGCACTATTAAAAGAGCACCAATTAATCTACAGATTAATTAACTAATGATGAAAAATTAATTAGCTAAATAATGCAATGGGCTAACTGCCCAAATCAATTTTGTGTGTACAGTTATTTCTTGAGTTTCCTTGCTGTGGTCTTGGCATTGTGATCTGTTACAGGAAATGTTACTTTAGAGGGAATTTCTAGCGAATGGTATTATATGTTCATTGTCTGCTTTTTAATTTGCAGAACTATTGATTTGACTTTTCACTTCTGTGCGTTTTCTTTCAGATTAATAGTAGGATTGAGTGTTGAATGTTTCATTTGGATCAATTGGTTTTTGATTGTTCTATTGAACCTTTAAAAGGATGAAACTGGGTTATTAGTATTGTGGGTATACACATTATATAGAAAACCAGGTTCCTTGCCAATATATTCAACTGAAACTCACTGTCAATTACTCATTTTTTTTGAACAACAGGTTCCTTTTTGCTATTCATCTGCTTGTGTGAAACAGCACACCAATGAGTAATGTAACTTGTCACTCGTGTAATATATTGCGCGATGAGTACGCTCACAATCCATCCAGAACATTCTTAAGGTGTGCACTAAGCAGGGAGGCTCTCTCTTGACGGCCATAACGTTTGTTGTTATTGCACTAAACATATGCTCTTGGCGTCATCTTTGTGTTCTTTTTGCCAGCTGTGTTATTTTAGACAGGACCATAAACTTTTAACGGGGCTGGATCCTAGGCAAACGGTAATCCTAAGGGGGCCCTGTCCTGTTTAGTTATTCCCCGCTAATTAAATCACAGAGGAAGATTGTAGCGGCGAGATATGCCAGTATCAAATAAACATAACAGTGCTTTTTTTTGGCTGGTTTATGAATTGCACATGTGACTCCATACACTGAGGAAATAGTCCTTCAAGCAGGATGTGACCTGCTGGCTATGCTACTGTGGTTCTTTGCTTTGCTATTAAGCATTTATCATTTGAGTGCTCATGCTGGACATTATGGATGCAGTTTTAACTATCGAGCAACTATAATACCTCTTTAGAGTTAAAATCTATTTAAATAATTCTGCATCTGTTGTGGGAATGCTCTGAAGATCATACAAACTCCTTTTAGCACCTTGAAGGATGAAGCAACAATCCAATCCACCTTGCTATACTTAGTGAGAATATTCATTGGAATGAGATATGAAGATGAGCTGAGGTGGAGCTGCTGTCTTTCACAGCGTGGGAGTGAGCCCGTCTGTCACAGCACAGCACTTAGAGGGTGGTATTGCTATCTTTCATTACTGACCGACAGCAGTATTAAGCACTGTGGCCCTGTGCCACGACTCTTCCTAGGTGTGGCAGGAATATTATGCCTGTCAGGCTGGTTAGATCCCTCTCTCCAAGCACTCCATTCTTGAATTTCCCTCTAATGATCGGTTTAGGATGGCTTGTGTCATTTCTGAAGATACTAGGTCCAACAAGAGAAAAGAGCCACCTGTCAAAATAGTCTCAAATGTTGTGTGAACATTGTAAAAATGTCAAAGATAGGTTATCAGGATGTCATACATTAACCGGGAGCTTTTGCATTGCCTTGAGTTCATCCAATATCTGCGGACTGTGGTGATCCAGGACATGTCAGCCCTGCAAGGTGTCAGTGGAATATATTTGTGCTATTATATGTATGTATGTAAAAGCATGGCTGCCTTATCTGTAGCTTCTGGGAGACAGCTTGTCTGCCCTGGGGCATCTATTTCACCCGCTTGGGCAGACTGGGTATGGCACAGCGGGGGGTGAAGGCCGCCCTCCCGCCCTCTTGCTGCTCCCTAACGTATGTTAACTAGCCGCAACGCCACACAATCCCCATGATGCATATGGAGCAGGCCGGGGGATATCAAAGTCACCACACTTAAAATGGCCCCGGGTTATTGCTCCCTCAAAATGAAATTAAGTGGAGTGCTGCCTTAAATCAGGTCGTGTGGCACCTTTCCCGTCGCTGCCAGCCTCTCCTGCATCTGCTGTTTGCCATTTGTATGGGCATATTCCAAGACATTATGGTACGTTCAAGGAAACTGACATACATATAAGTTGATGTAGGGGAACTTTGACATGGGGAATTCTTGTACCAGAAATAAACACAGTATTTATGTTACACACATAACAGAATAATTTCTAACCATCAACTACATTAGTCATCTAAATGTCAGAATAGGATACAGTAAACACATTTACCTTCTGTGTTTCTAAATGTCTTTAGAAAAGAGCATTTGTTTGTTTCTCTGCTTTTCACCAAACTTAATTTTCTAAGGCCAGTGTACAGTAAGGTTTCTTTAAAATAATTTTGCTGGCTCTATTAGTCTGTTCAGCAGTTTATTATCTGTACTGTTACAATATTTAGTGTTTATTCTTTTTGGTGTTGCTTGATGTTTGATGAAAGAGAGTAAAAAAAAATGACAGTAAACAGCCTAATTCAGTTCGTTTCTGGAATGAAAAAGGAACAAGGAAGTGGATGAGCTACAGTACGGCAAAATCATTTCATGAGAAGGAATAATCTATTTCGTGAAATCTGCCAATGCCAGCATAATCTGGAGAACCTCTGTTGTTGGATTTTATGTAAGGTGCCTTGTCAGATTCCTCCAGAAGACCTCCAGGTATTTTAATGGCACAAAGCATGCACTTCAGAAAATAACACTTAATGGCTTAGTTTTTCCACACAGTTAAATGATACAGGGTAGTGCACACAGTGACAAGCATGACTGCCTTCATATGCCTACCTGTGACATTTCTATTGGACCTTGCAGGTGTATTTCTGCTTTGCGTGGTAAGCCATGCTTCACAAAGCAAAGTTGCTGAAAGCATGTCAAAGTTTGTCAGTTTACTATTCAGCAAAAACATCTTCTGTTACTTTATTGATCACATACATACTGATTAAGGTATTTATATGGTTCCTATAATCAAAAACGGAGTTCCCTAGAGGGGTTAATCATGTAATCAGATGTACGATGCTCGCTTTAACAGTTTAAATTCTGTAAAATTCCATGTTTCCAGTTTCCTTATGTCCTCATTCCTTTTTCTTGGATTTGAGAAATATGGCAATTCCCTTTTCCATATCAAGCATTTTTTTGAGATTTGATTTTGAGTTCTTGATGATAAATACAGAAAATGAGTCAGGAGTCAATCAGTTGGTGAGGTAGAGATGAGTCTGCAGAGAGCAGAAGTAGCTCACTGAATTCACTGTCTGTTCTCAGCGTCATTTTCTCCATCAGCTGAGCCGTAAACTATGAAGCATCTCCACAATCCAGCAAAGCAATTTATGGCATAGCTTTTTTTCGTCCACCATCTTAATTTTTTTTGTAGTCAATAACAATTATTTTTTTTTTAAATCTGTGATCCAAATGCATAACCCTTTTAAAAATTGCATATCTGCGCTTTCAGGATGTATTTACATGCACAACCACCCAAAATGTAATTTATAAAGTAAGTAAAAACATTTCCTTCTCAGAGTCATTGCCATGGGCAGTCCAACAACTGAAATACATATTTAAACAGACAAAAAGGCAGAAACACACATATTGCCTACTTTTTCAGGCACAGTTCTCAAATATTTAATTAAAAGGATGACAAAAAGATGAGTATTACTATTTGGCTTTAACTCTTAATTGCTAGAGCCACAGTTTTCATAAACCTCCAATATATTTGCAACCAAGCCATATATGATCTTGTAGCACATGAAACACATCTTGAAATCTTGAAACACATCTAAAATATCTCTAAGTGTAACCTCTGTAAAGTGTGTGTGTGTGTGTGTGTGTGTGTGTGTGTGTGTGTATATACTGTGTGTGTGTGTATATATATATATATATACACACACACATATATATATATATATATATATATATATATATATACATACATATATATATATATATATATACACACACGTTTGTGTACGTGTGTATGTGTATTATATTATCTATAAATTAACCTTTTTTGTTTGCCTCTTGACTTACCTGAAACTGCCTCTCATGCCATTCAGCTGTATGTGAAGAGATCTATTGAAACCTTTTTTTTTATTTAGTTATATGCAATTCAAACACCCTGAATTGTTTTCTTCCCCAGATACTTAAGTGCTTTTTGAATTGAGTGATATTGTGAATGAAGCCACAAAACCCAACACATACTAAAGAATCTGTAGTTTGGCTTCATTCTTATTCCCTATCCTTTGGCTACATATTGTGTTGGGTTTCATAATCAAAAGCAGGTTTTATTTTTTTCTTGTTTCTATTGTGAATTGAACATTTGGCAGTAGGATCAAAGATTACCGAACCTGCAAGCTAATAAAAGCAACATGGAACACTTTAGGCAGCAATTATTAGAATCGGAGTAATTCTGGAAAATGTGAAACGCAATCGAAGGCTATTACTTTGATTTCCTTTGTGGTTTTCAGAGTGTCTGCCTGCCAAGACTGCAGATGTTTAATGAATCCTATCAAACTAAACACAATAAAGTCTAATCTGATAGCAAGGTTATGATATGAGAACACAGTGTACCTGTTAGAGACGAAACATATCTCACAATGAAGAACCTCTGTGTCACGAGTGGTATAAAAAGCTTTTGGAGTGGGGGCTGACTACAAATTGACATGACATTCCTCATTTTGCAAGTAACAGGCTTGAACATATTTCTTATACTTTGTAGGTTTTAAAGGACTACATATCAAAATTGGTTAGCAAATCTGTTTCTTTGTTTTGTTCAGCTTGTCACCCCATATGTGACGTCCCCTTTGGGCAGAACACACTGGATACTATTACTGCTAATAGAAGTTCCTGTTTATAGGTTTTTCCAAAATCTATCTAGTCCAATATTAATTGAATAAGATATTCTCTAACCACTCTCTCAATGCATTGTGAACTTTGAGGTCAGTTGAGTCTGTCCTCCTTACAAAATATCCGACAATTCTGAATGTATTTTTTATTAGAAATGAAACTTTCTTTTCGACCATGTGGCGGTAGAATGACGAGCCACTGCAAACTGTCCTCTGCCAGCCTCGGTGGAGGGCTTCTGGAGGAACTGCACATTAATAACTCCATGAATCTTTCTGTTTGCTGCTCTCTCCCAGGACAAAGCATTTAGCCTTCAGTCATTGTGGAATAATTGACCATGAATATTTAACCAGCCGTTGTTGGGAAGGGTAGGCACCAGAGGAGCATCAACTGCCCTCTTCATTATTAATAAAGGAATTATTACTGATATTCTGTTGTTTCTAGACCATGGATGGAAACCCTCACAAAAATGCAAGTTGCGAATGAATTAAGCTTGTCACTCCAGTAGTCAGTCCATTTGAGTAACTTTATATATAGACTGGAACATAATCTTGTTAGCGAAGATTTAGTATAGTATTTTTTTCACTATACTGTACATTACACACACCTCATACCACAGATCCTCAGTCTTTCTGTGATTCCCCAACTTTTTTTTTCTTTTTTAATCAGGAGTGCTTATAGCCAAGCTGGTAAACATAAAACTGTCTGGAATGTTATGAAATATCTGCCGCTGAATTACCTTATCATTGCGCTGATTTAACATGCCTCGCAGGTGAAAGACAAAAACATGTGCTATCATCCCCACGGACTCTTCAATGAATGTCAGAGGAGCTTCATACGTCTCCCCCCCCCCCCCCGCCCCCCCCCCCAACTCTCTCATTCTTGAAGTGATATAAAATTCTAATGTTTGCCCTCTGGATCTCTCCTCCCTGAAATCTGGCCAGACCGCTGAAGGTAAGATAGCTGCTATGCATGAAAAGCAAAACAGGGAGGAGAGGGTAAGGAAAGGAGTGAGTCGTGAAATATATTCTGTGGAAAAAAAAATAAATGGCATGCAGAACCTCTGGCTTTGGTATTTTTAAATAGATATATCTCTTATATGTAGTTTCTTTGAATTTGGTTCCCTTGCCGCTGCATGAAACAAACTGAGATTCTCCTCCTCACCACCTACATTTGAGATTTTTTGATGAGCTATAATTATTTCTCTTCAGATTTTATAGCTGGCTTTGACAGATGCTCTGACTTGTAAAAGATTATATTATCTCGAAATCTGGCCATGCTGATTAGAAGTGCTTCTGTTTATGGTCGTCTCAGCATAGCTAATTTCAATGTAAAGCCACAGAAGGGGGAAAGCAATCAAATCCGTTTCTGAGAAAGTGAAGGAAAGCTACTGTTTGTATTTATTTTCCTCTCCCCTGACAACAGCAGCAACTGTCATCATGACAGAAACAAACTGTAACCCTCAAAGAAAGGAAGCAGCACACTGCTCTGTGTCCTTGAATTAAAATGCTGTGTGATGACAATTTGCTTTGCACCAATGAAAAACATCACAGATTCATTTTATCCCTCTTTTTTGGCTTTGGCACTATCCTGATGTTACCAGACAGAAGCCCCTGTACTGTCCAAAGAACTGTGCAACTTCTCAAGAACCATTAGCTGAAATCAATAGATAGCTAGAAAAATATCTTCTTGGAGGTTTTGGAATTTACAGGTTGACAGTGTATTGGAGATATTACATGCAAGCAATCCAGCTGCCTCCTGAAATCACAGGCTGTTTAAGTTTGTTTTTAAAATATTCTGTGTACTCAGACCATTACAATTATTATTATTTTTTATTAAATCACATTTTTCAGCTCTGGTATAACTACAGTCATAATCATAAAACTAGAAACAATGGAAATGGGTGATTTTTTTCTTAGTTAATGAAAACATGATTTGCAATTTATAATGGCCCAAAATATGTGTATTTAAATTGTTGTTTAATATCTTGTTATGAGAATTGCAGTATTTCACAAAGAGGATTTTCTAAGAGAATACCACCTCAGCTTGTTTAACAGTCATGATTTTTTTTATAGCTGACAAAATGCTTTTAGGACATTCACTAAACGTAACAGGGTTTGTCTTTTGGATTGGTTTTGATTTATGTTCACACTTTAATATTGAAAGTAAATAGAACAATGTCCTTGAACAGCACTGTAAGTATAAAGGAAAAGCGAAATAAATAAAACAGTATACGAATGGGTCCATTCCACTGGGAACTGAATTGCTAGTAATCCCTTGGGTGTTCTTTGTAATCTCTGTCTATCACATCTGGATCTTTGGTCCCCTCTGTTGAACATGTAGTAAAGCTGTATATTTGCTGAATTCACAATAGTTCTTTTTCCTAGAAGATTCATTTCTTAGATATGGGGTGGTCAATCTTATCCGCAAAGGGCCGGTGTGTATGCAGGTTTTTGGGGTAACCTATACAGTAGGTCAGCTATTCAAACCCAGGTGTGAGGACTCTTCAGCCTTATGAATGTTCTATGAATGCATCATGAAGGTGTAGTGAATGTTCTATGAATACATTATAACATCCAGTTAATGTAAGGCGTTACCTTTTATCTTTACCTGCTGTTGAAACAACTGCTGTTAAAGGTATAAAATGGCACAAACCAGGTTAATGGGTGAGTTGCGAATTCAGATCTGAGCACACTGTGGGCGTTTCATAGCAATGAAGCACAACTGGCACCTTTCTGTGAATGGGAAGAGCACTCTTATGTTGCCTGTGATATCCCAGCTCCTCTGGGTGTGTCAGGGATCTGCTGATTGTAGGTCTACATAGTCTTTCTGGAGAGGTGCCATCCAGCGTAAAAAACCAGAATGTAAAATTGGACTGAATGTACAGCCTCTGTCATGTATGCATTCCGGAACTTTTTATGTGCACTGTGCTGTTGTTAACCAAGCATAAGACAGAACAGAGAACACGGAAAAAAGACTGAAGAAATGTTGGCCGGTTACGAAATATTGTAATGCAATATGTATGATGGGTGATCAGGTATAGCTTGATGTATTTTTAAATTATTAAATTGTAGTGTTTCAGGCAGCTTAGCACTGTTGCCTCACAGCCATGGGAACAGGGTTTGAGTCTCTACCATTGGTCTGCGCATGGAATTTGCACATTCTCCCTGTGTTGTCGTAGGGTTTCCCCCAGTTAATTTGGTTTCCCTTAACAGTCCATAACATGCCTAGGTTAATTGGTGTCACCGAATTGCCCATAGGTGTACATGTGTGAATGGATAGTATGTGAGTGTGCCCTGCGATGGGTTAGCACCCCATTCTGGGTTGTTCCCTGCCTTCTCCCTGTAGCCTTTGGGATTGGTGACTCTGAACAGGACAAGTGGGTGAATGGATGGATGGATTGGTGTTTCTTAGATGTCGGCTGTCATTACCCACATGTTTGTGTGTGTGTGTGTGTGTATATATATATATATATATATATATATATATATCATATATATATATATATATATATATATATATATCATATATTACAGAGTTCTTACTTTGCTGGGGCATCATGAAATTTAGGCCTCAGCAAGACCTTTGACTAGACACAGTAGTGAGAACAGAGAGTACAGGACAAAGCAAAACTGAGCCTGAGCAGGACTAAAAAACGTAGAAATTAAGAACATCCCTTGTCCAAGACCTGTAATTTGACAAGTGCTGTTTAGTAGTCCTTTTCACAACTCATCCTAGGCCAGATGTCCATCCAACCACAAATCTACTAACCATGTAACCTGGTAAGGGTTGCAGGGCTAGCCCCATCATATGTATCTGTGTAAATACGATTGGAGACATGATCTCAGCAATAAAACTTTCTTGAATTTTTATCCACAGGCCATATTAATGCTGCTGATATTTCTGTCTAGCTATATATGAATAATAAGTACATGATGTAATAATGATGACTATTGGATTTAAAATTTAATTTTGTTGGGAGTTAGCATTCAACCTTTCATATACACAATAACCACTAATAATTTAATTTAGCTTGTGGTAAACTTTATACAAACATTACAATTGCTATATAACTGTAATGTATTGCAATAACCTATTGACTATGTGTTTGAAATAGGTAACGATATAATTGTTTGTAATTATGGCACAAAAATTTGTATTTATTAAAAATTGTCTGGCATTAGACATCAAGGTTCTATGTCACAATTCATGGTGAAAGAATGGTAGTTACACAGATGACAAAGGTATTCTGCAGTGCTACATACTTCACCATGTATTTACCACAGTAATTAAAATTTTCATATAAAAAGTTATGCATAAATATGTAAGATCTTTATGTAAACTTTTACTTTAGTTGATATTCAGTACTTATATGGCAACAACCATGTGATATTCCAATTTATATAATCTAAAAGGAAGTCCCAATATAATATTCCCCTTGGGACATCATCTTCCTCCCGTGGAGCACTTCTCTTAAAAGTCTTTTGTTACATTTGTACCCATAATGTAAGTGCCTTGTATGGAAAATTGGTAATCCAGTTTCCGAATGACATTAAACTCCGTATGACTTCTTACTCAGAAAAGTAAGATGAACACACAGGAATAGCATTCATTACAAAACTGTGTTCTTTTTGTGTAATTGGAATTTCTCCCTAGCTTCGGAGATGGGTTCTATTACCAAATAAATATGAGTCTTCTCTCTGTCGTGCCATTTTTGAGAACCAATTCATCATAGTTTTGATCAACTTTATGGCCTTCTGGAACTTGTTGATAAAACTGAGTAGATTTAGTGGCAGCAGTGAGGGTGAGAAAATATGTTAATCAGAATAGGAAAAACATATTTAAGAGTTAAAACGTGCATGTGTACACACAACCACATCCACCTTCTCTCTCTCACACACACACACACACACACAGAGCAATGCAGAACAGCACATGCAGGGCTGGTCAGCCCTATCAGTGACATAGGTGGCCACATGCAGCACCAACTTTTGAGGGGGTGTCGACTTGCAAGCCATTTCCACTTTGTTTCGGACTTTGGGTGCTGGTGATGATGCTTGCCTAGGGCCGCATCGGCTAGGATCGGTACTGAGCACATGTGAGATGGGCAGGACTAGATACCTGAGTGACAAATTGTTATGACCAGATGACTGGGTCATCTGGAGGATAACCAGCTGGTCCACAGAGGGAAAAACCATGATCCCCTGACATGGTGTTGAACACCTAAGACTTTCACGCAACACAAGAATGCAGCACAAATCTCAGATGATTATAATTATGGTTATGGGAGTAATGTGCAATGACATACAGTACATCAAGGCCGGCTAAGTATGGAGATGATTAGTCTTAGATCAGACTTGTTGGTCCAACGCATCTCACAGATGCTTGACACATACCCAGCTGTCCACATGATGCAACAGAAGATGGGATTTATTGGACCAAGTGACCTTTATCCATTGTGACAAAATCCAGTTCTGATGCTTGCATGCCCATGGTAGGGGCTTTCAGGAGTGTACATGGTCAGCATGGGTACTCTGACTGGCCTACAACTACAGAGCCTCATATGCAGCAGGGCTCAATGCTTTGTGTGTCATGATACATTACTCCTGTAACCATCATGAAAAGTATCTTACATTTGTGCCTTTCTGTTGACTTAAATGACCTTCAATAATTTTGGGAACATAAATTCCAACCTTTTTTCGCAAAAAAACACTACCTGATCAGTTGATTTTACCTAGCTAACATTACTTTTTACTTAACTAGGTATCTCAGAGTTTTGATCATTGCTACTTCAGTTAACAAAAAGAACAACTTTTTCCACTACAAAACAGGAGTTCATTGTAAATCATTGTAGCCAAAAGATCATCACTGGCTAAACAGGTAGTGCTTCCTTTATGATTGTTAATGAGCCTTCTCCTGGCATCATTTGTAGTTGGCAATTATAAATGATTCTGACATTACAGATTGGTGTAGCTAACCATCTTGATAATTTACCATAATGCATTGATGAGTCTTCATACCCCTAATATGTACTCAATTTTTTCATATATGCACTCTGCATGTACATCTGCAAAAACCTTAGTTTTCAGAAACCTTTAATTTTCACTAGTGCTTATTTTGCCATATAAAGCACATAATTTAATGTTTCTAGGTATAGAGATTCTAGGTATAGAGAAATTGCTAAATAAGTGAATGGATTGTAAATGGCTATCAATGTGGTTAGTTTTATATAATAGCAATGTGGAGGAGCAAATGATAGAAAGCAACTTACAGATTTCCGTCAACTTGTGCTGATTTGAATGGTTGATAAAAAAAAGTGTATATTATTTACTTTGGGCATCGAATGTAAATGCGATCAGATGTTCCTCAATCAGGCGTAATTCAATGTAAGACTGCATAATTCATTACACTGTGTAACATTTCTTACCTAATAATAGATTTTGGAATGCATATGCTTGTTTATAAATATTTGGGTTTTATATTTACATAAACAACCCATAACAAAACTAACTCACTTAAGATCCATTATCATTATCATTACGTAATTACGCATGCACTATTTTGCTCTGTACGACAAGACAAGTTGCTTCTAATTATGATTAAGGACAAGTAATAACTTAACCATAGTTTTGCAGATTTTTTTAGTGTTACAAGGAGAATGTCAAAAACAAGATACTGTAGCACAGCAGTAGCAAAAATTCTGATGTTTGTACGTGTGACAAATACGTAACAATGAAACTGCTATTTAGAATCTTCATTTAGTGTCCCAAATGGCTTTTATGGGCAAAATGTTGAAATAAATAAGTAGGGAATGAGTACATGGAAAATTAACGAAATGTGCTACATCTCTAGGCCACTGATACCAACTGGCTTGGCAATTCAAGTCATGGTTCCTACTCCACCATGAGCCTGCAAAGAAGATCCATTTGGGCAATGACGGCTTCTTCATACAAATTCACTTACAAATAATATTTGATTTCATGCATAATTAGTTTGTCCATCAGCAGGCGTACAGCTTCGCACAGTGGGTGTATCGCCGGCATTGCGGCAGCCTGATGGCACTTTCTTTGGCATAACAGCCAATATGCATTAGAAGAATAGCAGAGTTCCAGGCCAGTGCGTGAGATGAGCTGGAGGTAATTTCCTGACCTGGTCTGGGAGCCGCACCTTTTTGATTCACAAAGCAACTCCAACACTCCATCCGGTGGCAGCTTTCAATTTTTGATAGAGCTCCTGCCCTACGGATTAAACTCACAGACTTAATTATGTTTTAAAATGATATTTTAATTAAATATCAAGGTAAGCAAAAATGGATTTAAAAAATAATTAATCAAACATCAAAAAAATTAAACCTTTTTTTCTGCTTGAGCAGCAGAAAAGTAAGAAGCCTTATTTAGGTCTCTTAGAGATTCAATCTAATTTAATTCTTTCCCCTCTCTAAATAAACAGTCCTAAAACCTTTTTTCATCTGGGGGAGTAGAGATGATAGGGGTAATCAATATTTCTAGCATTTTAATTAAAACCGTTAGTGGAATAAATCCATTTAATTATCAGTTAATGAAATACAAGGTCATTTACCTGACAGCAACTTTGAAGGTAGCTTACTGGTAAAAATGAGGCACAGCAGTCCAATGTCATAGCTGTTTAGCTGCTGTCAAAGCTAAGGTTAAAATCCTTTCAGTTGGTTAACCCCTGGAAGTCCTCTTCCCTGCACTGCTTACTTTCTGTCGCTAGCACTGAACTGACAATATAAGTATGTACTTGTGCTCTCACACCGCATACAGTGGTAATACTGTGCTGCAAAAACCTGCACGTGGTTGGCACCCTATGTATTTCAGATTTTAGCTCAACTTGTCTCAATCATTTGTACTGCATTTGTGCTGGTTAATGCTTTTAAAATATTTGTTTGTGCTGCTTCAGTTTCTGAGATATAAATGTTTCCCTAGTCACATGACACTACCATAAAGTTGTCCCACCCATTTGTGTCCGATTTCATCCAAACCAGTTTCAATTGTTTGTTCCACATTTGTGCCAGTTTGTGCCTTTTAAATTTTAGTTTGTGCTGCAATAGTTTCTGAGATATAAATGTTTGTTTACATGGTGATCTCACCACAGTAGAGTTAACCCCCTATTTGCGTCCAATTTGGACCAAACCAGCCTCAGTTTTTATTTAGCGCTTGTAGTGGTTTGTGTCTTTAAAATTTCCATTTGTGCTGCATTAGTTTCTGAGATATAAATGTTTGTTTATATCAGTTGTTGGTTAAGAATGTTTATTTTTGAGTTATACCTCTTGGTTTATGCTATTGCGTGATCGCTGTATAGAGCTAATGGTCATGATTCACATGTAAACGAAAAATGTGGAAGATTTAATGCTTCCGTGGCAAAGATGTAAACTCAGTCAGCATGAGCCATATACCGTATGTTAGGACTGTGCTGAATTAATTTAGATTCTCAGCTGCTTCTACCACTTTGGGTTTTAATTATGGTGTATAATTTGTATGTCTTGTTATTACTGTCATCATTGCATTATTATTACAAATTTCTTTGGAACTTGTTTCATTTGAGTAGGGATTCACTGATACCGATACCACCATCGGATACTGGGTTGATACTGTGCTAATATGCTCATAGTTGCATTCGTAAAAGTTGCCCAGTACTAAGAACCGATGCCATTTTCATTGTAACATTACATTTAAACTCTTTACTTTTTTTCTTCTTTTTTGCTGCCCAATCAGATTTTGCCATCTAGCAAGAGATTTGTTAACCAGAAACACCTTGGATGGATAAATGCAGAGAAACCTAACGTTGGCAAATTTGGGAATACACGTGGAGGATGTGGACAGACTTTAAGATAAGGAATGATGCCAGAAGTAAAGCAGACTGTAAACTTTGTTCTGCTAAAGTGTCAAAAGAATGAAGGGGCAGCACGTCATTTAACACAAGCAATTTGATTAAACATCTAAAAACACACCATAGTGTTGAGTGCACGGAGTCTGCTAATGCTAGCAGAGAAAGACCGCAAATTCTGGAGAAGCGACAGAAAATGAAATAGAAGCGTTAGTTATATCTAACATAACTAACATAATCTAAGATATAACTAACGCTTCAGGTTCAATCACCAATATAAGTACACTGGGGTGTACGCTTTCTTCGTCTCTATAAATAAACCAAACACTGCCAAGATGACCAGTCACAGTTGTTATAGTTTGCATCACTTCCACGTGTATTTACATTTCTGTGGCGGTGCATGTCAGGCTATGGCGTAGGGTCCAGGGCTATGTCGATTCGACGTGTAATTTGTAATATTTTGTAATATTTTGTTTCTCTATAAAGAACTTTCATGCTGAGAACTGAAAATCTTGATATAAAAGTAATTAAATGTAAATACACACACACATATATATATAAACCCCATTATAAATAATACAGTATATAATGATAAATATATATAATATTATAATGTATAATGCATGTGTTACATTTTGTTTTACAAAGTTAGGAAGGCTTTGTTTAAGGTTTAAGTTAAGTCTGATGTTGCCTTACGCATAAAAGAATTAGAGTTTTTTACCCACAATGTGACAAAAGTCTACAGTTTATTAATCAAACACTGGAATTGGATTGGTACTTGGTATCAGCTGAAAGCCCAGGTTTCGGGACAGAAAAAGTGGGAATGGTGCATCCCTCATTTTGAAGGGGGGGGGGGTGATATGGCAGTACTTCGTCTGTACTTTGGGGTCTCGCCCAAAATTTTTGAGATCGGGGCGGGGGGTCCACTTCAGAGTTTTTACATTAGAAACGTAAATATGAGCTCTACATGGCAATGATGTAATGGCATAAAGCAAGAAGTATGACTCAGAAAAAATAAAAGCACAAACAAAATAATTGAGACTTATTTGGTCCACTCCACCATGATGACATCACAAACTAAACAAACAAAGAAAATGAATGAAAATTTCGGTGGCACAAACCAGCACAAGTGTGACACAAACAACTGAGACCGGTTTGGCCAAAATAATGTAAGACACAATTGGGGCCAATTAACTGTGGTGTCATGTGACCATGTAAACAAACACTTAGAACTCAAAACTAAAGCCAAAGAAACTATAAAATCCAAAACAAAAAATTCAAGGGCACAAATTCAGCACAAGTGATTGAGGTCAGTTTGGTTCAAATCAGATTAATATTTCATATGTTAAGGCAACGCAAATGAAAATTTTAACAGCACAAACCAGCACAAATGTTACACAAGCAAATGAGACCAGTTTGCTTACATTTTCATCATATGGTGGGCCTACTTCTTTAATAATAAATACACAGGTGCTATAATAAATACATTTCTATGCAAAAAAAACACCTAATTGTATACCCTGGACATATGCAAATACATGTGGTTTTGACATGAGTCCGTCGCTGCCATTGATGCTTTGCTTGTTATGACAGTAACTCAAAAACCATTTGGTGGATCTTTTTCAAACATAGTAAAAACATTGTATTGGGACCAACTAGTAATTATTACATTTTAAGATAGAATACCCCAAAATTAAAACAGTGCCACATAGTAATAACAAAAGGGGCAGTTTTCACACTTGATCCCGTTATGGTGATAACTTTTTGATGGACATTTTTCAAACTTTGCAGAGGTATTGTAGGGATGGCACACTGGAAATGATTACATTTTGAGACAGATCTTCCCAAAATTAAAGCAATGCCATTTACAGTATAGCGTCAGCAAAACGAAGGGTGGAGGCAGACGATGTGATAATTCAAAAAGCATCTGATAGATCTTATTACTGCTTAACAAAAACATTATATAGATGAAGATCTACACCTGGGTTTAAATTGCCCATAAAATGAAACAGCAGTACTGTGTGGCAGCAAAAGAATGAAATAGCAACTATAAAAGATGCTTGGGGCCCTACTTTCTACCTGAGCAAAGCGTGATGCACAGTGGGTTGTGGTGGCTTAATGATTAGCGAAACGCACTTGTAATTGAAAGGCTGCATGTTCGAATCCCTGACCAGCAAGGCACCACTCTGAGGTACCCTGAGCAAAGTACTGTCCCCAAGCACTGCTTCCTGGGTGCTAAATTAACTGCCCCCTGCTATGTCACATTGTCACATATGGATTAAATGCAGAGAACACATTTCTTTGTTGTGTGCTGTGGTGTGTCAACAACGACAATTTATCACTAAATAAAATAAAATTTACTAAATAAATACTTTTGTACCAGCACATTGCTCATTTTCAAAAATGATTTTGCCCCCACTTTCCACTTGTAGGAGTGATGTTTTTTAACTGAGGCGTGGCTGGGCACATTGTCACCACATACCTATTTTAAAACAGCGAAATGATATGCTTTTGACCAGCAAAATCTAAGTCTAAAATCAGTGGTGCATTATTAAACGGTATTTAAGCGGCGCTTTTTAGAAACACTCATTATTAACACACATGTATGCACTCGAGGTGCACTAATGGGTTTTTTTAATTCAATTTATTTTAATTTATATATGTTTTATTATAGAGTACATCTGGTCCTTTCATGTAATCATACTTTTTAATGAATCACCAAAAGAAAGACAATATATATTAATTAAAGAAGAAACCATATCATTAAAAAATCTTTCAAGTTCAAAATTAAGCATGTACTATATTTGAAAGGACATTTGGATTGCTGAAAATGCATTTAAGGTGGAACATTACAAAATAGCCATCAGAAGGTCATGGCATTGTTTGTGGCACGCTGTATGTTGCATAACATTGCCATGCGTGATGGATATCTGTTGGACATAAATTAGCAAACATAATAGGACTTTAGAAGGCATGTTGCTGAACTATATGTGCTGATGCCAACAAAGGAGTGTACGGCAACAGCAGAAGGAGTAAGGAGGGATCAGCTGGCAGAAGAGTTGAATCGTCTGTAGCCCAGTAAGGAATCTAAATTGCCTTTTATTTGAACAACTTAAAAACCGTAGGTTGTGTTTTGTTTGAACAAAGATTGCACTCTTATTTATATTTTGTGAACTGCAGACCCAAGATTAAAAAAAAAAATAGCCAAGTATAATTAAGTCCCCTTTCCCAGCCACTGTGCTTGTTCAGCAGTGAGCTTCTTCTCACATCATTTTGCTGCTTTTGGCACTGAGTAGTTGATCTAATGATGTAAGTAAACAAGGGCACACTCGCTACTTCCTCATCCCATGCCTGCTTCACTTCGAAAGGCTTAGGTGGAACAGTGGTGGATGGTCAAAATAGAGTCATAGGTCTTGTGAATACAGTAACTCTAAAATTATTTTATGGATCTTTTTCATACTTTGCAGGCACATTGTAGAGGTGACAAACTGGAAGTGGTCAAATTTTTAGAGAGATTTCCCCAGAATTAAAACAGTGCCACATAATGATACCAACAACAGTAGTATCAGACATTTGATCCTATTAGCGTAATAACTGGAACAGTATTGGATCTTGTTCAACTCTTGCAGACATGTTTTAAGGGTGAAGGTCTGGACCTGATCAAATTTTGAGAAAAATCTCATTAAAAATTGAAACAACAGCGCTTGACACCAAAATAAAGGATAAGATAATTAGAGGCTTATCCTTGTGAATAGGATCAAGCTATTTGTTATTATTACCGTATTTACTGTATTTGAGGGATGTTATCACCACATCATAAAAACATTGTATGGATGAAAATCTATACCTGAAAATATACACCTCAAATCACCTCAGAACTGAAAATTTGTATCTCAAGACAGAGGGCAGCTGATAGCGAAAATGGAGGCTGCAGCCACCATCTTGTGAACACAGCCATCTGCCATCTAAACTTATTCCATGGATATTTTGGCAGACTTCCCAGGAACATTGTATGGGTCAATGATTATAAAACTGTGGGGCGCGAGATGATTTTCTGAATATTCTATAATAATGTTTATATTGATTTTTTGTCACTAGCCTTCCTGTTCAGAAAATTTTATCCACAGCAGTCTGGTAGGGAGAGGTGTGGATAGTGTGTAAGGTAGGGTTTGTAATATTTTCTTTAGATTGTGGTATTTTAGTTTGGTAAAATTTATCATGGACGACCTCCCCTGGCTTGACTGAATTTATCATGGGGGAGTTTAATCATGTCACTTTGTGTGTGTGTGTGTGTCTGAGTATGTCTTAAAAAGAGATTCATTACCCAGTTTGAACCTTTCAAAGCATGTGTTCAGACATCAGGCAAGATAAAGGCCCTTGTTCACCAGCATTCCTTGTTGAGTTTTGGACAAGGAATTAGTATAGCCTATTGTAAATGAAAGCACCAAGAATTAAAATACTTTGATTTGTAAATACTATTCTTTGTTGGTGGTATCTAATCCCATGTATAGGCCTATACTGTAAATAAGAACATTCATTTTTGTATATTGTGGGGTCGCCCCATATTGAAAAATAAAATGCTGTGCAAAACAGAAATAAATATAATAGAAATATTTATTCAATAATTCATTTTCCACTGCATATCAGGGGCCAGATTGTGGTGGCAGTAGTCCAAGCAAGGAGGCCCAGACCTCCCTCTCCCCAGCCACCTCCAGCTCCTCCAGGGGAATACTAAACATATAAACAATATAAATGACATTTTCAGTAATGGACATTAAAATATACACAAAGGAATATAAGTACCAATGTAATTGGTGGAGAAAGATTCTGCAAATTGTCATATAATGGAATGTTCAATAAATGAATAAGTACACGTTCAGACCTACATATCGCAATAAAACCTCAGAGCATTTAGGTAAAAACAAGCTTGCAGTATTAACTGTCATTTTTCCAGGTGATCCATCCAGTACTTCTAGAAATTGTATAGGTTGGTGAGTGTGGAACGAGTATTGCTTAGATAGGCGGAGCGAGTGACACGATAATTTGGGGTATCCAGTTTAGTATATAGTATATGCTTTGTATATGCATTATATATAGTACTCTGATTATAATGTTTGACTAGAAGCACATTTAAAAAAAAATTAGTTAGCTTGTTAACTGTTAACTATTTTTATTAGTTACAGTTAGCAGTGTGAAAAAAGACCGAAAATGGGTGGGGCTCTTTTCCTGCATGTTTTTTACTCTTTTTGATTATTGCAGTGTAGTAAATATCCACCTTGTTACAGTAGAAATCTTACATTATTGAAATCTCCATTCATAATTTATCTGTGTCCTTGTCACCAAGGAAAGTCTCTTCAGCCATTCACTCCACCAAGCCCCACAACAGATTTGATTTCATACTCGACTCTCTTGAGCTGTACGAACAATAACAGGAGTGGCTTCAGCTGGCTGGAACAAATACATAAAGTAATAAATAGAGATACAATGGAGCAGAGAAATCGAATTTAACTTGGCCTGAAGCACTTACCTGGAATGTGTATATAATGTTACCAGACATTTGTCATTGGGAGTCATTTTGGAGTTTCGTCCTACTGTTAATGAAATAGTAAACTCGACTCTTTACATTACGTTCCAGCTTTATGCATTGATCTTTACAATTGCTTCTTTGTCTTACTCCTAAAATCAATTTCCTCCTGTGATTGCCACAAAGAGCACCACAACCTTTTTAAAAGCAGTTGCTGAATGCATTATTTTTTTCCATTGTTCCCATTCTTCCTTGGTATCATACCACTGTTGCCATCACAGCTTACAACTTACATTACAAACATATGTAATGACATTTGTTCCTGTTGAAAAAGTCAAGCAAAAAAAATCTAAACAAGCATCAACTCTGCAAAAGAACAGTGGAGTCAGTGCTGGAGGCCAAGACTTACAGTATGTGATTCAGTCTGCTTTGTGGAACTGTTTTTATGGGTTTTTTTTTTTTACCATAAATACAATTACACAATATTTAGTCTAATATCATTAGGCTATCTGCTAAATAACTTGAAATTCTTCATTGTTTTAGATGACAGTGTAATGTAAACTTTGATGTTTATACATTATGGTTAAAGTATGGGGAAATGTGTGTCAACCTAGCTAAATATTAACACTTTACTTTGTTTCCGCTTATGTTGTATGTTTTCAAACTCAGCCATAAGAGATTCATTCTGTCCTCTATCAGATGTAGTTTATGAGCAATGAAAAAGAGGAATGCTAAAAGTTTTTCTTTTATGATAAAATTGACTTTCCTGTGGCGTTTTTATTTAACCTGAATCGCGTCAGTAAAAAATGTTAGTTGGGCAAATTGTAATCTATAAAATATGCATGTCACTTTTGATAAAGTGGTTTTCCCATTAGAGAGAATTTAGCAATAGTCAGCCCATTGCAGTGTCCCAGGGAAAGAGTAATGCTCATTTTGCTCGCAAATATTTGCCTTTTTATCAGTTTCACCAAAATTAACTTTGAAACTGTACATCCATTCACTCACTACACCTAAAAGCCACCAATTTCCTTTTCCCTAACATAAAAGCAGACTCGGTGAGGTAGCTCAGATAGCAGCTTTCTCAGAATTAGCAATAAGATCAGATTTTTTATGTTACTTAATTATTTCCTAATTAAAGTTTGCATGTTAATTAAAATTGTGGATAATGTTAATTACCTATATTAATGGATTCTCATGTAACACCTGCCTGAAGCAATTGGCTCAGTTTTCAAAATATCTTCATCTAAGCTGCTTGCTGGATGTCGCCCATTCTTTCAAAATATGTCACAAAATTAGAGTCAGACAGGCTTTTGCAGCAGGTTGCTGTGAAAATTTTCGTACAGCGATTTTAATTTCATGATTCATTTCAAAGACCAAAAGGAGAAATGGGTTTTGGATGGGGGCTGGGGAATGTCTCATGTTTTATCGTTTCTCAATAATTTTGTGTTCAGTTCCCCCTTCACATTTTTCGTTAAGATGGGTACTTGGGCCTAGCTGTGCAAAACAGTACAATATTAAATCACAGGGTGTTATTACATTTAAAATGAAGATAATCACACAATCAATATCACCTCCACCTCCATAATCAGTACTATGAATGCTGTCCAGGAGGACCGTCACCTGAGTCCTCACTACAGCAAGACGTCTCTGGCTGTTTAGACTTTTTGGAAGCAAGGATCAGCGATTAAATGTCACCTTTCAGCAACAAAATTAAATAAGAAGCAGCAATTTGGCTCCTAGCAATTGCTAATTTCACGCCCTGATAAGTGTTGCAGGAGCTAAACCATCCAGACTCCCTCAGATATTTCTTAAAGGTACAGGAACATCTGTTAGCACCCGCAGGCCTAGTCTTCTGTTCATCAGTGTACTCTCAGAGCTTTTTAGACTTATTGTCTGGTATAAGACCATGACAGACATCAAAAACAACATGACAGTGACCAGCTACTAAAGTACCTCACTGATGTTTTCTGTTAAATATATACTGTGGTCCCCTCATATCCATGGGTGATATGTTCTAAGACCTACCACAGATGTCTGAAAACACAGATAATAATGAACAATCCCAGGGTTCCATATATAATGAGATTTTCTGGTATTTACATATGGTTAATTGACAAATTGCACACTGTAAGACATTACCAACACTAAATGCAATAATAATAAAATACATTGTAAATTATTGTGCAGTACAGTGCTCTCACTCTCAAATGAAAGAGATTTTGACGTTGTAGCCAAATTCTCAAGAGATGGTAGAACAATATAAAAATATTATGTGTCAATCGACAGAGCAATGCAAATCATGTTTTTTTATACATTTTTATAATACAAACACTGCAATAACGCTGCAGTGAATGTGATGTGCAAGAACATTAGAGGCAAACTGGATGAACGGTCTGTAGGGAAACATGGGCAAGGAGACAAATAAAAGATGAGGTATGTACTGGGCGAGACTGGGCTGGTGGATTTCACCATATTGCACAGTTTGAAACTTATGAACTGTTTATTTCTAGAATTTTTATTTTTCTTAATTTTTTTACAGTCCTCTCAGTGGCAGTTCTACACCATTTCAACTGGGGTGGGGGGCAGACTAAGGCCATTTGCTCTGTTAGGGGGGACAGATGCATTTCACCTTAATGTCCTCCAAGTATTACTTATACTAGATTGCCAGCATTAAGAAGCAAAAGACAATTTTGAAAACCAATAAACTATTTATGCAGTCCTTTGCAGTCACATTTTACAGTTTTTACAAATATTTAACTCACTGTGATTTCTTGTTTTTTCTGTCATTAACTGCGTTTTTCAGCAACTGAAGTGACTCATCCACACAGGGCCATCAAGAAATTGTGCTTATATTTGTGTTTTTTCATACTGTATTTAGGGAGGGCATGGGGGGGGGGTAAGCATATTATCATGGGGGCACTGTCCCGGTTCCCCCCTTGTATTCTTTATTCTTTTCAAATGAAGGCAAAGGAAAATTAGTGCAGTCACTAGGTCAAGTTCTATGCCGTCACCCTCCCCCCATTTCATCAGAGAGCACTTCTAGAAACAAGAAGACCTGTCAGAGTAACAGGTTCTACATGGGTCATTACATCTCAACTGCCATGCTCAGCCTGATGGCCTACTGATGCTTCTCACAATGTTAATTTCTTTTCAGTGTGTAATCCTGCTATTATCCATCCATCCATTTTCCAAACCGCTTATCCTACTGGGTCGCGGGGGGTCCGGAGCCTATCCCGGAAGCAATGGGCACGAGGCAGGGAACAACCCACGATGGGGGGCCAGCCCATCACAGGGCACACTCACACACCATTCACTCACGCATGCACACCTACGTGCAATTTAGTAACTCCAATTAGCCTCAGTTTTTGGACTGTGGGGGGAAACCGGAGTACCCGGAGGAAACCCCATGACGACATGGGGAGAACATGCAAACTCCACACACATGTGACCCAGGCGGAGTCTCGAACCCAGGTCCCAGAGGTGTGTGGCAACAGTGCTAACCACTGCTCCACCATGCCGCCCCCCTGCTATTATTGCAGGTGAATTATACACTACATCACTGGAGATAAGAAAAAAGGCTGTTGACATCTACAATTCTGTGTATGTGGCCAGCAAAGAGGGTAACAGTGTGTCACCCTGCAATACATACTATGAGTCAATCATTTCTTCTGCAGTTTGTCCCTTTTTCTCGTTGTTGAAAATATGCTTCATAAAGTAGAAGTCCTTCAGTTTTGTTTCGCAAAATGCATCAAGGTCATTTATGCCACTATCTTTTAAGTAGACTTTTTATACAGTTCTTACAGATTTCAGAAGGAACGTCGACCTTTCTCACACATGGCTCCAATAATAATATCATCATTTTTGCCAGTAAAATCTAAAAGTTCATGTCCAAGAGATAATACCACTTACTAAATCCAGAGTTTATAGCCAGTTCTATCAAGGTAATAGTTTAAAAATAAGTTTCATGTTTCCAGTGGTTCCTTCAGAGACCTCTGCTCTTTTGGAATCCCACTTCAATATATTTTTTAAATTGAATTGACATGATGGAAAATACTTGTAATATTACGCAGTATACAAACAGTCTCTCGTTACCTGTTTCAGGAATCAGTATTTCATGTCATGAGGCTGCAGCAGATTAACTTAATATTTCACTCTGTACTGACCGGCCTGTCTGGAGAGCGGTTTGGGGAGTTTTAGGCCTTCTGTGGAGAGTGTGAATTTATAAGATCCTGTGACAGAGTTGTTTACTGTTCACGGCTCCCTTTCAGTCCACACAAGCATGGTTAAATTTATTTTCTGAGCATGCATTCTCTCCTGTCTGATCTAGGCATGGCACATCAGAACTACCCTGATGGGAGAAATTTCAAACAAGTCGGCACATGTACTGGGTGTTTTGAACCCAAGTAGTGCAACACAGGTGGAGGTACAACTCCCTACAGTTTTCAATTTACAATGATGCTGCCTGCATTCCAAAAACACACTAAAAATAAATAAAAGATATGTTATGTCACATTCCATAAATATACAATTTAAGAAGAACTTCTAGTTCCAACATCGACCATTCCCAACCTGACTAGTGTTCACTAGAGACATATTTCTTCACGTAATTTATATTACTCCTCAGCTGGTTCAAATGAAGCTTGTCTCCTGTGCGCTGGCATCCACAAAAGTCTTTTTGGATTTTTTTTTGTGCATTTTTTTCCCTGAAGAAAGAAAAACAGAGCATTAAGCAATTCTGTTTTGATTTTCTAAAGATTCATATAAATTTGCTCTTTGGATTTATTTGAACCGTATGTCCACCAGCTGAGCCGAAAATCACACAAAAAAAATCTGTCTTAAGGTCCTTCTACCCATCTATATTGTAAACATTAACAGGAGGACTACTGAAAGTTAACTTTCTTAGAGAGGAACAACTATGTTTTCAAAGTACTGTACAAGCATTACCAAATTTTCACTGGTCCTGATTTATGATTTTTGGTTGCACATTGTGATTTAGCTGTCATGACTTGATCAGTCAATGATCAATCTCTGCTTGGTGGTTATTCTTAATTAATTAACCAATTAATTAACTAATTAACCATTCCCCTTAAAAAGCCTGGTGCACCAGCCCCTTAAATTGCTATTGTAACAGCGGATTTACCTGGTAGTAGAATTGCTTCTCTACAGAAGAAACAGATCAGTTCATGCATGAAGTGAAACATCTACAGAGACCATGTATAGTTGTGGTCAAAAGCTTTTGAGAATGACACAAATATAAATTTTCACAAAGTCTGCTGCCTCAGTTTTTATGATGGCAATTTGCATAAACTCCAGAATGTTATGAAGAGTGGTCAGATGAATTGCAATTAATTGTAAAGTCCCTCTTTGCCATGAAAATGAACTTAATCCCAAAAAACCAATTTTCACTGCATTTCAAACCTCCAACAAAGGGACCTGCTGACATAATTTCAGTGATTCTTTCGTGAATACAGGTGAGAGGGTTGACCAAGACAAAGCTGGAGATCAGTGTCATGCTGATTGAGTTAGAATAGCAGACTGGATGCTTTAAAAGGAGGGTGGTGCTTGAAATCATTGGTCTTCCTCTGTTAACTATGGTTACCTGCAAGGACACATGCAGTCATCATTGTTTTACAAAAAAAGGGCTTCACAGGCAAGGATGTTGCTAGTTACTGTAGATTGCACCTAAAGCAACCATTTATTGGATTATCAAGAGCTTCAAGGTGAGAGGTTCAATTGTTGTGAAGAAGATTTCAGGGCGCCTAAGAAAGTCCAGCAAGCACCAGGACCGTCTCCTAAAGTTGATTCAGCGGCGGGATCAGGGCACCACCAGTGCAGAACTTGCTCAGAAATGGCAGCAGACAGGTGTGAGTTTATGTGCACGCACAGAGAGGCGAAGACTTTTGGAGGATGGCCTGGTGTCAAAAAGGGCAGCAAAGAAGCCACTTCTCTCCAAGAAAAACATCAGGGACAGATTGATATTCTGCAAAAGGTACAGGGATTGGACTGCTGAGGACTGGGATAAAGTCATTTTCTCTGATTAATCCCTTTTCCCAATTTTTGGTGCATCAGTAAAAAAGGTTGTCCAGAGAAGAAAAGGTGAGGGCTACCATCAGTCTTGTGTCATGCCAACAATAAATCAACCTGAAACCATTCATGTGTGGGGTTGCTTCTCAGCCAAGGGAGTGGGCTCATTCACAATTTTGCCTAAACACAGCCATGAATAAAGAATGGTACCAAAACATCCTCTGAGAGCAACTTCTCCAAACCCAAGAACAGTTTGGTGATGAACAATGCCTTTTCCAGCATGATGGAGCACTGTGCCATAAGGAAAAAGTGATAACTAAGTGGCTCGGGGAAGAAAACATCGACATTTTGGGTCCGTGACCAGGAAACTCCCCAGACATTAATCCCATTGAGAACTTGTGGTCAATCCTCAAGAGGCGGGTGGACAAACAAAAACCCGCAAATTCTGACAAACTAAGCATTGATTATGCAAAAATGGGCTGCCATCATTCAGGATTTAGCCCAGAAGTTGATCAACAACATTCATTCAACAACAACAACAGGGCGAATTGCAGAGGCCAATATTGCAAATATTGAATCTTTGAATAAACTTAATGTAATTGTTAATAAAAGCCTTTGAGACTTATGAAATGCTTGTAATTCTACTTCTGTATAGTGTAGAGACGTCTGACAAAAAGATCTACATACACTGAAGTAGCAAACTTTGTGAAAACCAAAACTTGTCATTCTCAAAACCTTTGGCTACGAGTACGGCACAGCAGGATTCCACCAAAGTAGAGGTCTGCATTAACTTTTTGGAGCAAGAAATGAATTAAGATAAATAAGTGTTGCTCAAATGTGTTTTTTGTTATTTTATCAAACTATTAGTTATGTTCATGAGTGAAAAGAAAGCTACACTCAATTTTTCACTGAATTAAAGAAAAATAGGCTGCTATGCCTAATTGGGTTTTTACACAGCCAGCCTATCCTGGAAATTTCAGAAGGACGTTAGCATTTTGAAAGTCCCTCGTCACTCTCATGAGCACTCAGCTAGTGATGGTAGAGCCAGCATGAATATCTTTAATGCTCAAGGATGCAAGTATCTGCTTAACGAAAAGTGAATATAAAACTATTTAACTACCTGATGTAAAATTAAGTAAGGGGAAATAAAATATTTGGCAGTCCTTGTTATTGTAAGTAACAACAATGGGAACCACTTGCCTTTTGCCCGTTGGGACAAATGCAACAAAGTGCTATCATACATGTCTGGCACTTCAGGGTCATGTGTGTTCAGTTTTAAGACTATAGGCTGGTCGGACTATACTGACATTCACTGCAAGTGCAAGCAAATCAAGTGACAACTACACTAAAATCTGAAACAACACATAAACGTGAATTTTTTGCAGATCTATAGACCTATTATTGCAAACATTGTTGCAGGTAAAACATGCCGATATGTATAACTAACCTACAATTATGTAAAAAATGTAACCTGCTTAACTGTTAAATGTTTAACTTATCCTGTTTGTTGAGGCTACAGACTTCTCTTTATGTTTGAAATAACCATAGTGAAACAAAACATATTCCTTTGTGGGTGGGAACTAGATGAGACTTATAAGATGCAGGCAGGAGCGGAAGAAAACATTTTACAAAATATATAATTATTTTACATTAAACACCTGCAACCATACAAATAAACCACAAGTGTTATGCAGCACTGCTGGCTGAAGATCTGGGGACAAACCATTTTGACAGATTTAAAAAAAATCTTGATGTACACATTAATCTGTAGGGTTGGGAATCACTAGTCACCTCCCAGTAAGATATTGTCATGATTCCTAGATGCCGAATCCGTAGTTATTGTTGTTCTGTAAGTATTGCGATTCTACACTCAGTGACAAAAAAAAGTTAAGCACCCAGACAGAGTGGTGGAAATGAATGAATGAATCTGCACATGGTGAAAGGTCATGTGACTATATTGCAATGATTATAATATCAGATTAAACAGACAACAGAGTTGGCAGCATGGGCACATTGCTGGTCCCATGTCAGTAGGGTGTGGCACATGCAGTAATAAGGGGCAGAAGGGAGTCGTATAGCCATCATATCCTCTCCCGTGGCAAGTCGGCCCACCGCTGTTGTAACTGGCCTTCAAGATCCTGCAGGTTGGCACTGGGTCTGAGTTCGATTGGGAAAAGATCAGGGGACCTGGCTAGACTTGGGAGGACCTGAACATGACGCAGGCAGTCCATAGACACACGTTCCATGTGTGGACAGGTATTGTCTTGTTGAAAAACTGTACCAGGATGCTGTCTCAGGAGGGGTAAACATGCGTACACAGGATATCACTGATGTAGCACATCAGTGTGCTGTCAGGGTCCTCAGGTAAACTAACTGAGATTACTTGAAGTCATACCCTATGACTCCCTACACCATGATACGAGGAGTAATGCCAGTGTGTCTCTCCACAACATTGGCAGAATGGTCCTCTCCCCTCGCTGCCGCCTTACATGCACACAACGGTCATCCATGGTAATGTAGAACCAAGATCCATCGCTGAACATGGTATGATGCCACTCGTCATCAGTCCATGCTTCCTGGTTATGGCATCACTCCAAAGGCAGCCATCTCTATGCTGGTGTTAACGGCAGCCTACGCATGGAATGATGAGCTCATAATCTGGATGATGCCAACGGTATTAACCGTTTCTATGATTGTACATTATTGTCCCTCGTGTTTGTTGGGAAAAAGAGGGAGTAAAGAATGCAAACACTTTGGAATGCATTTGCTTTCTATGCAATACATGAGGACTCGTTCCCAAAACACGTGAAAAAATAAATAACCGCAGTACCATTCATTGTGCTTTTCATCACGTTTTTTTGGCCTCCCTAGTGTGAACATACCATTCGTCTAAAATCCAGCACACATAACAACCATGCGCGTATATGCACTGGCCAGTAGAGAACCCATCCTCTTTATGCGCTCGAGTCTGCACAACACTCGCTCGCTCAGTGTTAAATTACTGTTAAATATGAGGCACCAAACTGGACAAAAGCCTTGTGAAAATCACGAGAGGGAATGAATGTACACAAGAGATGTTGGAAGTGTGCGCAAGTATACGACTTGGCGCGCGAGAGATGTTGAGGGTGCACGCGAGCAAACGACTTAACGCACCAGAGATGTTGGAG
Organism: Brienomyrus brachyistius; assembly: GCF_023856365.1. Lineage (NCBI taxonomy): Eukaryota > Metazoa > Chordata > Actinopteri > Osteoglossiformes > Mormyridae > Brienomyrus > Brienomyrus brachyistius. Next base: position 6,017,813 of record NC_064546.1, on the reverse strand, counting down.
GTGCATACAAGCAAACGACTACCGCGTTTGAGCAAACAAATGTACGTGAAAGATAATGAAAGTTCATGAGAGAACGAGTTATAGTGCTAGAGAGAGGATGAGTTTTATGGAATGCCAAAATGAGATAAATTAATATATCTATAAATAAATAATGATTAAATAAATATTTCAATAATTAAATGTGTCTTTTAATTTTTAAGTAATTCTGTAAAATATACTGACGTTTTATTACCCAATATTCAGTTAATAAATATACAAATATCAATTTGATGGCAAACTACCTGAGACATAAATAAAAAGAAAAAAATGAGTTAGAATGACCATCCCCTTATATTGATCAGCTTCATGCAGACGTGATAACTGTTTCCACTCTAGTATATTTAAACATATGTTTGACATATATGTCTGCATAACCAAGCGTAACCAAGATGTGGAGCCCACTTGACCATAACGCAGGTACTGTATGCGTACAGCCGAAAGTAGCTCCTGTATCAGAATGGGGTGAGTGTATATGATGCCAACCAGTAGTTTGGAAGCTTTAATGGTCCCAAAGTCTTACGATGTTGAAGATGAACATGTTTACACATTCATTTTTGTCATCTTAAGACGTACAAATTTGACATGTTGATTCAAAGGGTTTTGACCCTAATGGCGCTCCATAGTATTTACTGTGTCCAGAGAGTAAAAAAATGCTGTCGACACATATTGTCTCACGGCTTATACCCTGACAACGTTCTTTATTTTCGATGTTTTTTAATGCAACTAATTCTGACTTCACTATGAAGACATTTACGAAACACTTCCATATCCATTCCCCCTCAAAGTGATTGACAGAGTGCACCATTATTATGAAAATAAGCATTAAACAAAATGGTCATTTGCAATTAAATCAATGTGAAAAGTTTAACTTCATTGTTAAGTATAATTTGAATTATTTAATCATATTTGCATTTTGTAAAATTATATTTTTAATAATAACTAATGAAAATCACAACAATATTACAAAATACAATTTAAAGATATCGGTAGAAGACAAATGTTATACGAAACATAATACCTTTAAGGAAATACTTAAAAATAACTGGACACAATTAGGTCTACTGAAATATATATATATTCAATTTATTTATTTATAGATCATTTATTTATTTTGAGTATTATGGCGTTCCTTTGAACTCATCCTCTCCCACACACTTTTGTTTGCTCTCGCATACCTTCAGCATCTCTTGCGTGGTAGTGTGTGTGAGCAAACACCTTATCAACATCTGTCGCGTACATACATATTGTTTCTTCTCACGATTATTGCTTGCCTTTTGTCCAGTTTGCAACATTACATGCAACATATACGTGCACATGATTCGGATTCTGAGACTAACGCAGAGTGAGCGAGTGTTGTGCAGACGCAAGCATGTAGAGAGGATGGCTTTTCTGCTGGCATGCACATATGCATGTGTGGTTTTTATGTGCGCAGGTTTTGAGATCAGTTCTCTTGAAAGCCAAAGTTCCATCCATCAATCCATCCATCTTCCAAACCGCTTATCCTATTGGGTCGCGGGGGGTCCGGAGCCTATCCCGGAAGCAATGGGCACAAGGCAGGGAACAACCCAGGATGGGGGGCCAGCCCATCGCAGGGCACACTCACACACCATTCACTCATGCATGCACTCCTATGGGCAATTTAGCAACTCCAATTAGCCTCAGCATGTTTTTGGACTGTGGGGGGAAACCGGAGTACCCGGAGGAAACCCCACGACGACAAGGGGAGAACATGCAAACTCCACACACATGTGACCCAGGCGAAGACTCGAACCCGGGTCCCAGAGGTGTGAGGCAACAGTGCTAACCACCATGCCGTCCCCAAAGTTCCTCCATACATTGGATTTAATCCTGCATTCGAAGTCAGAGAAAAATGTCATGAAAACTTCCTATCGGAAATACACCCCTTTTCCGATGTGATGTTGTTGTACGAAATTCCTTTGTGTTGTCATTTCAACATGGTGGCTTACACAGTCAGCAGTGTAATGGTTAGGGAGTTTAGAGAATATCATATCATGAACATTAACAGTATCCTTGCATGCAATATAAATATTATTACCAGACTTGTTAGTGTCTTCTATTTGTTTGTGATTTGTTTGACTGTTAAAAAAAGAATCTATTGAAAAGCTTTTAATGTGATTTGACTGGTTAATATTTCTGATTTGTTTGCCTCTCGAAAAAGAAGAATATTGCTTCGAAACTAATTTATTAACCTTTTAAATTGTCCTTCCATGAGCTTTTTGTGCTCAGACAACAACAAGAAAAGTATGTTTGTTTCGAGATGTGTAGCTTGAACAGGAGACGAATGTGACATCACATACCTTGAAATTTTCAACTTCGCCAAGATAATCAAATGCAACCATACATTCTTTTCCTCTCACGATTTTTGCTCAGCTTTTGTCCGGATTGACGCCTCATATGTATGTGCGTGGTTCAGGTTCTGAGACTAACTTAACGCCAAGCGAGCAAGTGAGTGTCGTGCAGATGCAAGCACGTAGGGAGGATGGGTTTTCTGCTGGAGAACGCATAAGCATGCCTGTTTTTTATGTGTGTGGGTTTTGAGACTAATTACATGCCATACCAGTTTACCATTTAAATTTTGAAAGCCAAAGTTCTTCCATACTGTGGAGGAGCAGCATGAATTTCTGCTTTGTTGGCCACCATTCCTGTTGCTGAACAAAGTTAGAAAGTAACTCCTGTCTCCTACTTGCATACTGGGATGCTGTGCTGTCTGTCAATGTGGGACTAGTTTAGAACCTCGAAACTTACATCCTGAAACTGCTGGTCAAGAACTGTTGGCGTAGAACTGCAGTGACATATGTTAGTGTGACTCTGCGAAAGGATGATATTGGGTGTTATGTCCGTCATACCGTGCGTTTCAGACTGTGTGTTTTAGATCATTAAAATAGGGCCCCTAAAGTAGCAGCCTTTTAGTTACATACTACATTCACCTCAAATTTTTACAGAGCTGGAGTATTAAATGCCAGATATATGTGAATGAAAAAGAAGAAGAAAAAAAAACAGCTAAAGAACTGGTCACTGAATTTGATACTCTGGTAATCTTCCGTTTCCACACTTGTTAAAAAAAACACATTGCAATAAAAAATGCATTGTCGTCAAGCAAATATTTTGTGTTTAAACATTAGTTACGCCTTAGATATATAGCCAGTTAGATTATATACCATACATTGTTCCAAAGCAAAATTAGTTTTTATTATCTTGAAAGTTTCCTAAATATTCTGTCTATAGTGCAGTTAAATACCAACTCTATTACACCAGTTACATGCAGAGTGACATCTTATATGTTTCAGAGAACCAAAACTGGTCCCACTGACTTTCATATCCAGGTTACCAATGTGGCATCACTGTAAAATTAGGCCTATATTCTGAGAGAAAATGTCCACTTTATTTTCAACTACAATCTGAAAAATCTGTGAAAGTTCTTTAGTCTCCTTTATTCAGTTGGTCCTGTTTTATGTTTTCTATACTAGGTGAGTGATAATTAGAGCTGGATTTTTGGCCGTTGGTTTTGTTGATGTTGCTCAAAGAAGAAAGGGCAAGGGGCAGATCTTCTTAGAAGTGTGTATAAATTATTGATGTTTACATTTTGTTATTCTCTGGCTTGATATCAGGAGCTTTAAAATGCTCAAAACATTCATGTGTGAACTGAAGAGAAAGGGAAATGCAAATGATGACATCTCTCTTTTGCGGCTGATTGACAGTTCCAACCAACACATGAGTCCCTAGAGACATTTATGCCAAGGACTTTGCTGTGGTTTTGTAAATTAGAGCTGGCATATACACGAAAAGCCTAAATTTACTTGATTCAGCAAATTTTCAAATGGAGCCCCTTCCCAAGCATCCACAGAGACACTCTTGAGATAGAAGTAAGTATTCATCAAATGATCAACATTTATATTGATTTCAGTGTGCATTAGCAGTTTAAAGGCAGTAGTGTTTTGACACTGCAAGCGCAGGTTTGAATGATTCTGTTTGAAATGTGAATAAGCGATGCGTGTCTCCCAGGCTGCCGTCTGCATATCAGAATAAGCAGGGTGAACGGAGGCTCATAGCAAATGATAGCCAACCTTGCAGTGCTTCACATTTTTTGGCAGACATTTTGGGTGATGCTTAATGGCATTTATGAAAGGATGTTTTTTCTCTAGAAATAGGCCACTTTGGGCATTGATGGTAGCAGTGAACTTTCCCCCCTCACCCCTAAGTTGAACATTCACACAGTATGGTAAATAAACAAGTCAAATCCTTACATTTTATTTGGGGATTTTCAGGATTGCTCAGTACTAATGTACAACCATAATCTTCTCAATAGAGTACAAGAAGGTTACAGTTGTTTATTTTTGGTAAACACCGTTGGATGATTAGTACACCCTAAGCCGCCAAAGGTGCTTTAGCATGTGGAACCTTTGTCATAAACGCAGTGCATTTAGAATTTTTCTGTAGTAGTTAATATTACATCCCATGAGCCTGCCATGCGAATATTAAAACGTTAAAAAGACTCATTACTTCCAGCTCAAGAAAAAGTCAATAGTTCAAAAAAATAATAATTAAATGAATTGCAGTTGTATGCTAGTACTGTATGTCATTTGCATAATTCACTCTATCTATCTATCTATCTATCTATCTATCTATCTATCTATCTATCTATCTATCTATCTATCTATCTATCATTTTATTTATTGGTAAATTTTGATTGAATAAACTCATTAGGTCAAAGGGAAACTGTGCACCGTTACAATGGAGCCGTCTCACTGTCATGATGCACAAGGTGCCTGGAGTAAATTGCTTCTGTCTGTAGACTGCGATTGAGTAATTAGGATCCTGACATGGCATCTACGCGCTGGCAAAATGAGGGCGAATGAAAGCGAAATCCTCTGAGGGGGTAGAGAGAATTCCACACTGTTTGCTGCTAATTTTCTGGAGCTCCTAGTTAGGTTCATTCTATTCCCTCTAAATGAATGTAGTGGCAGGCTGAGTTTGATACATATGCAATAACTGGAATGAAAAACCAGATGCATCTTTCTGTTGATTTACTTTCTTATTACTGAGGGTGTCATTGATTGAGGAGCTGTTAGCATCCATGGAATTGTTTGACCTTTGCTGAGTCTTTTGGAAAATAAGCAAAATGGTTTTCAATGGAATGAAAGTGATTGCAGTTTATACACACAAAGAAATGAATAGAGGTGCACATTTTATGGGCCTTTAGAAGTTACAACATTACGCCGAGTTCATCTGCATAATGTATAGTGGAGTTAATGGTCAGATTAACTGGCTTGTTATGAGTTAAATATGATGTATTTCCAATCGTGTACATTCGAATTGAATTTGGGTTATTGATACTTTTCACACATTTTCTGTATCAGTGAAAGTTATTGTTATCCGTCTGTCTGTTGTCCATCCATCCATCCATATTCTTATTGCTTCTCCTGGTTAGGGTCATGGGGGGCCTGGAGCCGTACCCTATCAGCATTCGATGCAGTGCTATGGTACACCCTGAATGCCAATCCGCTGTAGGACTATTATTGTTGAATATGGATCATTTATATGCTGTATTCTGTTGTTTCAAATTTGCAACATGCCAGATGTTTTTTATTAATCATATCTAGTATTTAATATGACCAGTGCACAGACAGTGTAACACAGATGCTGCCGTACATGTACAATAATAATAAGAACACTAATAATACTAAAAAATGTTTACAATTAAATATAAAGGACTGCATAACATTACAACACCAGTGGCATCATTAATCTGACATCTGGCCTTTAGTATGTTTTTTTCTATTGAATGTTTTGTTAGAAAGTAAAATTATTATTTTATACAGCAAGTGTCTGAAATTGTGTGATATTTCTACTGCTTTGTATGTAGACCATAATGATGACATATATACTTCTTTTAATTAGTTTTTGTTCCGCCTAGAACAGCGACAAGATTTTATATAGTTGCGGTTTCATGATGACAAAACTAAAATAATAAAGTGTAAGCTCTATTTCACACAATATATGACGGTACTGTACTGTATACTACACAATGCAACACTACATTCTGTACAATGTTATTCTATATACTGTACTATATTATAATGTAAAATCCCTAAAACTCTGATCAGGAAAAGCAGGTGGTAGATTAATGGATATATTTTATACTATGCTACACCATAGATTCTATTATACGATGTCATATAATCTATATTTTTAAAAAGTCAAATTTAAAATTAAACATGTATCACAAAATTGTATAATACATTTCATGAAAAGAAAGAGTGCTCGATAGAAGAGTATTGTTCTATATTTACTTTGATTTCTTGCAATTTATGATGTATCCACTGCTGAGACATTGTGTATATTTTGTTCTTACTAGGAAAATGGATACTAAAGTGGATGTCACCTGATGTTATCTTCTTATGACTGTACATTGTGCTGCAATGTTCTGAAACTGCTGTTGCCTGTGTGTCGCATTGTTTTTAGAAAGAGGTTCAGTGGTGCCAGGACGAGGCTCAGAGGGCGGCACTGGACCAGATGTCCTTGAAGCTCAACAGCCAGTTATACTGTGCTGACACCAAGAGGCGGACGGAGTTTGTTTATATGTCAAGTGTGAAGTTTAATTCATCTGGAAGCAATAGGTATGATTAAAATTCTATAGGTTTTGGCATTTTATTATCTTCATGTATTTTTTTTTAATTAATTGATTTGGAGAATACATATGAGATTGTAATTTTTCTATATTAAGTTATGTTCTACCCTCCAGGCCAAAATGCACCAGTCTTTTTTAACTCTGGAGCGTAGGCTTTACTCCCTTACTTGGCTTTGAGTCAAACATTGCTATAATCCTTTTAAGCTTCTCATTCTAATGATTTATTTTGTGGAAAACTATAATGATCCCTCTTTGAATTTTAATGATAGTTGCCTGTTCAAGGATTCATTGTTTTGACTCCTTGGCCCTTACCTTTGCATGGAAGCATGTCTTTGGGGAGGAGCTGTCGGACGCTATAGCCGTAGCCCAGTTCTTGCTGGTTAGCCATAGTCGCTCAAGCCTGTCGGCTTGGTTGCATACCTCTCAGCCTTGACGCTGCTGAATATGGGACAGTTGCCATTCAAGGGGATAAAATCAAAATTCCAGCTGCAAAAAAATCTCTCCAAGACAGAATAAATGCTTGGGGGAGATGTTAAATCCCACATTAGGAGGAGGTTTTAGCAACATAAATTAAAAGGCTCTTTCTGTAAAAGTGTCTTAGAGTAGGAAAGAGGTTCCCATCCTTTCCTATTTTTCAGTGAGACTTGATGCCTCCTATAATTGGAGCTCAGAATGAATTAGAAACCATGGAGGGGTATTTTCACATCACTCATAAAGAAGGATTATGATGATGAAAGATTGATATCAAGTGGATTTAAGCTGAAGTTGGGAAAATCCATCCATCCATTTTCTGTAACCACTTATCCTATTCAGGGTCACGGGGGGTCCAGAGCCTATCCCAGAGGCTATGGCCACAAGGCAGGGAACAACCCAAGATGGGGCACCAACCCATCGCAGGGCACACTCACACATGCACACCTATGGGCATTTTTAATAATTCCAATCAGCCTCAACATGTTTTTGGACCAAGGGGGGAAACCAGAGTGCCCGCAGGAAACCATACGATGACACAAGGAGACCATACAACCTCCACACACATGGAGCTATGGTGGAGAATCCAACTCTGGACTGTGGTCCCAGAGGTGTGAGGCAACAGTGATAACCATTAACCACTTTTACTTGGGGAAGTACAAGAAGCGACAGCATTGTAAGGGATAAACGAAATGTGACTTTAGCTTTTACTTTTTACCTTTTTTTAGGAAGGGTCTCATAATTTTTTTTTTTTTTTTTTCTGAGAATGTTTAGCAAACATTTATCTGATATTTGTAAATGTGATGCTGGGTGATATTTTAATGTACTTTTTGGCTGACCAAACGTATATCCAGCTCTATAATGAGATCTAGCATTGAATGCCTAGGGGTGACTTTTTTTCCAGGCTAACATATTGTGTTGTTTCTTATATTCATGTCTTCTCTGTTTTTTTTTTTTTGATCAATGTTTTATGGATTACAAGCAAGCTAAAATATTCATATGTTCTTCTTGCCGTTTGGTATGATCAATGCCTTCCACAAAGTGGCTAATACACTGGACTGTGCTTTTTGAAATTACATATACGGTCCTGAAATAAAATCCCATTCTTCAGTTTAGTTTGGCATTTCGCTGAATTGAAATAAGAAGCTGGATGCTGTTATTTTTGTTCTCAGATAGTTATTTAATCTAATTTATTGTTTCCTCAGCTTGCCATGTTGCTTATTTTATTCTTCCCCAGGATTTTGCACAAAACATGAAGTGGCAATAACCTGACATAACTACGCTGATGTCTGAACTCACATGAAATCATATCAGTTTGCCACTAATGTTTCAAAGATGTTGCCCCCTGCCAAGGAGAATTCTACTCAGAAATGATATTTACTTGTTTTTGTTTGCCACCATACAACGTTCTTTGTATTTAAAGAAAATATCACATGGAAGGTGAACCGATGGCTAGAATTTATTTTCCTGAAAAAATCACCCTTTGATGTTAACAGGAAGTCAAATTCTGGCACAGTCAAAATTGTCAGAATTTCTCTTAACCCAGAGAAACATCCTTTGCATGCAGTTATCATTCTGCCTCAGTCAACTTGTGTATTATATATTTAAAAACATTTTTTTATTGTGACATTTGCTCTAAAAAGGGGATAATTTGCTTCCTTTTCAGTCCCTTGATGTCCCCTGAAAGCTTGGCCTTAGAGTATTTTACATGAACTTTAAATGTTCACTCACAGTTGAATCTGCCTACTACTGGCAGTGATTCACACATGAGGCAAGGTAACATGAAACTGCTTATTTTAAGATGTTATAAAAAATGCTGCCTGAAATAAATTTCAGCCAGTAAACGTGACAGATAACATTTTGATAGAATTCTTCTTAACACTAATCTTGACACTACATCTGTCTGTTACATCCTGCCCATCATGTCTGCCTGACCCTCCTGTTTTCTTCCTACCATGGCCCTGATGAGCAATGTCTGTTGTTTGTTATCCCTCATTAGTCTTTGCATTTAAGTATCTGTTTGTCCGGTCATTGACGTCTCTCCTTCTTTCTGCCCATGTCCTTCCCATACTAGTCTTCTTCTTTTGATCCCTCTCGGTCTCGTTTGTTTCCCTGCTCCCATTCAGTTCAATGAACCCCTTTTTGTTTGCCAAACACCTGCCTTCGAGTCCTTCATCTCATATCTCGTGACAGAATGACCAGATTTCCAAATAACCCCTCCAGCTTGCACCTACACTCCGGCTTCCACGCCTCCCAGCACCCAGCAGACTGAATACCCAGTGGGCCTCGGATTCAAGGACCGAAGGGGATAGCAGTGCTCTAGAAGCCACCCTACTTTCAAGTGGAGGACTTCTTTTCCCTCCTGCGTACCCATCTGAAGTGGAGGAGTAATCCCACGGTCTGGAGGATTCCCAAGGCCAAGGCTTTTTTCCAGAAGGTGTGGAGGGTGCTAGTAACACTCACCCTGGACGTGGATCCCCAGGAGCCAAAGAAGGTTTGGCGCTTACTGACTAACGTGTGGAGGCTAGTCGAACATGAGGCCCCTCAGTCTGCCGTATGATGCCGCTTAGTACACCGTGTGAAGCCTCTCTGCTCGCCACCTCTCCACAGCATGAAGCAGCTCAGCCCATTGGCTCTTCATAGCCTGTGGACTCTCTGCAACTTGTTGCAGCTCCAGGTTCTAGCCGAAGAAGGAGAAAGCAGAAGAAGCTGGCTGTGCCCTAGTCTCCTATCTTGCCTGACCCCATGCAGCCATGACCCCATGCTGACTTGGTGCAGTCAGAGCCCTGCCCAGCAGAAACTGCCACTGTGCCTTCGGAGCCCTGATCAGGGGAAGCTGCTGCTGTGCCTCCAGAACCCAGTCAAGGAAGGGCTGCTGCCGCATCCAAGTCTCCAGAGCCGGAGCCCAAGAGGGACCACTTCTCATCCCAGGGCTCCCAAGCCAAGCCCTGGATGGGCCGCCTCTTGTCCTGAGTCCTCAGAGTCTGGCCCGCAGGTGCCCACACATCCTGTCCTCTCCTCTGCTGTGCCGCCACAGCTCATTCTCACCTCTTCTGGGCCCTCAGAGCTTATCCAGAAAGGGCCACTACACCCCGTCTCCAGATGCCTAGCCCAGAGAGGGTCACCTCACCGGCGTTCCAGACTCCCAGTCCAAAGAAGACTACTCCACTTGAGTCCCTGGCTTCCCACCCAAGAGGGGTCACATCTCCTGTGCCCGGTCATGCAGTAGCCTTGCCGTCCCACAGAGAACAACATTGATGACGTCAGGTGTCCTAACTGCACCCTGCTCACCTCCAGGTGTCCAGGCTGCGCCCTGGTTGCTTCTAGGTGTGCAAGCTGTGCCCTTTTTTACTCCAGGTATCCTGTTGGCACCTTCCTCATCTCCTGCCATCCTGCCGGCTCCTGCCTCATCTCCTTTCATTCCCTAGGAGGCCTGGTCACTGCCAGGCCTGGTTTAGTCGACCCAGAAGAAGCCCCACCAGAAGATTTAGAATGGAAACCTCTGGGCTTTGCTCAATGTCCCTCTCTGTGGGCCGCCATGTCAGCCCAAAGTCCACACTGACGCAATCCAAGTGTAGTCAGCAGTGTTGACTGGGGTCCCAAAGAGGGGTTGGCCAAATCTCCATCCCCAGGACTTCCCTCTATGCCCTCCTGCTCCTGCCCTGCTGTTCCTTCAGTATCCTCCTGCTCCTGCCCTGCAGTTTTCTCTGCACCCTCCTGTCCTGCAGTTTCCTCTGTACACTCATGCCTCTGTCATGCAGTTCCCTTGGCATCCTTCTGCTCCTGCCCTGCAGTTTCCTATGCATCCTCCAGCTCCTGTCATGCAGTTCCGTTGGCACCCTCCTGGTCCTACCCTGCAGGTTCATCTGCACCCTCCCACTTCTGCCATGCAATTTCCACAACATCCTTTTGCTCCTGCCCTACAGATTCTTCTGTGCTCTCCTTTTCCGGCCCTGCAGTTACTTTGGCATCCGACTGCTCCTGCCCCGCAGTACCCTCGGTGCCCTCCTGCACCTGCCCTGCAGTTCCCATGGTGCCCTCCTACTCCTGCCCTGCAGTTCTCATGGCACTCTCCAAACCCGCTGTCCCTCTTAGGCCCTTAGGTCCTGCTGTCTGGACACAACCCCACCTCACTATTGAACAGGCCTCAGAGGGCCTGCATCCTAAGGTCACTGTCCAGTTTCCCTGGGTCTGGGAGACTTTTCGGACATTCCCCATTCGCTCCGGGCATGCCTTGGTCCTGGTTCCCAGTCCTCCCTTGGTTTTGTCTTGGTCTGTGTTTCCATCCCTGCTTATAGTTCTTTTACCTTGTTTGTGTCCCTGTCCTTATATGTGTCTTGAATGTTGTTGAATGTCCTCTTTTCTGTCCCTGGATTTGCCTTTGTTTGTTTCATGCCCTTCGTCATGTCATGTGTCTTGTCCCGTGTCCTGGTTTTTGTCCATATGGTATCCCACATATGTGCTGTGTTCTGTTTGCCTTTGTCTCCCTGGTCCCTGTTGATGTCTGGCATTTATCTCTCTGGTCTCTGGTCCCTGATCCATAGTCCCTCGTTCCTTCTCATGTTTAGTCTGTTTCGTCTTTGTGGTTCTGTTTGACGTTGGTCTTTCCTCGGGTCCTTTTGGTCCCTGGTCAGGCTCTTGCCTGTTCCATGCCTATTGTTGTGCTGTGTGTCCTATCCTGTTCGGTCTGCCCCTCTGGTCTTGTGTGGTGTCTGTCCCATGTACCCTATCTGGCTGTGCGCTGTCACACCCGATGTCCCATCTGACCCTGGCCTTGTGTGTCCGCCCTTATGTTCGATCCCCTTGGTACCCTCCCCTGTTCATCCTTCATGATTCTCAGAGGGGGTACTATTATCGCCTTCCCTTCATGTCCGCCTGACCCTCTTGTCTCCTTTCTAACGTGGCACCGATGAGCCATGCCTGTTGCTTATTACCCCTCATTAGCCTTTGCATTTAAGTACCTGTTTGTTTCATCAGCCCCAATGCGGTCATTGATGCCGCTCCTCCTGTCTTCCTGTGTCCATCCCCGTACCAGCCTTCTTGTTTTCACCCTTTTTGGTCTTGTTTGGTTCCTTTAGTTTAGTTCAATAAACCCCTTTTTGTTTGTCAAACACCTACCTTTGAATCCGTCTTGCATCTTGTGACACTATCCATAGCTGCTTAACTAATGCAGGGTTGCCATTAGCCTGGAGCTCATCCCAGGAAGTACTGGCCATGAGGCAGGGCACAGTCTGCATAGTAGTGCACTATGAGGGACACATACCCACAACCAGGGTGCTTTAGAGATACACATGCAGCTACACCCTGGGGAAACCCACAGAAACTCAGGTAAACATGCAAATTCCATAAAGGGCAAAGGTGGGAATAAAATCCACAACCTCATACTGTAGGCATGAAGCTACTGTATGAAGCTAGTGCTACTCAGATCGTCTGTGGAAAATGTTTAAGCATTGAAATTATTTTGTGTTGTTTTATTTTTGGGTCAGAATAAATGCACTGTCTGATCCAGCTGTTCGAAGTCTGCAATGTCAGTGTACTGGATGCGGCAAAAAGAAAGGCATGACTGCAATGCATAAATCATCTGTTACTTTTTCTCTGTATGAAGTGAGACAAAAGTACTGTCTTACAAAATTCTAATGGGAATCAACAATATATCTTTTGGTCCTTTGTTTTATGAGGAATATAGTTCAGGAAGATGGTGAATAGTAGATGCAGAAGCATTGTTTTCTGTGTAGCATGCTATAGTGTTTGTTTTTTCACATTTGTTTATTCTGCAGCCTTTCAGACTTTGAATTGGAGTACCAGGACCTCTGGGATTGGCTGACAGACATGGAATCCACAGTGACGGACAGCCATGAGCTTATGATGTCAGTGGAGCAGCGACAGCATCTTTACAAGGTCAGTGCTATGGTACAATACTCAGGGCAAGACTTCCACTCTCATAGAGAATGTCATCAAATTAGAGGGTTTATTAAAACTCCCCAAAGCTGCCCTTGCTGTCTCACCTTCCCATTCTTACCTTGTGAATTTCACAAAGCTCCTTTTATCACATTTCATCTAGTGTGATTTCATATAGGAACAAAGATCTATGAAGATGAGCCGAAACAAAAGTGGCGAGAGTCGGTAGCAAATAGACAGGAGTGAAATGAATAAAAAATGCCTGCATTTGTTTATATTTGAGGTTTCTGACACACATGGATGTCCTTCGGGTGTGAACTCGGAATTATGAAAGGTAAAAAAAAAGGAAAGTGAGCAGAAGAAAGAGCATTTCCTCCTTTGCTTTAAAGCTTTCCCGATATGCGCCTTGTCTCAATGAATTTTTATTAGTGATAGATAAAACAGGCCATAATGCATTAAGTCAATATGTTTGTTCATGATTAAAACAAACTGATTTGAGGCTGTGATATTGATTCCATTCCCTCTTCCCCTAATAAATATGTACTCCGTTGCTTGTTTGTTATCAATTTTTTCTCTATGCTCTAGCCGCACACATCTTTTTTTATCTGGCTAACACTGGATTGATTGAGAATGGGGAATTTGGAGGTCCTTCGGCTGGTAGGATGTTATTTGCGAAGGCTGGGGGATTTTATCATGAGTGAGGAGCAGCCCGGGCCCCTCGAAGGCACTGGCCGTAAATCAGGCTCATTTAGGCCATTTTTATTGTACTGATTCTGACACTCGTCATCCTTGAATTGCGTTGAGCATATGGCATATTTCAGAAGAGCAGATTGTGAATCATAAAGAAATAAAATTAATAACCGCCTTCACAACTGGAAACAACATCATGACCAGAAACAACTATTCTTAGCATTTCCTCTCACATTTTCATTTCAAAATTGCAAAAGGTTACAGTCAAGGTCAAAACTAATCTTCTCTGGAATATTGACCTCACAATTAGTCATTTTTTAAAGTTATAATACACAATTTCTTTTTCTTTTAACTTCCATGTTGAAGGACTGTGTTCTGCCTTTCAAAAGAGGGAATTTAAAGCATTTTTTGACAGATTCTTTGCCAATTGCAAAGTTTCTAATAATTTTACTAATAGTAATTTTATAAAACATTAATTTTCAGGATATAATTCTTTATTTTCATATTGCGATTTCTGTGAATTCCGATGTCATATTCTTCATTTCGCATGGTTATTTAGTGAGTTTACCTCACCATACTGTAAAACATTTAGTTTTCCAAATCTCGAAGGATATGTCAACATTCTTTTTGACAGGATTGCATCTCTGCAATTTCTGACAGCTTGAATAAATCAAAGTTAATCTGTCCATATCTGATGCCCCAATCAAAGCACCATTTGCCTCTTACACTCTTCTCGTTTCAATGGATTTAAATCTAGTCTTTGGGCACATTCTGTTTTGATGGAGGCTTTTCTTCATTTCCCATACCTTTTGAATTTTATGTAGTTTCCCAGCAGACAGTGTGTATGCCCATCGACTGTTGTTCATAAATCATGCATTAAAAGATTTGATCTTAATTAGTGGAATCTCTTGTGAATCCTTGTTCAGATGCATCAGAAAAGTCTCTTTAAATTTTTCTTCAAAAGGGCATTATTTACATGCACCGTGAGATTTGTGGGACTAGTAAAAAAACAACCTGCCTTACAGCCGCAGATTCCTTTGCCTTTACTGTATTTTTCATTATGTCAGTTATTTAGCTTGTAAATTTACTGAATGTGAAGTAATGATTGAAGCAAGGGAGGCTGAACTTCAGAATCAGGGCTCCGAAGTTTTAGCATTATGTCAATAATTGAAGAAAAAAACTGCATAAATTATGTAGGTTCCTGAACAGTGTGTGTCGTGCCTCATTCTGAATGATGCTGTTTACTAAGCAAACATATGTAGATTGTAGATAGATGACATAGATGCATTCAAGTGTTGATTAAAAAAAGTAAAACATTGCTCATTTTCTTCTTGTGGAATAAGAAGTGTGAAACTTTGTGCAAAAACTTTTTATTTTCAATCTGTGATTTAACAAAGGTCTAAGTTGATTTCATGAAGAAGCTTGCAATAAGGAACAGGGTTCAAGAGGTCTGTGTGCAATTATGGTGCATCAAACCAGTTAGAAATGCATCCATAATATTGTTTTGGTTTCCACTACTGTTGTTTTGGTGTTTTGGCATACAGAGTTACATGTACAACATATTCACAATGCTGTAGTGAGCTAGTTTAACTAGAAGCAGTTCCGTGTTTTTATGAAAAGCACACTGAGAACGGAGCAGCATCTGAATGTAAAAATTGAGGTTAGAGCGTTCGTCTGTCTTGCTGCTCGCCTGCCTGCTTCATGCAGGGAGGTCGTGACGCAGGCCTGTTTTATGTAGCAGGAGCAGGTGGTGTTTAATGTGTAGATTTATCTCTGCGGGGTTCTCAACTGCAGCAAGAGGCCTAGCGAATGCAAGGTGCCCTGGCCAAGTTCCCATCACTCAGCATGCAGATACACACATGTGCAGGTGCTGTTGGTCTGTATTAAATGTACAAAATTCAATTAAACTGTTTTACAGAGTAATGCTAACAGATTGTATACTGTACATGTAGTGGGTTTTAATAATTATATAAATTAATTATGTGTATACTTGGTAACACATTCTATGAAGCTCTTTTTGTGTAGATACTTTCATAATGCATTTAGTCAACTAAATCTACAGTACATGCTGTCAAATGAAATTAACAGGTTTAGCTGTAGTTTACGCATGCATGTACACACACACACACAAATTAGTCTACATCTTTTCACCATAGATTCCTGAAGGAAACATCTGTAAAGCTGTAATCGTAGCATGCCATTAGGTTTGAATATAATCTTTAAGGACATGGACTGGGGAGCACTTTTATACAAGTACTAACGAGGGAGCAAAACTAGAGGCAGTTGGAGTGAATCACACAGGGGCAGGAACGAGGTAAGACACACATACTGTAACAGAATCAGAATCATGTATCAGAGCTGAGCGGAGAAGGATTCTGTCTGACGTGATGATTTACTGATGGTACCCAAACTAGTATTATCCAGTGTGCATACAAAGATCTGAAAAAAGCTTCACATCGCTCATTGTCCAGTAGTCTGTTTGTAACAGTTTTGTTTGGTTTATTTTTCATCAATGATTTTAAAAGCATTGTCTTAGTTTTTATTATTAAAGGCACCTTATTTATTTTTGTCACAGAAAAAAAATGTTGACGAGTATTTTTCGTCTTAGTTTGTACCAACAAAATTAACGCTAATGCATGTATAACAGGTTATTGTCTGCTTCATATAGGAATACAATCATATGTATAATATGTTTATTGCTAGCGAGAAAGTTCTATCGTGTATTTTTCTTCACTTCAGTGCATTTCAAGTCCACTGGTATCAGTGTGTTGCTGTGTTTGGGGTTGTGCATTTTGGGTAGCTGTATACATCTGTGCATGGAAGTGGCGAAACAGAATATGTGCTGTTTTCTTTTGTGAGTGTGCAATATCCACATGACTGTGACACCCTATGTGAGGCGTGTGTGTGTGTGTGTTTTTGTGCATGCATGAAAGAACGGCAAACTGCGATAAAAAATAATGTGTCCCGCTTACAAGTGAAAGACTGAAGAGTGTTCATGAAAATGTTTATGCTCAGATGTCCCTTTAAGACACCTGATTTTAAGGATATTCATTAACCTGCACTTCCTGATATACTGTAGGGAAATTACTGCAGTTATCATTTTGATGGGAATCTGTGTGCTGATGGCCATGTTCATGTGACCCAGATCATCATCCATTCAGAGGGACATATCGGATTGAAGAGTGTAATGCTTATCAAATAATCACTGCAACCAATCCAATTATTCTACATCTGTGCTTTCCTTTTTTGTCATTCCCTCTGGGTTCATGACAAGCAAACCGTTCATGGGAGAACAGAAAATAGCTAGAGGAAACAGCACTTACGCAATTTTCTGCTTGACTGTGCATGTGTGTTTAAAAACCGCAGTTCTGTCTTAACTTACATTTTCTTCTTTTGAGATACATAAAATTATTTTTGATAACTGGATGTATTTTATTCAAAGTAAATCAAACGCTTCAGAAGACCCTGCCCCCCCTCCATCCCCCCCCATCTAAAGTTTGCCACCTCAAAGTTTATGAATAGCAGGACAGCAAACAAAAGCCACACTGTATTTGTAGAATGCTTGGCTTCAGCATGTTGCCTGGGCAACCCCAGTTTCACTTCCAAAAGTAAACAAAAGGTTTTTTTTTTTTTTTCTTCCAAACTTACAATTAATAAAACTCTTCCGGGACAGCTTGCAACAATTTGTGCCACTTGGCAGGCACTGAACTGACAGTTTATTGAAATAATATGTACACATGTATTACAGCCTCAAAGGACATGGAACCATCTGTGTGTATGCATGCTTATATGTAATGCATATATGTTTTTCCACTGAACTTCGGAAAATTCGTTTTTATTGCTATTGTTTTGGGGTTCTGTGGGGCTGTTCGTGGATATTTTCAGTGGTGGTGCGATTGGGAGGGATAGCTGGCAGTGTTTTGCCATCTGACACAATCCCTCATTCAGGGTACCATTCTGGGCCTATGTCCAAGTACGGCGGTGTCCCTCTTTTTTTTTGGGGGGGGGAGCTTATTGCTTGGTTTGATGCTGTCTCATTTGTGAAGATATGCTGTGAAAACTTGAATGTGTTCTCGGTGCTAACCAGTCTGCCATGTATGTCCAAAAACCTCAACTTTTCATTGTAACTGAAGATGATAGAATTTTCCAGGTGACATCTCCTTAGTACTGCAACTGCAGGTATACAGTTTACCCTACAACCCTCTGTAAGACTCTATTCTCCAGCCCCCTTGTTCCCAGTGTTATTGTGTATGCGCTCACCCCTGACTTGTCGTGATGAAGCTGCATCAGCAACACAAAGAGCTCAGTGTTGTGGCTGGATCCCGCTCCTGCTGTGTATATACATGTGTGCGTTTGGGGATTATGTTTATATTACATTGTGGGGACTAAATGTTCCCCAGAAATGTAATAAAAACCTGTCATTTTGACATTGTGGGGGTCAGATTAGAGTTTCCCCATAGAAATGAATGGAGAGTCCCCACAGATTACAAACCTGTGTGTGTGCGCGCACACGCACATGTTTGTGTGTTTGTGTTTGTTTGTGTGTGTGTGTGTGTGTGTCTGTGTGTGTGTTCAAATGGCCTTCTAGGGTGAGAATGTTCTAAGAGAAACAGAACATACCACAGGAGAGAGAGAGAGAGAGAGAGAGAGAGAGAGAGAGAGAGAGAGAGGGAGCACAATGCAGTTGAAGGAACCAGACATCAAACTGAGCCCAGCTGCCCCTACCAGGAGTGGGTATCTTACTGCCAAGATGGTTCTCACATCTTTGAGTCACCGTGACAACCATCCCCTTAACTAGGCAGGGACACAAGGAGAACAGAATAGGAGCAGGAAGGAATAAGAGTGACAAGTTAGGGAAGAAGCAAGAAAAGACTTTCCATTTTATTTACTCATTGAACATTCAAAAATTGAATGAATCAAACTCTACTTTGAAATGACTTTCTGCTCCATTTTGAATATATAAGGATGTGTTTTTATGTGACTGTTACAGAACTGAAACGTTAACTTCCAGAAGTGAGGTAGAAATAACATTAATACGGTTTATGCGCAGAGTGTCACAAACCTCTGCTATGAAGGACAGATGAGATAAAAGGGAAGAGTCAAAGAAACAGTGGTAGATATTTCCGGGTAGAAGGGATAACAGAGTGGCAGCAGTCTGGCAGAAGAGACAACGAGAAGGGGACAGGAAGAGATGTATAGGAAGGGGTGAGGAAATAAAAGAGATTCTAGACACCCAAGAGAGAAAAGAGCTAGAGGGTGGGCAGAATGGAGACACACAACGGGAAATGGGAGGTATGCTGTAGCACAGCGCCTCTTCTGGTGTGAGCCGTCACATAGCACCTCCTAACAATTATAGCAATAACACAATCTAGCCTTGTAGCACACGTGGGGCCTTGCTGTATTGATGCTAGTCCTATATTCATCAAGAGACAAGATGCCAGGAGCTGGCAGTTTTGCACTACTGTGACATCTCTCTGTATCTCTGAGGAAAAGTTGAAAGCAATCAATACCGCTTCTCTGGGTCGCCACAAAATCCCACCTCTTCCCTGCTTGAGTGATGTGGCAAGAGGAAAACACTACAGGTGTTGCACCAAAGCACTGGATGACGTGAAAATTTCATGTTGTTCATCATTGGCGTCAGGTCTCAGCTACAGAGGTCATTGTTCCCCCCTCCCCCCTCTAATCATACACATACTGTCATCCCCCTCAGACAAGGTCGAACAGGGAATTTTCACCAGCCATTCCCACTTCTCATAATATGACCTGTCTGTGGGGCTCTCAGACACCTAAGTGGAGGGAGATTAAAAGGCATTCTACACCTCGATCCAGCACATCATCACACTCGAATTTTTATGTCACTTCTTGGCTTTTTCCTCAATGATAACCATAAATTAAGCATGTTGCTTCTAGAGTAAGTGGACGACTCCAAAACTCATAACTATTCCAGTATGCTGAATTCTGCCAAAGGCTATCCTGAAAACATAGAAGAAACCCTGTATGAAGTGAAAGGCACCAAATGAGCTCTTCCTCTGACTGATTACTAATATTGCAGTACTGTATTTAATGAGTCGTTTCCTTAACAAGTAGGCTTAGGTCTATGTGAAAACGGCCTGCACATCTCCTCAAGCAATTCAGGCCCTGCAGCTTGTTCCATTCGAGTCTGTCTAATTACAGAGGTTATCCTGGACTCCCCCACTGCTGAATTCCAATTTCAAATAGCCCATGGTCCTCCAGTAGACATGGAACAGTGGGAAGCACTGGGCCTTTTCTGATTTCATACTCACACTCATTAATTCCACTCCAAATCCAATCAACGAGTTACAGACTAGTGGGAATCCTATGCAGAGCCTCTTACAGTGCATTATTTTGTATAGTTACTATAGCACAGTTAAAAAAATACTCCATTCACATCATGGAAATTTTATTCTTTCTATTAATCGAGAGGACATATAGAGGTCAAATCTAAAATGAGGAACATTCACCTGAGGATTTGCATTTAGCAGAAACTTACAGTTTCAGCCAAACAATTAAGCTTTGGTGCTTTACTGAGAAAAAAAATGTAACAAAAAGGAATGACAGCTTCCAGTCGTGCAAGACAGCCTGGAGTTCGAGGTAGTGCAGGTAAAGACCTGACATGTCTTGTAATATATGGAGAGATGTGAGAGAGCGAAGATTCTCATTATTGATTAGCAACAGCATTTGGTTCACCGAAGTTAAGATAGATGTTGCCATAACAACACCTGTACAAGTAGATTTAAGTATTATGGTCTGTTTTCCTTTCTCAAGAGGAGACCTGGCCCTCACAACAGTGAAGACAATTGTGCTATTTCATGTAAAAAGGCCATCGACAGCAGGGTTTTATAAAAGCAAATGGGAGGGGGATGATTGAAGGGGAGAAGTGGACCCTTGAGTCAGGCACAGGTTTGAAGGGCTTCTTCTGTTGAAGGCAGAGGCAGTGCATATGAGCAGTCCAATGTCTTTAATATGGAGGCCTAGCAAAGGCCTCACAAGGGCCTTGCACAAGACTTTCCTTATTGACTGTTGAGAGACTGGAAGAGAGACTGCATAACCATGTACACCTCTGATATTTCATGATATTTCCATTATAGTAGCAGTCAGCTACCGATAGGACTGGTCAAATTCCAATGTGCCTTTCATATGTACAGCAGAGTGAAATGGTCTTTCTTTATATTTTATGTTTCTATAAATTTAGCAAGTAGCAACGTTATACTAAAACAAAGGCATAATGTAGTGCAAAGGTACAACCACTAGAGGGCTCACCTTCATAAAGCAGACAAGTGGGGTTTCTTCACAAAGGTGTTTAGAGTCAGCTTTTTTCTTTGCAAATAATCCAGCCCTGTTGGCCTGGGTTCTCTAACTTCTGGGGAAAAGCCAGCTTCCTCACTGCCCCTTCACACTGGCTCAATTCTCCTTCCTTCCCTCCCTAAGCCTTGTGTCTAAGATCAATGAACTCACCCCCTTCCATATTCTGCATGTGCAGCCTCAGCTGCCATGTTTCATTTAGTCACTTGCCACATGCATAACCTAGAAATTAGATACAGAAAACTGTTTTTTTTTAATGCTTTATGTATATTATTTATTACTTATTTTATTAATTTGAGCACTAACTCTGTTCTGCCATCAAAGGAGATATTTGCTTCTACTCCGTCACCAACTGAGCTGAGCCTTTTAAAAGAAATACCTTTCTAGAAAAAAAAACATCTTCCTTCGTGATTTTGGATTATCCAGGCTTTTCTTGAAAGCCCTTATTTGTTGATCGTTTGTGCTGCAAGCCACTGAAAAATAGATGTGCCAAACTACAGAGGAACACGTCTGTGTGAAAACAACAGGGCTGGTCTGGAGGGTGGGAAAACACGTACACCCTTGAGATTTAGAATTTTAAAATATAAGGAAATTTTGTTGTCAGCAAATCCAATGGAGGCCCATTATGCTGTATGCATAATTCAAAAACACAAATATCGTTGTTGACATGTGCAAGGCATATCATTTACAAGCCTGTCTCTGTCTAGAGGGGTAAACTCAGGACTGGGAATTAGTTGGGAAATAAATTAACGTTTTGCCATAGCGCTTGCATCTAGATGTATCACTGCAAAAAAAACAGTGTAAAGTTCTAGTGAAATTTGGTAAACTGGCTTACAGTTTTGAAGCCTTACTATTCTATTTTAAATATATAATAGCTTATTCTGAGATCATTCCAAATAAGGCTTCAAGATTTTATTAAAAACAAGTGGTGTCAATGCACATAAGAGAGTATCAGTTGCAGTTTTTAGTAAATGTTCAGTCGTAGTAAAATATAATGCATACAGATGTCCGTTGATGTCATTGGAAACAATGGTTTTGCTTTAGACAGGTGTATTGCCATGAGAAGAACACACCATTCAGACCTGCAACAGAGTGCCTGGTTGTTTAATGAATTATCTTTCTTTTTGAAACAACTGACAAAAATCTAGTAAATCAGAAATGAATTATCCTTTATTGTGTCATCATGCAGATGTGAAATAGAAAAATAATACAAAAATTAAGTATATAAAACTAAGTATTGTGGTTTTTATAAAAGGTATTATTTTTGTGAGTGTGTGTGTATATAATTATTCAGGATTTTTAAATTTCCATATTCCTTTGATAGTTTAATGTTCATTTATGGCGCATTTCATTAACATTGTTCATTTTACCTTTCAAAGTGAAATAAGTCTCACTTGCCTTAAGAATGGGCAAAGTGCTCATTGCCAAAGTAGGAGGGCTGTTTTCTATTAGATCAATTTATTTTTCTGTCTAACTGAGCAGGGCATTGCCAAATGTCACACTTGCCACTACACCAAGAGTGGAGATGGGGCTGCCTTTAAGGAGACGCCATGCCTTTCCCACAGGTCGACCCCCCGCACGCTTGCAGCCACTCCTGCTGTGCCGGTATTCCGTTGTCTGTTTCTCTGATTCTGACAGCATGATTCTGGGGTGTCCACTGGCTTAGAGAATCCCCAGATCTTCAGTATCTGCCCTTGGTGCTCTGGCTTCACATGCGAGGCTTCTGATTGGCTGGGAAGGAATGTGCAGAGGATACAGAATGCCCAGAGCCCTCGCTGCTGGCCGCTGCCCAGCAGATTCAAATGCCCACATTTGTACAGTAGCTTGGGGTCTCTGCATATTTGTATTATATTTCCGAAGTTCCAAGATCTATATGTGCCAGTGTGTGTATGTGTGTCTCGGCTGGCACAGTGCATGGGGATACGCATCTCATGCGGACTTGTATGTAGTATGTGTAACTGCAGGAAAGCATGTGTGTGCTTACAAGCCTATGTGTGTGCATGCATAGGTACATGTATGTGTGTGAGTATTTTGGTGTGTGTTCAGAAATATTGGCTAGTTGGTTTGTATTATGCATTTGTATTTGACAAAATATGTGTGTCTGTCTAACCCTACTGGCGTCTATCACAAATCCAATACTAGAAGATTTTCAGACTTAAATACAAATATTAAACCTTATCCTTAATGAATCTTTATTTGATGTATTGCTGTTAATCTTTTTATGCTGGTGGAGCTGAACTCTAACATGACTAATATGAATTTGTAGTGCAAGACCACTAGTATCACTGAGTAAGTTAAATTAATAATGATAATGTCACCAATATAAGTTAAATGCCCTGCGTCGTTTAAAGACGCTGTTGGTATGATATCGGCACATTAAATATCTAAAAGACTTCTTTAAATCAGTAACTGATTCCTTAATATTAAAACAAGCCTGGGTTTATATTGGTGAGAGTGGCAGTTTTGGAGTTGTACATGGCTGTGAGCTGTATGTTCATGTAGTGGGACGAATCCTGTCAATGGGGGGTCCTGACATGCACTCAATGGAATAGAAAGGCACAGAGAACATACCTACACCTCATCCTTGTGAAACACATGAGTGGCTTATATCCCAGGCAGTCACTCAGGAAAAAAAGAGCATTTCCCAGTAGCCAGGCAATAGAGGAGCTGTACAAGAACTTGGTGGGAATTTGGAGGAGTTCATTCTTAAAATGGGCAGCATAATGAGGGGAGACCTGCCTGGATGCTGCAGGAGCTGATTAAGGACTCTAACCAGGAACAAGCAGAATAGTGCCACTGACGCGAGTCGTCTGTGCTGTATGTTTGCAGTATTCTTATTCATATGAACCTTTCTACTCTCGGGTCTAATTTTAGTCGCATAGTGATGCTGTAATTTAATTTGGGATGTTTGTAAATAGCGGAGCAGGAGTACTCGGAATGTCCAGGTAAATAAATGGAAATTCTTCTATTTAACAGTACCAACCCCAAAAAACAATCCTAAATTGTCCACTCTAAGACCCTGCCTTATATTTCAGTCTCTGCTTCACATTAGACCATTTCACATCACGCACTCTTACAGAGTGCTAAAGTGCTTTATATCAGGGATGCAGGGCTGTTGTTTGTATTGTTTGTCCCAAGGTCAGATCAAGGTTTGTTATAATTACAGCCACCCTTCTTACCTCCCCCATCGCCTGCCATCCGTGTCCTATGATATGTGACTTGCTCCTGGACATGAGGAGTTGTGCTGAGAATTATTTGTGAGTTGTTCGTTCGTTGTTTCCCAGACAATTATCCAAAATGGAATATGTGGAATATACTCTTGGAAAATTTGCAGGAAGAAAATGAGGCAAGAAACATGAAATTATCTGATTTGCACTAGGGCGTGTTAATCTCTGGCTGCAGGCTCTTCCAATCACCTATCTCCCTATAATTACTCACAGAGCCGCGGAGCCGGTCTACGGGCTGAAGGAAAACCTTGTCATGTTGTTATTGCTTTTTACTCAGAAAACACCCTGAAGTTTTCATGCTAAATCTGTCAGCTATGACGAACATTGCCTTACAGTGAGCTCCCTCAGCCGCCTTGCAGATGTTGAGATTATGCCACAAAACTCTTAATTAATGACAAACTACATTTCAAGAAAACTGGAATTTCATAAAACTGCAAGCAGATCAAAGCTATTTCCATTAATTTGCAATGCAAGTTTGACTGCAGCTCAGTGGGTCCTTTTCTGACTTCTGGAAAACCCAGGATTAACCCTAACCCTAACTCTAACCCTAACCCTAACCCTAAGAAGACTCAGGGAGGCTTTATACCCCATTATTATGACAGAACCTCTGGAAATGACTTTTATGTATTTGTTGCATTTTTATTTACAGGAAAAGGCAGTTAAGAGACCATGTTTCTTTTTTGAAAAACATTATTCTTTTATGAGCTGTACATATAATTGAAACAGAACAAGACAAAGAAAGAAATAAAGAAGAGACTAAGAGCAATTTAGTAATATTTCCTTTCTCCCATCACTGCAGCTTAAGTATGAGCTATATTTAAACATGGTGTCTTATGGAGTGGGAAAGGAAAAAGGCAAAGTGCGGAGAGAGAGAGAGAGAGAGCATAAAGGTGGGCCCCTGAGTGGAGTTCTCTCGCTCCAGTGCTGTGGAACTCCTCAGGGAAGTCGTGTCTTACTTGCCATCTCAGAAAAGCCACAGCAACAGTTGGGCTGGCCTTCACAATGCAGTAAAAATGAAAAAGCAGCAACAGTCGGGAATATCAGTCTGTCAGCACTTCCTGATTATTGCAGTTTTTACTCTAAGTACAGAGCAAGTCAGCATGTGAACCGTCCTGCTATGTGCTTCTACTGTATGATCATACCTTCTGTACAAATGAAAACTGCATTTAAATATAAAAGTATGTTCATACATAAAAATCTGTCACTTGATTAGATTCCTTTTAGACATGAAAGGGGCTTTGTACATCATCGCACACTGAAATGTAAACACAGAGACAGACACACCCAAATATCATAAGAATCCCTCAAAACAAATCCATGCAAGTTCCCCCGCCGAACCCAGTTTCGTTTGAGATGCCACCCTTAGGTCTCACCCCCATGTCTGTTTTTTGCAGGAAATTCAGTCTGTGAATTTCAGCCCACAATTAATGTGAAAGTGCCATAATGCCTGTGCGAGTCCCGGTGCCGAGTGGCGCGCCATTTATCATCAGTTTTACATTGACCTTGACACCCACTTCATTAGAATAAAGATTGTCTACCATTTAGGTTACATTGTTCCTCCGCACACAGCACCCAATGCAAATTCCTGCCCCGATAGAGGAGTGCTGAGTCTGTCAGAGGTCATCTGCATTAAATGATTGCAGCTATTTTCCAACTGCTTCTTTTCATTCAGTTCAATTCAGCCCTTCTCCTCGCCACCACCGGGACTGCTGGGAATTTAACTCTTTTCACTCGAGCCAGTTCTCACTCCAAGAAACAGTTTTTAATGAGCTTTAAATAGGAACACTTAATTGGCTGTTAAGAAATGGCTGGCAGACAGTGTGAGAGAGAACCTTAGAATTATCAAAAAGACTTAATTCGCCCCACCCCCTCCATGCTCTTCTCAGAGTAAACTTTTTTGTTCTATTACAGTCACAAGAGGGGCCACTTTTTCCCGGGTGCTGCTCATTATGAAAGTGCAATTTAATTGTCATTGGTAAGCAGTGTTGGATCTATTAGAGCAAGACAAGAGGTGTCAGAGATGGAATGTGATTAAAAAAAGAAGCACCCTACCAACCTGAGTTTCTCTCTGCTTAGTTCACTTACTGGGCTCCTCATTCATCTCTATTACTCTCCACATAAGTCAAAACAGGGCTGGCCAACGTCAGTACAAGAATAAGAGGAAAAAGGCAAAGGGAATAAGATGTCGGCTCCCATAACAGTGCTGAGTGGTGATATAATTAGAATTAAATTATTAATGGGGGATACTTAAAAAAGATTGTTTCATGATCCTCTATTAGTGAATTTGCAATTCATTTCAATATTTGTCGTTTGATTTATATCACAGATAATGCAATATATGTCCAATTAACAATGCATGGCCTATGTAATACGATTTTCAGTTAATGCAAATGGAATAAGCTAGAAGAAAGAAACTAATTCAAATTCTCAAATGTAATTTACTTGGCCAGCTCTGCCGATTTTAAATGACATTGCACTTTTTAATTTTTCCTTCCCTCATCAAAGCCCAGGCACCAAATTTATCCTGACCAGGCGAGTCTATTATTAATTTACCAGGAAAATCACCCAAGCAGTTATAATTTCTATCACTTTCTCAGAGTTATTTGCCTTAAATTATTATCAATGAAGAAAAGCCAGGCAGCTTGAGAACACACCGATTGTGTGCAATTTAGCTCTTGTAGTATGTAGTATACAAGAATGTGTAATTTATTCACTTTTGACTTTGTAACTGTGCTGCTTGGAAAACGGCAAGCTACAAACACCTTTTCTTGTCATCCAGGCACAAGTCAAACCCTTGCAGCACTGCTACCCATCCCCCCCCCCCCCCCCCCAAAAAAAAAAAAAAAAAAAAAACATTGTGATTTCGACTGATTTCATTGTTTCCTGTGTTTGTCTGGTAAAGAAAAATACCAGGCCCAGAGTGGGGCAGCAAAGGCAGGGTTTGAGTCTGTCTGAAGCATAGTTCTACACTTGGAGCAGGCAGCTGAGCTTAGAACCCAGGCCTCTGGATAAAAAGAACCTTTGTTTACCACTGAATGGCATTAGCCATGGGTTTCCTATGGGGTCACCATGATGTCTAGCAAGACGACAGGGGGAGGAAACCATGAAAGAACAACCATAAACCATACACACCTCAGTTACTTAGTGATAGAGGGGGCAAAAGCAATAATTATTCGTCTAAATGGTCAGGAATATTGCATGAGTCAGACTGTGTTCCATTGACATATTCTGTTGTAGATAGAAGAAAGTCCTTTGACTATATCAGAAAACTCTGAGGGGAAGCTATTGTGTAGAGCCGAGAGGTCCAGCAAGCCTTTTTTATATAAATAATTCTCTGTAAAAGGCCCTGCTGTTCCTGTGTTTTTGTTTTTTCACCAATCTGTGGGTAGACTGTGTGCTTCTTTGTCTATTGATCCTCTTGAATTTCTCATTAACACTTTGCAAATCTGCGCAATGTATCTTCCTTGGAGAGAGTGTGTGTCGGGGGGCAAGAATATCTCAAATTCCACCAAGCAGCCTCTTGTTTGCTTCTCTTTCTCTGGATATGTCATGAAGAGAATTCCCTTGGTTCCTTGGGCCAGAGTTCACATTGCATGGGCCTATAGCATCCTACTCCTGAGTCATCTTATTTTCAAAATTCCACTCTTCTCAACAGGGTTTTGTTTGTGCAGTTTTTTTCTTACTTAATATAACTTGCAATTTAAAGATCGCTTCTCTGATAGTATTCAATCCGAAATGAATATAAATCCATAGCAGATCAAATCGAGAAAGGCTTGAAAGTTTCTTCCCTAACCCCAGAGTGACTGGGCACCTTGTTCTTAAATAGTGAAGGAAGGTTTAAGAAGAAAAAAAAAAAACGTTTGACTCACTGCTCAGTGTGAGCCTTCTATACTAGTTAGAAAATGGCTTATTCTTCTGGTCACCATGGTGACAATTAATAGTGTTTCAAGGCCTTTTGTTCCAGGCCCGTTTGAGCAGAATTTTTTGGGGCATTATTTTTTGGGGGAAAAAAAACAAAAAAAAAAAACTTTTATTTACAAAAGCATTTTGCATAGACTGTTGAGACTGTTGTCCAAATCAGGGGTTTAACTTTTTTCTTCTTGTGCCGCCTTTTTGAAGTAAACATTTACCATTTTCTTGCCGTGCTTTCTCTGGGCAAGCTCAAACGTGCATCAAAAGCTCGCGCCTCCTCAGCTGTGGGCTTTTTCATCAATGGACTGCTTCTTTCTCCAGCGCCTTTCTTCCTTTCCTTTCAAAGTGTCCAGTGGTAAATAGTGGACACTTAGGATGTCGCCAAATTATTTTACAAAACACAGCATAATTAACTATGCTAAACTAAGCTTGGATACAAGTGGTTGGGCGACTGGTGAAGTTTTGCTGTGACAAAAACTCTGTCTTTAAACAGGAAAATCAATATTTTTAATTACTATTAATTTTTAAGATATTGGCTCTGGGGATTTTTTTTCCGAAGTTGCCACTTCAAACAAAAAAACCTTTCTACTTAAGTACAACAGGATTGTTCACACCAACCTATGTTACATATTCCATGACCACAGTCCATTTTTCAAAAAACAGTTTAGTTTGAATTCTTCTGCTTAGAGACATTCGTCTGACATCCCATCAGATAATTTGGTACAGTTTTTAAAATGGTAGATTTTTCTAGCTGGATGCAAAAACTAGCAATAAAATATACTATCCACCTTGATTTTAACAACACATCCCTCTCAAATTGTGGACACTCTAGTTGCTAGGCTAATCCCTGTTATCATACTCGCATCAGATCTTAGGTACATGTACTATAGAGTAAACAAAGTTAGTATTCAATGCACAAAGCCCAGCTGTTTGTTCTTGTAGAGGTGTTGTTTCACACAGCATCCTGTATCTGCAGAACCTACTGTATGCCTCAGCCCAGAGGTGTCTGCCTTGTCTGGTCCGTGCCTTTTATTATGTCCCCAGTCAGGGCACTTTCAGTCACTCTGTAGTTACGGCCCAGTCCTCCAGAGAACCCCGCGGCTGAATGAGAGCAAGGGTCACTGGGACAAAATGGCAGCTCAGCCCGAGGCACTGGCAGGGGCCTTGTGAGTCCCCAGCAATTTTAATACCACCGTTAATCTTGTTATCACTCGGATGCTATTCTCCGTCGAAAATTCATAGCAGGCTGTCTAAACTCATTTCACTCACTGGGAGCCTTTATACCGGATAGTCCCATGGAAGATTTATGCCATTTTACTCCGGGATCGCTTTAATGTCAGGCAAGGGAACGTGAAAAGCCAGTTTATGTGGCCAGAATGTCACGACAAACCCTGTCTTTTGTTCCACATGATAATCATGAGCTTATGAATATTTAGTGACCCCCCCCCCAACCACACCATTCTGTCAGCAATACCTTAGATGTTAACTGGCTTTTAGGAGGTACCTTTTTCCAGAGGGCAGCTGTGACCACATGGTTTCTGTAGATGCTCAAGTGCAGATGCTGGTTTCAGACATGCTAACTTTTGCTCCACGTAGAGTTTACAAAAAATGACAGTTCCTTCAACGTTTTAACCAGTATTACGATACTGTCATCTGTTTTCTGTTCATTTTTTGTTATATCTATTAAGAACATGTTTTTTGATGTAGCTTATTGTCTTGCACAGTGTTGTCTTTTGCACATTGTAGCAAACGCATATGACACATGCATTATGACACAATTTCCTGTCGTGCAGTGCAATAATTGCCTGTTGTGATGTATACGTTTCTCACACGTTGACGCGCATTTTCTTGAACCCTGACAAAACATGGTGGTAAATTTATGCCTGTAATATGTTAATGTCAATGCTACTTGAGAGCAGTGAAATAAGGATTTTTTTTCAGTTCATGGAATTTTAATTCTGTTCTCTCAACACATTACAGACTCTGAACACACTTCAGATTAATTAATTAAACAGATCTGCAAAAATGGATTGAATATTTTCATGTATGACTGGAGTTTTGCTGACATTTTTAGCATTTCAAATCTATTTTTTTACAAAAATGGATTGTCATCTGACTTTGTTTTTTCAAATAATGAAATCTTAATAAAATAACTATATTTTCAGTTTCATATTATTGTATTATGAACGACAACTTAAAATTATTATACATAATTGCTGGGACAAATAGTTCTCATTTTGTTATCTGTGCTATTAAAAGATTTTTCGGGACAGTAGAAATTTGTAACGGCTACTGTTTCATAATGAAAATTAAATCTGCAGCACAACATTTCCCAAATTTATTCACAACAAGCAGGTAGCTAGTATTTTTATGTACAGCAACCAGTCTACCTAATCAAGCATCATTGTGCAGCAATATCTGTACTTAATAATCTTTACTCTGAGGTTTTACACCTGTAATGATTAAGCGCATTTACCAAAACAATTACTCTTATAATTGGAACAAGGAAAGATCCAAGTGCTTTTGTGATAAAATGTTTAGATATTAACTAAAATGAGTGAAAATGGATTTAGTCATATTTATGAATGTCTGCATGTCCACTATGCACATGTGTGCTTGTTGTGTATAAATTTGTTAATGTCCTTGCTAACCTTGCAACACCTTGCTAAAGAATCCTAGATCTTTTTTAGAGAATTTATTTTGAAAAAGTTTTGATCTCATAAATTTTAACTAGACCTGCTTATTTGTTTTCCTCATGTGTCTTGACTTGTGATCAATATTTTGCTATTTTTTAAACAAAAGAAACACGTAGAATCAATATTTGCTGTCAACAAATAAATTGTATGATTCCCTTGTTTTTCAATGGTAACAGGTTTAATTTTTCTGTAGCATTAAAAAATGAAAGGGATTGATGGCTGAAAAGAATCTGTGATACAATCTCAGTCAAAAAAGTGACAATGAAAAATGATTCTCAGACTTGACAGCAAAAAGAAGGAAATAATTTAAATATTTAAATATGCTATGGCTGTAATGACAAATGACAACCAAAAACTAGAATCAACTAGCTATTGATGCAGAAAATGAAAAGGTGGGGGAATTAAGTAAAAGGGATGTGAGATTGAATAGCGTCAATTTCATAATATACAGTGTGTTGCTCAGTGGAAAGGTTTGTTTGTAGGAGCAGATCCCTGTCTGGGAGCCGCTATCTTATTATCATTCATGCAAATGAATGTCTTGTTTGTATGCCATTCTTTCTAAATCTTTAGCAAAAACAGTTTAGGTTGAAGTGTATGCACCACAATATTCATTAAGTTAAATTCATACACCTTTGCCTAAATATATAGTGTTATGCCCAAATGTTAATCTCGGAAAGGGTTTCTGACCTTTTTGTGACTGTTCACTTGAAAAGTGAGAGTTTAGACAGAGACTTCAAAAGAGACTTTCCTCCAAGCCTTTCTCTTACAGTGGTTACTTTAAATGACAGTCCTGTTCTTGTTGCCTATTGTGATGTGTGCATTGTTATTCACTGGAAGAAGAGAAAAAGGAGAGATCACTGAAGTAGGATGAGAGAATGTTCAAAATTTATTGGTGGGTAACCAGAACTGTCAGGGTAACTGCTGATGGACCCTGTAGACACTGGGAGAGTGTCAGACTTAATTATTTTGTTTGTTTTAGAACGATAACTGATAGGTGATTATAGTGGTAAAGGTTATGAAGATCAGTCAGTCATTTAGAGTATATTCAGAAGTTCAGAATGGCCAAGACCTTTTCTGTTTGAAATTTACCTTTCTCTAGGAACTTGTAGCTAGATAGATGACCAAAACCCTGCCATTGGTCAGAGATGTGTTTCATGCTCAGATATGATGCTGTCCACAAGTGAGGTGAAATACTGTATGTTCAACGTGTCTGTGAATCTGCAGGGGAGCATTTTGGAAATCGGCGTGTGGGATCCCCGGAAATCCCAGCTGCTGGATCGGGTGCAGTCCCTGCACAGGAGCGGAGTCCAGCTGCCTGCAGATTTTGATGAGCGTGTCAGCGCCCTCACACAGAAGTGGAACAAACTGGAGGTAACTGCCCTTATTTTATTTTGGGAGTACAGTGGTCCCCCCTTACCCACGATTTCAGTTACCCACGGTCAACTGCGGTCTGAAAATATTAAATGGAAAATTCCAGAAATAAGCAATTCATAGGTTTTAAATTGTGCGCCATTCTGAGTAGTTTAATGAAATCAGGGACATGAATCATCCCATTGTCCAGCATATCTAGGCTGTATATGCAACCCCACCATTAGTTACTTGGTAGGTTATCAGATAGACTGATTGATATCACAGTGCTTGTGTTGAAGTACCCTACCCCTTTTTAAATAGAAAAACAAAACTTTATTTTAAAAATCAATTCTTATGAGGACCTGGGCAAAACTTTCATTACAGTATATTGGTATAATTGTTCTATTCTATTGCTAGTTATTGTTGATTATCTCCTATTGTCCCTAATTTATGAATTACACTTTATCATTGGTATGCATGTATAGGAACAAACATAATATATCAAGTTTAACATTAACCTTAATATGTATGTACTATGCATGGTTTCAGGCATCCGCTGGGGGTCCTGTAGTACAGATCTCCATGACTGAGTCTCACAATGCCTGTTCAACTCATTCACAAGAACCTTCTCCTAGGTGCTAGAAAGATGGAATCTTTATACTGTCTTCCGAGGGCAATATTCTCCTTGGAAATTTGCATTTATTACTAAAACAACTGACGTTGGTCTCCTAAATTAGTTTCTTATGAGTTTGTCTGAAGATTAACATCTAGTGGCTGTAGCACAATGTCAGTAAATACCTACCATGACATTTACTATCTTTGGATTTTGGGTTTCTTCATAGACCATCTGTTACGTTCCATGAAAAATATAATCATATCCTTTTGAATTACACACCCCACTCCATCAATAGCACCCTGCTTCTTGCATAGGCAAACTGCTACCTGACCAATTTACACGTGTTGAACCTCAAATGCAATGTCATCATACAGAGAATTTCTTAGCTACAGAGAGGGCCAGCTGTTAGACCATTAGAATGAATCACTGAGGCAAAATATAGTATTAATGATCCTCTTTATATTAACTTCAGCCACTGAACTAAAAAGTAAGCATTGTAATGCAATGCTGGAGTCTGTCTGGAGTTTTACAGTTTATACTTGGGCCATGAATATCACTCATAAAAGGTACTTTGGAGATTTTTGGGGGGTAGTTTCAGGAAGCTTCTAAGAGGATCCCATTAGGTCTTGGGGGGGGGGGGGGGGAATCATTGTGCCCATCCTCACCACTGGCAGCTAGAGGCTTCCTTATAAACCCTACAAAGTTCTGCTTTGTTTAGCTGTTTATTTGCTTGGGAAATTCAGCTAGGAACGGGCGTCAAGGCAACAGACTATCGAGGTACAACAGAAAACAGGACTGTTATATAAAAGCCAAAATGATTTCCAAAGAAGGTAAAAAAGAGAAAGTAGGAATTGAGTCTGCTATTGACCTGTGTGGAGAGCTGCCCTGCACCAATAGAAGGGGCCTGCGACATGTCTCATACATGAAGAGGAGAGGGTGCTGTCTGCTTTGCATATTTCAGTCGGATCTGTGGAGGCGTATAGCAGTCAGTACAGAGCCATTGCTTTTTGTTGCTCTGATCGTTTGTGAGTCAAAGAATCGAGGGCAGGAGGGCAGAATTAAACAAAATTAGCATACGCATTATTCTCCAAAGCTAGAGTTTTAATTTAAAACTAAGCACCGAAGAACTCGAGATTACTGTGTTTCCAGCACAGTAATCAGTGTTAATTAACATTTTGTTACATTACAGAAATGCTGACATTTGAACGGAACGCACATGTTAAAAACAAAGTTGTGTTTGCTGGGGATGCTTCTTTCATCGTAGGTGAGCGGCACGCCGGAGAGCGCCGTCAGAATGAGGCACCAGTGGTGCGGAGAGTTTAATCTGTGAATTTCTGCTCCCAGTGCTGCACATTACGGCATCTCAATTGCATATTAAACAAGCCTATCAAGTCAGGCATTGGCATCTGCTGTGCTGACACAAATTGTGAATTAAATGAAATTGATGTCCTCTGTCGTATATTTATGAAGACAGACCATTCTCTGAAGTATTCTGCTTATGAAGAATTTATGATTGCAAACTGTTCCTGAACAAAATAAAGTGGCAATAAATTCCTTTTTTGTAACCCGACCCTCCAAGGGCATTGATTTCACCTCCTGCTGCCGCATTTGTCACAGCACAAAAACAATAGCTAAATCTGGAATCCATTGAGAGCTTTCAAATTATCAATATTCAAATGAGGAGAAGCGAGAAAGGGGTCTGGATTGGGAGGGGGCTGGGGTGGCGGCGGCGGGGTGGAGAATGCAGACAGTGTCCTTTGCTGAGAGTTAAACACTTTGTAAAGTAACAAAGGGACACTTATCAGGCTTTTCAGGGGGAAATTATCGACTTCAAAGAAAACCGTTTAGTCAAATGAGCACAGAAATGTTCATTCTCTGGTACCAGTCATCTTACATGTGCTGTTTCATATTCCAATAAATAAACAGGAGGGGGGAAAAATGCTGCCATTTTTTAACACATACCTTAAACGTTATTTTTAAATGTCATGAAACGTGGAGAGTGAAAAATTAATGTAATAATTTTTTTTAAAAGGTACATATCGTATGTCTGATGATTTTATATTCTTTGTGCTAATGTCTGTGTTTTGTCATTGGGTGCCTAAAACACTGTAGATTGATTCATCTCCTCTCTTGTCCAGTAAACATATCTTTAATTTCTAAGTAGCACCAACATGTTAATAAAAATAAGTCATTTTTAAAAAATGCAAAGGGGAAACAGGAATTACAAAATGGTTAATTGATGCTGTACTTGGAAATAGCCACTTCATTGCTGCTCATAATCACATATGTTTCCATTACAGCTACTCACAGGAGCAGCATACAAAAGAATGACAATTATACCAAGCAGCGTGTATTTTAATTGGATAATGGTGTGTTGTACTGCTGGATGGCTTGTCTGAATGCAGCGCCTCACCAACTTTCTATGTCAGAAAGCTTGTTTCCCAAGCAGGTGGGAGCCCGCTGGTGCCCAAATAACACACATCCACATCTCAGCATGGAGCACGTCTTTCTTAAAAGCAGATGAAAATGGGACACCACACCCCCTCTGTAAAATCACTGGGAAGTACATTTAACGTTTGTTTTCATTCCGTAAGCATTCTAAAAAATAAAATTCAGCAATGCATTTTTATGTCATGGCTACGTTTCAATCTATATATGAGGGGTGATCACTTGGATAATTATCCTGTACATGTTTTTTTTTATTATACGATAAAGATTTAAAAATTTTCATTGTTTTCATTTACTTTGCTTACTTTTATTATTCCTTCATTTAGATGTCATCGTTAGTCATTTTCTCAAGTTTTAAAATTCTGTTGATATATCACAAACTTTTTTTCGTATTTCTGTATGAAGTCGTTGCAATGTAACCTCCCAAATCCTGCCTTATATTCTCCAAAAATTATAAATTAACCCTGGTGGACAGCAAATGTAGGCGTGACTGCATAGTGTTTCAGGACCCGGAGATTTTGTTCCCTGTAGAACAAAAGAAATCAATACACATAAACTTTAAAAAACTTTGTCAAGCTGGTATACTCAGCTTAAACAAAACGAAAAAGCAATAATCATTTAACTACAATATCTTTTAAATAAATAAAAGTAAGAATGCATCACACATATCCACAAAAAACTATAAATACAATTTTAGCTTTA
Organism: Brienomyrus brachyistius; assembly: GCF_023856365.1. Classification (NCBI taxonomy): domain Eukaryota; kingdom Metazoa; phylum Chordata; class Actinopteri; order Osteoglossiformes; family Mormyridae; genus Brienomyrus; species Brienomyrus brachyistius. The sequence goes on along the minus strand of NC_064546.1, from coordinate 5,981,792 downwards.
TATAGTTGCTGTTTAAAATTTGAAACATTATGGAACAGTATCAGGATGCAACATCTGTATATTCAGTTAATTTATGAACTCTTTATATAATTATTAACTTTTGATGCACTAAGTGAACAGAAAAATCATTTTTCCATTTTTCTGCTGTGCCTCATTATCACAGGTTGGTGGCTCATGACATCACAATGACCATTAGAATGTAATATACACAGATTACGAGCTCCTCTCTGTGTGGATGCACTCTGTCACACGTGGGTTCTCTCCAGGTACTTGGGTTTTATTACACAGTCCACGACATGCAGTCAGGCTAACTGGGGCACCAGGCAATAGTATATGACCTTGTCTGTGTGAATGTGTCCTGCGATGGACTGGCATGTCATCCAGGCTGTGCCACAGCCTTGTGCCATGCGTTGCCTGGGATAAGTTACAAGCAACTGTATAGCACTGACCAGGATAACTGGTTAGAAGATGGATGCAGTGGTGTCAGAAGAAGTTTGGTGTTGGGGGAGACCTGGAGGTGAGGGGGTGCAATGTATATTGTGACATTGCAATGAACAAAATAGTTACATAGTGAAAGGATGCAATGTAAGAAATATTTTAAAATAATTTTAGAATAATAAAGATTTCATCATTTAAAATAAGACTCATACAGACTCATTGTCTCATGCAGGACTACATGCTAACCACTGCACTCCCCTCAATTTCCAGTGCCCCAGGAGGTAGGGAAGGAGGGAGGGAGGGAAGTAGCCAGCAACTTATTGATATGTATGATGTTAAATTGGCTTGATAATACATTTTTGGCATGAACTGTGGTTGACTTAGTAGGTTTGACAAATATTTAAAAATATAATCTACTGAATCGTTTAGTGACATTGGCCCAAAAAAAAAAAATCCAAATTATCCTGATGGATTTAATCCAAGGGTGCATCACATCAGATACATCTTAGGTTAGCAATAACAATTTTGCTTACTAAAATTGACAAGCAGCTAGATATTCTGGTTGATAACTAAAGGAAGGAAAATCTGCAAAAAAATTATAGCCACTCTGGCTTTCAGATTATTATTATTATTATTAATGAATAGATATATTTCTATTGTATCACAGAATTGCGCAATTAATTAAAAGGGTAAATGGTAAATGCTTTTATTTTCAGCCATACTTCAATTTACCAAAGCATTGCACAATCTGGTAATCCAAAATTGTATATAACCTACTTAGCACATACTATTCTCAGCTAGCTTGTCAGAACTCTTTTATCTTTTTCCAGAATGCTTGTGTATAGTGTAATACCCACAGGGTATCTCTCATGCCATGCCTTTCACTTCATTGGCTTTTGCTTCTATGTTCAACACACCTCCATCAGCCTCAGTCCCTGCGCTTGGCTGTAGTGTTTGAAGTGTGCAAACAAACAAGCAAAGAAACAAAGGATAATTTATCACAGTGTGGCCCTACATGACAACTGCAAAGCATTGGGCATTTTTTCCCAAGCCTTAGCCTAGGGATTCCCTGCTGATCCAATTTGCCAAACCACTTCTAGAAGGATGTATAAAAAGCCAGCTGCACTGAAGTGAGATAACAGAGGTGAACACAACATAGAACATATAGAAGACAGAACCATTAAAGTGGCTAAATAAGTATAATGGTCATTTTTGTAAGTTGGTAAGATTCCAGAGAAATTCAATTAAACATCCATCAAACCATTTTATAACCTTTTGTCCTGCTTGGCATTTGTGGGGGACCTTGATCAATTAAAAATGTTTGTTACAGTATATGTACTGTAGTAATGGTGGTTCTGTATTCGTGACACTGATTTTGTTTGTCGGTCGGCCTATGCGGATGATCCTTATCTTGTTTGTTTTTTTATTAGGCGACCCTGGGAGAGCTCGCGAAGCCCCCCAGCTCTGGGAGCCCTGCGCAGCTCTCGCCGGCCCTGCTCTCCCCAGAGACAACCGGCATGCTGAGGCAGCTGGAGACCCGCATCAAAGAGCTGAAGGGCTGGCTGCGCGACACCGAGCTCCTCATCTTCAACTCCTGTCTCCGGCAGGAGCTGCAAGACGACAAGCAGCTCCAGTACTTCAAGGTAAAGAATATCAGCACATTCTCTAAATAATTCTGTCAGCAAATATACCCTATATACTTAATCACACAAAGATGTCACTATATGACTATAAACTATATCAAACATGAGTTTATATTCAAATAGTTACAGTTTACCTAGCTAATGATAGGGAAATGATAACTGTATGTCTTACATGTACATGTACAATAGTATTGCCTAAGAACAAAGTTTTTCTGCTGTTTACTTTATAATCTTAAAAATATGTCACGTCAGGGTACCATTTAATGCTATGGATGTAGGAGGAGCCTTAAATTGTATTTCAGTTACTGCCACCCAAACAAACACCTCTAAACCTTTCCAAACAGGACAATCAAACACCTTTTTAATGCTGATGTACAATTTACTGCTGTTTATGTTAGACATAGGTATTTAACATAAAATCAAACTAGACAGCAAAGAGATTTAATCAAGCCATGTCAAATAACCGGTAGCGCACTGATTAAATTTTCTGTACTAAGTGACAAAGAGAATAAGCAGAGAAATCTATTTAAATGTATGCAGAATAAATGATGTCTGTTGGAGGATAGTTTTATGAATACTTGACTTTTCAATGAAAGTTACACTGTGTACAGCAAAAATGTGAATAAGAACCAAATACGTACATACATACATATATATATATATATATATATATATATATATATATATATATATAAATTTGAGAACTACTCACTGGAAAGAAACATCATTACATTGAAAAGGAAAAAAATAACTAGCATGTCTGTTTTGAAACATAGCTTTTGCTTCTCTGCTGGAATATGCATTAACTCTGCTGCTGTAATTTATAGTGCTGCTATTAGTGTTGCACTAAAAAATAGTGTTGCTCTAAAAAATAAATATAAATTGGGTAGAATTCTGAACAAAGCACTACATAATTACCAATGCAAAATATGTTATTAAGGTTGTGGGTTTTATTAAAAAGTGGCATCTTTGAGCATTATTTAATAACAGGCACTTGCAAATTGAAGGTCATTTAAGGTGTCATTGAGAATCAGAAGCAAACCTTCCCTAAGTACCTAACACAAGTGTCAAATGTTTCACACAGAATTTTTCAACTTGTATTCTGCATGAACATACTGAACATCGACACTCATCCGAAGACATCACAGCAATTAAATTGTTTGGTGTGCTCACTCTTACAAGCAAACATTAGTTTTCAGTTGCAGATCCCCATTGAAGCCTAAATTGTAACGGTAAAGCAGATGACTTTACAGTTTAAATAACTGCATGGGCAGCCCATGTCCAGGCACCTTAAAATTCCGCATTCACTTTGGCCCATATTTATTCTTTGCCAAATGCTATAACATACGCCTGTACATTGACACATTCGATCTCCTTTCTTTTGCATTATTCAGGGCAATAGTAGGGTGCATGAAATAGGGTTCTGAGAATGAATGGATCTGTAAACAACATATTGTTAAGGAATAGCCAAGAAAGTAATGAGATCGGAGAGAAAGGATTGTAATTAAACGAAAATTAAATGAAGGAAAGGTTATGGAAATTCCCAAAGTCAAGATGCTGTAAAGGACCAGCTATGTTATGTTTTTCTTCTTCGGTTTATCTGTTTGTTTGTATATTTGTGTAGAGAAACTGTCTGGAAGTTTTTTAAAAAGTTTGCTTGTTGTTGCTTTGCTTAGTTATAATTATAAAGTTACTTGCACTCAGCACTCTCCTGCCCAAATGTAACAAAATCCTGTATTTTATCTGGCATTTAATACCCTTTGTACAACATACTTGATATTTAATGCTGAAATGAAGATCTCATATGTATGAAGTTGTAATGTTCAGTTCTGACTAGGCATTAGTTCATTGCTCAAAGTATTCTTTTAAGTACAGCAATGACTTCATGTGAATGACTTAGTGATTTAGTCCCAAAACTCTTGCCTGGGTAGCACAGGAAGAGTTGCATAGGAAGAATCTGTCTGGAGATTTCATGTTAATTCGGGTTATGTGCTACATAATTAGCTGAATGGTGGCAGGGAACATGAAAATAATATTTCACTGTTTTCAGGAAGCGACTAGCAATAAAGCAACATTGAAAGCTAAAGCCAAGTGTTTTGTAATCACACTGGTGACAGTGCTCTTCTGTGCATAGTTAACCAGTTAGCACTACAGATGCTACAGCTGCTAGCTGTAATTAACAATTTATTAATAATTAAAATATTTATATATATATATTCCAGCCAGGATGGCCCTCATTCACATCCCGCATTGGTGAATCCTGGCCATCCAAACACCCTTTCAGTCGATCATGGTTTTCCCTCCTCGGACTGCTCTCAATAGGTCCTCACCATGGTTGAACATAAGCACCCCATAAGCCTTGCCATTGATTTGGCCATCGTCAAAGTCAACTCAGGACTTTACCCCTGCAGATGTCTTCTGCATTCAAGTAGATTATGAGTAGCAAATCTAAGCTTACCGTCTAATATACCCAAGGCCTTGACACAAACCGTTTTCATGAAATAGTCAACATTATTAATTTCATTTTAATGTTTTGGCTTTTCAGTGAATGTGAATGGTCTTCCCACAGAGTATTGTAAATGCAAAGAGGGAACCATGATAATAAATTATAATGTTATAAAATGATAAAAATATGTCTTTTAAACATTTAAGTCCATTAAGAGTAAAGAGTAAATACTGTATAGGTTTCCATCTTCCAACCACATATTTGGTATTTGGTCATGGGTTAATTAAATATTTAAATATAACTGAAAATATAATTTGTTACATATTATATAATTTATTTACACTGTCCAATGATTTGGAATATTATTACTATCTAAATTATAATTAATTCATTTACCCCTCAGCACAAAGTATATAAGTATTATAGCTGTAACAGGATGCCAGAAACATGTTCAGTTGTGGATACGAGTAGCTTTCCTCTGATATGCCTCCATTGATCTCACAATAACAAATAGTTTTGTTTTACCTATAAGCCTTGATGAACTCTTTTAATCTGTGTTTTAAGTGGATTATTCTGATTATGTGTCACTTAGGAACAAACTATTTTATTTTTCATTTCTTTCTTGCCATGTTGCACGTTCTGCCGCGTATCATCAAAGCCATTTATTGTAATCTTTGCAAACACAAAGAAATACTGTAAACCTTCTTCTAATTTAGTTATTTGATAATTATGTATTATCTCATCTGAATTGTTATTATTATCAGTATTCCCTTACTGCCGCAGTTCATTTTTCTCCTGGAGAAAGATGAGCAAGTTTCATACAAAGTGCATTCCTTTGTTGGATGCGCCAAATCCCGTCACCTGGGCATCAAAGAAATCAGCTGTGACACTCCAAGGACCAAGGCTTCCACTAGAGAGTTATCTTTGATGGTACAGTATCAGAATTAACTGATTTGAGACCTGCTCCAGGCATAATCTTCTTATGGAAGGTCAGCTGCAATCTCCATTCTGTCCCAGTCCAAGACCATCTGCAGTGCCCCTCCAGCCCCTTGACCATCTCCCAGAAGCAGGGACCCAGCTTGGTTTTCATACTTCTCTTCCAGCTAATAGAATGTGACAGCACAGATATAATATCAGTGCTTTCTCATGATTAGACACTCCAAGTGCAAGTACAAACTGCATTAGGCTGCAGCAAGTTCTTGCATTTGAAAGCACTGAACGCTGCATTAGATCTTCATCGTCAGTTAATGGGGAGCAGACAGGTGATGGCCGGGAAAGACTCGCACAATACAAGGAAAATTGCCAGACTTGACAGGGCATTATTTTCATTACACGTCTGCAGAGCAGTATTTCATTTATAGACACTAATGAGAAAATGTCCTTATTGATTTTATTATTATTATCACGTGCTGATTATTTGCTTTCTCACATTAGATAAGTGTGCCTCATTCACAAAGCATTAGTGTGATCTCAAATTAGCACATAGGTTTTGTTTTGTGCAAAGTAATTTCAATAACTCTTTGCCTGGATTAGACACTGTTGCGTAACTATATAACAGGTAGCTGTGTAGTTTGCATCAGATATCAGATTTTGAATATCAGCTCAAGCTATTTTATGAAAAGCCAACATGGTAAAATTAACATGTTACATCAATCATGTTAATGACTTAATTTGCTGTAATATCTGTGTAAAAGCTGCAGGAGAAGTAAATCACAACAAGGATAGAGCATCGTGTACATGTGTTACCATTTGGCACAGAACACTGTCTAATGTCTGCCCTACTTTGGAGAAAGTCGTGTGAGCATGTGTAAGTGTATGTAAGTAAACTATATTAATGTTTAAGGCGGGCAACATTTTAATTTCTCCGAACCACATAATTGATCTATCACAATTATGTCTCAATAACCAAGATTTCTTTAGAGAAATACATTTACTTGTAAAATAACTACAGGAGATTGTATTGCTTTGTGCTTTAAGGATACAATACAAATTAATTACAACCAAATTACTAAAAACTGTTTAAACTTATGTGCAGCATTCTAAATATGATTTTTGGGAATAAATAGTCTCTCCGTACATTCATTAGACTCATTTGCAATAATTAGTCCTTGTGATTTTAATTGACTTAATCAACAAATATATTTAATCAGAGGTTTCTAATTAATGGTAATTGATTGCATATCCAGAGGGTTACTGTCTTTATAAAAATTCAGCCCTTCTACCACACTGCAAAGTATTTTTTTGCTCTTCCTTGTTTCTTATCCACATTTTTAAAATGAACAAACAGTAGGAGCTTTAGTTGTAGTCTAGAAATGGTCTAGCAGAGTAAAGAACAGCACACCAAATGAAAAGGAGTAAGCCTTTCAGTCCATCTGAAGCTTTATACACCTGCTTATATTGGATTTTTTTTTATAATAATTCAGTGCCTTGCTAATTTCCTTGTGGTCCACAAAGACTTAAGGGCAATCACACAAGCTCAGGTACGCATTTACCCAGAATGCTGTTCTCCATGGGTCCCATCCTGGGGCCTTTGATATAGGTGTTGGTGCTCTGCTGTCTGAATTCTACTCTGAATGTTCCTAACCTGTGAGTATCCATTACACTATATTATGTAAATTATGCCACTTGAATATAGATACTAGTTACTTGACATAAGTTTAATTTGAAAATAATTAAAGGAGGATTTCAGTCTTTCGGACCCTAGAGAAATTGGAGTATTAACTAATATGATGAGCCCATTTTTTTCTATGCACTACATTCGCCACAGTAGCGTTGCTGTAGAAAAAGATATCTCTGTCACAAATGCATATTTACTGTTCTATTAGTGGTGGAGTCTGATTTCCAGCCCTGATACCTGTGCGGTCTAGAGATTAATATTGTGCATGAGATGGATCATGCCTCACAATAAAGCAATGAGGCTATTGGAATGAGCTCTCAGGAAATAGTCATCTCTAGCACTCCCCAGATTGCGTTACTACCATTGCATATTACCTGCCAGCTGATTTTCAGATACCTTTATTAAAAGAACCTGAGAAATATCCCATTAGTCTGCTGTGGGTGAGCCCAGCTCCTGTGCTGGATAGACAGCAGAGAGTGGCCAGCCTTGCACTCACACCCAAGACAAGCAATGGTCCTGTAAGGCCGGCTATCTGCACACCACCAGCAAACTGTACAGCAATGGAAAGTGGCTCACTGGAGAAATCACTGGCCACTTTAGGTCTGCACACCACCCTTCCACCCTCATGTATTTGGGAAGCTTTTGAGCAAATATTGGCATACCGTATCCAAGGCTCTGTGTCAATAAAGCAGAACTCAATAGGAGGAGAAGTCATTTTGTGAAACCCAGCAATGCAGAAACAATGAAGCTGTGGATTTCTGGGAGTTTGGAAATACAGCAACATAATCTGCCTTTCAGATTTAATGGCATAGCTTGTAGTTTCTGTGCCTTTTAATCTAACGGAGTGGACTGGTGGTATTGATCAAGACCTGGTAATCTGTTTTCCACTAACATACCTCTAAATACATGGAGTGGAATAAGTACAGTCAGACATAAATATTGGGATGCACTTTACATTGACCTGCTGTGAAAGTCTGTTTATATGAAGAATAAATCATTATGGATGATAAGGTGAATAATCTGATCTATCTAAAACAAGGACGGAATGGAGCTACCAAAGAGCCTTTGGATATTTGTAGAAGTTTGATTTTTCAACCAGTTTTGCGACATTGATCAATTTATTATTATGATTATTATAACTGTTGTTATTATTAATAATAACAACAAAACAGCATCAAAATAACAACAATGACAATAATAAAAATGCATTTTGTATAACACAATACAAAAAGGTCTTTACAAAAGATATATTAAGTAAATATTGTCTGTGGCTGTGCGGCTCTGGCAGTATTTATATCTCTGTTTATGTGTGCATGCAGGTGTATGTTCGTTTTTGATGTAGAAGCATTTGTTTTCTTGTTAAAGCCTTGGTTGTTTCATTTAGGACCCCCCCCCCCCCCCCACATCTTGTTTCAATTTATTGCTGGCAACAACTTTATCACTATGTACTGTGCCTCACTTCCTCCTTCCCCAAGAGGAAACCATTGTATTTTGCAATCACATTACCTGTTTAAAAGACAAAGGAACTAGTAAATATATGCTAAAACAGGAGAGGAAACTGCTGAGCCAAAATCCAATTTAGATGTAATAGTGTTTAATATTTATTAGGAAATGTAACGGAATGCATTGCCGAGCAAGGGGATTTACATAAATTGTACTCGGAATGTTTTTGTCCTACAAGAGCAGCACAGGAGACAGTGCAATAGTTCTCTTCTTGCGACGCCATTGCATATTTAAACAGGTATCTCCATACACGTATTGGATCATCAGCATTTCTAATGCGGTGCTGAAAAATCTGGATCCCCCCCCCTTTATTTTTCTTATAAAAAAAAGAGGCTCATGTTGTAGCATTTTCATTACACGTATGTCAAACTAAGAGAAGCAGGCGCCTGTGTGGCCACAAGGAGCAAGCCGTGCCCTTTTAATATTTAATATTTCACCTGTTTATGGGAGGCATAAAAGTGGATGGTGCCTTGATTTACATCTTCCTGACATAGCAGCGCTGTCACGGAGACCTCATCAGGCTGGTGGGGCCAACACCGCTCACCCAGAGTGGAGGCAGCAGGGAAAAGGTGGCTGCAGAATTAGGGCAAGTTGGGGAGGCATTATTAGAAAATGCATTATGGCAGCAAATAGAATAATAACCCCCACAGCTATACTTCAGCATTAATTTACCTTAAGCTATTTGTCATTTCCCTTATTTAAAATTCCAGAATATCAAAGTCATGCTGGTTATTTCAGGGATCATAGAATTCTATGAATGATATAGTTATAATAATCTAAATAACTGCACAGTGGAATACATCAGTAAACATAACATTGTTTTTGTTGGAGTGAGAATCCAGCATTCCTGTGCAGATCCGGCAGGGTAGTGAGATCAGTGTTCCTGTTCTCCCCTGCTACTTTATGTCTGTCTAGAAGTACACTAATCAGAATAAGAAAATTAGGAGTTAAAAGTTGTTGCCGTATATACAACTTTTTACTGCATTATTATATTAAAATAATTATGGTTCCCAGTGCAGCTTGTGAATCTGATATTCAATATTTTGCTGAACAGGAAGTACATTCCATAATCATTTACACACCTTTAGGCTACATAATTAAATTGCTTGTCAGTTTCAATAAGCTTTACAAACTATAGATACTCACTGCTATCTTGTTATTCATGCTATAGCCTCTTCCCTTGATTTTTTCCAATTAACCAATGGTCAGAAAAAGGGAACAACAGAGCATATTTACCAGTAAAAGAAACAGAACAAATGTTAAATGTTAAAAGTTAAACTACAAATCTTTCAAAGGAATAAATTGCAAAGTTCTGGGAGGTTTAACAACCTATACTGCATGAGGTAAATCAGTTTGTGATTTAAATGTAAAGTATGTATGATTTTCACAGTGGAGTGAAATATAAATTATTTTAAATTTCAGACACTTGTTTTTAATGTCAGTTGTATACTTTTTTATGGATTTATACTCTTTCTTTGGAAAAGCAAATAAAAATTGCTCCAAAATGTTTTACCGGGAAGTTTTGGGTTTTTCTGGAGAACAAATGTGGCATCATATAGATAAATAGTCTGTTTAACTCAATATAAAATGTTTTCAAATTACTGTAGATCAAATCAATTTTTATTTGCTGAGAAGGACAGCACTGTTTGACTCTCTCTCCAGTCTCTGTGCTCAGAAGTGCGAGGGCGGCGCAGGGGTGTGGCCTCTGTGTTGCGACTGTGCCAGAAGCTACTGGAGGAACAAGAACCTGCCGAAGCCGAGTCTGAGCGGCAGGCCCTGCAGCTCCTGATGGTCAACCTGGAGCGCCGATGGGAGGCCATCGTCATGCAAGCCCTGCAGTGGCAGACACACCTTCAGAGGGCCCTTGGCACTGAGCAGGTACTGTTCCTATGGCAATGACAGACACACCTTCAGAGGGTGCTTGGCACTGTGCAGGTACTGTTCCTATGGCGATGGCAGACACACCTTCTTATGGCCCTTGGCACTGAGCAGGTACTGTTCCTATGGCGATGGCAGACACACCTTCATATGACCCTTGGCACTGAGCAGGTACTGTTCCTATGGCAATGGCAGACACACCTTCAGAGGGCCCTTGGCACTGAGCAGGTACTGTTCCTTTGGCAATGACAGACACACCTTCAGAGGGTGCTTGGCACTGAGAAGGTACTGTTCCTATGGCGATGGCAGACACACCTTCATATGGCCCTTGGCACTGAGCAGGTACTGTTCCTATGGCAATGGCAGACACACCTTCATAGGGCCCTTGGCGCAGCAGGTACTGTTCCTGTGGCGATGGCAGACACACCTTCATAGGGCCCTTGGCACTGAGCAGGTACTGTTCCTGTGGCGATGGCAGACACACCTTCAGAGGGCCCTTGGCACTGAGCAGGTACTGTTCCTTTGGCAATGAGAGACACACCTTCAGAGGGTGCTTGGCACTGAGCAGGTACTGTTCCTGTGGCGATGGCAGACACACCTTCAGAGGGCCCTTGGCACTGAGCAGGTACTGTTTCTATGGCAATGACAGACACACCTTCAGAGGGTGCTTGGCACTGTGCAGGTACTGTTCCTATGGCGATGGCAGACACACCTTCATATGGCCCTTGGCACTGAGCAGGTACTGTTTCTATGGCAATGACAGACACACCTTCAGAGGGTGCTTGGCACTGTGCAGGTACTGTTCCTATGGCGATAGCAGACACACCTTCATATGGCCCTTGGCACTGAACATGTACTGTTCCTATGGCGATGGCAGACACACCTTCATATGGCCCTTGGCACTGAGAAGGTACTGTTCCTGTGGCAATGGCAGACACACCTTCATAGGGCCCTTGGAACTGAGCAGGTACTGTTCCTATGGCAATGGCAGACACACCTTCATAGGGCCCTTGGCGCAGCAGGTACTGTTCCTATGGCGATGGCAGACACACCTTCAGTGGGCGCTTGGCGATGAACAGGTACTGTTCCTATGGCGATGGCAGACACACCTTCAGAGGGCCCTTGGCACTGAGCAGGTACTGTTCCTATGGCGATGGCAGACACACCTTCATAGGGCTCTTGGCACTGTGCAGGTACTGTTCCTATGACAATGGCAGACACACCTTCAGAGGGCGCTTGGTGATGAACAGGTACTGTTCCTATGGCGATGGAAGACACACCTTCAGTGGGCTCTTGGCACTGAGCAGGTACTGTTCCTATGGCAATGGCAGACACACCTTCAGTGGGCGCTTGGCGTTGAACAGGAACTGTTCCTATGGCGATGGCAGACACACCTTCATAGGGCACTTGGCGCAGCAGGTATTGTTCCTATGGCAATGGCAGACACACCTTCAGTGGGCGCTTGCCGATGAACAGGTACTGTTCCTATGGCGATGGCAGACACACCTTCATAAGGCCCTTGGCGCAGCAGGTACTTTTCCTATGGCAATGGCAGACACACCTTCAGTGGGCACTTGGCGATGAACAGGTACTGTTCCTATGGCGATGGCAGACACACCTTCAGAGGGCCCTTGGCTCTGAGCAGGTACTGTTCCTATGGCGATGGCAGACACACCTTCAGAAGGCCCTTGGCACTGAGGATAAAAAAAGCATTTCAGCGTCCTGATGTTATTAACAGATATTCTTATTCTAATTAGCATTGTAATATATGTGAATTTAAATGCTCTTTAAAAGTCACCTTTGTTGTTTTCTTTTTTTGTGTTACAAAGCTTATACCTGATTGTCTTCCTTATATCAAAGTGTACGTGTCTCTGTCTGTGTGTGTTTCTGTGGATTATGTTTGTATTACATTGTGGGGACCAAATATTCCACAATAATAGATCTCTGCGATGATAAACACCAGGTATTTTGTGGTTAAGTTGTGGGGACCATTTTTCAGGTCCCCACAAAGATCTGTGAATGTAATCAAAAAATTTAAAATACCAAAAGCCTCATATTTTGTTTGTTTTGTTGAGGTTAGAGTTTTCCCCATAGAAATTAATGGAGAGTCTCAACAGAGATATATTTAGAAACCTGTGCCTGTGTGTGTGTGTGTGTGTGTGTGTGTCTGTGTGTGTGTGTGTGTGTGTGTGTGAGAGAGAGAGAGAGAGAGAGAGAGCGAGCGAGAGAGAGAGGGAGGATTTTGAATATTCTCCCCATGTTCTATGCTGCACTCAGTTGTGTTAAATAAGTTCAGTTTATAATTTGCTTGTACAATATAGAGGTGTTCATGGATGTTAAAGTAGTTTAAGAGACCCAGTACAAAGACCCTGGCCTTAGGTTGCTCTCTTCCCTTGGGAAACTGCGAATATGTTTTTGTTTTACCAAAAAAAAAAAAAACATTCTAAAAAGTCATATCATAGTCAATTAGTAAAATCACAGGTAAATAATAAAATTAAAATACAAACTCGGATGCTGCCATACCATTTTTATGCATGCAGATCGTCCTGCAACTTTTACTAGACTTTTTTTCCTCCTTTCTTGCCTGCCTCCCAGCATCCCAAAGTGACAGCAGCGTGCAGGTAGAATTGTTGCTGTTACCATATCAAAAAAAATCTTATCGCTGTCGGCTGTGTTAGAAGCTGCTCCATTGTGGGAGGGACAATTTGCAAGACATTCTGGGAGTCTGACCTTGCAGATCTGCAGAGCAATTTTATGTTTTGAAGTGTGCGTAACAGGAAGAAAAATGCTTGGTTGTTTGTTTACAAATAAACACTCTTTGCTGGATGATAAAACGGCAACTGTGCTGTTTAAAATTCAGTGCTGGAAAGTCCTACAGGGCCCTTTTTCGATGGTTGCAGTACACTAGAGAAGAAAATATATGATGACAGTATGTTTATTCTTTAAAATATCTCCTGGAGAGTGCTACTTTGTCAGCAATGGACATTTAGAAAAATGGGAGAAGTTTTTCAGCTTGGTTATTTCAAGAATGGTTATCTATTACTGTTAAATTGAAAGGTCAAAGAAAGTGTTTTTATATCCACAGTTATTTTGTGGTGGGAAAGTCTTAATTGTTTGGTAATCAGATATTAAATTTACATAGGGTTTAAAACAAAGCAATAAAATATTAATACAGATTATTATTATTATTCTAAATGTATCATTTATGTTGTAAAAAGTATTCCCAGTGTTACTTCTAATTGTAAATCATGATACAACATCACTATGAATTTGTGCTTTAATACTTATGTCATGGAAGTATAGTATATAAGGGAGCTGGCAGTTAGCTGAGATTTTTATTCGATTGACTGATAGATTGTATTTATACTTAAGTGTTTTTTAATGCCATCGCAGCTTAGTCATTTTATTCTTCTCATCAGTAAGCAGAGAATAATCAGAAATATAATGAAATTCATTACAATTAATACATAACATGCCTAAGCATAGATTTGCTAGTTTTTTATAACTATGAACCATAAAATGTTGTTCTGTATGTGTACATTGTTTGACACACATTCTGGACAGAAAATCCTTAAACAATGTGTCGATATGCAAAATTATCATTGTAAAGTAAAGGTAATTATTGAATCAGTTTATTGGCCATTCAATTAAATGTCAGGTGATACAATTATTTTCCTCAAAATATTAGTGTAATTATTTTGTGATGGTCAGCATCAGTTTCATATACATTCTTTCAATGAGCTTTACCTCTCTCTCTTAAAGGTCCCTGGGAATATTATAGAACCAGCTTTCATGCACCTCCATGGCACAGTGGAAGACTCATGGGAGTGGGACGAGATGGATATCAGTAACGACCTGATCAGCGTTGATGGAGAGCCACAAAACCATGCCAGCCACCAGTGCCATAATTCCACATTGTCCAGAAACAGCACAGGAAATAATTTTGAGGTCTCAGAGTTAAATCAAAACAACCAACAAAACGGCGTGCTATCACAAGATATTGATCAGGAACCATTGTCTCCTCATTCAAACATCTATCATGTCTACAGTCTTCATAGAGTTGAACTGTATAACCAGCCCCAATATACTTTCCAAAAGAAAGCCCCTACAGACCTCAGCAATAAACAGCCACTAACAAAGAGTGTAAGCAAAGACTCATCTTTCTCATCAGCTGAATCCATACCAGAGCTTTTTGGGGGTATCATCTCCATAAAACAAGGGGGTGACAGCCTTTACGTTCATTCTGCCAGAAGATCAGAGAGTGAGAGTGGAATCATGAGTGAAGGGGATACTGAGACCATTACCAACTCAGAGAACTGCCTGCTCAGTCAACTTGAAGATAGTCAAGGCAGTCTCTTGTTGACACCCCCTAAGAGAGGCCACTCACCCAGTCACAGCCAAGTGTATGAGGACAATGACATCAACAGAATCTTGGAATGTGCTAAGAAGTGTGTTTTATATGAAGACTGTGACAGATCCTTACTAGAGAGTAAAAACAAATCAGAGGCAGTAAAGAAAGTGATAGATGAGTCAGCACAAACCAAGGGGAAGCAAGGGAAAAACCCAGAGGACATCCTTACTATGGGACTGGATGCAGAAGAACTTGACCCCATTCCCTTCACTACTTCTCCAAGTGATGAGAAAGGAACTATACGTGGAAAATGCAGGGAAGGATTTGCCAGTGTGTCCCCAGGGTCCTCCCTAGACTCCCTTTTTGTAGCTGGAGATTTATTTTTGTCCAGCAAAGACACGCTCCACCGAAGCACTTCCCTTGAGAGTTGGCTAGCCCCGTGTAAGAGTGCAGAAGATATCGGTAGCCAGCATAGCTTGGGGGATCTGGGACTGGCTGCTGGCTCCACAGGAGAATTGAGCAAGAGGACTCTGGAGCTGCTGAAGCGCCTGGAGAACATTCAGACCCCCTTAGTCCAAAAAATGACACGCAGTATCTCTGACATCACCCTTCAGAGTAGCTCCCTAAGGTTTCCAGGACCTGGTCAGCCATCAGTCAGATTGGGGTCATCAATCAATGAAAGCTCAGCACCATCTCTCACAGAACTGAGCACCACCGAGGAGTCCTCTGTAGCTTCGGAGGACATAGCTGTGCAGAGGAACTGCCTGGTGGACTTGAATGACCCCATCCGTAAGCAATTCCGCAGTCAGCTAATACCAGACGAGGCCGATGCAAGCATCAGCATGGTGGTGAATGTATCATGTACCTCAGCCTGCACAGATGATGAAGATGACAGTGACCTTCTCTCCAGTTCTACTCTTACTCTCACAGAGGAGGAACTCGGTATTAAGGATGATGAGGACTCCAGTATAGCCTCTGATGAGGAGTATATTGAGGGTAGCTTTGCGTTAGGGCTTGACTACATTAAAAATGAGCTCCAGAACTGGATTAAACCTAGGTCTCAGTCCAAGGAAAAGAATGAACTGGATCTTGGAGATGAGCTCCAGTGTGGGACTCTCACCCGGGAGAAGGTACCATCTACATTAGGTGCAAATAGGCGTCGTTTCTTAAGCAGGTCAGCACTGAAACTCTTTGAGTCCAATGCTCATGAGAAGAACATCTCCCTCCAACAGGAGGATGCTGATGCCCAGAAAAGGGAGGTGACTAGAAATTACATGAGGCAATTTGCAGATGACATGGAGAATGGTAATGTAGAGAACTCTCAGGTAAAAAAGAAAGATGAAGATGATGAGTTTCTAAGAGAGGAGAGAAGCCTTTTCACAAAAAGTGGTGAATCCTTCAAGGATTGTTATGCACTAAACACAGCCATCTCTGACACCACAGTTGCGGCTACCAAAACAGAACTGTGTGATCTTGTGTCATCACAAGCAAAAGAGTCTGTCCTAGAAGGCCAGCTGAGTGGCGAGATTCCCTGTTACAGCTCAGGTGAAGTTTCACTCCACAAGTCCTCTGTAGAAGGCTGCACAGGGTCACACCAGTGTGCAACAGCAGTGCTGCATGAAAATCATCCCGAGGAAAACCATGTTTCCTTCCCCAAAGACACATGTGAGAGGCACCAGCTGGCCACGGCACCGCAGTGCTGCAGCCATTTACCTCCTTCACCAGAGGAAGAGAAAACTGAAGATGTGCACAATTTTGTAATGGAGATCATTGACATGACTGCTGTAGCACTGAAGAACAAGGAGACTCAGGCAGACCAGGAGGGTCCTTGTCCCACCCCGGTGGCTCAGATCCGCGATAAAGTGCTGGAGCACTCCCACCGGTCCATCCAGCTGCGCAAGGGGGACTTCTATTCTTACCTGTCCCTGTCTTCTCATGACAGTGACTGCGGAGAGGTCAACACCTGCATGGAGGACAAAAGCAGCAGCCCGCCCCTCCCCAAACTGAGGGAGACACTGGAAATCCATGACAAAGAGCTACTATTTGAAGCTTGCACTGAAGAGGTCTACCTGGGTCCTCCACTTTGTTACAGCATGTGTATGAGCCAGAAGGTGGGGAGAAAGTTTCCCAGTTCCAGGGACTGTTCCTCCCCACACACTGAAAAAGACCAGGCACTTCCATCAGCTTGTCCTGAATATCAAAAAGCACCGGTTATTTCTCCAGGAAGTACAGCTGGAAGCCTGCTAGAGTACCATAATGAGGCTGCTTATCTTAATCCTTTACCATGTGAAACCCTGATAGACACTGTTGAATGTTTTGCAGATACTAAAATGCTTGAATCCAATATTTCCCCTGTAATGACTAAGATAAGAGTCTCTTGCTCCAGTACAAATCCTTTAAAAGAGGATGGCAGCCTTTATATTAATCCCAAAATTAACTGTCCTCAGATAAGAAAGTGTGATAGGGATGAGAAAGGCCCTGCTTCTCTGCAGATGAAACAGAAGAATGCCAGGAAAGGATGTAGTTCCCATCCGGAGACTAAGTCAACTCATAAACAGGTGGGCTTAAACATTATATCATGGAGTATCTCATCATAATGTAATTTTTTATGTCTCGACTATATTCATTGTCATAACTAAATATTTTACAAGGCGTTTTTTATTCACTTCACACCATCCCTTCCCCCGAAGTGCTAATGGAAGAGGGATTTACAACCTCAGATTTAAAATTTTAAGGTCTACAGAACAGAATAATCATAATCAAACATATTATATTATGATTCATAAGCAAAAATACTGCAAGAATCATTACTTAATTTCATGACTGAATTAGCATGCATTTTTAATTTTTTTGAATTTCCATCTCGTGTGTATTCGTGCAACTACTCCGCTTGTGACATCATATTCTGCAAAAGCAAAGCAAAAATTTAAGTGTCTATCCCGACATCCAGTATTTACTCTATTATTACATAGTAATCTATGAAATAATTAGGTGAAAATGGTACACAGTATGCTGCAGACACAATGACCCAAGAAGCAATTACAGTGAGTTAGATAGATATGAAGATTTAATTTTAAATGCATACATTTAATATTTATGTATTCACAAAACAGGATTATATGTTTCATGTTTTCCTTTGTATTGTATATATAACAAAATCACAAATTTTTTCAACTGTAAAATTTACACAAACAAGCATAATAGGTGGTTAGTTCTGCTGTTCTGCCATCTCAAATCATTTATAGTTTTGGCCCAGTGAAATTGCTCATTTGTAGGTTTTTAATAATTGAAACAATACTTGGCAACACAGTAATTTTTTTATGACACATTCACTTTTAATTGGTACTATAAATAATAAAATATAGTTTTAGCATAATTCCTGCTTTGTAAACCTTTTAATTTTTAACTTTCCTTTCCATGACATTTATCCAGCTTGAGGCTGAAGGGTAGAAAAGCAGTGATGAGAGCTGTACTTTGTCCAAATGCATAGATGCCAAAGCCAGAGCAACCGCTTGCAGAAGATGGCAGGGGGCCCCCAGGCAGGAGTGCTGCATCCGCCCGCTCCATCTCC
Organism: Brienomyrus brachyistius; assembly: GCF_023856365.1. Lineage (NCBI taxonomy): Eukaryota > Metazoa > Chordata > Actinopteri > Osteoglossiformes > Mormyridae > Brienomyrus > Brienomyrus brachyistius. Next base: position 5,963,345 of record NC_064546.1, on the reverse strand, counting down.
AGTGCTTCCCAACACCATACTTCTACAAACACTGCACAGAAGAATAAAACTTCCCGGCCCCTGGCCAAGGTAGGCAGCCAGAGCACCAGAGCACCCTTCCTCCCTGTACTTAATTACCAGAATACTCAGGAGAATAACACGATTGTGCTTCACGTCCAGCGCTGCATCACAGGCAATACAACATTCTTCCCTTTTACAGTATATCCTTCATACCAGAGGTGAACACATTAATAAGTAATTCTGTTATGTATTTATAACAAACCCATGTGCACTTTGTACTTATTGTGTCCCTGCAGATTGTAGATGATCGAATGTAAAGGCTGGTTCCCTTCATTGACTCTGCTTGTTTGAACTGACTTGGTTATGATGTAAATTACAGGCAGCACTGCTCTATGGCTCTTTTTCCAGAAAATTGGCTTAAAAAGCTACTGTTCCATAATAGGTCATGGCATATGGGGCAAGCTGTATTCTTTTGCCATTCTGCCTTATGCAGTAATCAAACCTAGCTATAAAAATGAGAAACCTTATGGCCAGTAGATATTACCAGTTATTAAATATGTAATAATAACCAGGAATCGCATGGCTTTTTATTTTAGTTCTCAATAGTTGTATAAGCTTCATTCCCATTTTCAAAGCAAATATACATTAAAATAGCAATGCAAATTTTCTAGTCAGTATGACTTCATGGAATTCTTGCTATCTTTAAGCGAGCTACACAACATCCTGCATGTATTTAATTATTTTAGATATGACATTAGTTCATTAGTTCTAAAAATATATTTCGAATCAAAATTCTGTTTGGGTGTCAAACAAACATGGTTCTGGGCCCCCTTACAAAATGTCACCTTGGACCCCCCCCCCACCAAATTCTGTGTAATTTTACATATTCAAGGGCCCTGTAAAATTGTGGGCCCCCAAAATCTGCCATGGTATCCGTGTAATTACTGCACCTCTGTTTGTGCATCAGTACAAGTAAATACATATGAATATAGCTCTACTGAAGATAAAAGTGCTTTTGATACAGGTAGCTTTAAGCTGCAAAAGCTGCTTATCTCTACATTAAGATATTCAAATCACATTAATGGCCATTTGGTAAAACTTTGTTAAAACTTTGTTAAAACTAAGTAACCATATTTAAATCCCAGGTGGACAAAATCTTTACTTAAGTAAATATTCAGCTGGGAATTTAAAATTTCTACAGATAAGAACATCTTCTACATCTCAGGCCCCACTGCCCTGCTTGTTTTCCAGCTATCCCTGCCCTACACACTGCAGATTACCTGGATCAGGCGTGTTCAGTCAATCAGAAGTTGAAAGACAACTGGGACTTGTGTGTGGGGCAGGGATAGCAGGAAAACAAATGGGACAGTGCGGCCTGAGGACCAAGTTTGAGAACCACTGTTCTACATGAATACATGATAATGAAATGATAATTCTAAGAATCGTGTTGGTTTTTGTGATTAATATGTTTCTCATAATTAAAGTTCCAGTGGAATGTAACTTTTAATTTAATTTATTTTTATTACAGCAGGTTTGTGTCCATTACCATAAACTGTTCACTGCTCTGTATTGAGCCACTGAATAGTTTTGTTCAATTATACTAAATAAAAACAGCCTTACTGACAAAAATAGCCTGATAATTATTTGTTCTTGTAGAGAAATCTTGGAAAGAAATACCAAACTGAGGTGACATTAAATAATTCTCCAAAACTCAAATTCCACAATATGTACATTTTGCTAACTTTTGTCATATTTTGTCAAGGATTTAGCACTGGAAGATGAGCAGTATTCCATATACAATATTCTTAATTTAGTGCCAAATGCCAGTGAAAGGATTTTCAACTGAATCTTAGTACTTTTGAGCTTCTCTTTTTTCATCACCCACCTGGATAAGATTGCTAAATTCAAAAGCAAATAGCCCTGCTGGATTATAGTGCCATAATGTATCTATTCCCAGGTTTTAGCAACTCTTAATAAGATGGCTGTTTTAGGATGCCCCTTTATGTTGTATTCTGCATCACTCATGTGTAAATAACCACAGAGGTCAATGACTGCACATATGGATGGTGGGTGAAGGTAACTGACTAGATCCAGATATTTCTGCCTAATTTAGTCACCATCAGCAATGTATGACTGGAGTGCTCATGGACATGGAGCAAGGAGATGCTCTCTCCACACTAATCTCCTCGATTGTATTCTGACAGCTATTTCCCCATAATCCACATCACAAAGCCCCTCACTTCTTGCTGCATGCCTTAATTATCCCAGACACACTCTTCCCTCTTGAGCCCCAAGTCGAAGGCTGTGCCAGGCCTCAGTGTATAAGGCTGGAAACCTGAAGCTCATCACTAAACCTCCCCCATAATGTAACCTTTTTGCCAGACACAAACCCACATGATTATTTAGCCTCTTGAGCTTTGAGATGTTTGCATCACAACAAACATCATTTTCAACAAATGTTTTCCACCCATGGTGTGTCTCTCACTTCCTCCTTTCAGCTGCAGGGGTCCTTTAGATGCAAGGAGACACAACCTCGTTTTTTGAACAGTGCAACTGAGAAATCGTTTATCTATCTATCTATCTATCTATCTATCTATCTATCTATCTATCTATCTATCTATCATCTGCCAATGAGGAAATGAACTGATAGTGACACATTGAGAAGCTACTAAATGTATAATCAATTCCTGTGCTACTGGTGATTGAGTTTAGTGATTAGTGATGAGTGATTAGTGATTTAGTTATTCCATTTGGGTTGATTTGTGTATCATACTTTAATATTACATTTTGATATTCTGGGGGTGGCATGGTGGTGCAGTGGTTAGCACTGTTGCCTCACACCTCTGGGACCCGGGTTCGAGTCTCCGCCTGGGTCACATGTGTGTGGAGTTTGTATGTTCTCCCCATGTCGTCGTGGGGTTTCCTCCGGGTACTCCGGTTTCCCCCCACAGTCCAAAAACATGCAGAGGCTAATTGGAGTTGCTAAATTGCCCATAGGTATGCATGTGTGAATGAATGGTGTGTGAGTGTGCCCTGCAATGGGCTGGCCCCCCATCCTGGGTTGTTCCCTGCCTCGTGCCCATTGCTTCCGGGATAGGCTCCGGACCCCCCGCGACCCAGTAGTAGGATAAGCGGTTTGGAAAATGGATGGATTTTGATATTCTGTAAATAGCGAAGATATCTGAATCGTTATTGACACTGTGACTATATATATTTTTTTTATGTTTCAGAGGGGGTCGGGATACCTGGTGCCTCCCATCACCCAGCCTCAGCTTTGAGGGGGCTTGCTCACCCCCATGGCCCATCCCCCCATGTGTATTATTGGGCTGTCATCGACTTGATCTTCTGGCTGCTTCTGCTCTTCCGTCCTCCTGCTGTGACATTGAACCACAACCTGATGCTCTTCAATGAGTGGCTCATCATTTTCATCCTTATCCCAGAACAGAGCTACCTCAATGGTCTACCGCCATTATGTCCCCACTTGGCAACACAGACACACACCCCTTACTCTCTCTCGCCAGCATGCATGGTGGTTCACTCTTATCTTACTATCTCCTCTGTACAACCAGCTACAGATATATAAGTCTAGGGCACTCATTTGACTTGTTTTGCACTGAGAGACAGCAAGATAGGACTTAAGGAAATTTCGGACTACTCCTGCAAGCTCCTACTTTGATGTTATCCCAGGACAGCATCATGAGCTCCAGCTCCACAGTGCTTGTGTTTTAGACTAATTGTGGTTTACAGACGTAGCAGAAATACTACTTGAACCCTTATCTCATCAAAAGGCAAATTAAGTAGATGTCTATCTATGCAACACGGCCCAAGTTGGAAACAGCTGTCTTGTGTTGCATATTACAGGATCTCTGGCTGTTGGTGTATCTCAATACTCCATTTTTTATGTTTCCTAAGTCTGGAAAAATCGAGAAAATGTTTTAAACTTTAAAAAGTGTGCCTTGCTGTTATTTATTATTTTTTGTTAAAATACTGCTTTTCCCAATTATATGTTCAAAGAACTAAGAAAGATAAAGTAAAAAGCAGGGTTGAAATCTATGAACAGCATATGTATATATGTGTAAGTGGAAGCCTTGGTGTATAATGATGGTATAGATGCTTCTTGTTAGTGTAATCCTGTATATGTCATGTATTGTGGAGAATAATGAGCCTTAAAAGAGCTAGACTGCATGGTTAACAATATACAAAACGTTGACAAATAAACTTAATTTATTGAACACCAACCTATATGTGCATATATGTAATAATCTTTTTCTTATAGTTTCTTAGATTTTTTTCTTGTCAAAAGATTTGCTTATTATTAATACATCGAAATGTATATCAGGAGCTTTTTACCTCATATCGAATCACAGCTGAATGGTACTGTTTAAGGAATCAGTCATAATCTGCAAACTCATGACTTAGGTATTTTTAACATACTGTAGTAGTTGTGCTGCATTATACTATATTTAAATAAATCTGGTTGTTCAGGAAGGAAAATACCTTTGTGCATGTCTCAGAAGCAACTTATCAACCTATTTTATCTATTTGTCATACATATCCTTACTTGCTATTTTGTGGACCCTTTCTAATATGAGCCTGATTTCTTTCCTTTGTAACAAGGTGTTATGTTAAAATGAAAAGGAAACTTGATTTACTAGTATAAGAAATCTTTGAAATATTGTCTGCAGAAATACAGTATGCACTCTTTCACAGTTACAACAAGGCAGGCTTTCAGTATTCATCACTCCTGGCACCATTTCTCAAACCCGACTGTTTTCTTTTCAAGAGAGAGTGACAGCTATGAAGAGCACCACAGAAACCATCCAACATCCCAATACACAGTACATGAAGCTTTCCTTATCTACACCTTGGGCAACCTTGAACTAAATAAATAAATATAAAATAGATCCAGGCTGGATTTCCACCAGTTCTACAAGCTAATGGGTAATTCATACCTGAAGGCAAAAGCTTTCTACATACAAAATTTTAAGCTACCATTGTACATATATCACTCTGTTGTTTAAATTACTCATTTCTGATTGGGGCATGTGTTTTCATTTTATAAAGATTTTGCACTTTTTGTACCTAAAGATGATAGTCCACAAATCATAAGGGACATCTAATATTCTGTGCCACTAGCAAATCAATATGGTTGTACGATTTCCACCAGTGTACATGCTCAGTCAACCAGTCAATCTATCTCTGAATGCTGGAACTTTTCTTGAATGTCAGCCTTTTTTCTGATAATTGCATATTTGATCTGTCAAAAATGCACATTTTTTTGGCAATGAGTATGGTTTTGCATCAAGGATAACTTGATCCAAGCAGTAAATCTTAACACTAGTCTTGGAAGTTATTCATGCTACATAAAAAATCAACATAAATTCGGTCAAAAAAATATAAACAACAAAATAAGAACATAAGCAACACTTGAATCGTAAAAATAACTTATACCTTCCTCCATGAATCATCACCTTATCGTAGTGGAGGGGTTTGTGCGCCTCTGTGATCCTAGGAGCTGTGATGTTGGGGGCAATTGCCTCCATTAGGCAAATTGGTCCTAAGTGAGTGAATATACTAATTGTGATTCACTTAGACCCTTATGATGATAAACAAAACGGACCATGTGACTACGCAGACCTGGGGCAAGAGCTCCAAGGTGAGTGTTTAGTGGCCATGCCTCTATCCATGGTGCCCGGCTGGGCAAAGTCCAGAGAAGGAACATGGGTCCACCCTCCTGTGGGCCCACCTTCTGTAGTGGGAGCTGTGGAGGCTGGATGTGATGTAGATCAGGTTGCAGTCAAAGGCAGGGGACTGATTGTCAGCTTTCTAATCTGGCTCTGGGAACATGGAATTCAACCTCTCTGGTGGGAAAAGAGCCTGAGTGCAGGAGGTAGAGAGATAGCAACTAGATATAGACAGGCTCACCTTGGTTCTGGAACCAAACTCCTGGTGCCTCATGTATAACGACGTGCACAGAACTCACACTAAAACATGGCGTACGGACAAAACTAGGAATCTGCGTAAGCAAGAAAAAATCCAGATCTACAAAACTGTGCGTAAGCACAGATCTATGCATATAGCCTTTATAAATCCCAATGAGCGTGAAATTTTACGTAAGTGAATGAGCCCACGTGCACCCCCCCCCCCCCCGACCCGCCCATAATTATGTATATTTGCACATGTAAATCTGTATAAATACCCGCTTTGTTCTATGTTTTTCTTAAACAACAATGGATAAACCACATGGTAAAACAAAGAAGTATTTCAGCAAGTGCGAAGTGGAGGTTATGTTAACAGAAATTGAGAAAAGAAAAGTGATATTATTTGGTGGTTTAAGTAGTGGCACTAGTAATAAACAAAAGTTGACGGAGTGGCACCGCGTGGCGGACTCAGTTAAAAGTGTTGGTTCCGAAATTCGCGCAGTAGCCGAAATAAAAAAAAAGTGAAAAAATGAGTAGCCGCTCACTGTAAGAGTCTTGTGACTGATGTGGGGGGCACACTATCATAAAACTAATATTTTATGTTAAATGTGAAGGGATCCAAACGAATAATTATGAAACAGATTTAATGGCGGTGACACCCATGCATTAATGAGATGCATGTTCGAATCACACATAATTTGTACATTAATAGAGTCAAGTACTCTCTATTCACATGAGCAAATTCGTTCTCTGAAGGTGCCTTTATAGCAATGTGTGTGCAGTCAACAGCTCCGATTACATTGGGAAAACTGGACATCGCTGCAAATTGCGCTTTCATTTTTGCCTGTTCAACCACAGTGTAAGAGAATTTTATATATCTGGGTGACAAGCAGATTATGCCGTCCCATGCAACTGGCATGGCGCGACTTAGTGTTGACTGAGAAATATCCGATCAGTCCCCCAGTTCTCGCTGAAAAGCACATGTGGCTAAGAACTTGAGAGTGGATTGAACTTGTAAAGGAACAGGTATAGCACAATTCCTTTGCCTTTGTAATGCTGGCCCCAGTTCAGCACACAGCTCCAAAAGGATTGCTCTTGGAAATCTAAATCGACTTAGAAACCAGTGATCTTCATGGGCCAAGAAATCACTTTGATACCTGAATATGTGCTCTCTTCTAATTCTTCCATAAGCTATGTCTTCCAATAATGCAAGAGCTTCTGTTTTATTCTGGAATTGTCCTTCGTGAGAAAGACCAGTCAGGTGTGGGTCTACTTACAGTATAGCCCCCAGGTTCAGTACCAGTACACTGGAGCTCACCCTGGTGAACGAGAGGGTTGCCTCCTTTCGACTTTGAGTCAGAGGACTGGCTCTGACTGTAGTCTGTACATATGTGCCGAACACCAGTTCAGAGTATCTTGCTTTGCTGGCAACCTCGAATGGGATGCTGGAAGATGGGACTTTGATGCTCAAGTACATCACAACAGTGAAATCTGTTAGGCTGTGATTGGGAGGAATAGCCTGCCTGATCTGAACCCAAGCAGTGTTCTGTTATTGGATTTCTGGGCTAACCTCAGTTTGCTATAACGAGCTCCATGTTCGAACATAAGGATATGTATATGTGCACCTGGAAGCAGACCACCCTAGGTTCGATTATCGATTTTGTAGTCATAATGTCGGACCTGCATCTGCACTTGGGTAAAGAGAAAAGCTCAGCTGTCAACTGATCTCTACCTGATTGTGAGCTGGATCATATGGAAGGGATAATGGATAGATCTGGTAGACACAAATGCATAATGAGGGAGTGCTGGGATTGTCTTGCAGAGGCCCCTGTATGGGAGATTTTCAACTTCCACCACCAGCAGAACTTCTCTTGCATTCCGAGGGTGGCTGGGGACATGTTCCAGCCTCCATTGCTGAGGCGACTGTATGGAGCTGTGGCCATAGGCTTGTTGGTACCTGACACAGTGGCAATCCCATAACCCAGTGGTAGTCACCAGTGATAATGGGAATTGTCAGGCAGAAGAAGAAGGCCTTCCAAGGTTGGTTGGCAAGTGGGACTCCTGAAGCAGCTGACAGGTACTGGCACGCTAAGTGGAATGTGGCTTTGGCAGTTTGAAGCAAAAAGTCAGGTGTGGAAGGAATTTGGAGAAGCCATGGAAGATGATTTTTAGTCAGCCTCAAAGAGATTCCGGTAAACTATCAAGCCACTCAGGAGGGGGAAACAGGGCTTTACCCACCCTGTTTACAGGAGGGATAGGGCCCTTTTGACCTCAAATGATGATACAGTCAGGTACTGGAAGGAGTACTATGAGAACCTTCTGAATCTCACTGATACGCTTTCCTTGGAGGAGGTAGGAGGACAGAGGAGGACATATCACTAGGGCTGAAGTCACTGGTGTAGTCAGAAAACTCTTTGATGGTAAGGCCCATGAGTGAATGAGATTTAACCCAAATTCTTGAGGTTGTTGTGCTTTCTTAGTTTATGTCTCTTCAGCATTGCGTAGAGGTTGGGGACAGCACCTTTGGATTGGCAGACTGAGGTATTGCTCCCAGTCTGGGGACTGGAGGATGTGTTCCAACTTCAAGGGCATGACACTTCTCAGTCTTCCTGGGAAAGTTTATGCTGGGGTACTGGAAAGGAGGGTCCGTTCATTAGTTGAACCTCAGATTCCTGAGGAACAATGTAGATTCCGTCTTGGTGGACCAGCTCTTCACCCTCACAAGGATACTGGAGGGTTCATGGGAATTTGCCCAATCAGTCCTCATGCGTTCCACTTGGAAAAGGCATACAACCATGTCCCTTGGGGGATCTTGTAGGGGGTGCTTTGGGAGTATGTAGTACAGGGTCTATTGTTACAAGCTATTAGGATCCTGTATAATTGTATAATTGAGAGTTTAGTTGGCATTGCCAGCAGTAAGTCAGACTTGTTTCCAGTGGATGTTGGACTCTGCCAAGGCTGTCCTTTGCACCAATTCTGTTCATAACTTTCATGGACAGAATTTCTTGGTGCAGTTAAGGAGCAGAGAGAGTCCTCAGGATCGCATTATTGCTTTTTGCAGGTGTTGTGGTCCTATTAGCTGGAGTGATTTGCAGATGAATGTGAAGCAGGTGTGATGAGGATCGCCACCTCCAACCCTGAGGTCATGGTTCTGAATGGGTAAAGGGTGGACTGCCCTCTCCTGGTCGGAGAGTTACTACCTAAACAGAAGAGTTTAAGTATCTTGGGGTTTTGTTCACAAGTGAGCGATGAAGGGAGTGGGAGATCGGTACAACATCAGCAGTAAGGACACTGTACAGTCATGTTGTAAGAGCTGTACAGTAAGAGCTGAGTCGAAAGGCATAGCTATCAATTTACTGACCAATCTATGTTCCTACTCTCACCTATAGTCATGAACTTTGGGTAGTGACCAAAAAAAGAGATTACAGAAACAAGCAGCAGAAAGTAGGAGTAGATCGAGGATTATATCTCTCGACTGGTCTAGGAATGCCTTTGTCTTCCCCTGGAGGAGCTGGAGGTGGCTGGGGAGCGGGAGGTCTGGGCATCCCTGCTTAGACTGCTGCCCTGGATAAGGGACAGATGGATGGATGGATGGATTGATTTATACTTTGATTCACCGATCAATAAAATCTTTATTTTATCTACAAATAGAAGCCTTTATTTGCATCTATTCACATTTAACATGCATTTTTTTCACTATCAAACACTTAAAATGCAGATGTAGTATTTTACAATCATTTAAGCATCTAGATTTGGTGGTGTCATAAATCACAACATTGTATTTTCCGGACAGCCCTGTCATCTGGTACAGCTATGTAAGTCATATTCATCCCACACTCACCAACTTCTATAATTTCTGGAAGTACTGGATGGATCACCCGTGAGTCTTTGTTGTGATATATAGGTCTGAAACTACAAATTAATTTATTGCATGTTCTACTTAAATTACAATTTGCAGAATCTTTCCCCACAAAATAGGTGGTTACTTGTATTCCTTTGTGTATATCTTAAAGTCCATGTTTGAAAATGGAATTTTTGTTATTTATATTTTTTGTGTGTTTAAATATTTATATTCTATTTATTTCCCTTTTGCACTATGACCAAAATGTTCAGTCACTTAACAGTAAGTACTAAAACAGATATACTAAGTATATACGGAGGTCTGAGGGGGCCATGGACAATTTTTATCAGTATACATGATGAACATGTATCTCATTTACATTTACCTGATAGTTTCATACAAAAAAGGTTTACCATAGAGGGAAGAGATACAACTTATATGCACTTTGTGGAATTTTGTTTTATCTAGTGAGGTACAGGAGAGCCATCAATGCAATACTAAATACTGGTTTAGTTTAATGTGCCCACAAAAAACTGAATCAAGCTCATTATTGCATGGTCAGACAATTTGTGCCCCATATTGGTTCAAAACAAGACACAACATGTTATTTTTCAATACGGGGCAATCGCACAATATAAAGGACATGCCAAAACAACATTCTAATCTACAGTACAGTCAAACCTCCCTTATCTGGACCTCCAATATACAACCTCCCTCTATTGTGCAGCTCTAGGCACGCGCATGCACAAATTAATTTTACACAACCTGCAGCTGTTGTTACGAGACCCAGTCTATGGTTGGGGCTCAATACAGTGAAATGGAAAGGGGACATGGAGTAAGGGAAGGACAGGGTGCGATGGACAAGGGAACAGACATGGACAAAGGGGTATTTTTAAATATTTTTCTATATTTATTGACACAGACACATATACCACGGACACAGAACAAATAAACCCAGTGCAAAAGGACTCAGGAGTGACTATAGCGAAAACAATAAACAAAACCCAGCTATCGAACGCAACTCAAAGCTAACTTACTGTACCTAAGTACAGAGAAAACAAAAACACAATGACAAATTCTACACCTTACTCCCTATCCCAACAATAGCATACAACATAAGCTTGCAAAACAAAAATAGCAGTCGCTCCCTATGCACCTGACACACACACAGAGCATACACAGAGATCAAAGTGTCAATGTCCGAGCGGTATGCGAAGACGTTAACAAAAAACCGGGTGAGAGTTCGAAACCAAATAGCAAGTAAACCCAAGCAAAAGTACAGACAAGGACTAATCGAAAATCAGGAATCCACTGCACCAAACAAATCATAAACAGTAATATCCATCAAAGTAAAGCAAACTAACAACAATAATCTTTAAGTCAGCAGAGCTGCCGAGACGTCTTGTGGTCGGCTTTTCACTTTGGAAGACGAAAGTGATGAGTGTCGCATACAGAGAGTTGTGGGCGGAGTCTGCACGTGGAGGCAAAGTGAACGTCGAATGGAGAGTGAGCTAGAGGATGAGGCTGTGGGCGGAGCTGAACTTACAGCGGGGCCTAACACTGTGCAAAATCCATGGTTTCAAAAAGAAAGCGTAGTGTCCCTCCAAAAGAAGCTTGATATCATTACAGAGATAAGAAAAATCACATAGAGTTGTTGCAGACCATTTTGGAGTGGCTAGGTCTACGGTAGGCGATATTTGGAAGAGTAAAGAAAAAATCATCCAGCTCATTTGATGCTGGTTAAAAACTGGATCACCACTGCAAGAATAAAACAAATTATTCGCTAGCTCAGACTGAAATAACAACCTATTATAAGGCTTGCACCTCATAAATATCATGTCGTTTGTATGTGAACACATATACATATATGTTGTACTGCACTGTTCATGTATATCTAAGTTAAGGGCATTTCTTACTTACGGGCACCCCTCGGTCCCATCCTGCCCGGATAAGAGAGGTTTGATTGTATATACAAAGGATTAACTACAATCAACAAGAGCAGTATTTACAAATCAAATTATTTTTAACTCAGCTTTTTCATTGAGAGTATACCAATACATTGACCACAAAACAACAAGGAGTACTGATGAACAAGTGACTTTATCTTGCCTAATTGCTGAATTTACATTTTCCATGGTTAAACATGATTAATCACTCTCCTCCACAAACACACACACACAGGTTCATAATTATATTTTTGTAGGGACTCTCCTTTCATTTCTATGGGGGAAAACTCCAATCTCAACATGACCACCTTAACCCCTAACCAGCCCTAACTTTACCCATTAATAACCAAAAATAACAGGTTTTTATTATTTTATTTACAGAACAGTTGGTCCCCACAGTGTAATATAAATATAATCCACACACACAGTAAAGACTCTATTTTGACAATCTAACACAAAGCCTAAAGTGCAAGGGGCAACTAACATTTATGGGCGTGTCCAAATTCATTTTGTTATTTTGATGCCGGAAAAAATGGACTTTGCTCAAGTAGAAGGTGCACTAAAGTTATCCTCACTCTCTTTTATCCAGTACTTTGAGTGATAAATTTTGCCAAAAAAAATACATAGAAAATATTATTACAAGTCTACCTTACACACTCTGGATCCTCGCTTCAACAAAGAAGTGAAAAATTCACCCTCAATAAATCTAATATAAACCTTATCGTAGAATATTCAGAAAATCATCTTGTACCATACAGTTCTAGAATGACTGACCTTTCCAATGATTCTGAGAAGTTTCCAAAAGGATCCACAGAATAAGTTTAGACAGCAGGTGGCTGTGTTCACAAGTTGGCGGCTGCTGGCTTCATTTTCACTCTCTACTGCCCTTTGGCTTGAAGTTCTAATTTTTCTGCCCTCTGTCATTGCAGTTAAAACTTTGAGGTGATTTTGAATCTGACCATATATTTTCATGCATATAATGTTTTTGTGTATTGGTAATAAAATCCATCAAACATCAAATAGAGTAAATAATAACAAATTGATTGGTCCTGTTCAGAAGGATAAGCCTCTAATCATCTCATCCTTTGTACCAGATTACACAAAAATTGAAGCAGCGCCATGTAGTCATACCAAAAGTAAAATTACAATTTTTAACCTTGATCCTGTGAATGTGAATGCAATAAATCCAAAAGTATTTGATGGATCATATTACTGCTTCACAAAAAAACATTACATGGATGAAGATCTACACCTGGGTTCATTTTCAGGCAAATTGCCTATAAAATGAAGCAGCAGCGCTGTGTGGCAGGAAAGGAAACAGCAGCTTTAGATAACTCTATTTGAAGATCTAATGCAAAGCCTAAAGTGCAAGGTACAACTAACATTTATGGGCATGTCCAAATTCATTTTGCTATTTTGATGCTGAAAAAAATGGACGTTGCTCCAGCATAAGGTGCATTAAGGCAGTTTCTCAAACTTATTTGGGGAAGATGGTGGCGCATGAGGTAGTGTTACCGTTCGGCAACTGGAGAGTTGCAGGTTCGAGCCCTGGTTCCTCCTGACCCCATCAAAGTGTCGTTAAGCAAGACACTGAACCCCAAATTGCTCCCGGTGTGCAGGTTGGCACCTTGCATGGCAGCCTCCACCACCGGTATGTGGATGGTTGAATGTGAGGCATGAAATGTAAAAGTGCTTTGAGTACTCGTAGGAGTAGAAAAGCGCTATATAAATGCAATCCATTTACCGTTTGTCCTGGGGACCAGTTATGTCAGGCTTTGGGGCTGCTGGGCCCTGCATAAATGACCGCCTCCCCCCACCCCCCGCAGATGCATATCTGCATAGATATATAGATAGATAGTATTACTGTTATTATTATTTGTCATGCCAGGCTCGTTCGCTCCTCGTGTGTGCCACGCCCCCTGATTACCCACGTGTGCTTCCCTGATCGTTTACAGATTTGTCCACTTACTTTGATTAGTCCCGTCCTATTTAAGTCCTGGTCTTACCTGTTTCCCTTGTCTGTCATTGATTTTTGTATGCGTGAGATGTTTCCCAGTCCGCACTTCCTTAATAAATCCCCAGTATTTCCCATATTTGCCTGTCTGCCTGCTCCTTGCACGCCTTACCCACACGATTGCCTGTCTGCTCAACCCCGATCGTGACAGAATGACAGACCACAAGAAGAAAAAGAAGAGACAGAGGAGGAAGAATGTCCCGGTGGAGCCGATCTATCTGGGCGCCTGCTCGCTCTCCAGCCCCTGGCTCCCTCTGGAGGGAGAGGAGGAGGAGCTCGTCCTGGGTCCAGACCTGGGACCACTCGGTCTGGGACCCTGCTCCCTGGCTAGGCTCTGGGCTCCAAGTGAGGACGAGGAGGATGAGCCTTTCGTATTCCCGGACCTGGAGCCCATCCCAGCGGAACAGCTGCCGCCCCTTGCACGGTATGATTACCGGCCCGAGCGGCTGGCAAATTGGGGAGGGAGGAGGGTGGCGCGAGACGCCATCCCACGTGTGCCCCGGCGTCTTAAAGGGGCCACGCCTGTCTCGCTGGCACAGGACCTGCCAGTCCCGCCGTCTGCAGCAGCAGCTCCGGAGGCGCTTCCTTTGCCTCTGCCTGTTGCAGCCCCCCAGCCAAAGGCGCCCCCTTTGCCTCTACCTTCCACCGGCGCTGCGCCCCAGCTGGAGGTCCCGGATGAGCCCCTGGCCCTCGCCAAGCGGTTCTTCACCCTCCAGGGACTTTACTGGAGAGTGATGGGGGGAACCGGCCACACGCGGCTCCCCGGAGGGGGAACAGCTTGCCTCGCAGCTGGGGCAGGATTTCGTGTCCTGTCTCTGGTTGTGTTTTGTGCTTCAGTCCTGTTTCCAGTCTCTCGTTGACTTTGTTATTCTTTTCCAGGTCCCGGTTCCCGTGTCCCGTCCGTCGCCTCCTCCCTGGCGCGCCCGGAGAAGCGCGCCTTTGGGGGCGGGGGTTCTGTCATGCCCGGCTCGTCCGCTCCTCGTGTGTGCTACGTCCCCTGATTACCCACGTGTGCTTCCCTGATCGTTTCCAGCTTTGTCCACTTACTTTGATTAGTCCCGTCCTATTTAAGTCCTGGTCTTACCTGTTTCCCTTGTCTGTCATTGATGTTTGTATGCGTAAGATGTTTTCCAGTCCGCGCTTTCTTAATAAATCCCCAGTATTTCCCGTATTTGCCTGTCTGCCTGCTCCTTGCACGCCTTACCCGCACGATCGCCTGTCTGCTCAACCCCGATCGTGACTATTATTATTATTATTATTATACCTGACCTGATGTGACTGAATTTTGATTGGTGCAGAAGCGAGGCTCCGCGGACCGGCAGGAACCCTCTCAGACCAACACGGTCCGCGGCCCATAGTTTGAGAAACGCTGCACTAAGGTTAACCTAGCTCTGTTAATTATTCAGTGGTGTGTTTTGGGCATAACATGCAATGAACCAGTCAGAATGGCACATCACCTCATCTTCAAAAGGCAGGGGCACATGAGCTACTGCAGTTTACAGTTGAGGAAATGTAATGAATGATTTGCTTATGGCTTCTGACCATGGCTGCATATCTTGTTGGTGTTACTAGATCTATCTGCAGCATTTGATTATATTCTCTTGGACCAGGTAGAATCTGTGGTTGGCATCAAGAGGACAACTTTCTCTTGGTTTTGCTCTTATTTAACTGATCGTTATATGTCTGTCCACATGAACGATGAATCTTCCAAGCCCAAAGACTAATATGGTGTCCCACAGGGATCAATGCTGGGCCCGCTACTGTTCACTTTTTTAGTGATTAGTTGTCATTGTTGACATGCCACAACACACAACAAAATGTGTTTTCTGCATTTAACCCATATGTGACAATGAGACATAGCAGGGGGCAGCTAATTCAGTGCCCGGGGAGCAGTACCTTGTTCAGTGGTATCATGCTGGTCAGGGATTTAAACCTGCAATCTTTCAATTGCGCGGGTGTTTCCCTAACCATTAAGCCACCACTGCCCACAGTGCACTTATATATGCTACCACTTTGGTAACATTATTAGAAATCATTGTGTTGGGCTTCATTGTTATGCTGATGATACAAAGTTATATATATCCGTGATAGACCCTAAATCACCCCACAATTGAAAATGCTGCAACAGGATGCAGGAGAATGCATAAACGGAGCCTGCAACCGCAATCTTAGAAACAGCCTTCTGTCATCTAAACATATTCCATGGATCTTTTGGCAAACTTCACAAAAACATTGTACAGGTCAGTGATTCTGAAACAGTGGAGCTTGAGATGATTTTCTGAATATTCTATAACAAAGTTTATATTGTTATTTTCCAATACCAGTCCCAGTTGATGTAAAGCCCTAGCCTAGTGTCACCGCTGGCACCCCCTGTCCGAGGCAAAGTGAAACTGGCTGGTATGTCACCTAGGATTGACAGACCTGGGTTTTGTTTGTTGCCAGTCTCCTTGCCTGGTAAATTTTATTGGTAGCAATCAGCAAAATGTAACGTGGGGAACTTGTGGGAGAATTTAATCATGTCATGGTTTTTTGGTGAGGTGGGGAGAGTATGTGAAGTAGGCTTGTAATAATAATTTTTTTTGTTACACTGTGATATTTTTATTTGGAAAAATTTATCACGTTCCTTAGTCCAAGGTAGTAGTAGAACATAAAAAACCAGGGACAGATCTGGTGAGCCTGATTACAGTAAGACAAATCACACAAAGTGCTCCAGAGGTGGTAGATACCTGGTTTGACACTGCTCTTGGGCCCACAGCTCCGCTCTCAACTGTGTTTGTAAATATGTGTGTATGTCTGAAAAAGAGATTGATTGATCACATTTAACCATTCACAACATGAGTTCAGCCATCAGGCAAAGATAAAGTGACTTGTTCACCAATATTTTTTGTTGTTTTGTGGGCAAGGAATTGGTATTGGTAAAAGAGCCAAGAGTTAAAAATGCGAGTCTTTCATTTGGACATACTGTTTTTGTTTATTGTAGCTAATCCCATGTATATACCAATCAGTCATAACATTAAAACCACCTGGCATCTGCCAAAACAGATGATGTATCTGCCACCAAGATGTTAGCAACATATCCTTTAAGTCCTGTAAGTTGTGAGGTGGGACTTCCATGGATCAGACTTGTTTGTCCAGTGCATTCCACAGATACTAGATCCCTTGATACTTGGATTGAGATCCGGGGAATTTGGAGGCCAGGTCAACACCTTGAGCTGTTTTTCATGTTCCTTAAACCATTTCTGAACAATTTCTGCAGTGTGGCAGGGACTATTATCCTGGTGAAAGAAGCCACAGCCATCAGGGTATACTATTATCATGAAGGGATGTACTTAGTCTGCAACAATGTTGAGGTACATGGTACATGTTAAAGTATCAATCACAAGAATCCCAGGACCAAAGGTTTCACAGCAGAATATTGCCCAGAGCGTCACATAGCTTCTGCCAGCTTGCCATCTTCCTACTGTATAATGCATTATGGCGCCATGTCTTCCCCTTGTAAATGATGCACACACACCCAGCCATTCACATGATGTTAAAGAAGAAATGACTCATCCGACCAGATCCAGCTCTGATGCTCACGTGTCCATTGTAGGCGCTTTCGGTAGTGAACAGGGGTCAACATGGGCACTCTGACGGGCCTGTAGCTATGCAACCACATTCCCAGAAAGCTGCAATGCACTGTGTGTTCTGACACCTTTTTATCATACCTAAAATTTACTTCTTCAGCAATTTGCACTACAGTAGTTCCGCTGTGAGATCGGATGAGATGGACTAGCCTTTGCAAAAAAGAGCTTTGTTGTGCATGACCCCATCATTGCTTCACCGCTTGGCCTTCCTTGTACCACTTTTAGTAGGTACTGACCACTGCATACCAGCAACACCCTACAAGATCTGTCGTTTTGTAGATGCTCCCACCCAGACATCTAGCCATCATAATTTGCCCCTTGTTACCCATTTTTTTCTGCTTCTAACACAACTACAAAAACTGACTTTTCTCTTGCCTAATATATAATGGTGTTGTTTCCCGAAATAAAAATCTGGTACAGAGGAAAAGGTTCAAAAATGTTTTAAAAAAAGTAAAAGAAAACATGCCTAGTAGAACCAAGAGTCAAATAAAATACATAGTTTTATTCACAAAAGACGTCTACACATAATTCCCACTCTGCCACAACTGCTCACTTATTAGATTATTCTTACTAACTGAAATGCCACTCTAACCAATCAGAGCCAGTTTTAAACATCAACAAATCAGGGCATATGCAAAAACATTTTCATAGAACACTTATTTTTTAAATCTAGGTGTCAAACACCACAATTGGCACCCTTATTCACTTCACCTGTGTTTGCATCCCAATCTAATGAAGAAGAAATAGTATTGTAAAGCTGTGCAGCCTATTCATGAAAATCAAAGGCCAATACATAAACAATATCTGATGCATAAGTATGTAAATGGAAGTTAAATGACCACAATGAATGGTTTTGGTCTAATACGAATGTACAGCAGAATAAATTTGGAATGGGAGGCATATTATGCATTATTATAAAGGTATTGGCTCAGAGATGTCTGGATATGTTGGTTTTTACCATGCACAGTATTATAAATTAGATGACCATCATGCCTAATTTTCACCATAGATTTGGTTGAAACTTTGTCGAGGCAAGTGTCAGGTCTAATTGAATAAGACCGTGTTAGATTGAGAGACATGAATTATTACAAAGATTTCCACAAGTAAATTTACTACCATAAAAACAAAAAATAATATTTACACACTTCAGTCCAGCTTCTGGCTTTGCAGTCACGTTTTCTTTAGGCATGAATACAAATAACCAAAACATAAAATTTGATACCAAATACTTGCTATTTCAAAATAGCAAATGGAGAGCACAAAAAGATAACTGTGTGCACATTGGAGGAATTGCATGAGCACAACTTAGTACTTCGTAGGAACATTAGATTGTGTGCACAATTTAGTACAAGATGCCTATGAACTGTTTGTGGTCCCTCCAGGGCTATGTATATACTTTTAGTGTGTCTGTTACAATTCTCACAGCTAGGACCTCTGGGACCAGGGTTCGAGTCTCCTCCAGGGATCCATGTGTGTGGAGTTTGCATGTTCTCCCTGTAGGTAAGCTGTGATCGTGCGGGCAGGCGAGCAAGGAAAAGGCAAACCGGTGGAATACGGGGTAAACTCAGGGTTTAATGGGAACAGGGATCAGGAGACACCAAACAGGAGAGAACATCCACCAAACCACAACTAACTACAATGACGGACAAGGGGAACAGGTCAGACCAGGACACAAAGACTAATCAAAGGAAGCGGACACAGCAGGAAACGATCAGGGTAGTACACGTGGATAATCAGGGGGCGTGGCACACACGAGGAGCGGACGAGCCGGGCATGACAGAACCCACCCCCCAAAGGCGCGCTTCTCCGGGCGCGCCTAGAAAGGGGCGACGGATGGGACGAGGTAAAACAGGACCTGAAAAACAAGAACATAATCAACGCAGGATGGGGAACAGGACCGAAGCACAAAACACGGCAAGAGACAGAACGTAAGACAGGAGCTGACAGACGAACGGGAAAGCGGAGAGACAGACCAGGAAGGGAGAGAGAGAAGGAAGGGGCGGAACAAAGGGGCCAGGGGTGCTAGGCGGGTACACCGGGGAACAAGGAACAGAGACGGGCGGAACGAAAGGGCGAGCAGAAAATGGAGGGGCAAAAACAGGCGGGACAAAGGCAGGGGCACAGGGCGAGAAGGAGGGGGAGTAAAGGGGAGCCCGAGGGAGCCCCAGCGGGCGACGGGAGGCAGCCGGAAGGGCTGCAGGCGGCCGGGAGGCCGGAGCCGGAGGGGACCTCGGAGGGGCAGAGGAGGCAGGGCGAGGGACCACCGGAGGGGCAGAGGAGGCAGGGCAAGGGACCACCGGAGGGGCCAGGGAGGGAGCAGGAAGGAGCACCAGGGAAGGGGACGAGGGAACTGGAGAGGACCCTGGCGAGGGCAAGGAGAGGGGGGGAGCTGCAGCATGCAGCGACGTCCTCCGACGCGCACGAGCGGGTGGACCCGCATGCGACAGCGGAGCCGCCGTCGGGGAGCCCGCAGGTGTCCGACCAGGCACCAGAGGGGGGAGCGAGGCAGGGCGACGAGGCCGCAGAGGGGGACCCGCAGGCAACAGCTGACCCGGAGGGCCAGGATCCGCAGGTGCCAACCGAGCCCTAGTGCAGGCGAGGGAGGGCGAGCCAGGGGGCAGGGCAGGTGGGACCCCAGTCCGACGTCTGTGTCCCCTTCCCTTGCAGGACACAGACAAAACGGCCCTCGATCGGGGTCGAGGATGCCGGGGCAAGGACAGAGGAGTCACTGGGGGCAAAGTCACAAGGGCAGGTTGTTGCAGGGGGGGCGCCTGCCCGGGAGCTGCAGGTTGCTGCAGGGGGGGGAGCCTGCCCGGGAGCTGCAGGCTGCTGCAGGGGGGGCGCCTGCCCGGGAGCTGCAGGCTGCTGCAGTGGGAGCGCCTGCCCGGGAGCTGCAGGCTGCTGCAGTGGGAGCGCCTGCTCGGGGGCCGGGTCTGCAGGCTGCTGCAGAGGGGGCGCCTGCTCGGGGGCCGGGTCTGCAGGCTGAGGGGGCGCCTGCAGGCTGAGGGGGCGGCTGCACGGGAGCGGGGTCCGCAGGTGGCAGCGGAGGCGGGGCCGGTGCTCTCCGGAGCTGGATCAGCCTCCGGAGGTCCTCAGCCATTCTCTCCAGGTCAGAGTAAGGGGATTCGGGAGAGAATGAGGCGAAATCCTGCTCCAGCTGCGCGGCGAGCCTTTCCCCCTCCGGGGGGCCCTGTGGGGCCGGTTCCCCCATCACCCTCCAGTACAGTCCCTGGAGGGTGAAGTATCTGTCGGCGAGGGCCGCGGGCGAAACGGGCGTGGCCGCTTTAAGTGAGCGGGGTACTTGCGGGATGGCTTCCCGCACCGCTCTGGCCCCCCTATTGACCAGCCGCTCTGACAGGAAGAAACATCGCTCCTGGGTCGGCGGTAGTTCTGTAGTGGCCGGCTCTCTCGCCAGGTTAAGGCACGCCCCCAGGTGAATTGTTAGCTACTCCGGCTTCGTCCTTCTCCTCCTCTGCTTCTTCTTGGGGTCCGTCTTTCTGTCACGATCCGTCGCGGAGGTAAGCGGTGATCGTGCGGGCAGGCGAGCAAGGAAAAGGCAAACCGGTGGAATACGGGGTAAACTCAGGGTTTAATGGGAACAGGGATCAGGAGACACCAAACAGGAGAGAACATCCACCAAACCACAACTAACTACAATGACGGACAAGGGGAACAGGTCAGACCAGGACTTAAATACACAAAGACTAATCAAAGGAAGCGGACACAGCAGGAAACGATCAGGGTAGTACACGTGGGTAATCAGGGGGCGTGGCACACACGAGGAGCAGACGAGCTGGGCATGACACTCCCCATGTCATCATGGGATTTCCTCTGAGTACTCTGGTTTTCCAAAAATATGCTAAGGCTAGTTGGAGCTACCAAATTCCCCATAGGTGTGCATGTCTGAATGAATGGTGTGTGTCCTGCAATGTATTGGTGTCCCATCTTGGGTTGTTCTTTGCCTTATACCGGTAGCATCTGGGGAGGGGTCCAGACCTCCCCCGTGACCCTGAATAGCACAAGCGGATTCAGGAAATGGATGGATTTCTAGTTGATCCATCCAGTACTTCCAGACATTGTAGAGGTTGGAGGAGTGTGGGAGGAGTAAGGATTAGCTGTTACTACAGCCCCCTTTCTAGTAAATAATAAAATCATTAAAAATATGGAGGATTACTGGGTAGTGCTGGGGGTTCAGATCCAGCCTTTGTTCTGGCTGGATTTTGCATGTCCTTCATATGCTATGCTGTCTTTCCTGCTGTCTTTCAAAGATGTGCGAAAAATCAAATGATTTATTTGTACAATATGAGTACAGGTGCATTGGAATGCTTTTTGCTTAGCCCATCTTGCTCTCCATGAGACACATATATGGGTGAGAGCAAGCTGGGAGGGGGAGGGGGGACATCACAGCACAGTTTCAGCCAGCATGCTGCATCCATGGAGCTGGGGTTTAGGGTCTTGCTCAATGGCCTGCAGACATGTATATCCTGACGAGGTTGGGACTGGAACCAGCAAGCTTCTGATCACAAACACAAAGGCTTAACCACTCACCACCCCCTTAGGGTTACTGGCATCCCTAAATTAATGTGTGTGTGTGTGTGTGTGTGTGTGTGTGTGTGTGTGTGTGTGTGTGCCCTTTAACAGACCGCCATTCCATCCTTGGTGTAACCCAGTTTTGAGCACTGTGCTACCTGAGGTAGATAATCCTGATCAGGATAAGAGTTTGGAAGATGGTTGGATGGAGATACAAGTACAGTCAGTTCCCAGATTACGAAAGAAACAAATCATTCCTGAATAATATATGCAGTAATGATAACAATTACATATAGTAAATGTTATAACAGTTACATATGGTACTGCACTGTATGCTGAGCCAACGAACCACTGAACACACTCAATATTTTCACAAGCGTCACAGAGAAGTGTGTGTTTACATTATTACCCCAAATTTTTGTAATAGGCTTTATGGCAGTCCATTCATAAGTATGAGTAGTTATTACGGTGAGTAGTTATTACATAATTAGTTATTAAGTATGAGTAATTATTTCATTGTTAACCCAGGGACTGCCTGTACACAGGTTAAATCTATTAAATTATAAATGATTTCATACACTATGGCATTTGGCATTGAGGAGTGGATGAAATTGGGAAGTTACTGTTTTTTCATAAAGAGAAATCTATCCATGTCATGCCCTGCTCGTCGGCTCCTCATGTGTGCCACGCCCCCTGAATTCCCACGTGTGCGTCCCGGATCGTCTCCACCTGTGTCCCATTACTTTGATCAGT
This sequence comes from Brienomyrus brachyistius, assembly GCF_023856365.1. NCBI lineage: Eukaryota > Metazoa > Chordata > Actinopteri > Osteoglossiformes > Mormyridae > Brienomyrus > Brienomyrus brachyistius. The sequence goes on along the minus strand of NC_064546.1, from coordinate 5,940,714 downwards.
CCCGTCCATTTAAGTCCGAGTCTTGCCTGTATCCCTTGTCGGTCATTGTGGCTTCCCCGTTGCTTGTTGTTCGATCCCCTTTGGTTGCATGTTCCCCGGTCCCTCAATCTCAGACTGTCTTGCCTGCTACTTGCCCGTCTGCCTGCACGATCGCCTGTCTGCTCAAACCTGATCGTGACAGAATGACTGACCTCCGGAAGAAGAGGAAGCAAAGGAGGAGGAGGATCCCAGAGATGCCGATCCGCGTTGGAGCCTGTACGCTCGCCAGGATTTGGCTGCCTGGTGAGGACGAAGAGGAGGAACCCGTCCTCCTGGACTCGGAGCCGGTCCTACAAGAGCTACGACCGCCCCTCGAGCGGTACCCAATTCAGCCCAAGGGGCTGGATGACTGGAGATGAGCAACAGCCGTGAGAGACGCTATGCCGTGTGTGCCCTGCTTCCCCAAACAGGCCACGCCACGCTCGCACTCACAGGACGTATCAGTCCCGGCTCCTGCAGCAGCCACCCCGCAGGCATTTCCCTCGCCTCTCCCAGGGAGGAAGCTGCCCTGGCCGACCAGTACTTCTCCCTCCAAGAGCTGTTCTGGAGGGTGTTGGATGGTGGGTCAATCCCAGTGGACAAAAGGGTGGGGGAGCTTGTTGCGCGTCTGAGGCAAAACTTCCATGCATTCACCCCCACCTCCGAACGAGGGGACCGCGACACATTGGCCGAGGACCTCAAGGAGCTACTCCAACTCCAGAGGCATTCTGTTCCTGAGCCGGAACAGCCGCCTGCGCTGCCTTCACAGCCGCCGCCGCTGCCGGATCAGCCGCACCTACCGGCGGACCCTGCTCCCGTGCAGCCGCCGCAGCCGCCTCCGCTGCTGGATCAGCCGCCCCTACTGGCGGACCCTGCTCCCGTGCAGCCGCCGCAGCCGCCTCCACTGCCGGAACAGCTGCCCCTGCCGGCGGACCCTGCTCCCATGCAGCCGCTGCAGCCGCCTCCGCTGCCTGCGCAGCCGCCTCAGCTTCCTACGCCTACGCCCGAGCAGGCGTGCCCTCTGCCTGTTAACCCGACTCCTGAGACTCTGTTTTTGCCTGTAGGCCCCGCGCTCATACCCGAGGCACTTCCGCCACCGCAAGTCCCGGTGGATCCTGTGACTTTGGTTCCTGACCCTACTCCCGGCCTGTGTGCCTGTGGCCCCAAAGAAGTCCCAAAGACTCCACCGCAGCTCCTCCCTCTTCGGAGGTAGAGGAGCTAGAAGGGGACCCCTCGGGGATCCCTCCGAGAACTCCTTCGCCCTCACCCCGTCGACCCCGATCGGGGGTCGTCATGTCTGTGTCCCGCAAGGGAAGGGGACACAGACGTGGGACAGGGGTCCCTCCCGCCCTGCCCCCTGGTTCGTCTTCCATCGCCGATGCTGTGGCGCGGTCGGCGCCTACGTGTCCTGGCCCCCCTGGTCGACTGTCGCCTGTGGGTCCCCCTGCCTCGCTCCTTCCGCCGGCTCCTCGGCGGTCGCCTGCAGGTCCCCCAGAGGCGGCTCCTCAGTCTCCTGCGGGTCCACCCACTCTGGCGCGTCGGAAGACGTCGCCGCCTGTGGCGGCTCCCCCCTTTCCTTGCCCTCGCCAGAGTCCCCTTCGTCTCCCTCGTCCCCTCCGACTCCCTTCTCGTCCCCTTTGTCAGTCCCTCGCCCTGTCTCCTCGGCCGCTCCGTGGTCCCCTCTCTCTCCAGCCTCCTGGATTCCTGCGGCCCCTCCGGCTGCCTCCTGTTCCCCGCTAGGGCTCCCTCTGACTCCCCGTAGTCCCCCCGCCTTCTCTCCCTGCGCTCCTGTCTTTGTCCCGGTGTCCTCTGTTCCTTGTCCCTCTGTTCTGCCCCGCTCTGCTCCTGGTTTCCCGATGTTCCCTCCGGTCACTCCCGCTCCTCTTTTCCCACCTGTGCCCTCTGTTTCGCCCTATCTGGTCTGTCTCTAGGCTTTCCCAGTCCTTTGTCACGTCCTGTCTTACGTCCTGTCCCTTGCCATGTTTTGCATCTCTGTTTTGTTCCCGGAATCCCGTTGATTGTCCTGTTCTGTTCCAGGTCCAGGTTCCCGTGTCCCGTCTGTCGCCTTCTCCCCGGCGTGCCCGGAGCAGCGCGCCTTTTGGGGGGGGTTCTCTCATGCCCTGCTCGTCAGCTCCTCATGTGTGCCACGCCCCCTGAATTCCCACGTGTGCTTCCCGGATCGACTCCACCTGTGTCCCATTACTTTGATCAGTCCCGTCCATTTAAGTCCGAGTCTTGCCTGTATCCCTTGTCGGTCATTGTGGCTTCCCCGTTGCTTGTTGTTCGATCCCCGTTGGTTGCATGTTCCCCGGTCCCGTTCCCATCATTAAACCCGCTGTTTACCTCAATCTCCGCCTGTCTTGCCTGCTACTTGCCCGTCTGCCCGCACGATTGCCTGTCTGCTCAAACCTGATCGTTACAATCCACAGATACCAAATAAATTTTTTCCTTTTGTTTGTGACCAGTTGTGTATTAGTCAGATGTGTATTAGTCAGATAGCTTTAACCAAACAGAAAACAATCAAATTCATTTGAAGATAAATTTTAATGCAACTATAAGAATTACTGATTGTGTGAATGATGTGGAAATAAAATACATTCATACTTTGTTCTTCACAAGAAAATCATAGGGTAAAAAACATTCCCCTTTTTTTGCAATTAACAAGTTATTTTTCTGGAGAATGGAAATTACTTTAAAGGTGGTAAAGGTCAAGTGTATCGAACCATGTTGGCTTTGCAATTACAACCCGTCAAAATGTTTTGATTTAGAATCTGTGCATAAGCATGGACGTTAAAATTAATAAGCTAGCCAGTCTTTGTTGAAAAGACCACTTGTCATCTTGCTACAGCTGATATCAAAAAGACACTGATGAGAAGGAAATGTTTTTAATGTAAAAATTTGAAGGGGAAAATGGCTGTTATATAAATGTCACAACTGAGAAATGTCATTTTAGGTGTGGTGTGCAATGAATCTTTTCCAAAGAAAAACAAAAAACATTACGGGCTGCAATTTTGCCTCACTTCTCTATGAATACAAACCATGTTCTACTGCCATACATTCAAAGTTACAAGGCTATTACTATGAATACCTGTGTCTCCAAAATGCTGTAATACCATAATAGCCTGAAAATTAAAGGGTCATTTAAAGCAGCAGGCAACAAAAACACAGCATGAATGTTAAATATGTTTCCCAACTTTAAAAAAAAATGCTTAAATGTATAAAAGTTGCATAAATATAAATTCTATGAAGGGCTGTTGTGTGTATAAGCTTTTGTCACAGTCAATTTACACTCTTTCCATAAGTGGATACTTGTGTCTTGTATCTGTAAATACTGAAAAATAGGCTGACAAATATTTTGCACTATATGTTGCTCCTTTGTCAGAACTCTGGTATTTTGCTACTTAATTAGTCCAATACAATAACACTTGTTTGTTTGGGCAAATCTTTTGAAATAAATTAAAACAAACAATAAAAACTCATGGCCCTTACAGCAGCTACAATCAATTCACAAATCAAAGTATTTTAATTTACTACAAGAGTTCTCTATTTAAGTAAAAGGCTCATTCAAATAACTCAACCAATTCTAAAATATCAGTTTACTATTTAAAACTCATACTAATAAGTAATAACACTATTCTCTTAAAATGTACACTAAACCTACTAAAAATTACAAAGAAAACCATTTTGAAAAACATATTCTGGCACATACCAGCCATTAGCTAGGTCACAATGCTGCCTAACTTCGAGGTTCAAAATCATAAAATAAGCATTAGGTAGTCTTTTAATTTGAAAAATTCTAGGTCCCTCTCTATCATAGATCTCCTTAAAATCCAACTTGCATCAGGAAGCTTGGTAGCTTGTGAGACTTAGCTAATTGCTAAATTGGTTATCCCAACCAACAGTTTTGTGTCCAACCCCAAATACCCTACTGTACTGCCTATGAAAGTAAAACAGTCGGTCAGGCCCACAGTTCTTTTAAAATTAATTAGCAGACAGTGGAATGAAGTGGTTCTCCACATTATCACTGTTTTAGTCATCTGGAATTGTGTCAGCAGGGACACCAATTTGTATGGCACTGAGGCATCTCTTGGCACCTCGATTACATCAACATGATTACATCACTATCAAGGGGTCCAATGATGTACATTTCAATATAACAATATACTGTTAACAGCATCACTCAGCATTGTGGACCCCTTTATGGATTTGCTCATGACGGAACCTCAGAAAACATATTTTTAAACACCCTCCAAATACACCATAAAAAAGATACAGACCACATGGAAAAATCAGGGGAAATATATCAAAACAAAATACCAAATGCTACAACAACCACACACAGTAACATGCATACAATAACTGACTGAAAAACAGGACAAAGGCAGGCACCAATATAGGGCTAAAAACACTTGAAAAAGACTAGGAACAAGTACAAGCCAGACCAAACCAAAATCAAACAGAACACAAGCAGGGCAATTTAAAACAAGAAAGCAAAGATGACCAATGACAAACACTAGGAAGCAGAAAAACCAATAAACATAAACTGATCTCAAACCCATCACAAGAGGGTCACAGCCTCTGTGCCACCTACTTAACCTACAGAACCATGCAGCAGTCACAAGAGCTGGAAAAACACACAAGTTTCTAGTATGATGACAATGGAGGAAACAGGATGGCCAGCAAAACCTGCTGGCCAAACGGGGAAGAGACATGAACGGCCATGACAGATGGGCACTGACCCTGACATACTTTGACTTTTTAAAAGATCCTTAGTGTCTCTCTCTCAGTCTCGTTGCATTACTTATTGTACGTTTGCTACTTGTGTTCTTGTGTTCACCATTTGTGTGAGAAAACGGCTCTTTTAAAAAGTGGAAAACGAAATAGATGTTACATTGTTGGTGATCTAGTATACCATATTTTGTTAGGCTTACAATGATTATTTCTCTCACAAACATGTGTAGACTTTTTTTTCCTTATCATTATTCTCTGAACAATTGTATTGGGGTATTTTGAATAATCTAGAGAGGATTTAAAGTATACAGGAGGATGGGCATGGTCATATGAAAAGTACTAAGTTATTTTACAGAGGGGACTTATATGTCTGGGAACCAAATATAAATCGAGGGCCGGCTTACCATTAGACGAATCAAACACAAAGAAAAAAAATCCAAAATTTCTAACTTCATGGTAATAGGTTATAATTGGCCTAAAATATAGTCATACACAAATACATAGTGGTGCAACTTCTTTACTACAATGCCAGAGTTTCTGTCTGCTATAATGAATATTGTATTCATTTGAGACTGGGGACGATGTGAAACAGATGGGTCACCCTGGCAGCACTATCTGTTATGGAACTGCAGCATTGTTGATAATTACCAAGAGCTGAGAATCACTGTATTAAACATGAATCGACAAGGCTGATGAGGACATTAGAGCCTTGAAGCACTGGAATGGACTTATAGCCTGCATGTTAGACTGAAGCCACTGGTCAAGACCATATGCCCCTAATACTCTGCAGATGTCATGAATACATTGTTTGACTGCTTAAGTTGCTTGAGTTGCTTAGGGAAGCCTCCTTCAATGTGGATAGCACTGTGTCATTATTCTGTGAGTGTTTCTCAATGGCAGCAGCTGTGACTTACATGTGTCTCTGCTTACCACCAGCTGTCCATTGGCTGCTAAATTACAAAGGCACAGGAGATCCCAATAACAGACCTGGGGTGTTATTAAAAACATCCTATTCGAGTAAATTTATACCAGTCTTCTGCTCTTATTAGCCGTTGGTATGGATGTGATTTCTTTAATTTAGTGAATTAGGTCCCTGTGGTTAATTTAGCTTTCAACTCCTCAATACTCTGCAATCAGAATGCCAGTTTTTTGTTACTTTACACCAGTGGTTTCCAACCTTTTTTACAGTAAGAGCTACTTCTAGAAAGAAAATAATCTGGGGAACTACTGGTTTGCGACGGTATATCTTGCCGATTGGATTTTGCCAATATGTCCCCCTCAGTAGATTTTCCCGATTGTGGGGAAGGGATCCCTGTCTAGGGGGAGTAGTGCAGGTGTCATGATCGACTAGTAATGTCTGAAAGATCATCCTGTAGATCACGATTGAATCGTTGACATTGGTAGCGATTTGTGAAGAATTTCAATGCGGCAAGTTATTGTGATATTGTCACATATTGTTTTTTGATCACCAATAAGCTTTTGTTGCATAGTTACCACTTTAAGTTCATTCAAGAAGGTCAGAGTATACAGTAAGTACATTCAAGTATGCATATAAGTATGTAGTAACTTTCCTAAATCTTATCCATCCATCCATCCATCCATCCATCCATTTTCCAATCTGCTTATCCTACTGGGTCGTGGGGGGTCCGGAGCCTATCCCGGAAGCAATGGGCACGAGGCAGGGAACAACCCAGGATGGGGGGGCAGCCCATCGCAGAGCACACTCACACACCAGTCACTCACACACGCATTTCTATGGGCAATTTAACAACTCCAATTAGCCTCAGCATGTTTTTGGACTGTGGGGGGAAACCGGAGTACCCGGAGGAAACCCCACGACGACATGGGGAGAACATGCAAACTCCACACACATGTGACCCAGGCGGAGACAGAGGTGTGAGGCAACAGTGCTAACCACTGCACCACCATGCCACCCCCTAAACCTTATCTTATATCCTAAATGGTCTCAAATCTCAAAGACTCCTCTGCAGTTGCTCCCAACTCACAAAAATTATCCTAGCACTTTCATATAATAACAACAGACTTGAAGTAGAAGTCAACTCAGCATGTCAAAGTGAAATGTGGATTTGCCTCATCTGCAAAAGGTTATGTTTTGCAGTACAGATTAAACAATGAGGCACTCAATGTTACCTTCCTCTACTATTTTTATTTCCCATTTTTAAACCACAAACTCTAACTAAGAAAAAGATAAGTGCCTATATAATCTGACTGAATATTCTTGGGGAAATAAATCCACTGCCAAGTTACAAGTCCTTCCTTGCTCCTCGGTTGTGATCCTATAATAGTACCATGTCCTTCTACTGCACAAATCAAAATACACGGCGTTTTGTACTGAATCTTGGCAGAATGTAACCTTTTCCAACCTTTACCCTGCTTCTACCGCAGAGTGCATTCTTCATGATACCATAGTTAATGAGGCGGATCCTTGGTGTAAAAGGTTTTCATTTTTGGAACACTTTCGGTTTTAGAGTGACTTTGTTACTTAACTTGATATTAATTCAGTTCTGCTTTAATGGATTTTAATGGACAAAAAGATCCTGGTAAGGCTAGATTTTGCCACTGTGGTTCTATTCATAATGTGTTAAGTATGTGTGTTAAATAAATAAAATATGAATATGAATGTATAATACTGTATGCACATCTAAAATGCAGTACTTTTTAGAAGTTTTATATGTTTGATAAGAAAAACATACAACAAAGACACAAATAATAGATATATGACAGTAACAGCATTAAATGGTATATTCCAAGAAATAGGTTTCTGTTAGTCTTCCCTATATGTTAAATATCTACTGCCCTACACTTGGAAATTACTTTGATAAATCTCTGTGTCAAGATTCATCCTTATATTTCCACATTTTCCTTTTTATACAAATGTTTCATTTTCAGTTTAAAATGAAAACTATTATACCCTGTCATGAAACCAAAATAAAACTGGCTTTAATGCTCAGTCTATAAGTCTTACATGTACCAGTACAGGTGAACATCACCATAGAAGCATACAGACTAATGCAATATAAATTGGACTTAGGATATGCCAGATGGACAACAAAAATATCTCTGTTGTGTATGAACTACCATAATCCAAAATATGGTAAAATACAATTCAGTATGACCATCTATTATGACCTTTATTGTGGTATGGCCTTCAAAGCAATAAGGGTTAAAACATAATAAAGGTATATAGGCTGTTCAACGGATTCCAGAAGGGGTAGAATATCTTCGTAACTAACCCTAACCCTAACTTTTCATCTATCTAGAAGTCACAAGCAGGTGAAGAATTGTTAAGAAATGCACAGTCGAAGGGAACGGAAACAGTTTGTCATTATTGTCACCAAAGGAACAGTAGTTGCTGCCCAAGTGAATGGGGTAAGGAATGACAAGGGTAGTGGCCCCATTATAGTGCTTGGGAATGGGCTCAGTCTGTTCAAGTAATTCAAGGGTTAGGTGATTGGATTTCAGGCATGTCGTCAAATTCCATTAAGAAACAATTTGATATCAAATAGCATAGGAGTTTAAAAGGGCATGTGGAGCTTATCATCAAGTATAAATAAAAATGATGATGTCATTCTCACTTGAACCTTCCAATCACTCATTTCCATATTGAAAGTTTTCCCAAATGCCCTGTCTCTAATTCCTTCCAGCAGTTAATTTATCATTTTTTCTTCAAGCCACATATCTTTTGCAAACACTTCAAAGCAATATTTCAAAATTCATTATGGTTACCAAGTGTAATATGTATATGTCATTTTTCCTCACAAAACACTCACGCTCCGACGTGAAAGAAATAAAACAATTATGATCAAATTCCTTAACTATTGTACATGTATAATATATAAATGTAGTCATAACACCTGAAAGCTTATATGTTTGTATTTTAGGTCTGTTCTTATTTTCTGCTTTTCTGTACTGTAGTGTTTAAGTAACAATTGTATGATTTAAAAAGAAATAGCTTTCACTATGTGCCACGTGTGCAACATTAATTGCTTTGTACTCACCTTGTCCCCAGAAAATGCTATAAACAGGTGAGCTGAACCGTAGCCAGTAAGCAGTATGCCAGTTCTTCCTACTGTCTAGCTTAGGTAAAGCTGAGTGTTTGGCATGGTGTGAAACATCCATCTAAATCTTCTGGGCAATGCTTCTAGAGTAACATGAAGAACTGTGGAAGCTGCTTTAAAAAGGATATCAACTATCGATTGTCCTTATTGCATCTTGCATTTTTTTCTAAATTTGATGCCAAAATACAGCTTTGTAAATCAGAAATACTGAATCTTCTTCTCAAAATTAAATTTCCTGGTTATACAAATAAAAGTTCCCTATAGATTCCACCCAAACTGTTTATTTAGATGAAGTCTCATTTACAAACCTCTGTGAGAACACAAAGTTTTGGATTTCTTTGGAAATATATGGCTGATTTTCATTCCTGTTATAGAAGAAAAAATAAGCAATATGCTAGAAATACTGTATGGGAACCCCAGCGCATTCTACTGCCCTCAATCTCTGTTATGTACTTTTGAACAACAGGCAAATAAATGGAATATAGGTCAAGTTAGATAAAAAAGCAAACCAATGCAAGGTGTGCTGTAGACTTTAATGCAACATTAGCATATAACATATTAACATATATATTAACATTAAATATTACTTTTTAGCAAAAGAAAAATATTAAATGTGTTTCAGTTTAAATCTTGTCATATTTGAATGTATATTAATTTGTATTGCATGGGAGAGGACCATTTCAAACAAAATAATAATAATAATATTAAATGGGCATTTAAAATTATGGAAAAATAATAGTAGCCCATGTAATATGTCTGGCCTTAATGAAATTACATTGATATATGAATTAAGACTTAAAGGAAGGATTTCCTATTGCAGAATACTCACTGAGATGGCTGAAAGAAATGTCAAACTGTGAAATACACATTATGTATTTAAAACACTGAAATCTGTTGCAGCTACATGCAGTAAAATTCAACTTACAACTTGAATTTACAGGTAAAATGTAGTCTTGATTTTCCCTTAGCATTCCTAAGCTGTCCAGTGCTATAGGCTTATATGACAGTCACCTTGCTCTCCTCTGATATACGTCTTTGCCGCTTAACCCATTTTTCATGCTGTGAATTGTTTAGGCAGCACACAGCAGAGTTTGGCGTTACTGTTACCTCCACAGCTAGCAGCTCCCAACCTGCAGGTGACTTATTTTGTGAATCTGCACTATGTAGCAGGCAAAGTTGAATCTCTGGTTGGTTGAATTCCTCCATCTCTTGGCTGAACAATACAAATTTGTTCTGAGGCCAGAGGGCTCCTGGCTCCTATCAGAGAATGTCGCAGCCCTGCTTAGCACTGTGAAAGGAACATAGGGGCCAGTCTAATGAGTCCTTGAACTTACACAAATGTAACAAATATACATGTTATATATTTTCTATGTATTAAATAAGTAAATTATATAGAGACAGAGTGGTGGCCTTGCACCTCCAGCTTTGGAAATTTGAATCCTGCTGATGTTGTGCATTTCTGGAAATGACACGTCTCATGTTGTATTATGTGGGTCCTCCCCATGTTGGATAGGTTTGCCCCTGCAGCACAAGAACATAGTGTTTGGTGAAAAGATTAACCACAATGTTACAGCTATGATGGGCCAACATGTATAGTCTTTAATCTACCAATAGATGATTAAGTATAATGATTTAGTGGATTGCAATTTAATATACAATTTGTACAACATAAACATATTATATATTCATATATCTTGCTACTTATGCACTCACTGATGGCATAAAGTGCTGTTGTGGGACACAAAACTAGAAAAAAAACTTGTGCTAGCTTTTGTTTGTAATAAGTTCATAGCTATATCAATATATAGTTGATTTATGTCACAATCAGTGATATATTTACTGTATCTACTATCTGTGGACTAAGTTAGATGGCTACTTTATTGTTATTAAAATCACAACACTTTATATTTAAATTGGAATTGCAGTTTTCAAACACCATTTGAATCCTGTGTCCAAATCTGAGTCTGTGTGTTTAAGTTTGACTTCTGAGTCTTCATGGAAGGTTAAAACAAGATAATTTGTTTTCACTAAATAACAAGATATCCTTATTGGAAACACATGGAATTTTTGTATGCTATTCACAGACCAGGTACTTATATTTGTGAATGAAAATAAAAAATTATGTTGCATGGCAATAAGAAGGTATTTAAATGCCAGGTCAAGTTAGGGAGTATGCACTGACTACCATCCCACCACACAACGAAACACCTCGGGATCTACCGCCCTTAATGTTCTTGATTGGGGGAAACAAATTATGGTTATTACATAAATGTATATGTGGATGCCTAAACCTTGACCTATTTACTACTGGCATTATGTTTTTAGACTTGAAATCTGGATACTCCAGAGAAGCTAATGTAGATTCTTGCCACAAGTCAGGATGGTGGATAGAGGCTCTGAGGTTCCAAATGTCCCTGATCTTTCCTAGAATTATGTTTGCCCTTAATATTCTACTCACCAGCCTGCCATGTTCAGGCCTTAAGTTGCCTCTACAATAAAAGACTGTTATTGCCTGCAGTTCCTATGCTGGTTTCCTCAATTCAGAAAAGTAATTGAATCTTTAGTGCTCAACTCACTGCTGTCATTGGAGCTGTGCAATAAAATTGCCACACATCTTCAGAAAAGATGTAATTCGATGGCTAGCACAAGATAAAATGCAAACAAGGCACTACTTTGGATACTGTCTTGTACCATATGGTTGTTTTGGGTCCACTAAAGTTAATCATAGATCCCACATAATCCCAACAGGGAAAATAATGAATGATTTGTATCCAAGGTGCAGTTTTTTTAAATTTGCTTTGCCCTTTTGGCCTGCATCTTTCTCTTCACACCTTCAAACATATAGCATTTTGTGTGGAAACACAAAAAATACTCCAGGAAACTCCACCGGTTAGTCTTATTGGTGTACACTTCCTAGAATCTACAATATCCATGGTGATGACAGTAAGGGTTCAGTGTCACTTCTTGATATATTTGTGGTATACAAAGACAAGGTTATCACAGGCTTTAGGAACCTCATGAAATGAAGCTTTTTCTTTTTGTTTTGACATCTACTAGTCATTTGGGGTGAGGGGGAGCCCAGAGATCAGTTGTCAAAAATTAACCTACTGTCTACTAAAATAGACACAGCAATGTTTAGTGTTTTGCGAGTGGTTGATGCTATGTTTAGAGAACCTGCGAGTGAGTTTGTCATGAGCAGTCTCTTGTCCGGTACTGCTGGTTCCAGTGCTCCAGATATCCCAAGTTTTGGCTACAAACCCAGTTACCAAACTACTGTGTAACTACTGCACAGTTCAGACAAGCATAAAGATGGGTATGCTATGCAACTACCTGGACCCAAAGTCATTCTCACAGCACTGACGCTGTGTGACTATGGTAACTAACTGTGTTGCTCTGAAAAAAATGAATCTCTTATATCAAGAATAAAAGTCAATCAGTTAAAATACAGCTGATGACACTAAAATGGAATGCTAATGATGACTTCAACACAAATCAAACTGAATTCCTGATAATGCGTGTATATGAAACTACATACTGATGCATCACTTACAACATACTGAATGTTCTTGATATCACTGCATTGTTTCTCACTGTCTCAGTTCTCTATACAACTAATGTCTGATCACATTTTTTTTCACAAGCATATTTTCTCCATGACTCGTGTTTTTACCATGTATAATATTAGGCAAAACAACTGTAATTAAAACCATCCATAAAGTTTTCACTTATATTAATAATGACGGAATCTTTCATTTAATTTGTTCTATTTTCATGGCATTGGCTATATGTGTTATATATATATACACACACATACACACACACAACTTGGCTCTGTTTCAGTTTTGACTTAATACACACATTGAATATTTCTAGTATTCACGGCTAAAGGAGCATATACTGCAGAGAGAGATAAAACATAAATACCCGCCACGGGGTCCTTTATTTAAGAAATTGTATTTGAATAACAAATAAATAAAGGACCCTGTGTTGAAAAAGAATCCTAACTGGACTGAAAGGGAAAACGCGATTCACGACACGATACATACATACGTGTGTGTGTGTGTGTGTGTGTGTGTATGTGAAACTTTTTAACATATATGACTTCATTTTTAAAGCATGTATGTCACTTGTTATCCGAAAAGTACATTATTTCAAGTAATTACATCAAGAGCGATAGAAGAAAAATAAGGTTAAAATAAAATTTATTTTATCATTTTTTTATTTTTATAACCTCCTCTGTCGGCGCTTTACTTAGCTCATTCCGTTAACCAAGGTTATATCTGAAAGTCGTACATGATAATCTATAATTAACCGACTGTGAATATTCCTGTAGTTTATCATAAGAGTATCACTACTGGCAGCATATCGAGATTAATAAATTGCCATTTATTATTATAAGGGTTAGCCTATATGCATCGTTTTCTGGGAAACGTGTTATGCTGAGGAAGTCTCTCGGGCATCAAAGGGTTACTGCTGCGGCAGCACACGCGCGTTCCTGTCATTTCCTTTGATTGGCTGAGTCTGGCCGGTGCGCGCTCCAGGATAAGCAGCGCGAGGCAGTTAATCCGCCGCGAGCTCGACCAAGTTCATCTCCTCTCACTGGCGAGGAATGGGCACCGCTGCACATCTGAGCTCATAACAGCACTTTCTCTGGGAGAATTCACACAGCAACAGACTCTATTTACAAATACACCGCGGCACATTTACAACCCAGAATTTCAGAGAAAGAATTCCGGAAGATACTTTATACAAAGCATGACCACATAAATAAAACAAGAGGACCAGTTAATTCGGATTTTTTTTTGCTAAAAAAGAACTATAATAAAACTAAATTCATCTTAGGTAAATGACAAAATTTCATCGTCGGGGTAATTTTTTAATCAATTTTCTCAACCATACTGCTGAACATAGGCTACATTTCGTGACTTTGACAGTACGGTGGCTCTCCGGCGAAGATTGCGATCAATCTAGGAAACATTCGAAGTTTGAAAGTAGCTTTAAGGATAAACTGGATAACTAGTATAATATAATTGGCAAAACTCATAATAATTTTTGCTCAAAAATAATCGTGAAGCTCTTATGAAAGGTTAAGATGTAGTTTATTATCCACGTTTAAAACAGCGTTAAGACTTAAGTGATAAAAGATGCGCGTGCAACTTTCAAGCCCACATTTTAGCAGGTAGTTTAAAGTAGACATTAAACTGCCGCTCGACGACTAAATAGATAAAACGATATCCTAGGCTCATAATAATGTCTACATTTCGCCTTTTGAAAACTTTAGCGAAAAGTTTCCCAAGTTATTCATAATTAGTTGTAGCGGTGTTCTGTCCTTATCCCTTTATTAGCATCGGGAGTTTCAACGGGCGCTCAATATTTAGCAATAACATTGCAGTACTTGCACACATAATTTAATTAATTATCACATAATCACACACTGTAATCATTTGCAGGCACAGATAAATCTTTAAGAGTTACTTTTAAAACGTATTAAATTACTTGATATTTAAAACCGTTACTGGGACGTTTTTGTTTTCTGAGTGGACTGCAATAGTAGGTCGGGGAAACTAGAAGCTCTTAATAATTGCAAATTCTCTCTTAAACACCCAACTGTATCCAAATTTCTAAGGGACTGATAGAGGTGTCATTGCTAACCACTTGAAAGCTCCAGCAGTCATTTGCGTGTAGCGAAATCAAGACGTAGAATGGCCGAAGAGCTGGTAACCATCACTAATGGGATTGTGCTGTGACTTGTTCGGCTGGAGGGAAGGCTGTTATTCTCGTAAATATCAACACAGAGTCACTTCGTGTTCAGTCTCTTTGAGCGGGGATGATCAGGATCTTCCCGGATTTCAGCGTTCAGGTGACGGCTGCGGCTGGTGGAGGAGCCGGGGGAATGCCGGCGGGTCCCTCCGTGGGGAGAATCCCCGGGGCTACAAACGGTAACCCGCAAAATGTCCAGGGCATCACTTCATACCAACAAAGGTATGTATACTATTTCTTTGTTTTTTTTGTAGCGTTTGCGGTGTAATATAACCAGTGACACTGTATTCTGTGATCATTGCACTCATAATGCCAATATTTGAGCGCCAGCAGTGAACACCTTCGATTAGCTTGTGGATATCTTTGACCAAGACCTTTATCTGCAACATGTATAAATTTAGATTTGGACTTTATAAGAGAATAATTGTTTCTGTAACCTGTAGCTGAAATTGAGATAGAAACAAATTCCTTTCAGTTTATATGATTAAGGAGTAAATTTTGTTACAAGCAAAATAACTAATTTAATGACAGTCGTATGTGAGCAAGTGGCGGGTTGTTTAAGAATAAAAAGTTACCCACACCATCAAAGGATATATATAAACCTTTCGTCTTGATTGCAATCTCATTTATAATCTGTATATAGGCCTAAAAGTATCTAATTTACTTAAAAATCAGCAACATGACAAAGTGTGTTTTTAAAATAACATAATCGACTTAAACTATGGGAAAAGGTGATAGACTGTTGCTTCATGTAACAACAAATAAATAGTTATAAAACCATATTGATACAAAGGTCACGGTAAGATTTAGCAAGATTGGTGAAATGAATCTAAAATGCATTCATTTTACAGCTGTAAAATAGACAAGTTATCCCTTGTTTTGCTCTGTGGTGTGCGGTCAAATCTGACATTCCCCGATAGTGAATGACAACCATACAGTTACATAGGTCATTTAAAACGTATTAATATGCTGCACTTCAGTGCGTTTAAACTTAAGTTGACTCTTGCATATGTCGTAAACTAGCGTGTTTATTAAAAAGTGTTAACACTTAAACTCTGTTGTCTTCATAGTTTTTCTTCTCTGTGTTCAGTAGTTTTAAAACGAGTTAAATGTCACAAATGTAATTATATAATAGGTGCAATGTAAAAGTACAACGTATAATAGAAAGTTTCATACAGCATTGTGGATCAGCATGATAGTCTCTCCATTTCGCTAACATATTTAAACTTAGCTGTCTATTACAACATGGCTATAAAACGTGTATTCAAAGTATTTCCCCTAATTGGGTCTACACCCTTGGTCTTATTTGCAAAAAAAAACTATTTTTGTGTACATCTTGGGATGACATTGACCATGCATATTTTTTCTTATTTATGTGGCGTTTCCATAAACTTGTATTATTCCGGAAAATGGAAAACCCGCGGATACCTATGTGCATTATTGAGAACAGACACCTCAAGACACCTATTATTTCTAATTCGGCATTTTATTAGAGACTTAAATAGTGCCAGATAATTTTTTTATGCCACAACAAAGTATTCGACAATAATATTTAAAGTATTTTAAAAACTCGATGATTTCAAGGAAAAACTCTATCCTGGTTCTAGGCAATTGTTATAGGTAGGCGCAATTTATATTGTATATTTCCATAATGAGTCCAATCAATGCTGGAAACAATTTGTACGAAATTAATTTGTCGTTAGTCGCGTATCACATAGTGACCAATCTGTCATTTGCTCCAGCCGCGATCCGCGTAATAACGATATTCTCTGTCTGCGTGCTAGCTGCATTTGGCCAGTTTAGGTAAATATGTAGTAGCAGGTTTTCATTTAGGGTGCATTGCGGGTGAAAACTGGAGAATATGCTGTCAGGCAATTTGGGGAAACGCTTTTTGTCTCCTTAAATCAGCGGCAGGCTGGTCTAAAATACAATTTAGAAAGGCATCGAGTAAAATGAATTAGTAATACTTACACATGCACATGTAAACGTACGTATTTATGTCTTTTAATCGCGAAATCACATGGAACTTTTAAGCATTATACCTTGTACACGGAGAAAATGTAAACTGTCTAACTGCAACTGAGTGGCGTTGTTGCGCCGGTAGGAGAGAAGATGTGTCCTTTTTCACATAGAGCGAGCCAGGAAAAGCTGGAAAATGCACAGAAAAACAGACAGAGAAAAAGGCATTCCAGAGAACTGGAGTCGATGGGCTTTTACGGAAAATGCAATGATATGATGCTCCAGGTTAGGTATTAATTCTTCCATCGTATAAACCCGCGGCCACTGTGTTACAAGAGCTGCAGGATTTGAGAAGCGTCTCCCGGTTTCCTTTCACTTTTCTTGGCATGCCTTTGGAGCCCGATCTCGGGGTTTTTTCCTCCTTTCGTTACGTTCATGAACGTCAATGCATGGAGTCAGGGGCACTGCTGGACCAGAAAACCGCTATGGCTTTGTTTAAATACTCATAGTCTGCAGATCGCATTGCTACCGGTCCGTTCGACTGTATGTCCAAATAAATCGGAAGAAAAAAAAGTAAGAAATAAATTAATAGCAGGAAGATGGCGCCCACCAAGCCTAGCATTCAGCAAGACCCTTCAAGAAGAGAACGGTAATGGTCGGATTGTTTATTTTTTATAAAAACATCGTTGCTGTGCTGAAGCTATGGTTTATTTTTCACTGAGATTATCACGTTGACTGTCAGAAGTTTCGGCGTTGCCCAGTGAGTGCGTCTGAGATTTGGGACCTTTAACGTTAGGGTAACAGGTATAACGTTAGCGTGTGAAGATATCTGTATTGGCGAATAGAGGGCACACGATTAGTCTGCACTCGTACACAATTAACTACAGGTGCTGAATAATTTAACGCGTTTTGCATTTTTATACACTGCTTTACTAGGTTGTGGTAGGCCTTGAATTTTGTGCATACGTGAATAAGACATTATTGCTGTTGTGCACTTTAATACGGCTAGGCCAGGCAAGGTTGTATACCGCTTTGCTGCGGGACTTCTGAAGCTGCGGGCTAATTAGCATAAAACCTGTAACCAGCTGTTTCGGAACTTTCTGTGTAGCGCTTGAATTAACCTAACATTGTATAGGGTGGGAGCCGGTCCTTTAGATACAGCAGCATTTCATTGTTGTTAACTATTTTATAATCATTGTTATTAAATAACAATTTTAGACACAAACATTATCCCAATGTGTGTAGTAAACAAATTAATTGAAAAGGTCTGGAAAAAATAAATATCATTCTATTTTTAAAATAAAAATCTTTTGGATTTTTGTTGTCTTATGGTTTCCCAAGTAGTGTGTTTTAGAGAAAACGATGCTCGCCCCCCCATCCCCCACTGTCCGTATTTGTGCACCTGTAACTGTAAGTATTTGTTTTTTAGTTAATTTTAGAGGTTATGGTATATGTGGTTTCATTTTCCTTTGTGATATGGCATTGAAGTCTATATATATATATATATATATATATATATATATATATATATATATATATATATATATATATATATATATATATATATATATATGTGAGGATTCAACATGTCTGTGTCTTTTGTGTTGTCTGAACATGCTTTGTTTTCGTGTAGTATGAATATATATTTTTCCTCATAATAGCAGAGGTGAATTACACAATATGTTGCTTTAATTGCTGTGAGGGGAGCTCTTCATGACAATAATCATCTTTTTAAAGAGTGTATTTGCTTATCTGTATTTGTTAAATACTATACAAACCAAGACGTGCAAAGAAAATGAAAATATCTGGAGAATATAGTTTCATTTTATCTGTGAGGAAAAACCCATAATGCTGAATACCTGCTGTAGATGGTAGTTCTTTTTAATAGATTATGCATGTTTTTATTTTATACATTATAGTCACATTGCCA
Source organism: Brienomyrus brachyistius (assembly GCF_023856365.1). Taxonomy (NCBI): domain Eukaryota; kingdom Metazoa; phylum Chordata; class Actinopteri; order Osteoglossiformes; family Mormyridae; genus Brienomyrus; species Brienomyrus brachyistius. The sequence goes on along the minus strand of NC_064546.1, from coordinate 5,922,237 downwards.
AAACCATAATGAAACCTGTAAAGCCTGCTCTAAATAAAGGTTTCCTACTTAAGTTTTTTTTTTTGTCCAGCACACTTACAATTGCATCAGTGGGAATGTTTATGCTAAGTCAGTCGCCAGTAATCTCTCAGGCAGGAGCATATTTGTGTGCCTTTCTCCGCATATCTCAGTGATAGGAATCTTGAAGGTGGAATTAATTTTGAGGGGAAACTTCATAGAATGTGCTTGAGTGCCTTCTTTATCACGAGTCTCCTATTGGCACTCAGAGGTAGCAAATCAGACTGTGATTTTTTATTCTGCATCAGTTGAAATTTGAGCTAAATTTTCATGCGTGGTTTTAAGAGGTTATACAGTAATTAAAAGAATGTTCTTTAATAGTACATTCACTTTTCTTCTGGTGTAGTTTTTGTCTGCTGTTTGATTCGTCTGAAGCATTTTGGAGGAGAGTAACTTGCTCTGTGCAGAGGAAACATCCAGTGTTCTCTAACACAGTTTTTTGTGGTTATGAGCAGATTTCATACTTTTAGAACAAGAAATTGTAAAAGATCAGGATCATTTATACTTCTGAAATGCACTATATGTCACTAGCGTGATTCAAGTGTCATTATAGAACATATTTCAAAGATGTGCATTTCTTTAAAGCTGCACCATAACTTTCTCTTTGCAAAACTTGAGAAATGTGCATTGAGTTTGGGAATCACTGTATAAGCTTTTAGTCTAAAACTTCTACAAACATGTCTAGTAAGATCTATTGTGGCTCACCTTTGTATTAGCAAGACATACTTATTTAAAGGAATTTAAAGAAAGTTCATACATTCTTTTTTTGGGTTAGAACTTCAGTAATATTTATTCTTATGAAATTGGAAAATTGCATTGCAAAAACTCTCATTACATTTAATGTATTTAGACTGACATCAGATAATATAATGGTTTTTTAGACTCTCATCAAATGATATAACAGGGTTTTAAACTATGGAAAGCGGGACCTAGGAATGTGGCATAGCACAGAAATGGCGGAGATTAATGGTCTAGTTCATTCTTGCAACAGCTTCCATTTATGACCGTATTTCCAAGTTTGTTAAGATGATAATCGAAAAATATAAAATAGAGGGTGGCCTTAATATTATAAAGCCAAGGATATACAAATAGAAAAAATATGAAATAGTGAAATATTTTCAAGGCAAATGCCTGTCAGCAAGCCCAGTAATGTATGGTATCATTGAAGTATGGGAGAAGATATGAGATCTTATATACCTGTAAGTCTTTATGGCGTATTAAAAACATATCCTCACCACAGCAAATCCTTTCATCATCTCCAGAATGGTGGCATCCAGAATATAACATGTTAAGTTTAACTATGATACTGCTCATTATCAATATACTTCATGCTTCAAAAAAAAAAAAAACAAGAATCTCACCTACCTATTACAGAGTGTACATATTCATCTCAATTAGATTATAACAGCGGTCTTGTTCATGTCTGACGTTGCTGCAGTGAAAGTGATTACATCCTCGCTCCTCTCACTCTGCTCTGTTATTGTGAAGGTCAGTGTGGAGAGCAAGACATAAAGAAGATGCATCCCATGAAGATAATACTGTGGCCATCGGGTGTGTCGCATTAAGGACAGGATTATCTCCTGAGATGTTTCATTTCATTTCATTACAGGATTCCAATAGATCAACGGCTCTTTTCAGGCAGAATTTTTCATGTTCTGGATGTTGAGGTGGCTTCCACTTGTATCTTTTTTAGTTGGCAGCCAGTAGTGTCCTCACAGAAACCAGTACATCATAGCTTGCTTCTCCACTTTGTTGCCTAATTTCAAGGAAAGATGGATGGAAAATGCAATCACTGAAACATATTGCATTTGTGAACTGCAGCCTGTTTTATCATGGTCTTTAACTACAAAATTTCAGTTTGAATCCCTGAAAGCTGTGCTTTTCGGCATTTTCTTACTGTTTATGGTATGCTTCCACTAGCTTGGAATGGAGGGAAAGGCCTGTTGCTTTACTAAATACAAACCTATCTGTAATTTTGTTTCTGAAATCCCTTAGTGACCAGGCTTTGTTCTTCACTGAGTCATTATTACCACTTTGCTTGCAGAAAGGTGATGATCCTTTCAGTTTAATTTCTGCGTAAATAATTTATCATTTGTGCTAGTGATATGAAGGGATGCTATGTTGTGCTGGTCTTGTGTTGTCATGTATGTTGCAAGCGTATGGTGTGTCATGAATGGAGCATGCTCAGCTCATCTGATGGCCTCTTTTAATCACCTAGAAAATCTTTTAATGTCCAAAAAGGAAATGAGACCATTATCTAATGTCTTGTACAAAAGACTGATGTTTGGCATGCTGATTCCCATCTGCTGCTACAGTTTCGTTTGCCTCACTTTTCTCTTGCTATCAGCACGGTAGCTCCTCTGCCCCCCTCTTTATCTCCTCTTGAGATCCTGCTCCTCTGCTTTGCCTTCTGCTTTAACTTCCTCTACTCACATCTGTCTTCGTGTGCATCAGCTAGCCTCCTTATGCTTGAGTTTGCGTCCTTTACTTTCATTTGCCTTTCTGTTTTTCTCCTGTCTCTCTGCACTTCCACCTCACTTCCCTTGCCTCCACTGTACCCACAGTTCATTCACTTCTTCCCTTCCAGGCAAGATTTGCAGCTGTCTGTCAGCATTAGGTCTGTAGCCTGCAGGCCTGTACTGCAGGATGCTGCAGGCAGGGCAGAAACTGCAGCTTCACTGCTATGGATCCACAGTGGTTTCTTCTCCATAACCATCCTCAACTCATATCCACAACCGCTTGGCCTTCTCCGATTTGAGGATGGGCTGCGTTAAAACGCAGCACTTGATGTGACATTTCGTCGGAGTGGGAAGTAAAATGAAATGAGATTGACTCCTCTCACACCGTGTGCTCTGACAGGGCCTCGGCAGCTGCCTCCCAAATGACACATGTAACAGACCCCGAATAAACGGATTGCGGGGTTGATACGCCAGGGTCCTTGCCTGTCACTCTTGCAGCTTAAAGTCATGCAAGCTTTGTGACTGAGAATAGAGACAGCAACCCCCCATTTCCCAAAGCACTCCCCCCCACTAATTATTTATTATAAAGCATTCCTTAAGCATGATGTCACCCAAAGAAGCCCCCGTACTAGGCTTTATTTAGTGGTATTGTGTGGTGCGTTTCCCATGCTGATGGGAGAGCAAGCCTTCTTAAAGGGATACTCTAGAAGCCTGCTTTCAGTACTGCGGCCATGTATACTACAGTTGTGTTTGATCACAAAAGCAAAAACAGAGGTATTTATTAATATATGATTTTTCTCACTTACATATTTCCTACAGCTTGCCTTGTATCAGAATGAAAGACTAGTAGACTTCCTTTTTCCCATTGCGATATAGCATATTATTTAATGTATAATATTGCTGTTCACTCACAAGAATGGTTTGCCTTCCATATAAATGATTTAATTGCTTTATGCTTCAGTATAAAATATTTTAAATTGGAGAGTGCTACTGCAAGTTGCTACTGCACTGCATTTTAAACAATGTTTTTTTTCTATTATATTGTGTATTTTTATATTGTGAAATAACTTTTGCATAGAATGTCTGTCTGAGAAATTATTTACATTTCTCTGATTATAGACTCTTTCCAGGTCAAATGTATGTCCTTCATATACAAATTGTTTTTAAAGTAATATGATTTAAGCCATTATGTTCAAATGAAAAAACCTGACATTGTTTAAAACACCTTAATAATACAATTAGCTAGCAGACTATGCATAGTTCTATGGAACTTTGCTGTCTTTGGAAAATAGCAAACATAAGATTCCTGTGGACCTCAAATCCCAAGTGGTTTATTCCCAATTCCATTTCCACCTTCACATTTTTATTGCTCTGTGTAAATGTAATTTGTAAATCCAACCGAATTTGTCATAGATAAATTTGCATGGATTATCTTGTCAGTGCTGTATCTGCATGCTTTTGTTCCTCGCTTATTCATAATTTAACAGCCTGACGACAAGCCCTTTTTTCCCTTTTTTTGGGGTAGAGAGGGAGATTGCTCACAAAGGCGAGCATGACCTTTACCAGATGTCTCTACCCAAAGCAGCCGACAGCCACAAGAGACAACAGTAAACAGGATGCCTACAGAGCACTGATTGACTTGCACCTATAGGCCACATATTCCAAAAGCCTGTGCCCATTGCAAGTTGGCATCTCTTCAGTGGTCAAGTGTGTCGAGCTGAATGGGTCACTAGCATGTGTGGGAGCATGTTTTTGGTTGGAATGTTGTCCAAAAATTAACCTGGAACACTTACCCGTATTTTGTTTTACTGCCATGGGTCTTCAGCCTTGGCCATGGTTTGTGTCATAAATTAATTTGTACTTGATCTTGGCCTAGATTATAATTACGACCTCTTTAATGAATGTAAACTACTGTGCTGTTTCCAGGCAGTTGCACAGTGGCACATACATTTTTGGTTTTGCAAAAATTTTCATTCTTAATTTAAAACATTCATTTTTTTTGTACAGTTGCATTGCAGTTTTCTTATGTAGTAATTTGTGCATGCCAATATTTTTGTGTTTGGGTCACTATACGAGAAACATGGATTCACATTAGAATTAAATACCTTCCGAACTATGAGTGGCCCTTTTACAAAGATAGTTATGACACTATTCACAATGAAGCTGCATATGTGATGTGTGAGTAAAATAATTATTTTTAACCTTTTTAGTTTATGCCATTTTATTTACTGTGTAATGTGGTGCGGTGGCACACCGGTTGTGATCAAGTCTGGAATCAAGACTTTGCCATGGCTTCATGTGTATGTTCTGCCCATGTCGTCGGGGAGTTTGCGCCACGTAATTTGGTTTCTCATACAGTCAAACAGGCTAAGGTGAATTGGAGTTACCAAAATTACCCATACTGTAGGTGTGAATGGTATGTGAAGGTCTCTGAAGGTTTTCCTGCGATGGATTTGTGCTCCATCTGGGGTTGTTCCCTGTCTTACGTTGTGCCCGTAACTTCTGGGATAGGGTCCGAACCCCCCATGACCCTGAATAGGACAAGCGAGTACAGAAAGTGGATGGATACAAAAGCTCAAAATGCACACAATAGGCCAGAATATATATGTATGGCCAAACTCATTCCCAACATCTCACTGCCAGTAGTTTGGTTCCAGTTGTGACGCTGAATACCCAAAGCTTTTATGTAACCTTAAATTGCTTTACAGAGTGCCAGCTTAAGGATCTACCTTCCTTGACTGGTTATTGTGGGCTGCTGAAGCCTCTAGCTCACTTACAGCTCTGTGGAAATCAATCCATAAAGAATTAAAGACTGAGATGAAGGCTGTTTGGTATATATGTACTGTCTAGTGTGTACAAAAAAGTTATATTGATGGTTAGAGGTGGTTTATATTTTTTATTATTTAGACAGTAATGTGCAGTATGTAGGCTTTCTACATATACTTGAGTAATGATTTCTACCAATTATTAGATGTGTTGAAAGGTTGAAGAATTTAGTGAAACTGGGCATTAAAATGTGATTAAAATGACTATAGGGAAGATTAATGGAAGAGAAAAGGTCATACATCATTGACAAAGTGACATAGGGGACTGTGGTATGCAGATGTGATCTGACATGATTTTTTTCCACAAAAAATTCAATCATATGTCAAGAATATAGATGTTTTTGTAGGCATCTATTTTATGCTGTGTGTGAAGCACTTTCTTTGTTTGCATATAATTAGATCTTTAGGCTTAATTTCTTTTAAATTAATGTAGTCTATTATGACATATCTTACAGTGCTGCATAAGCTTCAAAAGGTATCAGTGGTATTTATGGTAGAGAACTTTCAATTACACTGGAAACAACTTTATTTATCCTCTTACTGAACTTGAAACAGTTGAGATTTTCCTGGAAGGTCACAGAAAATATTTTTAAGACTTTGTTGCATGGCTGTGCAGCTCTCTTCACATTAATAATTGCTTTCATCTTATTGTGGCCCTGCGTTTGAAAGTGTAGGTCAATAAGGATGGGCGCATTCAGAATTTCATGATCTGTGTAGCGGAACAAATTGAAAGCAAAGCCTATATCAATCACTGTGAAGGGAGGGTTAATTGTTACTGCTTCACAAGCCTACAGACAGATAAACCAGTAATGAAATACTTATGGCTGTGATGTGTGAACAGTTGATGATGAAATATAAAGGAAAACGTTATATAATACCGATTTACATATATATATATATATATATATACACACACACACACACACACACATGTTTTATATATATAAAGTAAATGTATAGTGGTATCAGCAGTTGTGTCAGAACTGAAGAAATGTGGATGGCCCATCCCTATTATAAGACTGTCGCAATCTGGAATGCTTCAGTTCATGACAAATGTTTTCCTTCAATATCACGATATAATTGTGGGAGTATTTTAAATTATCACAAAACAAAAATGTGGTTTTACACTGTGCAAAGTTTCAGCAGTGCTGTACACGAGCACCTATAGAGAATACAGACAGGCGCTATTCTGGATGATGGGCAAACAGAATAGGTAAAACCACCTTAAATGTTGTTTATTCATGTATATCAAATTATCATTAGTCACGTATGGCTTTGTATGTATTTTTTTGAGATACGTAAAAAGAACTTGTTAATATCTTTTGTCTTTGTAGCTCCTAAATACACCTGTTAATAAAGCTATAAAGTTGACTGCCTGCTACCTTAGAATGTGAGAATGTTTAGGCTAAAATCTGAGCTTATTTTACGCTGATTAATGATGCTGTGTTCGTGCGTATTAGCCTTGTTGGGACCAGTGTTTTTACAGTGAACTAAAACAAAAATGAATGCTAAATTATATATAATAATTTGTGAAATGAAATAAAAATAACAACTATATTTACCAAAAAATATGTTGGGCTTTAGACTGCAAAAAGTACCACCATCCACCAACATCTTTTTACTGTTTATCCACAATATGTCCTCTTTTAAAAGATGTGGTTGCTGAGCTGTCCTTTTCTTCACTGCAACTTTTGTACTTATCGCTTCCATGATTTATCAAAACAGTCCCATGTGGTGTGCTGCGCTAACAGTTAAATAAACATAAGGATACTACAAAGTAATACAGATTACAATCAGCGATGCGAACAAGTCATTCTTTGGCAAGTCTGAGTCAAGTCTCAAGTCAGAACATTGCAGTTCCAGTCAAGTCTTGAGTCTTTCAATGTCAGTGTTTCTTACCTGTAGTGATTAGAACTTGCTGCTGCAAAAACCCACCACAGTATGTCATATGATATGTTCTTTATAGGCAGAGATAGATTGAAACGCACGGTTATCCTTACACAGTTTTTATAATACATCCATGTATACACTATGTGGGGAGTGATGCATTTCTACAACAAACTATCTCAGGAGACCTTGCATTCAGCCAACTGAAAATGCAGACAGCAGAGAATTAATATACAAAGAAATAATAAAATTAACGTTATGGCATCCAGAGGGAAAACTATACCGTCAAGTCTTCTCCAGTCATAGGGTCCAAGTCAGGTCCAATATATACAGTATATATAATATACCATTAATATATTATACATAAAATGAAATATATTTACCTAGCAGCCCAATTATTCCTCTTTTTTTGTTCCATATAAGATCCTGGTTCAGAATTATTTTACAGGATGTATGGCACAAGTATGAAATATGCTATGAAATGGTGGGCAATTCTTTTCAAGTTGGTCTTTCTGGTATTTCCAGTATTTATGTGCATATTACTGAAAGTAAAATTGGATTGTTTATTCAGGTACATAGAGAAAAAACTGTTAGTAATTACTGTTAGTAATTCTGTTAGTAAGAAAATCTGTTAGTAATTTAAGAATTTTTATAGGCTGTTCATGTACATTTGCATATTTATCTGAGGCTTTGCTTTCACTCAGAATGTAAGTTTGAAATATAAATTACAAAGTTTTCAAAATAAAATTAAGCCTCCAATTTGTGGACAGAAAAACAAACACACACACATACACGCACAGACCTACACTTATGTGTTCACACACACACACACACACACACACACACACACACACACATATATATATATATATATATATATATATATATATATATATATATATATATATATACACATACAGTATGTGGTTAATTGAAGTCTGAAGTCCATGGCAGCTATCACAACACAGTGGGTAATTTTGAAAATTAATGAGAATGATAATGCTTAAAAGACTGTTCCAGAGTTTGCCCAAACTCATTAACTAAATCTCTCATTTAAATACATCCTAAAGACTTCAAATAGAAAATAATATATTATTGCTATATAAGCATTAACCGGATTTAAAAATGCTGAGGTACAGAAATTTATGGAAGAACAAAAGTCTATCAGGGTATATTGAATTCTTCAGTCCTATTCTAAGTTGTGGTTCTATGCCATGATACTCAAGATATTTCCTGTTAAAGGAGACAAACAATCTGCAGAAATTTTCTTATCAGACCATAATGTATTGAATGTAAATATTATGAAATATGCAGATCTGACCTAAGATTTAATGCACATTCTTTAAAATAGATGTTAAATAATAATAAATTATTACGTTAAACGTTAAAGTCAGGACATAGGGTGGACTGCTGAGAGTGAAGTGTTTTATCACAATGCTTGCAATAGTAGCTTGATGACGACAAACAAGACCCATTAGAGATTTTTATGTAACAAAGTATACAATTTATCAAATATGATTTACTTGTCAGAAATAGAATGGTACAATTATGTACGGGGTAGCAGAAATATTGCAAGTAATATAATCAACATGCATTCTGACTTTGTACTTCATGCTGTGTATGAAGGGGAATTGATGAAAAGTTCTGTTTCAAGAGAGAATGAGGTATTTAGACACCTTCCAGTCTGTAAAAGGTGTTAATATCTTATATATTAATATTAAAGCACTATCAAACCATATATGGACAGGTGAAATCGGTAACTTTGAAGAGAATACACACTAAAACATGACAAGAGAATTTCCCCTTAATTTGAAATTACTGAAGCAAGTTTCATGGGTTTTGGAAAAAAATATGATTTTTTTCAAAGCTCCAAGCTGGATGGTGGCACTGTGATTAGCACTGCCTCCTTATACCTCTATTTGTGGTTTGAATAATGTCCCCCTTCTTACTATGTCTGCATGAATTTTGCATGTTCGCTTTGTTTGCATAGTTTTCCAAACAAAACGCAAAAATATGCAGGTGACTGAATTGATATTTCTGAACTGCTCATACTGTGAGTGTGGATGTGCCCTGTGATGGACTGGCATCCCATGCAGGAGAATCCCTGCCTTATGCTGGCCAGGATAGGCTTTAGGCCCCTTCCCTTTGCCACACTAGATTAATGGTGGGAAAATTTATGTATCAAAACACTTCTTATTGTGATAAAAAATTGGAAAACTGTCTGAATTCTCGTTGGCTTTAACAGTCTGTTGAATGTGTTTGTAAATTATTGCTGGACCTGATGTTGTTGTAACTTTATTTCTAATAATTATTTACAGGCTCAGTAATAAAATCTTTTGAGTAAAGCTGGTTAAAGACATTACGTAAAGGCCTAAGTCCAGTGATGATAATGTAGATTTAAACCTACACTGTTTATGTCTATTGCACCATTTGTAGAGGTCAACAGTACCGACTATCCATGCAATAAAGGGATTTCTCTGTCTCGCCATAAGTGATTGATTTATACGTAATTAGGGCTGGGCGGTATGACCTTAAATCAATATTACAATTAATTTAACGTTTTACCTTGATTACGATTAATGAATGATTATTTTGTTTTTGTTTTTTTTTGCTCTTATATTTCACTGACAAGGCTTGTACTGTAAATATGCTCGACTATTAAAACTGGGATATTTTTTCTAATGAGATATCTTTGATTTTAAAATAATTGAAGGAAACATACAAATTAACCATTTATGGTTATTTATTGAATATTTCGATCAACTGAAATCAAAGCACGAATCAATTGAAATGAAAACATCTTATGAAAAAGGCCACATTTTAGTTTTAATGTAAAAAGCAAGTTCCCTAAAGTAGAAAATTTTTTGCATTTCTTGCAAACAAAATAAATTACCATGGAAACTGTATATAGTGATCACGACTGTCTGTGTGAAATTGATCTCTATAAATGGTTGACCTATAACCTATTTTTTTCCTTTTTATTTATGTCACAGGCAGATTTCCATCTAATTGATATTTGTATATTTACTACATGCTTATAAGGTAATTAAAGGGACAGCGTCCCTATTGAATTTTATTCACTCTTTCAAAATATAGTACAGCTTTTTCAAATGCTTTTCAAATTACAGTACTGCACATACAGGTATTAAATTATTTAACTGTGTATAATTCAAATATGCTATAAATACAGTACTGTACATAAAGTATAGCTTATTGTAGTCTTGTATATTTATCATAAACTTTGATGAGCCTGTATTCGTAATTGAGAGAAAATTACTTTCTTCTTCCCATCATGTTTTCTGTGCATGCAGCATTAGCCTCAGGTAACTAGCCCAGAAGCAGATGGGTTACCACAAGGTAAAGTAGGAGAGTAAAAAAAAAAGATTTACCATCATTTAATTTTTTTCCATATGTTATGTATAGAAAGAGCCTAAATGAACACTGTATGCAGACTACTTGATTACTATAAGCAAATTATTTAAACAGTATTTGTACAGGAATGATTCCGTCCCAATTAGTGCTGAAACCAATTGGTTGTATTACCTTTGGTAGCTAATACTTTTTTTGACTTCTTTTTATTCAGTATCATCTTCACTATACTCACAATGTGTCCAAACGATGGACACGGCATTTTTCTTTAGTACTAGCTGCTTAAATTGCTCAGTTGGATCTGTGTTTGAGTTCTCCTCCATATTGCTTCCATTTTGCAGACTGGAAGGGGTGGAGTCCCGTGACATCACACACGGTAGTATGTTTTTAAGGGGACAGTACATGTACGCACAAAGTATTAACAGATTATTTTTTTTAAGAATTATCAGAATAAAAAAAAGAAAAGTAATCGACATGGGCAAGATTACATCGATTAGAGGTTCTGAATGTCGGTTTTGATAAATTTCCCAGCCCTACTTATAAATACACTTAATTTACGTAAAACTTGATGTTTGGTAAAATGATTGACATTTCAAGCATTTATGATGTCATAAGGCCTTTGCACCTTATATTGGATTGGGAAGACAACATCATTGTTGGTTTCATCAGACGACTCATCCTGATTAAATTGTTCTGGAGAATCAGGCTCCAACAGAACTGTAGTGAGAGTCCTGTGTTGCTGAGATTGGTGAGGCGGTTTGGTCTTGGGTGATGCATGCTGTGAGAGGTACAGCAATGGCGCAAAGCAGAGTCATGCGAACACCCTCTCATGCTGTTATGCAAATGGTGTTTTGAAGTGCCATCATTGTTATCTTTCGTAAAGTATTTCACAGCTTCATAGAGGCCCTGATAGCTCATTAATCTTTTCCTTCTTATCAACATCTTTGGACTTTGCCAATTAGATTTCAACTTAGAATGGCTTCCCTCCTCCTTCCCTGTACAAACCATCTGCAATTACCATTGAGAGCAGCTTTAGAAAACACCACACAGAGAGGCCTTTGTAAGTGTTACACATTGTAATGAGGCAGCATTGGATTGCTCACCACTGTAGTAAAGGGCAAGTAACGTAGCCTTAGCTAGAGTTTTATGGTGTTTTAGCAGTAATTTTGTTGAGGTGCTGTGCTCAGTTCTGAGATATATGAAATAGTTTGATTTGCAGTGATTGATGTGTTTAGAAAATTAACTTGACATTGCATGGAATTTTTACTAACAGTGAAATAGAAGAAAACATTGAGTAAGCTCATTCATATTCGTTTTTACAGAGTCTGTTCTTATTAGGGGGCAAACATGATAATAGTTGTTTTTATCTTACATTGGTACCCATATCACATCTTCATATTAGTCATTTTTTCCAGGTGGGGAAAAATGAGACCTGTAAACTCATCAGCCTATTGGGTGAAATAAAAAGGATGCTAATTAAAGAATATCACAGCCTCTGGAACTCACACAGCTAATAGCTAATTCATTTATAATTTCAGGAAGCTGAGGCAGCACACCAGTCTGTAGTAATTCATTAGTGCTGTAACAAGCCCTTATTTCACATCCTGCTTAAATATTTGCCCACATTGCTTTCAAAAGTTCAGACGATTTAAGATTTTAATTTTAGAAGCAACATGAATTGTTAGGAATTCTCAGCGGGGCACGTTTTCTTTATATGCAAAGCAATCATTACACTAGATGTTCTTTTTGGGATGTCTTATTCTTTGAAAATGCCACATGCATTTCAGATCCAGGCAGTTTCGTTTAAAAATTGTTTTTAGTTGTTTTCTGTTTGTACTCCACAGCTCATTCTTCAACATGAATGAGTCATGCATCAGAAAAACCAGCATTGTGTTACATAAAAAATGGAAGTGACAAAACTGTGCTTTTTCTGATTTATTGCATGTGACCAGGATTTAGTGGTTAGGCTTTGGTAATGGGCTTTTGAGGCCCAATGCTTAATTAGAAAATTACACATTAGTGCAACTTATCGTTACTAGGCACTCTGACCACTCCTGATATATGAGATTGATGCTTGTCTTAGAACAAATGTATACACACACACACACACACACACACACACACACACACACACACACACACACACACATACAGTATATGACTATGTGCAGTTCACTCTTGCACTAATTTTTTTTCAAAGTACTGGGTGGGCATTGCATAGAAAACACACATGTCAGTTGTGTATCTTGTTTGTTACTATAGGTTTTACATGCTGACACCCCCTTATTGATTCCTTTTTTAAAATTGGAAATAAGCAGTGCTCTCACTAAAAGCATTATTCTTTACTGGTTCTAATTACTCAGGTGCTCACTTCATCTGATCTGATATATGTATTGCTGTATTGAAATGTTTAATCAGTTCACATTACGTGGTGGTAGGATAAAGAAAGCTATTCTTTTCTGGCCGTTTATTGCCAGAGCTGTCTAGTGTGTCGCTTTCTTATTAAGAGACCCATCTATTTTTTGTTAACCTTTTCCCATTTATGGTCACAGAGTCTATCCTGGGAAATGCAGGGCATGAAACAGCGTACATCCATGTCATTTTGTGTATTGCATAGGACATATTAACACTGGCAAATTAAATATTGTTTTCATTTCGAAGAATGTTTCTTACTGAAAATCCTACATGTGACAACAGCTAAATGCTGAAGTGTGTAGATATACATTAATTGGAAATTGTAATGCAAAGATGGACCTCTAAATGTCTGAAATTTCTGGTTATGTCATAGAATACATCCCCAGAATCGGTAGGGTGTTAAAAAGTGCCATGACTGTACAATCTGTTAATGTGTATTGCAAAAGATTATCGATATTTGGACAGCTATTGTGTAGCACCTCTGATGACTGGAGCATCTGCTCAGTAATAGTGAAGGGAAGGCGAGTGGCATGGGGGGAGGAAGGGGCTGCCGGAGCTTGTATGGCTGGACACATTCTGTCACTTGGCTCCAGCAGCTCTTAGCAGTCATTGTAAATTGTAAATTTGAGCAATATGAAAACTGAAATAATTCTCCATTCATTATTTTATGGGAGGAAAGCATTTAACATTTGCTTTCTTGCCGCTCTCGCTCGCACTTGCTCTGTATGGAGGCTTGTAAATAATTTTTCAAGCTGCAAATGTCTATGTTTATTTTTTGATGAACTGCATCATTAGATATAACAAGAATAATCTTAAAAATCTCTCTACAGCAATGCATAATTCGCTGCTCCACTTCAAAGCCAGCCTGTTTACCATATCAAGGCGCTGCTGTCACGAGATATTGCTCTCCGCTTGTTGACTACAAAACTGGCAAAATTGCTGGGAATTGAAAAACAGAGAACATTTTTGTTAAGAGTAGTGACACTCATTAAAATGGATCCCTCTTCCCCCGTTCTGACTCTTTGTTGACTAATTTTTTGAAAGCAACTAAAACACTTGGATGATTTTTTTGTGGTTCATTATTCGATTTGTATGCCCTAGATAACAACTGACCTGCATCAGAAAATCACTGTTTGAGAAGCTATGGTTATATTAATAACTAATTTCCAGAAAATGTTTGACGTAGTGTTACTGCACATTATTGCCGTTTCCTGTAAGCAAACTGGATATTTTTTCCCTGGATTTTTAGTTTAAGTAGTTTCCAGTTCTGTATCAGTCTTGGTTATCTGCAGGGTTCCTTGTGCAAGCCTGTATGCCTGGAAGGGTGTGCAGGATAACTGTCTTTACACATTATTGGTCACACTTCGCTGTGCAGCAGAGTTAAAGCTTCCTGAAGGAGCGGTGACTGTCTCAACCTGTGGGTGTCTGTCAGCTTGTAGGAGGACATAAAACAGTAGCCAGCTGAGCTACTCTGGCATGACTTAACCAACTGTCTTTGTGTTGGGGCAGTAACAGGAACCTTTATTGCTTGAAGCTGTCATAAATTCAGATATTTTGCAGAATATTTCTCAATGTTTCTATTGATTCTGCAGGATATTTTGACTTGCTATTTAAAATGATTATGCCATTTCAGAATTTGGTGGACTGTGAAATCAGGGCATAGGGATCTAAATTTTTAATAAGTCCAACAGACAGGCCAAGGCAAAGCACTAGCAAGGGGAGGAAAATCAGTGTTTGCATTCTTTACTGTTTGGAAAGTGTAAAATATTCACATATCTCTACATTATTGTGTGATATTGAAACACAGCCTTGTAATGGCTGGCAGGACTGATGCAGCTGATGCAATTTTATGGAACTCTGGTTGATTTAAGAGTCCAGGATGTCTTTGGGAATACTGGAGGTTGTGTGCTGGCACAGGAATGGGTTTCTGGGCTCTAGACCAGCATGCCGCTTGGCCTGCTCTCTGTCTGCTCAGCCCTGTGAGCTCACCCTGCCGCAGTGGTCCAGGGAGCACAGACATGCTGCCTCTGATGATGAATGGTGTACCTTGTCAGTTAAAATGAAAATTCTAAGCTGTGTGATAGCTTTATATTAATGCCTGTTTTATGGATTGGAGCAAGTTGTCTGAGCAAGATGAATGTTGGTGATCTGTCGGGAGATACAGAATGAAACGGTGGTTCCACCCTCCATGGAATTCAGAGGTGTGGCGTTGCTCCGGCATTCACTCACTCTTGGATGTCTCAGCTGCTGCCTTTTCTTTCCATCCCCAACATCCCTGCATTTGTATGTCATAGCCACCTTTAGTAGTGCATCTTGTCAGTCTTCTCTTGTCCTGGTTCAGTGTTCTGTATCAGAAACACAAGTAGAGTTCTTGTGTGGGCTGCTAATTATCAAGATTTTGATGGCTAGGGGTTCTGTGGCACAGCTGCAAACCAGTGTCAGTGTCTTGTTTGTTGTTTAACGTGCTTGTGCTGTAAAGGGTGATGGCACAAGTGATTACCTGCTAGAGAACACACACCGAGATGTGGCTGATTCGTTCGATGTGATGTGACAGATGTGAGGAGACTTAGCTGATTCTGTTTTGCTCTCGGCATGTACAACTTGTCAGCCTTGCATTCAGTATACACATGTCAGTTCATGCTCACTGATATGACATAGCAAATGTTATTGATCTGGGAAGGGAAAGACACAATGTTCAGTTTTAGTACTTGGCAATGAAGCTAGAGAGGAGTGCCAAAAGTGTCAAAAGTGGACAGAATAAAAATACTTTCAAAGCACACTGAATGTTTTCTTCTGTCTAGTTTTGTATCTCTAGAGTTTCAGATTATTCCTGAGGCACAGTTTAAGCATGCAGTGCACAAGTATGTCATGCTTATGTGCAGTACATTATATTATAAAGATATGAAAATGGTATGAAACACTTTGCCATTTATTGCACATTTATTTAAATTATTTTTAAATAATGTTTAGTGTTGTCTGTAGCTTGACTGTTGATTGTGAGATGATTTATGTTTCACTGTTATACATCACTTAGAGCAGCATGCCAAGTCAAATTCATTGCATGAACTTGCATAACCAATAAAACTCATTCTGATTGACTGGTTATTATGGTTTTGTCAGAAATAGTTTTGGTAGCAAAAATAAATAAACAAACACAATGCTTCTGTGTTGTATTTCACTAGATTTTTGTTGAAAAAATATGTAAATTGTTCTATGGCCTTATATACTAGGGCTTGGTCATATGAATAATATATTGACTTATCGTTACATAACACTTAATAAAAAAAGAGAAATTTCAATATACTGTTGAAATGGAACATGGCTTGATAGCACTCATCACAAAAACAAACATAATTCCAACCAGTTATATAGTTATAAGAACCAGTTATAAGAATGGACAAAGTCCGACAAGTGCACTGCAAGGTTGACTTCGGAGCTTGCAACATGCTACTGTTTTGGTAATATCATGGAAGAGATGAGTGCTCCTTCTGAGGCAACTTTGGTGTTGGTGAAGGAAGCAATAATTCAGCAACAACACCGTCTTTTTAAAAAGGTGATATTGTGGATAAACTTGGTAAGTAGTTGTAGGTGGGGTGTGTGGCAGTATTTTGGCAATTTAAAGTCAACATGCAACAAGACCAGTCCTGTGTACTCTTAACTCTGCCGAAAACTTGTTCCAGCCAGAAGTGTAAATATGGTGAACACCACCATGCCGTCTAGTGGAACATACAGAGTGTAAGTGCTTACAGCCACAGACACCAGCAATTAGGGTTTTCACTAGGGGTGCATCAATACCATATTTTTTCGTTTTTTGGTATTTGAAGGTAATAATGTAAATGTTGGACATGGTAATACTTTCTGAGGTGGTACGTAGTGTGAAAATTTCATGAGCTACCGCTTTGGATAGTTTTAGACGGTCTGTGACATATTTTTAAATCATAATTAAATCTGGCTTTACCGATTAATCAGACAAGAAAACGATGAAGAGCACTGCTAAACAGCAGTGTCAGCCCCCTCCCCAGCCCGTAAGTTTTAATGCCGACTGTTTAGCGGATTTTTCGATTACTGTTTTTTCATTGTTTTCTTTTGCCTAAGAATAATGTAAGTATCTTGCTTGTTGCAGTGTATGTGTTTGCTTGCCTGTGTATGGCAAGGAAGGGGTGTTGAATGGCTCAATATTTTTTGATTGAAATTTTTAAGACATTGCCCAGCTTTAGTTAGTAACTTGTTTTGATACCTCCTTTTGATATTTTAGTGGAGAACAATTTGTGGTTCGTTGTGCTTTTTGTTGTTAATTTTGGAGCGCTATCATGCTGCAGACATTTTGTGGTCCCATTTGTTTTTGCTTGTTAATGATGTCATTGATACATCGTCACGTGGTATCGGTTATAGACATTGGCGCATTGTCACGAGGATGAGTATGAGTACATGAGCACTATATCGGACTGGATATGATACTAGTACTGGTATCGATGCATCCTTAGTTTCTACTGTAGCTTCCAGAGTAAGCTGTTGACTCACCTCGACCATGAATAGGATAAGCAGTTATAGAAAATGGATGGTTGGATGGATTTGTTTAATAATTTTTTTCTATTAAATTTTAATGAAATTTTAAGTAAAATGGAGCCTTGAAGTAAAGAAATAATGACTAGAATTATACCATGATACTTATCGATAATAACTAATATGAAAAAATATCACAATAAATTTTTTACCATTTTACCCAGCCCTGTACTATTGTTGTATAAGCTTAGCCTTTATGGGTAAATTGTCCAATATATCTCTCTTTCATGGAGTGGCTTGTTTATTGCTTAAGCAAAATGTATTTACATTTCTGTGGCTCACCTGTTCAGTGCTGTGTTAATGAATCAGTCAGCTACAGTGTACGTTAATTACAGACTATACTGTATTATGTGGAGACTTTGGAGCTTTCCAGAAACATTGTCTACTTCCTGATGTTGATATATACAGTGGTGTATGTGAGAGTTTTGGTATTGTGTGGGACACACCTTAATAATTTAAATATAAAGTTGTAGGTAAAGAAGAAGCTCAGTCTTTATAAAGCAGGTCCAAAAACTCCTTCATTTTGAGAAACTTAGGGAAATTCTGTTATATATTTGCTCTGGTATTGTAAATCCCACTAAAGTGGTACTAATGTAGTAATGTACTGCAGGGTAAAATTTTGGTATCTTGACAACAGTAAATCCAGTAATTACAGGGACGTACCATGGAACAAACCAGGATAAAGAAATACACAAAGGAGTAAATGGAATGTAAGTTTAGGGTTTGGATGTAGCCACAGTAAGGGGCCTTTCAGCAGTGACTGAGTGAGAGAATGAATTGCTGTTGAATATGGAGCATTTAGGAGTGACAGAGAAGGAGAAAGTAAGCCAGGGTAATCGAGAGGGGTGCATGCTGGTCTTTTGGAAGTGGTGAGAATAGTTCAGTGGTTTTCCTCTTATTGGTTAGAATTCACAGATCGTGATTTAGCCCCCATCACATACAGTCATCCCTTAGTATCTGCATGGGATTGGTTCCAGGACCCCCCGTGGAAATCCGTGGATGCTTAAGTACCTTATATGAAATGGTATAGTGTTTGTATGCAACCTATGCATATCTCCCCGGATACTTTAAATTAGTTCCAATCCAATACACAACTGCTGCTACTGATACAGATTCTGATATGAGCTCTTTTTACTCTAATATTTTAATATCATAAATATACAAAGTACAAATATGTATTATACATTATTAATATTTTTAAACTAGTAAATTCAAATAAAAAAATGCATGGCAAAAAAATCTTTAATTAGTGCAAAGTGTCGGATGCAGTTGTGTAAAGCGTGTTGCCACTGGACTGTAGAGCAGTGGAAATGTATTCTCTGGAGTGACGAATCACGCTTCTTTATCTGGCAATCCGATGAACAAGTCTGGGTTTGGTGGTTGCCAAGAGAACGGTACTTGCCTGACTGCATTGTGCCAAGTGTAAAGTTTGGTGGAGGAGAGATTATGTTGTAGGGCTGTATTTCATGGATTGTGCTTGGCCCCTTAGTTGCAGTGAAAAGGAACTCTTAATGCTACAACATTCAAAACCATTTTGGACAATTTCATGCTTCCAACTTTGTGGGAAGAGTTTGGGGACGGCCCCTTCCTATTGCAACATGACTGTACACCAATGCACAAAGCTAGGTCCATAAGCACATGCATGAGCGAGTCTGGTGTGGAGGAACTTCATTAGCCTGCACAGAGCCCTGTCCTCAACCCGATAGAACAGCTTTGGGATGAATTTGGGGCAAGCGAGGCCTTCTCGTCCAACATCAGTGCCTGACCTCACAAATGCTGTCCTAGAAGAATGGTCAAAAATTCCCATAAACACACTCCTAAATCTTGTGGACAGCCTTCCCAGAAAAGGTGAAGCTGTTATACAGTAGCTACAAAGGGTGGGCCAACTGCATATTGAAGCATATGTACTGTAATAAGAATAGGATGTCATTAAAGTTCATGTGCGTGTAAAGGCAGGTGTCCCAAAACTTTTGGCAGTATAGAGTATTTCCAGATCTTCTTATCTTATGTTCTTACACTCCTTGTACTGCAGAGGGAATGCACATGATGTCACAACAGGCAGATGTCATTGCACTCACATTTGCTGAGTAGCAAAAAAAGCTGACAGTGAACACCATCATCTTCTGTTAACAACCAAATTAAATCTTTCGTAGATGTAAATGAATGTATATTTCCAGAACCTGTATTCAAGTTTTTTGCAACTTTTTGGGATATTTTTTTCCTGAATATTTGGGATTCTCAATTTATTGAATCTGCAGATGCAGAACCCGCGGATTCAAAGGGCCGACTACTGTAGAATATGACCTTGCCATTAATATTTACCTTTTGCAGATACTGTTTACATTTTTAACCATCATTTACAATGTAACTTCTTGTTTGTTACAGCTAAGCGTACGCGACTGACTTGACTCGAATAAAATTCTAATAAAAAATAATATATTCAATAGAAAAATCCACTTTCAAATTTTTAAGATATGTGTAGGCTACTATTAGTCATCTCATATGGGTTACCTCATTTTAGTTTTGCCTAATGGTCCTTGTCACGTAATGTAGAAATAAGGGATCTGTCACTAGAAATAGATTCAGCTGGCCAGAACAGTCTGTTAACTGTTTGTATTTCACTGGAAATTTTTATTTCTTGGCTTTCAGAATTCAGAATACCGGAATAACATTGCTTTTGAAAATCTCTGCAATATAGCATATATTGTACAATATGAAATATTAGGTGTCTCCTAAACTTAAACACAATCTAACTAGCAGCATTTGACTGTATGATGTAATTTAAGTTTTAATCTAATTTGTTCTCATAAGTCTATGTTAGCTGTCTTACGTCAATTATTCAATACTTTAATTTCACGCCATAATTTAGCCAATATTTTGTTGTTGCTGTTGGTGTTCCTGTCCCATTGGTAGCTAAATAAATAAAAATGTTTTATTATACTATTGTCTAATAATAATTTTGCTTACCAAAGATGGTAAGGCTAACTTTTAGGTGTCCACAGTGGGCTTAGGTTACTGTGCAATGATGGGCTAGGCCTGTAGTATAATTGTATAATTAACATTCAAATTACAGGGGTGGCACGGTGGTGCAGTTCTTAGCACTGTTGCCTCATATGTTTAGGGTCTATGCCAGGGTTCTGTGAAGTTTGCATGTTCCCCTTATGTCAGCATGGGATTTTCTCTGGGTACTCTGGTTTTCCCCTACAGTCCAAAAACATTCTGAGGTTAATTGGACTTGCCAAATTGCCCATAGGTGTGTGTATGTGTGAGTGTGCCCTATGATGGATTGGCACCCCATCCTGGGTTGTTCCCTGCCTTGTGCCCAAAGGCTCTGGACTCCCCACAACAAGCAGTTACCAAAAAATGGATGGAAGTTTCAAATTTCTTTGAATGATAAATGTTATATAAATTTGAATACCTTTTTAAAAAGTCTTCCAGCCCAAATGTACATAGGCAAACATAGATGGTAGAGGTGTAATGGTACACAAAATCATGGTTCAGTACAAACCTCAGTTTTGCTTTCATGGTTTTTTGCAGTTTTGTTACAGCAGGGAAAACAGAATTTGCTTTAAAATTATTTATTATTAAAGTGCAATGCGTCTGTCAACATGTTTCAGTAACAAAACCCAAGAGACAGTTATTTGCACATTGTAAAGGTAAATATCCATCCATCTAGTTTTTGCAGCCACTTCTCCTTTTCAGGGTCAGGGGGGTCTGGAGAGTATCCTGGATGCTACGTACGTAAAGCAGGGAACAATCCAGGATGGGGCACCAATCCATCAAAAATAAATGCCAAATAAATGAAAAAATTTAAATATAACAGAACAATTATAATGAACAAACTTAGTCTAAATTCTGTGTTCTCTACTACCAAGTATGGTTGCATAATTATGTCAATGAACACCCCTATAGCCGTAATTATTTTTTTAGCTCAGTCTGGAAAAAGTGTCTCAAATGCCATGGGGAGACTAAGTTGCAGAGGCTGTTTCTGCTTTGCTCTGATCGTACACACCCAGATGATGTTGTCTCAAATGAGTTAGCACAGTGGATATGTTTCCAGCAACATAACCAAGTTTGGTATAACAGAGCCAACACACAGTTTTTCTACTTATCAGCTATTTTCTCCAGTGTCAAGGTATAATTTATTGGGAAACCAAAATGTTACCATGCCGGCGATTTTGACTTACTGTAACCAGCATTGGCCGTAACCAATTCACAGTCACAATTGGCATCTTTTTCTGTGTTTAACATATACCTCTGAATTTAGGTTCTGCCTGTGAATGTATTCATTTGTTTCATTGTGCATATCGAAAAGGAATTAATATACCGAATGGTACATGACGAAAATGTGTACCATTACAGCCCTAATAGATGGGGGCTCATATAGTGGATATAAAAAGTGAACACACCAATGTTAGGAGGAAATACATAAAAAAAACAAAAAATGTACAGTAAGCTGGTTGCATATGTGTGCACATCCATAAACTTATACTTTGTTCACGTACCTTTTGAGTTAATTATAGCATTCAGTCTTTTTGGGTACACACCTGCCATCAATTAAAGTGACTCTGATTAACTACAAATAAAGTTCAGCTGTCCTAGTATGGTATTCCTGACCTTTACTCAGTTGCATCCTACAGCAAAAGCCATGGATCGCAGAGAGCTTACAAAACATCAAAAGGATCTCATTATTGAAAGGTATCAGTTAGGAGAAAAGTACAAAAAAATTCCATGGCATTAGATAAACCAGGGGTCTCCAACTCCGGTCCTGGAGAGCTACTATCCAGTAGGTTTTCTGTCCCTCTTGGCTTCTGATGAGCCAGACCTGTTCCAGGTATTTACCTGAGAGCAGGTGTGGCTCATCAGAAGCCAGGTAGGATAGAAAACCTACTAGACGGTAGCTCTCCAGGACCGGAGTTGGAGACCTCTGAGATAAACCATGGAAAACAGCAATGGTATTCATCAAGAAGTTCAGAAAATATTGGACAGTGACGTTACCGAGAACTGGATGTTCCTCCAAAATTGATGAAAAGATGAAAAACTTGTCAAGGAGGCTGCCAAGAGGCCTACAGCAACATTGAAAGAGCTGCAGGAATTTCTAGCAAGTACTGGTTGTGTACTACACGTGACAACAATCTCCCGTGTTCCCCAAATGTCTGGACTATGGCATAGGGTTGCAAGATGGAAGCCTTTTATTACTAAGAAATATATCCAGGCCTGGCTAAATTTTGCAAATAAATGCATCCAATGCATTCAAGTCTACATGTTATCATGTGGGAAAATGTGTTACGATCTAGTGAAACTAAGGTTGAACTTTTTGGCCAAAATTCCAAAAGGTATGTTTGGTGCAAAAATAACACTCTGCATCACCAAAAGAACAGCGTACCTACGGTGAAGCATAGTGGTGGAAGCTTGAACTAAGGCATTATTCAAGGTGGAGGGCATTAAGGATATTTCCAAATATTCTTCAGGTGTCTGCTAGAAAGCTGAAGATGAAAAGGAATTTCTCCTTTCAACATGACAATGACCCCAAGCATGCATCCAAATCAACAAAAGAATGGCTTCATCAAAGAAAATTAATGTTTTGGTATGGCCAAGCCAGAGCCCAGACCTAAATCCAATCGAAAATCTGTGGGGTGACCTGGAGAGGGCTGTGGACAAGAGATGCCCTCTCAATCTGACAGATTTGGAGCACTTTTGCAAGGAAGAGTGGGCAAATATTGCCAAGTCAAGATGTGGCATGCTGATAGACTCCTACCCAAAAAGATTGAATGCTGTAATTAAAACACAGGCACAGAGACAAAGGGCTTTGTTGGGATGTCTGTCTGTCTGGTTGTCTTGTCTGTATCAGTTTGTCAATCTGGAGCATTCAGTTTCAGATAATATCGGTGTCTGAGTTGATCTTACATTCTTTGACCCATACTAGGAGGATTTTGTCTTCAGGAGTGCATATGTTTACTGGCAGTCTGCATCGCAGGGCAGGACAGATGCCTGGAGAGTAAAAACAGTGTAGCTTGTGTGTTAATTTGAGCCGATCGTGCACCACTAGTTTCTGTACCTGCTTTTAAATATTTCTTAAAATGAAACCAAAGTCTTACATGAGATGTAGCCTGTAATATCTGTTCTTTCCCTTTTAGAAAAGTTAAATATTTTAATTTTTTTTTTTATATGAGCACATAGTGTTCAGAAAGAGATCAGAAGCATGCGGATTTGTGATTTTAGGCAGGTTCAGATCTGGTCTGCCTTGCCTTAAAATGAAAGCCATGAAAAGACTGTTCGTAAATATCTGCTGGCTTGGCACAGTGGGCTGGCAAATGCACCCCACAAAGCACTGTGTCACAACACTGAAATTAATGAGGTGGCAAGCATAAAAGACTTTTGTTCACATTTAATTTACAGTTCAACAGTTATTGTTACGAGTTGCACATTTTAAAGATGGTTTATTAAATATTCCTTATGTGCTGATATTTAGGCATAGTGTTTTACAGTTTATTTTAATTGACTAGATTGAACTTTTTAGATGTTTGAATTTGAAATGAAAAGCGCTTAATAATACATAAGAGATCAAAGTTGTCGGGCATGAAAAGCAATTTGTTGAGTGGGGAAGGAAAAAAATGCTTGTGTTGCAAACTGGAAATTTCTTGATTTCAAATGATTGGCATCTAAGTCACATATGCTGATGCTTTGTAAGATGGCAGTTATTATTTTTCCTTGGTTTAAAAACTGAGACAGACTATACTGTACATAGCTGTTTTCTGATAAAGACTTATTTATATTCATAAAAAGGATTCATTTTGCAATTATTTTACATAATACTCTCTGGAGTTTGATCATTCACAGGTTTCTGCAGGTGTATATGCCAATAATCACATGACACAGACATTATGGAGTGTCTGAAGCTGTAAATGCATTTTTACATCATATCAGTGTTCACAGAAATGTGTTCAGTGTACCTCTGGTTTATGTGATAGCTTGCTCTGTCAGAGTGTCTTTCCACTGCAGCACGACACCTCCCAAAATGGCTGCTGTGTTTCAGTGTACATGTTTATTAGACTTTGCTGCTAGATGTTGGCACCCTGTTGGGTGGCTAGGCTCTGCATGCAATGGCGTAGGCCATTTGTGAAGAGTCTCTGTCTTCAGATGCATAACTAAATGAGTTAATTAGCAAGCTTTAGTGGACAGGAAGTATGGCATGAGTGTGTAAAGGAGGGAGCCTCAGCCCCGGTGCAGATGTAGTGAGGAGGATCTCAGGACAGATACAGCAGTGTGAATGGACCTTGTGTGGGGCCAGTTACCTAGGCCCGCCAGTGGCATGTTATTTACTGATGGGGCTCATTACAAGGCAGACGCTCTTCTGTGTGACTTATAGGGATGAGGGAGGATGGAGAGGGGGTTGGGTGATGAATGAAACAGTGTTTTCCAAAAGAAAGGTTTGGAATGTTTGCTTGTGTCTTGGCCATGTAGGGTTTTTCTCACAGTTCCTCTTCCAGATTTTGAGAACAATATTATCATGCCTTGTTATTGATTAGGGTAATCCAGACAGAAAAGTAAATTAAGTTTGATTATGTAAGTGTGTCATTCTTACACTTATTTTACATTCATGTTAAGTTCACTTAGGAAAAGAACAAGAGTAAGTATAGTCCTTTTAAAATGCTAGATTTCTTGTGAAATGCAAAAGATATTTTAAATGTGAGGGTAGAAGACTTTGTGATTTGTGGCCTGCAAACTAGCCAGCATAATTCTTGTGATTGCTGATAAGTGTACTTATATTTATTTCCTACAAATCAGCCTCCAACACATGAACACTGTGGATTCAGTGGAAAAAGAAATTGCTAGTTTAATACACTTCCTTTAGTGTCAATAATTCTACAGAAAGAAATCAATCAGTTATTATGACTTTCATTTTTATTAAATGCGTTTTAAGGCTTTAATTATGTTAAGAGCAGAGAGAAATTTAATGTCTGTTTGAGTGTAAAGTTAAATGCTCATCATCTCCCAGCATTTCTTTCTGACTCTGTCCCCCCCCCCCGCGTCTCCGGGTCTCCCCCTCTAGCTGGACCACAGGGTCTGACAGAAATCATTCATCATGTGTCAGAAGATCAATCTCTTCCCCTACAGTGTACGCAATGACTCCTGCCAGCCATGTCTTTATTAACTGTCCCCAGACTGCCTAGGTATTTCTTTTTTTATTTTTTACTGTTCCATCCAGCATCACAATGCCCTCCAGTTTTAATCTGTAGTTCTCTCTTCTCTTACAGCTGCCTGGCTCCATTCCTCCATTCCAAGTCTCTGTTCCTCTTGTGTCCATTCTAACAGCACCTTCCACATCCACTACCTATTCACCTTTTAAAATCCAGACTGTGGCACTTTGTGTTATATTACTGTTGGTCTAGGTAGGGTTATACTAGTGCTTTGAGTGGTTTCTGGCGATTGTGCCCTTTTACTGTATTTTAGACATTTAAAACTACTCAGTCTGAATTTGAATCTGACAGAATCCTTTAACATGGCAAATTTGATTTAACATGGCAGCTTATGCAACAAGGAAGGGGTTAACCTTTTGCAAAGTTGTAAATGGCCTATTAATGTGTTCGCCCATACACTTAGCAAAAAAAAGTAAAGTTAAAGTACGATTCTTATTTTTTACACCAAAAACACTGCTAAATTAAATTATGTGTCATTAATAAAAATTTTGATTGGTTAGTAACTTTTTAATAGTTAAAGTGTACTGTTAAGTAACCTGAATGATCAATTTATCCCAGTTAAAGTTAATATTACTTTGTACTTTGCGAGGGAACAAATAAACACCATCAAGTTATATGGCTTTTTTGTTGAAATTAGAATGAAAGTTCTCTTATCAGTCTGGGGAATATGTGACTGTAAATTTTAAAGCATGAAATGCAGCAAAAAGTTCTAGGAGGGGCTCCGCTGTTTTTACCTGAAGCAAGTACTTGATCTGTTGGATGCTGAACTGGAGATGAAAGTGGGAGAACCTTCACTGGATCAGGAGCAGTGCTTAATTTGTGAATTAGAAAGTGCTGGAATGCGAAAGGCATATGAGATTGGAGGGGTAATGAGGCGAGTGCAGGTCCCGGAACGTGTACAAAAAATCGGTGCTGAAATATGGTGCCTATTTTTAAGAATGAAGCTAAACTAATAAAGGATATGAAATTGTGAAATTGCGTCTGTAAATTTAAATACATACTTATTTTATATTACTGTTTTTGTTTTTTAACCGGAGAGCAGTTGGTTCAGCATAAATAATAAGTGTCGGAATGCAAACAGTTAAAAACAGAGAGGTCCGGGTGCACATTATGGCAGAGTCCGACAATTAAACACTGATCAGGAGGTTTTCCAAATAATCCAAAAACCCTAATCTGATGTATTATGGCTCTCCACTCCATTGTGGATACAATATTGTCATTATACTGCAGTACAATGAAATTTTCTTGATGTCTCTTTGTGCAACAATTTAAAAACAATGACAATAGAAGCATATTAACAATAGAAAACACTGATTTAAGACAGCATGTAAAACAGGAAGAACCACCACTAATGACTATTTTCTATGGATTAATCTACAGACTATTTTATGGATTGATCAATTGATATAAACAATTCATTCCCCTCCAGAAAATCAAATTTACCGTTTAAGTTTTATAATAGTTTTATTTTGACAGCAACAAGCTATATGTCACAGTTACAGGGCTTTAGATAATGGACGCCAGCTTTTCGGGCATTATTTTCGCCCACAATTTGGCAAGTAGATTAGTCATATGTCTAAAATATTAATGAGAATTGGTATTCTTATGCCCAAAAGTTAGCAATCTGTATAAATTCGGCGTATCCTTATGCTTACTAGATTTGGTTAGCGGAGCACCACATGCTACTGTTTTGGTAAATCATGGAAGTGAAGACTGAAGTGCTGTTGTGGCTTGTCGCCGTGGTATGCCATCCAAACTTTCAACAGTGTAAAACCACATTTTATGTTTAGTGATAATTTGAACTACTCCCATAATAACATAGTAATATTTAAAAAATAGTACTTGTTATGACGAATTGAACCATTTTAGAAATCATAAAGGTAATTTCGTCAAAATAAAAAAAAAAAACACAACGTATCGAATTAAAATATTGATGTTGACGTATTTTCAGCATCAATGTCACCAACAGCGTCAACTAATCAGGGCAGCCCTAAAAACAGGTAGTTTCAAAATAAAGTGCTGACACTGGAGAGATCGAAATAACATTATACACAAGGTAAAAACAAATAAGTATTACACATGCAGACTTTAAGGCAGTAGTCCGTGTGTGTACAGTATCTGTATGTGTCAAATGGCGAGCTAGTGTGTGATGATAGACAATTCTAGGCGGGTAGTTCTAGTACTAGGTGGTGGTGCGGAAGAAGTGTTGATGTCACAATGGTAGCTTCTTTCATTGGAAAGTTACATTAGCCCGGGGTTACGATGGTCTGTGTTATGATATTTCAGTATTTCAAGTTTATGGTGGGAAAATGGTTTTTGCTTTCAGTACATTACTAAAGTTAAGTTTATTGTATTAAAATG
Organism: Brienomyrus brachyistius; assembly: GCF_023856365.1. Lineage (NCBI taxonomy): Eukaryota > Metazoa > Chordata > Actinopteri > Osteoglossiformes > Mormyridae > Brienomyrus > Brienomyrus brachyistius. The sequence continues at coordinate 5,894,100 of NC_064546.1, read as the reverse complement.
CATTTTCGCCTTATATTTTCGCCTTAAGATAGGTTTATTGGAACCTGGGGAGAAGAGGCTATTCGTGTATGTGCGTGTGTGTGGTTTGCTGTAAGACAGACCACTTAATGGAGTGTGGTGTCTGGGAGACTAAATCATGAAAGGATGCTGCATTTCATGATAACTATTGATTTACTCAACTCCAACTCAGTTTGAGCTGGATTAGTGCCAAGTGGCATTAATTAGTAAATAGACCTTCAGTATGTATATTTCTATATTTTAAGTTTGTCTTATAATTTGGCAGTGATGTACTCACAAATTAAAGCAGTGCTATAACTTACAGATATATTGTACCTCTAAACATTAATAAAGTTGGAAAGTGTCAGCTAGCTAATTACTGGATATAATTATATTATTCTAAAGAGGGAATTGTTTGTAGTCTTACTTATTCACTGGTGTCACTACTGAATTGGTGATGTAACTTATTTATGCATGATTAATATTCACCCCTCAGTTTTTTCCATGTACTGTATCATCTGCATGGCCACACACTCCTGGCATTACCTGGCAGTTCAGGGTATTCCTGGCTCCTTGGTGTCCTCATCTCGGCTGTCTTCTGCCAAATCACCATTAAATCACCTTGCTGTACTGATGGGTGATTTATATTCAGATAGTCTTTGCACACAAACATACATATATAGACATCATATGTTTTCATACTTTTTATGTAGTTAAAAAAATTTGCACTCTGTAGAACTAATGGAGTTCTTGACTTCATCCCTGGGCTGCTCTCTATCCAGGGATGCTGGGTAGAGAATGCCGTGTTTAATGAAAAGCTGAGCACCACCGTAAACCTTCCTCCAAATGCGAGGCAGTGTAAAAGAGGGACTTCTCTGGTCAGGTGGTGCAGGCTGGATGGAGAGGCAGGCGATGGATTTGTTTGTCTGCTCCTATAGCCGTAGGTTAATGTATAAATAGGTCAAAGACAATGGACCATAGAATGTGAAGTCCGAGTCTGATAAAGTGCTGCAGAAAATTAAACGTTGGTGTATAGCGGTATCATACAAATGACAAATGACATGCAGTAATCGTCTTAAGCTGATAGTGATACCGCCGCGAGCCCCAGCCATGGCCACATTAATTCTCACAGGCATGTCTCGGGCTAGCATTACCACTCCTGTAGTATATGTTTTGGCCTGCAGCAAAGACTATATAATAGACTTAGATATTGAAAAAAAAAAAGAAAAGCCTCAGGAGTTTTCAGATAAAACAGCAAACTTTGCGGGGGAAAGAAGATAAAGTTCCTATTTATTTACATTTAAATAACTGTTTAGCTGGGCCTCTCTCAAGCTTGCCCGTGTTTGGCTGACATTTTTTTTTGTTTGGTCATATTTTTAATATATATCAATTTTTGTTTTTTTTTTAAATTCATCATTGGTATATGAGTAATATTTCTTTTAATGGTTTGAGGGGTAGTTGCATGTCTGCACTTTCTAGTGGGTTAATATGGTTTGGATTTTTGCTTTTTTTGGTTAATGAAACTTATGCATATTTCCCAACCTCAGAAAAGTTGGGGGTTGGGGGCGGTTGCCTTTTACTTCTTGCAATCAGAACTTCTGGCAGCAAATCAGTACTGTGAGCAACAGGTTTATCAATTTTGAGCTGGCTAACTGCACAACTAAATGTATGTGAAAGTTAACAAATCCCAGGGGTAAATTGAGTCTGACTTCTCCAGTCTGCGTAGAGCTACTGAGGTGCGACGTGGTGGATTGAACCTAATGCCTCAGGCAAGAGCAATCAAACCGACAGTTCAAGACTCTCCAGCGCCCATCTGGGGAGGTTCTGGCTACACTACAAATGATGTGCTTCAAATGGAGGGAAAAAAGGGATGAGTTGATTTTGTTAGTTGATTTTAGGTGAAGTGCTATGTTTTTTTTTTAAAGGAGGCCACAGAAGAGATGCTGATATGTAGTACATTTGAAGGTGGCAATTCTTTTTTTCAATGAAACCGTGACTAGATGTTTCTATGGGGATAGCCTTGAAAATAGGCCAGACCAGGACTGTACCTGCTACTCTTCTGGGATACACCGGTGTATATGGAGGATTTACTCTGCTGTCATTTTAGCACAGGGTCATTGGTGGAAAACTGGTAATAGATAGTGTATATTTGCAATAGAGCTGGAGGATGAGGCATGTTGTTTGTCTCCGTTAAAATGTCTACAAGACGGGCATTGTTTGCCAGTATTATTGCTATAAATATATTTTTTAGTATAGCGTGGAAGACCCTTCTTCTTTGTTTATAGAAAAATGGAGATGCCAAAGAGCCGTAGGTGTCTATTTACCTTTATCATAATGCATACTCTTCTGTAAATAAGAAATACTGTAATGTGCTCAACTGAAATGGTTACAAATGGTATGTGATACAATACATACACTACATAATTTGCATGATTATTTTATTTTAATAGACCCTGAAAAAACACCTTTGGGGAATTAAAAATGCATTTTCAAAGCATTTTTGTGTAATTCCATCACACATTATCCACTCTCTCAGTTGTCTTGAAGAAAATTTGAGTTGCTTATATGTTTGTGCCAGCTTCTTGCACACCTTGTATGTCCTGCACAGATCATGTCATGCTTTCGTCATGAGAATCCGTGTAAGGGCTATTTTTTAATAGTTCTGTTTGTTGTGTTGTGGGGGTTGGTTTCTCGGCACCATCTTGGATGTAATCCTAGACTCAAACAGCAAATAAATTTTATGTCTCAATGCTGCCCTCGACACACATTTGGTGCTCTCCCTGGGAGCTATAACAGGCTAGGTCCTGAAAAGAAGCAAAGATTAGATTTCTCTTTCCTTGGAGAGAGCGACCTGGGATGTTCTTTCCTTACTGGCTGTGTAAGGTATTGACATCAAGTAGATAAATAAACATGAACCAGGGCTTTTTGGGGATGCCTGTGTAGCCAGTGCCATGAACTGCCGCTTCGCTGCCTCTCAAGGCAGGATGAGCCAGCCTCAGTAATCCTCCCAGATCAAGCGTGCATGTTTATATTTAGCTGTTAAATAAATTTCTTAAAGTGAGGGTGATCTTCAATGGCAGTCTGTGTTCACCGTGAAAAATGCTGGAGAGGCAGACATCAGATCTCTCTCTTCTTCTTCTTCCTTCTCCTTATTCTGGGTTGTTGTTTCCTGCCGTGGGCGAATGAGTGTTAAACTGCTTCAGTGTCCCCGCTCTGTTGGGCCCAGACACCTGCCTGCCACCTATTTGCATATGTACACAGTCCTTAATGGGTCACTTCCTCCATCAGAAAGACCCATTTCTGCTAAGTCTGCAGTGTAAACTTGATTTGACAGAGCACTGGCCAGAACTCGTTGATCTCTTTTCAAATATTTTAAAGACAACGCATATATTTTAATTCAATACTTGAAAGAAGCATTTTTGATTTTTTTCAGTGAACCAGTTGCTTTTGGGCTTATTGAAAGATTTCTGTTAAAAAATTATTCAAGATATATAGTGAGTTTTTTATATGTTGTTGATGTTTTGTTATACTAACCTATTCATGTTTATACATTTTACATTCATTTTATGAGCGTTCAATATTAATGTACAGTTACAGATATAGCATATTCCATTACAACAAGTCAACTTTTATATATAGTTGTATTGTTTCTTTATTTAACTGTAGAGATTTTTCCATTTCCATTATATTTTAGGAATACTGTTGGTGTTTATAAGTGTAAAGGTGTGTTTGAATGAAAAGTGTGCCCTGCGATGGGTTGGTGCCCCATCCTAAGTTATTCCCTGCCCTGTGCCTGTAACTTCCAGCATCGGCTCTGATCCCCCAACCTTGCATAGGATAAGAGTGTTAAGAAAATGGATGGATGGATGGATGGATGGATGTTGATGTTTAAGAGTTTTTGCTGCTTTGAAATATATTAATGATTGATGTAATTTTATTGAGGGAAAATGATTGAATACTTCTGTTTAATAAAGGGTACCATTTTATATAACTTTTAGAGTGTTTATACAGTCAAGAATATAGTCAAAATATGACTACAAAATAATCCACTGGAATACAAGTGGATATGCTTGAAAAAGAGCTTACTGTAAATCAAATGTCTATCAATTGCTGAATGCCTAAACCTTGATGCATGATACAGTTGCATGGATATCGTAATATGATGTGTTTCTTTTTAACCTCTGTATTCACAACATATTTTCAGCCAGGCCAGTAAATAATTTAATATGATTTACTGATCTGTATTATTCATGAATATTTCTATATAGCTATTGCAATGAAGGGCTGGAGCTATTTCACAGTTTACAAAATTTCCCAGGTTGTTCTAAAATTGCCAGAATAACCCACTATATCTTACTGTTTTCTGAAGATGTACATACAGTGTGTAGTGCAGGGAAATGATATTTCAAATGCAGATTTTTAGGTTTTTACCCATTTAAACAATAGACAGGCCACAATGAAAAATGCTTGAAATGGCCAATGAAAAGGAGTCCTGGAGTTTTAAAAAAAAAAATTGTGATTAGTTGTCATTGTTAACACACCACAGCACACAGTGCACAACAACGAAATGTGTTCTCTGCATTTAACCCGTATGTGAGAATGTGACATAGCAGGGGCCAGCTAATTCAGTGCCTGGGGAGCAGTGCTTGGGGGCGGTACCTTGGTCAGGGTACCTCATGTCATATCAGTATCATGTGTAACTACTGAATGTAAAGTTTGGAGCAAGATATTCTTGCCAATTTCTGTTCAGTTGCCTTATGCCTCAATGGCAGTACATGTGTGCTTATGCCTAGATATTTTATCATATTTTTCTGTTTGTTTTTATTAAATTAAATAAGGAAAATGCTTAGCTAAATAATGAATTCCAAGATTAACATTTCCTCAACTTTTTTTTTTGAATTTCTCATTTTCACTTTCATTGTCATTTAGTTTAAATGTAAATAAAATACAAAGGTATAATTTTCATTATTATCTTTAATCTTCTTCTAATGGAATTGTTTTATTATGTGATACTTTCAGGGTCATTTTACAGTAAATTTTCCATCTAAATTAAAGAAAATACAGTACAGACGCTCCTCTATAAAAGAACGAGATACGTTCTGAACTGCTGTTCATAACTTGAAATGTTCGTAAGTCATTATTCAACATCATTTTAAGGGTATACACAAATACAAAGACCTAGGATGCTGGGAGTACGCACGCTATGCTGCTGCGTGGCGGGAGTAGCGGACAGAAGTCGTACTAGGCGGAATTGCCACAGAGAAAAAAAATTGATCTTGTGGACAGGAAACGAGAGCCCAATGAACACAATTTGGACTTATAATCCTCTTCGTTCGTATGTATGAAAGTTCATAAGTTGAAAGTTCGTAAGTAGAGGAGCGTCTGTACTGTAACCAATATAAGTACTTTACCAGTTTTGGTTAGATAAACCAAAGACCCAAATACAGCCTTGATTTTCAGAGAGCACAGAATAGTATCCTGCTTTGCCACTTCTCCTGAGTGGAGTTACCAGGCTTAGAATCTTAGCAGATGAGCAGAACAAAGCCCCCTGTGCCCTAGTGCAGAGCCAGCACTGGCCTCCGGCAGCATCTGCACTGTGAGCTGCGACTTTGGAGTAAAGGAATTCCCATGTCATGGGAAACTGTCTCAGCAGAGGAGGGGGACAGCCTCTTGAAAGCCGCTTTGTCTGAATGCTTTTAATTGGGGCCGGCTTTGAATAGGAAAATGTACAAAAAGGGCCCCAAATATCTTATTTTAAATGAAAGAAATGGACTTGGGAGAAATTGTGGGCAAAATAAGTGTTACCTGTTTTGTATGTAGTGTAGTGTGACTTCGACTGGTATTAGTCATGCTGATGACACAAGATGCAGCAGGTGCAAGAGAAGGCTGTATTTACAGGGCTTTGGCTTGTCATTGTTACTGAGGACTGTGCAGATAACCTATTACAAGTGCTTTCTGTATGGGCAAAATGGCAGTCAGCTGCTTTTTATTAGGCCAATTTAATTAGACTCATTTCAATGGAATTAATTAGTGAAGTGCTACAAGATTTGAATAGTTATTGAAGTTGTCAATTTTCCGCTTCTATAAAAAGCTTTGTTTAATAATTTAATTTTAGGAATTCTTTAATAGGGAAAGAGATCTGTTAATTTTTCAAAAAAACATAGAAACAATTAAATGATGGTTATTTTTAAATGAATGCAGATAATTAACTGCAGTGTAGTGCACGATGGATAGAATTTTCCTGTTTTTTGTAGAAAGATATTTTTAAGGTTCTATATAGTTTTCTTTATTTCAAACGTGAAAACGTATACAGATATGTTTTGTAGTATCATAACTTCATTACTTTGCATCGGAAAATTGCATGACATTCGAACTGCAACAAATAAAATAACATTTAAATTAAATAGTGGGTGGCATTTTTTCTGCAGTATTAAAAAATGCTTTCTCTGTTGGAGGTGAGCCAGCTGTAAGAGGCTTATTTAGAGTAGCGGTGGGCAACACAATGGTCTTGCATAGTGGTTCATTATGTCGTCAGTACTGCGGTGTACAGCACATCTTACTCACCAGTCCATGATGGAAACTCCACAGGACCTGCTGTAACCATGCAATAGAAACCTGCTGCTGGTCTTAATCCTCCAAATGTCAAACCCCTCTGAATAACAAGGTGGTACTCTCCCAGACATGTGTATATGCACGTAATGCATTCTCCCCTGAAAGATTTATGCTGGCATTTTTGGCAATACAAGGCCAGCCTGTATGCTTAAATATAAATGTTGCTCTTTGATATACATGAGCTTAAAAGATGATGGTATTTGCACTCACTATCCAACTAAAAATGTTGGGTTTTCCTAGACCTTGGGAAAGATCAAAAATCGCCTCGGATTTCCTCAGCACACGTTTTTACTTCTGAAGTGTACATCTCGAGAATATTTGATATGGAAATAAGCTAAAAAGGAAAAGATTTACTTTTTTCTGTTGCATAGCAGCATGTGGTAGGTAAATTTTTAATCAGTACAGAAGAAAAATTAATTCGGTATCCTAAAAAGGAGGGGAGAAACCAGAGGATGCTTACAGATCCATTAACAGGGATTTGTTAAAGCAGTGTTTACTGCAAGTGAACTTATTGCCTGGAGTGTTTGCATGTTCCTCTTGGCATTAACAGGTCTCAGGTTGCTCCTGATTGGTGTCTTTTGGGCTGTCAGTCAGAGTTATGATACTCGGTTACGAGTCAAAATGTCAATGGACTTGGTCTTGTCACGAATTTGGGTGAATTTTTACTTGTTCTTGATTCAGACTCAAACACTCTTCCCAAGTCCTTCCAATCCACTGCGTATGTATGCAGCTTATACCCCTCATTATGTCTGCCAAGTCAGCAATTACCCAGTTTGCGTTCATATACTGTAAGGAGTTTCTGTCCAAGACATTCAGTACAAAGAAGCATGCTGCGGAATGCAAATGAAAAGCATCGATATCTGAGGTGGCTGGCACGACTTCCAATTTCTATCGACATTTGGAAAGGAAAGTTAAAGTAATGTATGTAAGCTAATACTAACAAACTCAGTTTGTCAAGAGGAAATGACTAGCTAAGCCTCCTGCCAGAATATGTTTTACATAGTAATCAAGCAACATTACTTTGGTATGCAATTAAAATGTTGCCTATGCTGTATAATATTCCTGCAGGGTTCACCAAATCCTTTATCAATTGTTGAACGGACTTTTAGTTCAACAAAAAAAGTGTCTTTAAATGTGACATGTTTAAGGCATAAAATGCTCTCAACAATTGTATTTCTGAAAAGCAATATGTCGTTGTAATTTGGAGAGTTTCAGTCATATTACTCACGTTGTTGCATTGTAAGGATGCAATAGCACACAAAATTAATAATTCTGTACAAATCTTGGTTTTGGGTTTATCATTTGGTGTAGTTTCAGCACAGCAGAGAAAATTGAATTTGTTTTGAGATTATTTATTATTATTGCAAACAAACACAATTAGGAACAGTTGTAAACCAAAGGCAATGCATCCGTTGATGTGTCAACCAAAGAGAGGTTTACAGTATTTGTACATTGTAAAAATTAGTGTGTAAAATGAATTTAAAAATCAAAAATATAACATCATAACGACCATCAACAAACACTAAATGTCTCCTAAATGCCGTGTTCTCTGCTGTAACAATAAACACGCCTATAGCTGTAATTATTTTTGGCACATTGTGAATTTTCTGACAAAAGCTCTTTAAATGCCATGGGAAGACTAACTTACTGTTTCTGCTTTGCTCTGATCATACTCACACTCAGATGATGTTGTCTCAGATGAGTTAGCACAATGGATGTGTTTCCAACAACATTATGTGAGTTTGGTATAACAGACTCGACAGATAGTCCTAGTCTTATCAACTACTCACTCTCTAGTCTTGGTGTAATTTATTGGGAAACTAAAATGTTACCAAGCCACCTACTGTGATAGACTGTAACCAGCATTAGCTGTAATCAACCCACAACTGCATTTAGTATTAATAAATGATGATTAATAAACCATGATTGTTTCATGGTGCATATCAAACCTGAAATGTACCGAATGGTATGTGATGAACACGTGTACCATTTCAGCCCTATTACATAGGTGTGTGCACTTTATCTTTATTGTGTGAATGTCTAATAAGAAGACATTTAGGCCTTTCAAGGTAACTTTGCATTGTTTTATGCATATTTTTCAATTCCAGAGATAATTTTGAAGGTGTTCAGTAGGATAAAGTCATGTTACAATAATAATCCAAGATGCAGTGGAGGTGAGGTGTGTTTGTGTTTGAGAAATCCTTTATTTCTCAGGTGAAAATACTTATTTCAAAATTTTTTAATATTTCTATATTGTTTAATATAACTACAAAAGTTAGAGATGATGTTTAGTCTTCAATTTATGTTTTTTTAATTCAGATTCTAAAATTTTACTTCGACTTGGCTACCCAGCTCTGATAATGGTCTCCTTTCAGATCCTGCCACAGTTCTGTGTGTTACACAGAATACTTAATACAAGTTCTTGGCTCAGACTTGAATGATTGAATGACATGAACACTGCTACCAATATTCCCTGAATATTGACCTCTTGTATATACTTTCAAAACCAAGACAATTTTTTTGCATTATATTTACGCATAATATTTGTTGATCAATTAAACAAACCACGTGTGAATTGTATTGCTGCAACCTATTTCACATTGAACGATTGGTGTTTCAGGCAGATGGAGGCAGCTGAGAAATGCAATTCTTGCCAACAGTATGCTCAGAGATGTAATGTCAGGGATACCTATTCAGAGAGACAGTCATGACCTGACAAGGCGTTAACAACCAATTGATCTTTACCACTGAGGAGCTGGTCTCTCGTAACATCCAGGTTTTGATTGAGGAACAAATTCATATCCGCATATGAACCTTTGCATCTGCAGTTGTTTCATTCTTATGAGACCTAATCTTTAAAGTTTACTGTTTGCATAGTTAGCTCTGTGAGAGCAACGTTGACGATGTGCAAATTAAACACAATTTATTTACGTTACTCTGATTTTCTGAAGTCCGCAAAGCTTCATTGGCCCAGCTACAGTAAATGTGGGATCGGGTTGATGCCGGAATCGTTTTGTTTCACTCGACAGCCCATTGTCTAGCTGAGCTGGGCTGACTGTATTGCAGTGGATCAGGCCTTTGACAGCTGCCTGACTTGTAATAGTAACCAGGAGGAAAACTGGCAGCTTTTCTGGCACCTACAAAACATGAGCTTTGCATCGAGATTTTGATTGATAAAACTGATGCAGCAGCAGCTATCACTCAGGATAGTTTGCTCCACATGGCATCCTGAGAAGACATGAAAATATGGATTTGAATATAAAAAGTAACTGGATATTGCTTCCTGGCTGCCATGTTTAGTTATGCCTTTTAATCAGCATGAAGCCACTTAAGATGCGGCCACTCTCCACTTTGTTTCCATATATAGGCGATGTGGCTGACATGATAGCTGTACCTTGATACTTAATTCTTAGCTGAAGTAAATCAATTAAGTTATGGAAAACATCTGTGAATGTTTGAATGATCTCTTAAGTAAGACTATAAAAAATTCTTTCCACGCGTTTTACCATGCCTTGTTAACCAAAATTATATTGTTACCATCTTTGTGTATAATAAGTTGTGAAGATATTTGTTATTATTAACATCAGCACCTAATTAGGCTGGTGGTATGAATTTTGATATAAAGTATATGAAGCAGGTGGGTTAGGGAATTACTACCCTTTGATGATGCATTGGCTATGAAGTGTAGTATATCCATGCACTCTAATGATAATGCCCTTGAATAGTTGTCAGGCTGCCACTCTGGCATCCTAAATCATAGTAAAAGAAATGTGAATCTTATTATGGTGACCTGTTGTGTATTTACAGAAGAACTTTTAAAAATGTAAACTAACTTCATTACATTTCTCTTTTTTGTCGACTTCAGAGAATTCTTCGTCTAACCCCAAATTTCACCTTTCCGCTATCTTTGTGTTGATGGGGCGTGCTTGTTCCTTCATGAATATTCATAGATATATTCTTAAGTGTCAGTTGCAGTCTGTCAGCAACAAACGTACTCGTTAGCAACAGACAACTTCTCGGTATCAGCAGAGGTCTGTCCAGTGGTACTTTGGAGGCAAAACATAATGCAGAAACAGAGCGTGTGGTCTGTGAACTTAGAATCAAGAGTTTGCCGAAGTATGTTAATTTGTTTCAAGAATAAGTATAGAAGGTAATAATATACTTAATTAGGACTTTCTAGCAGCCTTCTAGCCTGTCCTTTCTGTGACACAAAAGAAGTATGCTTATATTTCATAATAAAATGAATTTGTATTATTATATTTATATAATAAATAAAAATACCAAATTTTGTGACAGAAATCATAGAAGTACACTAGATCTTTTCAATCGACTTCTTATAGTGGCACGTCACAGGGATTTGATTTGGATTCACAAATTGATTAGATTGGGTAGCAGTTGTTTGTTCTGTTGTCACTTGAACCCAGATCCCCAGTAGCTCTCTCTCTCTCTCTCTCTGTCTATCTTTATATACGAGTATATGCACATATACACATACATACATACATACACACCTAAAATAAATAGAAGTGTTTTCTCACTACTTAGTGATTCTATGATTTTTTTTCCCAAGTATGTTTCGATCATCTGGTTGTAACATTCTTCATTTATTTTATTGCATTTGTTGTTGTTTGGAGGATGTTTTGCTGCCTGATTTGGATTGATGCCTACTCATCTCTGCCAAGAAGGCTCTTCTCAGTTACATCTGCCTTGGCTTTCCACATTTAGTTCAGATGTTCTGCATCTGTCTTGATCAACTTTGCGTTCAGAATAAATGGAAGAGTTTGGAGAGGCCAGAGATTAAAATAATGTTTTAGGACAAGAAATTTGATATAGAAAAATCATGACTCCATAAGATCCTAGGTGCATATTATTCAGGGATATGGCTTTAATGTACAGAACAATATCAAAACTTTTAGTATTCCTTTATCAATTAAAAACATAATAAACTTTTCAATTTTATAGGATATAAAATGCATGTTGCTATATATAGACCTGAATGTAATAAGTAATTTTAGCAGTAGTGACATAATTTTTTTAAATGAATACAGTCATACAAATGGAATATACAAATTAATAAACATAGATATCAATTGTACCCATGTGCATGCTTGGATGTTGAATTGATAATTTTTCACAATAGCTGTGAAAGGGAGAAGAAGAAAGATAGTTGCACAAATGCAGTGTGATGTGATAGAATCAAGACAAATTTGCAAAGGGCAGATTTTCATGGATAATATAGTTACATATACTGTACATTAACTTCTGATTGCAAAACCTTTGTGATTAGTATTCTATATACTATACTCTGATAACATATATTGAACTATTTTTGGTAACATACATCTAATTCCATTATTTATCTTTAATATTGTTATATTGTACAGTTATCTTTATAGTCTGTTATCTGCTAGTTTCAGGAAAAATATAGCTTAACATATCTATGTTTCCTAAAATGTCATAATATTCTAACTTTGACATGGCTTTTATAACTGGTATGGTCTGGGTGACAATATGATCAAATTTATGCAATCTGGACTGCTTCGAATGTGCCTGCATTCTCTGTAAGCAGTCAAATCCAGCAAATGGCTTCTTAATCTGTCAAGGATTTGCCGACATCCTGAGTGAATATTGCATGACCGGTAATTGCACGACTTGTAAGGCAGTCATAACAATACTCCTGAGCCGCTGACATGAGGAGCCTTCTGTGCCCGAGTGCTGTCATTTGTCATATGAATCATGCATTCAGCCCACTGTGATTCCAGGGGAATATTTCATAATATGTAAGAACATGCAAAACCTCCCATCACTGCTTTTTGCCTGTGCGTTTCAGACGCAGTGGAGAATTCCTCCCCATCTATTGTGTCAGTGTGCTGGTGTTCGGAATCTCTGTCAATAATGGTGCTGTGATATAGCTTCTGCACTCAGCCAATTGGAATGGGAGGTTTTGTGTGGCTTTGACGGTGACACAGAGAGCCAAATGATTTAGTAAAGTCATTTAAAGCCACTCAGATTAATCGCACATGCTGTCACATTTGGTGTGTTTATTGAGTCTGCCGTCCCCTTCAACAAAGGGGCAGAATGAACCTACATTGATGTAGCTTGCATCCCACAGACCAGTCGTGGTTCCAGCAGAATTAAGCACCAATAGCCAATGCTTTTCCATTGGGTGACAGTTGTTTCTCATTGTTCCTTGTTTATAACTTGTGTTTGAAGGCAGTGGGGTTCGCTGTTGTGTAATCTTCCAGCCTCCCCTTCGTGTTTCGGGCTTCGGGGTGCCGCTCAGGCTCAAGTTCTACACTAGAATTCATCAGTGCCCAATTCATCATGACTCCAAATGAAAAGCGCTCGGCCTTTGAACCGCTCTCCCCGATTGCAATGAGGCGTGCCGCTTGGCTCCTCAACCCTACCACTGTGCCCTGTGGAGGCCCTGCTCCTGGTGGGAAATCAATACACTATATCTTTCCTCCTGACCTGCTCACTGACCCCGATTGCTGCTTTCACGCTGAACAGCAATTGGTTTGAACAGCTTAGGCGCACGAAAAACAAGCCATTGGGGTCGGACAACACTTCTGTGGAAACTGTCTCGGTTTTTAAGTGGCGCTCACTTTGCCCCGTGTTATAATTATACATCACACGAATGCCGCGGCGCTCTTTATTATTGATTATTGCCTGGTAAAAGAGCTGCCATGATCTCTGCTGCTCTAGAGCTCTACCCCAGCTACTGTAGATGGGAACAACCAGCAGATGACAGGGGCTCTTAATTCCACATGGCTGTGTGTTAGGGAACAGGTTGATGTATGGTTAACTGGTAATCTTTGTGACGAGAGGGCTGGAGCTAGTGGACATATCATCATGGGCTTGGGCTTAGGGTCAGAAGTGTTCTTAAAATTTCTTCCTTTTCATCTGAAATCTTTCCAGGCAGAAGCAGAGCAGTAATAGCAACAAAAACTACTTTGTGCAGACTGAAGCCAGTTCCAGCTATGTATGTGGTGACTGCACCTCTTTAGTAGATCTTGTGTGATCTTAAGTTTGTTTGTTTTACTTTTTGTAAATATGTAGTAATACAAGTATTAACAATATTATTTGTAGACTTCTAGCACTTGGGAAACAGAACAGGGAGTGTAGGTATAGTGGGAGATCATAGTAATTAATTAAATGCATTGTATTGAAAAATTAAATAAAATAGTTTGTAGAATTAATAACGGCATCCTAAGCTGCATTATTAATATTAATTAAAGGCAAATAAAAGTGCATAGAATAAATGCTGTGGGAGAAAAAAACATATCTCATAAGCAGAATGAGTCATATTTGAGAAGAGCAGGTGTAGAATTTGCTTTGCTAGAAGAAACACTTTGTAGATGAAGTGTGAGTTTTGACTGAAGAACTACATATTCATATTCCGAAAACATCAGCAATTGTCAGTAATTCAATTAATCAAATAATATAACAGAAAGAACTACAGTAAGACATTTGAATCATTTATAAGCCCAGTTACAGAATATTGATTAGTTATGCATGTGCATAAGAATATCTCATAGTGAAATGTTACTTTTGATTCACGTCTTACTGGATTTATGTATTTTTTGGCAGTGTTTTTAATGCATGAGCAAAAGATTGGTAACACATTTTAAAATAGAGAATTTTCAAAATATGATTTTTGTGGATTATTTTACAGACAGATGCTTCCCAGTAGATGCTTTTGCATTGATAATTGTTCCATTATCAATATGAAATGAAATTAAAATTGAAAATGGGCAAGAAAATGAGTGCCTGGTGTGATGCCATGTTCACTGATTTAAGTGGTCATGTAAATTTGTCTGGGCATGAGGGGAAAACCAGGCCGCTTCACCAACTTTGTGCCCATAGCTGTTGGACGACACTCTGGCTGTGTGCTGCGTTTGGGGTGGGGGGTGTGTTTGTCCCCGTGGGCCCCTGTGAGCTAAACGTAATGCCTTTTGTCATGAGGTGCCACGCACAATGGGCTGCATGGGGCATGGGGAGCCTGGCTATGTCACTGGAGCTAAGCAGAGGATTAGTCCCCCAGCCCTCCCATTAGCAGGACCCAAGCAACTCTAACCCGCAGTATCTGCTGAACAACGACTGTTACAGTCAGCTCACACGAGAGAAACTGAAACCCAGCATATGCATCTGAATATGGGCTCTGCTATCAACACTCGCTCTATGGGGAATGTGTGGTTTGGTAGCATGTGTGTGTCGGTGTCACATGTCCAGCTAGAAATGTAGCTTCTTGCTGCCTTGAATATACATCCTTTTCCCTAGTCTGTTGTTGCTCTGTGGGGCACACTGCCTTCCTGTTGTGAGGAGAATATAATGTAATTTAATTGGTCTCACAAGGTAAAGGTGCTTGCTCTTATTGTTCTTAATGAATTGTGTTCATGTGTCATAGCAACCAGGGTGGTGCTTTTTGCTTTATTGCACAGGCTTTCCAAAAAATTTTTCTGTGCTTTCTTACAGGACCTTAAATACGTTTTATCAGTGCTACAGAGCCAAGGCCAGCAAATAAATGGAAAGAAGAAGGAGTGTTTCACTTTTTCATTTTCCTTATGAGGATGTCATTAACACAGGGGTCCTTTGAATCCAGCAAAAACAACTAAGAGGCTGTGTGGGCTTGTTTTCAAGGAGGAGATGGACAAGATAAATTGTTAACAATTACGGCTTTGAGTTTGCTGTGCAGCGGTTAGCGCCTTTCATAAAAGAATGTCTTCATAGGCCAAGAAGTTGTTAGTGACACAGAGACACTGAAAAAAACTGTTTGCCTTTGATCATCAAAAAAAGGCCTGGGCCAGCACACTTTGTGCCTCATGGTTACTTCACAAAAACAGCATAAATATGTGCGGTAGTTTGCTGGCAGTTGTAAAAAAAAAATAAATAAATAGTGTGTTTGTGTGTATGGGTGTCTATATATATATATATATATATATATATATATATATATATATATATATATATATATGTGTGTGTGTGTGTGTGTGTGTGTGTGTGTGTGTGTGTAATATTTTATGTGTGTGTATATATAACTATGAAGTCACCTGTTTTCAGCTGAACTGTGAAGAGATGGATTGCTTTCTGGAGTTTTTGACAGGTGTAATTGTTAAGGCGTCATCTGTTCTTGTTTGCACAAAATACATTTTAGCCAACTGTAGGACTTGCCCGCTAATCTTTCTCCCATCATTCCATTCTTTGCTTGCCACTAGACAAATCCCCTGTTATTTGACCAGATGGTGGAAAATCCATTCTCATGATAAGTTGCTTCTAGTTTGCATTTAGATTACCTGCAAAAATGGAACAATTTACTACTATGCCTCTAACCATCTCTCTCTGTTTTTCCTAGTGTAGATTTGACTTACTTGTAACAAATTATTTAAATCTTGATGAGTGTGTTAAAAATGACCAACAATACACCGTATAAGCAATAATTAGATAAGGAGGCAAACTATTTGTTGCAAATGCATCTCACAGTGTAATATCAAAAAGGAAACTACTAATAGAAGTCAAATGTATGTATACTTTCCTGGTTTGAAGCTTGTGGCTAACGAAATACAGAACCAAATGTTTTTCTTGATGTAGGCTGGTAGAATTAGCACATTATATTGAGACTACTAGAAAATTACAGTGATTTTACCACTATATCTACTTTTTCATTTCATTTTGATTAGTAATTATATACATTCCCTACAACTTGACATCATTGGACATGACAAGAGTTATGACAAATTTACTTTATTTACCAATGTTTTTTCCCACAGTAACCTTAAAATATTTAAACATTGCATCATATGACTTTTAGTAACTCCTGACACAATTGTATTGAAAATGTAGGCACTTGAAATTTGAAATTTTCATGCAGAAAAAAAAAAATACTACAAACTAGGTAAACAAGCCCTAATGTATACAAGTTTTATATTAAAAAAGAGCTGATAGCCAGGTGCAGAGCTTTCTGAAGTTTCTGAAAAGTGCATTATGTATAAATTAGCTGTCACCTTTCTCAGTCTTCCTGTGCAATGATGAGCCGTGATTTGCATAATCCTTTTAAGGAGTCAAATTATACTGTCATGTAGCAGATTTAACATGCTAGCTAAGATTTCATTTCTTTGCGGCTAATTAGAATGTATATTACAGGACATTTAAATTGAACTGTTCCATTTCCAGCCACTCAGAACTGGATGCACTTGTACCCTTTGTGCCAAAAATAAATTTTAAATGAACTTCAGATAGACATCAACAAACAAACTCTGCTATAATTTGTAATTGCACTTAAAAGGAGGTTGAAGTACAAGAAATAGTTGGCAGTAAGTCACAGTAGTTTCTTTTTAGTTATTAGTTGCATAAATACCAGCATATGTAAGCTGTTTGAAAAGCTGGAAATTAAAAATATATATTTTTTCTTTTTTGAAACAGGGCAATATGTGTGGTCTCTGCGTTATGAAATGCAACAGAAAATGACTTTAATTTCCACAGACTTTCACAAACCGGTATCAAAGTGTATGGTAATTCAAACTTTGTTTAGCCAGTTTAACAGGCTTTTTTTGGAATTGTTTGGCCTGGTAATATATAAATTATAGCTAGCTGTATCACAAATGAAAATCTCAATAAATACATTAAAGTTTGAGACTTTTAGTAATGGTAAGTAAAAGAGTTGTGAAAAGTGGGGTTTTGTTGTAAATACAGCATAATAGGAGTTGCCAAAATATCTTTTATGAGCAGGCTTATTTGAGGAAAATGTCTGTCCCAAGCTGGAAAATCTTACAAATGCTGGCAATTAAACAGGTGGCCTATATTCTGCATGTGAAAAAGAAGGGAAAACAAAATGAATGTGTAGCACACAGTAGCTCATTTATGTTTTATAGAGTGGAACTGTTCTACTTTTCACATGTTCATGGCAAGATATATATTGGAATCTGTAATCTGTTAAAACATCTACCTATATCAATACATGAGGTGGCAGTTCTGATTAAGTACATTAAATTAAAATGAGTCTTCAGATAATCTAGAGTTATTTGTTAAGCATCTGGTGTACCTAAAATATCACGTTATTACAACAACAACATTCTATACCTAAACAATATGTTTTGGCTCCTGCACAAGTCTATCTTCTGAATGACATTGGAGGACATGCGGCCTCTGCAGACAAGCATTTAAAGTCCGGCAGTGACTTAATTTTGCTATAAATTTTAATTGTATAATGTGAATACTTATATACAGCATATAATAATACTGCTGGTAACTTGTTTGCATTTTGTATGGAAACATTTTAGCTATAAGAGGATCATTTTATTCCATGTCTCAAAATGCAGTTGTGGCAGCAGTGTTCCCAGAAAGTTTCCCAGAAAAAATAAACGTGTTAACTAAGTCACCTGAGAGCCAAATACTGCTCATCCTGGAGTTTTCCAATCAAAAATAAACAAAATTGGCAGGACACACCGTGCACTATGACTGTTCATTTAAAAAAGCATTTTTATTTCTGACTGACATAAGAGGCCAGGTAGACTAAAGGTTTTACGATTATGAGATTTCACTTTTTGATCATTGCTTTGTTTAAAGCAAGTTATGTACAGATTTGCATTGGGAAACAGAGCAGTAAAAATATGCTTGTAGGAGAATGCAACTGTAATTTTATAATTTATCTTGCTCTACTTCACAATTGTACTTAACTGCATAGCTTATGGTTTTGATTTTCTTTAGCATGAGAACTTGCATCTACTATTTGCTATTTGTCACCAAAATTTTATATATATATAAAATAGGGGGCGGCATGGTGGTGCAGTGGTTAGCACTGTTGCCTCACACCTCTGGGACTGGGTTACATGTGTGTGGAGTTTGCATGTTCTCCCCATGTCGTCGTGGGGTTTCCTCCGGGTACTCCGGTTTCCCCCCACAGTCCAAAAACATGCTGAGGCTGATTGGACTTGCTAAATTGCCCGTACGTGTGCATGTGTGAGTGATGGTGTGTGAGTGTGCCCTGCGATGGGCTGGCCCCTCATCCTGGGTTGTTCCCTGCCTTGTGCCCATTGCTTCCGGGATAGGCTCCGGACCCCCCGCGACCCAGTAGTATAAGCGGTTTGGAAAATGGATGGATGGATATATATATATATATATATATATATATATATATATATATATATATATATATATATATATATATATATATATATATATATATGTATATATGTTATTTTGTTAGTTGCTTACTTTACCAAACAAGCTAGAACAAAAGCCAGTGACTATTTGTAGTGGCACTTCCTGACAGGTATCCATTTCATTCTGGACTAGTTCAATTGACCAAAATCCACTTCACCAAAATTCTGCTTTGAAATTTTATTTGCAGTATAAATTGTAGGTTATAAACCTACTGCTAGATGCATGTAGCTTGCAAAAGCCAATTTAAACAAAGTATATGGTTTTGTAATGTTAGTGACTGATGAAATAAGGAAATCATCCTCACGTTCACATTACTGCATGGAGCCAAAGATGTGCCGTAAGGTATTCTCTTTTTCCATTCAATTACCACTGGTTCATAAGACTGACCCAGGTAAAAATGGAGCCACATTTTGAGTATTATGCACCCATATTCTTACTGAGAGGTTGTGGTTTTGTTAAGTATCTGTACCTTAATACTCGATATTAACTGACAGTATAGGGGTACAATCATTAAGGTTGATACTTTTCATGACATGTAATTTGGACAGTAATTCCGGTGCTATTTGCAAAATGAATACAAACATTTCTATGTGATAAAATGCTTGGTTGCAATTTTCATTTTTGACTACACAACAAATTAGCCATCCACTTTTTCCTGTCTGATGTCTGGATGAAGAAACATCATTTTCAGGGATATTAATTAATTATTTCTGCAGTAACCTGTAAAGTGTGGGGTTTCTAAGTTTCAGCAGTGCCTACCATGCCCCTGGGAAGGGGGTGAGTCAGTGAGTGTTATTTACATATTCTCAACAGGAGGGTGCCGTTTGACATTTCTAGTAATTTGACATGTTGTAAAAATCAGAGCGCTCCAGTCTAAATACATGGGCATGTTTGCCGTTGTGAAACTTAGTGGCTCTTTTGGCGCTCAGTAAGGTGATTTCCAGATATGGTCCTGTATTGGTGAAAGCAGCGGATAACGGTGTTTTTAGACTTTAAAGCCTTCCAGCTGGGGGGCTACAGTTAGTTTTGTGGTTACCTCTCTGATACCCAGCCCTGCTTTTTGCTGTCTGTTTGCCAGCATTAGCCTGAGCCAGCGAGTCATTACATGCGGAGCCCTGCCAAACTTTTAAATACCAGAAAATAACACCATTTACCACATGCAGGGCAATTATTTCTGTGAAAAATTACACAGGATTTTTTTTTTTTATTATTTGTGATAAACCCTCTTTCTTAAAGGAGAGAGCTGAGGCGCAGCCAGCCCTTTCAGGTCTGAGCGAGGCCTCATTAATATTTATGGCCTGCTTTGGAAAGAAACAGTGATAAGCGCCGTTTGAATATTAAGTTTGACTTTATTTAAAAATGCATTAAAATATTCACTAAATTAAAGAAAATCTTAAGAAAAAAGGTAAAGAAAGGCAGATGCTTTGTAAGGAAGGTTAAATGGTTGTGTCAGCAAGTAAGCAAGGGGAATAGGAAGCCATCTTTGAGACCTGTAGGAATACAGGATCCTTGGTGATTTAGTGAGCTTCTCAGCTTTCTGAAAGGGAATGTAAATGTATAGGCCTGTGATGCATTCACTGACACACTCACCCTTCATGGTTCAGCTTTTTCTACTCAGGGAACAGGAAAAAAAATATAACGGAAACCTTGAGTTGTCCATCCTCATACAGTGAGAGCTGGCTAAACTGAAGGCTTAAATATGAATTAGTGAACTATTTCAACTTCTATGTAAATACAGGGCAGTAACATTTACAAATTCTGACCTAAAAATGAGAAGACTATCTAGAGAATATGCCTTTTTGCTGAAAGAGAT
Organism: Brienomyrus brachyistius; assembly: GCF_023856365.1. Lineage (NCBI taxonomy): Eukaryota > Metazoa > Chordata > Actinopteri > Osteoglossiformes > Mormyridae > Brienomyrus > Brienomyrus brachyistius. Next base: position 5,873,519 of record NC_064546.1, on the reverse strand, counting down.
AGTTAGTATCTAGTATTTAATTTTCTCAAATAAACATTATAATTCAACAGCATGTTTCTATGTTTTATTTGTGACAAGGGATTTCCTGCAATGCTTAATAGCTCAAAACCGACGTCACGTTTATTTTACATTTGCACTGATCATAACATAATCATAAAATCTTTGCATGGGGATTTATTCTTTCCATGGAAAATGAACAGTTAATGTGCTGTTTTCTGTGACTGAAGCTACTACAGCAACTGATCAGGGCAGTATGCTTTAAATTGTGAGCAGGTATTTTTTGAAGGAGTGTAGATACTGACACAAAAGAGGATCAGGATTTATTTTATGAAAAGAAGTATGCAGGTTTCTGAACGCAACAATCAGTTCATGTTTTATTTGAGAATGGATTTATTACGTGATTTTAACACATTATTTCCTGCTGTTAATCTCATACTATGAGTCATGATTTTTTTTCTAAATTTCATCTGCTGATTGCTGCTCTTTCAGCTTTTTTAAAGCATTTTTTTGCTTTTCCTTTGCTTTCCATTCAGACATGTTGCTCTCCTTAATAGAGGAAATTACTTTTTCTGTCTGCTGTAGCAATTATAGTGGTGCTATAAGTAATATAAAAGTAATTATTTTAGTCACAGAGAAACCTATGAGAATGGTTTAATTTCAGCAGGATGATAATGTTCTGACCTGAGTTGCATTCTGAATCATTTGAAGCTTATGGCTGCTGTTGCTTCTTGTTATGATGGGGGCTTGGTTTTTGATTAGGTTGCAGCATAGTTTGCAATCCCTCAATCCATCTCAGAGGATGGATTATCTGTAGCCCTTCCAAGGAGTCAGATTAAAGCTTATAGAAGGGCCAAGCCTCCGTGGGGTACGTGTTTTCTGATATACTGTGTCCAAAAATTTGGTTGTTCCTGCGATTGCACTGTGCTGAGTACATAGCAGCCCTATGAAGTCCATTTATTACTGTCTTTAACCTGAAGTCATTCAGCAAGACATTTGCATGGGGTGAGGGCCAAATATCCCAGTGGAAATCAATGTTGCGTTCAAATGAGCAATCTGTGAAAAGCCCACTGAAGTTGATTGCAGATGCAGATGTGATTCACGCACTGAATGCTTGTGTCTACTTCTGTGGTGGGTGTTGACAGTCAGGGCTCTCAGAATCACTGTGATCTCCTATGATGAAATGCTCATGATAGTGGTAAGCCAGCTCTGCAGTATGTTTATAGGGCTGCCTCAGCTCATCTCCTCTCATCTCATGAAACTTACACACTCTGACTCATGTCAGCTCCGTGGAAAGATGTGATAGCTGCTGCCAAAATTCAAAATCTGACAGTTAACCTTGGATAGCACAGTAAGGCCAGGAGCAGGAGGCCTTACAGTGTCCTGGCATCAGCCTGAGATAAACTCATTGACTGAAGCCAAACAGTTTGGGTGTACTCGTATGATTTGATTTGCCAGGCTCTAATATGCTCTTGAGCCTTGTCCAGTAATCAGAACGGCAGTGCCAGCCGAGGGGCTACACAAACCTTCCACCAAGATGCCAGGAAGGGATCTGCTCTTAAAGCTGAATGCTTTAGCCCAGAGATGAATGCTGGACAAATGCTATAAGCAAGCTCCCAGAGTGCCCTGAACACATCTGATGCATACGTTCTTGAGCTGGCTGCTTTCTTCACACTGCGCAGGTTAGGTGTTGTGCAGCAAAAGTAACGCCTTCGGAAGAGCAGTGCTGTTCTCGCTCTGACACCTCAGTGATGTGTAGGAGGTACAGTTGCTAACTGAGACATCCTGGCTGAATTAAACCCTCTGTGATGGAACAGGGCCATATATGGTTATATTTTAAGAAGGAATTATAAATTAGCATTTGCCAATCTGTAGTTTTTCTTGCAAACTTCCAAAATGAATAAAAGGCCCAACTCCAATATATTTAACAAATTATATTTAATGGCTGATCTGCCAAAATGATTTGATTGGTTAGGATATGTGACAAAGTGTACAAAGAAAAATATAAAATGAATATCCAATGCTGTATAACAACTGGAACAATAAATATACAGAACTACCTGCAATAAACCTTTAACATGACAATTTGTTACATAATATACACTTATATAATTTCTATTATGTTTGTAAATGTATTATATTTGTTTTATTTTGTATGTATATTGAATAATTGGAATATGTAGTAATAACTAAACAATGTGTTAGACAATATGTATAATACATGAACAAAAAACATACACATGCAAAACCTTATAAATTTGAGATAGCACACCATTTGTAATGTTCAGAGGACCCTGGTGATTGTGTTACACTGTATAACAGTATTTAATCAATATTGTAACATTACATAATCAGAATCTGAAAAGTGGATGTGTGTTACATGCCCAAACCAAGGAAGTCTCATAGCTCTGAAACCTTGATGTCACTATGTATTGTAACACATTACTCCCATACCCAATATCAAAATTATCTGCAATTTTTGCTACAGTAGCCCTTCTGTTGATATGTACCAGATGGGATAGCTTTAGTTCACATCTTATTTCGACAAGTCTTGGCCACCCAGCACCTTCTCAGTGTTTCATGGTTTTTCTCTCTTCAAACCATTCTCAGTGGGTACTCATCACGGGCGACCGTGAGCACAATCATCTGGCCATAACAATTTGACCCATATCAAAAGGTTTCTTTTGCATTCAACACATCACATTGACCATGAGTATCGAATGTAGGCTTACCATCTAATACACTCCAGACCATGTCGTGCACTGTTTTTAACAAGACAATAAACATTATTCACATCATATGGGAGTGGTCATAATATTTTGACTCATTGGTGTATATTCCTGTAATACTAACCAAAATTGTGATGGGACTGCAGTGCTTTTTGTTGACATTGATCTTTGAAGACATGTATTTAAAAACAAGCATTGGTATGTTGTATTAAAATGTGGTCAACAAAATATACGAAGAGACATGTTCTAGACCTCTAGGCTACTTGTAGTCTGCAGAACCAGATCCAATGACAAGTATAAGTTCACCATTATAAGTGAAATGCAAATGATTTGGTATCAGCACTGTTTTGCACAAATCAGTGGCATTATTAGTCTGCACCAACATGGGTATCTGACAGTTCAGCTTAACTTTAAAAACATATGGGTATTACTTGACTAAAGATGGAACATTGACCTGTATTTAACAAGTTAATAAAAGGCTAGTACAGTAAAACCTTGGATTGCAAGTAACTTGGTCTGCAAGTGTTTTGCAAGACGAGCACAAATTTTAAATAAATTTTAACTTGATAAACGAGGTCTTGCAATTCAAGTATTATGTATACACTTTTTCTGCCTAGCGTTACATGATCACAACTGAGCCGATGGTTCTATTCTCTCTCTCACTCATATAGTCAAAATTTAGTAGAAAAGCGCCATCCGAATAAGGCCATAGCAATGCGAGTGATGAATCTGTTTCACAACAATGAAATGTCACATTTTCGTGAAATCGAAAAGGAGACAAAAGCAGCTGTTATTGGATAGGTTCCCTGTTAAAGTCACGCAAAAAGAAAAAGATTCCAGTGAGCAAACAGATAGCAGTGATTACGTTAGTTGTAGTGGGAGTCGTCTTATAAAATTACCCTCCATTTCTCCTTTCTCTCGTCTCCCTCACACCATCCATGATTCTTTTGAAAGGTAAAGTGCAGGTTAATTGGTTTTATGTATTTTTACTTTATATTTTGTATTAATAATTTTTATATGAATGTTTTTGGGTTGTGGAACGAATCATCTGAGTTTCCGTTATTTCTTATGGAAATTCACTTTGACATACGAGTGCTTTGGATTACAAGCACTTTTCCAGAATGAATTATGCTCGCAAACCAAGGTACCACTGTACCCCACATTTATTAGCCTTTCAGTTTGACTTTATTTTAAAAGAGCATTACAGCAGCTAAAATACTTCAGTCCCTGATTAGACTGCTGCCCCTGTGACCCCTACCCCAGATAAACGGCAGTGGTTTGATGGATGGATGGATGGAAAATACTTCAGTTGCTGTACTTTAGGACGATATTAGACCTTTATTAACTTCAGTTCTGCCTGATTTTGCTTAGTTAAACTTTTTAAAATGATGTTTATCTGAAGGGAAGGGGGCTATTGTTTTATCAATTGTGTTAAAGTTCAGATGTCTGTGACATTATGAAAAAACATTATAATCGACAAACATTATTTCCTGCATTCGGAAGCAGTGTTTTGGATTTTAGGCCATGCTTTCATTGAAACTGTCATTTTTCATGTTATTCCAGTCATATTTATTAGCTTAAAATACAGTATCATACTATTTGTGTATTCCTCAGCTCGGTCACCTAGCAGCCATGAAGTTTCATTTACTGCTTTTTAATAGATTTTTTTAATTTATTTATTGGTCTCGTGGATTACATGTGTTTAATTTAAGGACAAGGTCTCCCTGTCTGGGAGGAGCTGACAGCTATGAGATGTCTGTTCAGTGAGTGGCGTTGGATATCTTGACTACCTTAAACCCCCATTGATAGAAAGATTCCAGTAACCATCCACCACTATTAGATCTTTTATGAGAACATACTATATAGACATACATGTTTGTATTTAAGAGCAAACAAAAATGAGACTAATTACATGTGATAATTTTTCTTTGGTAGATAAAAAGTGCTCTAAGTGTGTACAGATATGGCGAAATAAATCTGAAATCTTAAAATTCTTGGTTATTTAGTTGTATTCTGGGTTAATGATTATTTTGGAAAAAAATAATATGATGATATAAATCATCCTACCTTCCATCTTTCCATCCATTCATATATACTTACACGCACACATACATACATACATACATACATACCCTTTTGTAACTGCTTTTCCAGCGTGACTTATGATAAGCCTCTGATCCCAAGGCATGGGCACATTGAACATGACAGCATCCGTCACAGGCTTTAACTGAGTGTGTGCAGAATTTTCTTATTTTAACAATTGCCGGAAAAGCTTGTGTTTATTACACTGTTGATGTGTTTTCCCTCAAATAATCCTGCAAAAAACAGAAGACATTGCTTTAATTGCAGCAAGTAATTTGGCTGAAATTCAATATATGCATCACCTACTGTGTTCTTTAAAGTAATAGGATGTTATTTCTGTGCTTTAAACTTAATTCAGAGGCTTTTCTAAAGTAGTGAAATGAAAATAATTAAAGCCACATCCACTTGAAGTGATTTTCCACAGCAAATAATGAAGGGCTTCTCCCCTTCCCTTGGCTAAATGGATCTTCCCTCCCATCTGCCTCTGCCATGAGAGACTTGTCCATAGATTCTGTCTCCTTTGTTACATCACACAGCAAATGAAATATGACAGGGAAGATTGTAAGCATAATGGAGAATTGAAAAATAAAGTACCACTGCACACAAACAAACAGCCCCCAACCTAATTGAACATTGATACTGCTGACCCTACCTTCACCGAATGTGCCCTAGTAATGTAGCTCGAATCCATTTCTGAGACTGCAGTGCACCTCTCAGTTTCAGCCGAGCCTTCTTCAGCATTCACTGTGGTCTGCAGTTGCCTCCAAGAACAAGGTGCCCCAGACTCCAGTATTTCAGTTTGAATAAACTTAATGGTTAGCCATTAAAAAAAAAAAACTTTTACTCACATTATGTAGTCAAAGGAAACCTATTACACCAATCATAAAATTCAAATATTTTGTTCCCTCTACATTTAAGAATATTTTTCTGGTTTGATAGACTCTGTTCTGATACAGTTTTTCCTCCTTGACAGTACTATCTCATTACATCTCCAGACTACTGTCCTTCTAAAAGGATTCTTAGAATGTCCTATTAAACTTTAATTTAAGTTGAGTAAATAGCCTGATTGTTGGGAATTGAAGGTCACTGGTATTCCAGGTGACATAAGTATGAATCACAGAGACTAAATCATTTCTCTGTCCAGTGTGTAATTTTCTTTAATATAGAGGAAAATACTATTTGTTCTTTTCCCAGCTTCCTTATCTAAGCAGACATGCCTAAATCTAAATTTATGCATTGAATTTAGCGATATCACAAATCATACTGCTCAGATAAATTTATACATAATAAATTGACTTTTAGCATAGTTAGAATAGTTTAGTCTTTCACTGTAATTTTTTATTTCTGAAACTGTAAGTTAATAACAGACACTAATGAAACAATATTCATATGTTACAGGAAATGGTTTTGAGTATTTATACCTTTTCTGATTTATGCATTATCAGTGGCTAAGCATAGATTTGTACAGAAAAACTGGAGCTGTATTAATTTTTTCGCTGTGGTCAATGACCACCTGCCTGCTTCAGCTGGTGGCTTTGAAGCCCCCTTTAGATAGAACACAACAGATACTTGTTCTGTTCCTAAAGCTGAATATATTCCATTTTTCTACTGTAAAGAAGGTGGCATTTCTCACTCAGAAAGTCTGTTTGTGCACATCTCTGACCGAAGGAGAGTGCAAATGTATAAATGTACTGTTGGAATTGTGTACAGATTGGGTGGCACCCCGTTGCTCCCTTGAGGTGTCTTGGAGTGTGCAGGTTTGATGTAGGACAGCAGACTGTGCTTAATAATTCATTGTCTTAACACTGAGCATGATGGGTTTCATCAGATTTGCCCCTGTTGCACTCTATCTGCTGGGAGAAAAAGCAATGGGAGAAATTTCTCTTCCTTGCGCTGTATTGTTGTCCTAGAATCTGTTGTATGTGATTGCAGATGATACGCAGAAAAACAAAAACATTACACTGAATAAAGTTGAAGCCATTTTTCTTTTTCAAAGCTATCATAAAAACATTTTTTTGGATCAAAACTGATCAGTTGATTGGTATTAATTACAAGAATTTGATGGTTACACAGTGGCCATTAAGGATTTAGGATCCCTTCTGTGTAGTACAATGAAAGATGTGGTGCCCCCCCATAGTTAGGGCTCCTGCTTCTGCTGTCTTTCACAGGGCATCTCATCATTTCTTGTTGATTGAGACGTGACTGGAAATGTTTTAAAATGATATTGTATCTTGAAAATGATGGCATGACTTTATCGTGGAAAAGAATAAAAGAGCTGAAGTGTCTGTTCACCTGTAATAAGCCATGCCAGGTACATGTTTGCAAGGTGTTTGTTTTCTGCTGTGATATTAACCCTGGCGGCCAGCTGTAGTCAACCTCCACAGTGGTTATTTTTAAGGTGAGCGATAATATATTTGTTTATTTTGATATGTCTGCCTCCTTTGTTTCTCCATTACATGAAGTCAGTTTAATTTAACAATGGTAAAATAACCAGTAGCCTCCTCCAATATCAGACAGCTCTGATTTGCATGATTCACAAGTGCCGTGTTCTCTGAAAATCGCCCACCATCTTGCCCGCTTGACTTTTTATCATAATCCATCATGCTTTGCAAAACATCTTCAAGCGTATGCTTTTTGTCCATGGTTGTTGCCAAGTTTGATGGATTGTTTTGAAATAAACAAATACTCCATAGTGAGTTGGTTTTTGACAGCCAAAATAAAAGTTGAGCTGATGCAGAATGGAGGCGTGCTTGTTGGGGTGGAAGTCATCTGAAGAGGAGTGATCATAATGCTATGGCTGAGCTATTTGTGACCTGTTGGGAAGGTAGAGAGTGTCTGTAATTGGGAGGGGTGGTGAACTCTCCAGGTGGCCGGCAGGCTGCATGTAGTCGTTAATTATTCAGGTGGATGACAAATGCAGAGCCAAAGTTGACTGCAAAAGTATGTGTTCTGTGCTGTGTGCTACGAAACTAGACCTCTTTCTTAGTCTAGCACAATTACATGGCCTTAAAGAATTACGCAGTTAGCTTAAGACGAATAGGGGCTTTTAGATGAAATGGTTAAAAAGGCTGATATGTAGCTGTGCTGGTCATTGTGTTCATCCGTTCATCCATCCATTTTCCCAACCGCTTATCCTTCTGGGTCGCGGGGGGTCCGGAGCCTATCCCAGAAGCAATGGGCATGAGGCAGGGAACAACCCAGGATGGGGGCCCAGCCCATTGCAGGGCACACTCACACACCAGTCACTCACACACACATTCCTATGGGCAATTTAGCAAGTCCAATCAACCTCAGCCTGTCTTTGGACTGTTGGGGGAAACCGGAGTACCGGAAGAAACGACGACATGGGGAGAACATGCAAACTCCACACACGTGATCCAGGCGGATACTCGAACCTGGGTCCCAGTGCTAACCACTGCACCACCATGCCGCACCCTCATTGTCTTCAAAAACACCTTTTTATATCAGAATCAAAAATTATGACATATTTATCTACTGTTTGAAGACCAAACGTAAATTCTTTGTTTGAATAAGATACTGTAAGGTAAAACTGGGGTGCAGGAGAGATGTTTGAAGTGAGGGGGACCAAACAGTGAGCAAAAGGTCTCAATCTTAAGCTTATCCAGTCCTGCTTGATTAGACATTCGGCGTGATTTAATATACTAAACATTTTAATTGACACTGGCTGACATACATACAGTACAATGTTATATTGTTGTCTGTCATGGAACTGCCAATCACCCAGAAATGGCCCATTAGACAACATCTTAACAACAGATTTCTCAAAGTTTAAATTTACTGTGCCCCAGTGTATTGTAATGTTACATATTATGTAAGGACACAGTCATAGATTTATATCTTTATTCTAAAATAATTTAACGTTAGGTCAAACTTGGATGACATCATTTTCTTGGTTGCAGAACATAATTTAGCCTATCAGAGATATGGGAAAATTATGTTGACAATTGCATCCAACATAGGCTTGGTATAGATCAAGCCTGTATGGAATTTATGTCTACTTAGATTGCTTGCTATTTGAAAGAACACAGATCTTGGTTTTTTTCCAGTTTGCTTTTTTTCTGTATTGCATCCCACATTGGCCTGTATGGCAAAAATTGCACCCTACACAATTTAAAGCAGCTCAATTCTGAACTTGTTCAGGACCCAAAACCCGCACAGTACAAACAGAATGCATCACAGATGCGGCAAGTATATATGCTTTTGTACAAAACATTTTAGAAAGTAACGTCAGTGTTTCAGTTATTTATCTTCTATTAAATAAGTATGTCATCATGGAAGTGAACATTTTTAAAGCAAAATATAGCTAATTGGATTGTGTGGATTTTACTGTGTCTACCTGCAAACAAGATAAAGTGAGCAGGTGGGAATGTGTGTGTACAGGCACGGGGATGACCATGCGTGTGAACAGATACGGGGATGAGCATGTGTGTGGACAGGCATGGGGATGAGCATGCGTGTGTACAGGCACGGGGATACACGTGTGTGTGAGGGGACATGTGTGTGTGAGGCAAGCACATGCTGTGAGTAGTTGTGATGGTCAACACAGTTTGATGAGTTCAAACATTGTGGTATCGAATTCTATTTGGGGATGCTACTTATCAAAGTTTTATTTTTTTTCCCCTCAAAAATTCGTGGGGGGGAAGTGGGGGTGGGTCAGAGTCCCTATATAATGGGGGGGATTCGTGTCCCAACCATCTGTGCCCCTAAGGTAAAACCATGTACAGCAGCTTATGATTAAGTACTGAGAGCTTCTCATGAAGCAGACTCACTGTGGAAAGTGGGTAGGGGGTTAACAGCAAGTGCTTGGCCATCACCCTGTCCAGTGCAGATTTATAACTTTCCTGAGAGATGTGGAGAGCTGGTCAGTTCTCAGCTGGAGGACAAAGAGAGTGGCAGTGTGTTTTATCAAAGGGGCCTGGCACGTGGGAGAATTTACTTGTAAATGTCATTCACCTTAGTCCCTCAGCTGACATCCATATAACCTCTTCTAAATCACCCGCGCACCTCTCCTGAGTCAATGTAAAGTCCCAATAAACATGTCAGGTGAAGCATCATGTGGTTGATGTGGTTTTGTGGTAAAAGGCTCCCGCACAGTCCAGGCTGCTCAGATTAATCAGTCACTTACAGCCATGAATCATCTGCTTGCTCGTTTTAATTTCCAGACAAGCTCAATGAATTCCCTCCAGTGGTAGTGAAAAAAGTAGAGGAGAATCTGTTTTTGCGATGCCCAGTGGAGCCTACACTTCCCCTAGCCTTGTCCACCTGCTTCTGCCTTCTCTCTTTACCTCCCTATTCTTCTTAGATCATTAAGTTGAAAAGACAGTGTTTTTCCCTGTCGATTTTTGGCAAATGAGTAGAAAGCCTCTGGGCCACAGGGACTTAGTTGCAGTATCATGTATGTGTTCACGCCGAGATGCTGACCTTGTTTTGCTGTTTGATGTGAATTGCTTGACTTGATTTAAAAACACCCTCAAAGGGGAAAAATATGATGCGTGTATCTATCTCCCCACTCCCTCAATCCCCTCAACCCCCCTCCCATGACTGAACAGCAGCTTCTAGATGGTGAAGGTGTGGTTGTTTGCTGTTAAGCAGGACTGCATGCCTGAATCTGGCATGGGAGAGCTGTGACTTTGCCTCCACTGCCTCCGCCCCAAGTTAAACATGCTCAAATACAATAAGAGGGTCACAGGTGTGCGCCGGTGAGCCAGGGGCAATGTCAGCAGGCCTGTGACACATTTTCAATCATACAGCTGATTCCCAGAAAATTGTCTAAAGGCACTGTTAGAGCACTTTATAGTGTACACAGGGGCAGACTGGATTAGTTTTCCCACATGTGAAAAAGTATATAATTTAAAAGAAAGCCCAGTATAGTGAGTAATCTAGTCTACTTTGATAAATGGGCCAAATCTCCTGTTCCTGGCTGTAATTTACCTTTACTGCGGTGTAACAAAATGCACCATGCTGCAGTGGGACACCGAGGCTGCCCTCTGTGTGTGGATATGTGTGTGTGTGTGTGTGTGTGTGTGTGTGTGTGTGTGTTATCATGTCTTGCTGGATTCTAGGCAGTTGGGGAGCAAATTGCATTGTCTGCCGATACATTCCATTGCATGACTTGTGACTTGCAACTTTATAAAATGCAAGGCACCAGTCTTGGGGAGATAGTACTGTACAATGGTCCTCCTTGAAAGAGACATCATTTCCTTTGCTCATAAACACATCCTAGTACAATGTGTGATCATTTCGCTAGGGGTTTTTGCTGTTTAGTATGAAAATAATTGGTGCTTTAGTACACAGTGCTTTACCACACAGCCAAAATGATCCATTGTTCATTCACACCTCACCCCCAAATAAATATACAATTAATTAAAAGCAAAATACCAGAAATTGAAAATGTTAATAATATAAAACATATTTATATTTCTTGGTATATCTACGTACATAAATATAGAAAGCATTGGTATATCAACTAGTTGTTGAATGCACTGTGATGAATCTATGTTTTAATGTGACATGACTTGACATGTCTGAACATCATTTAACTGGTCTACATGATAGTGATGGTAGAGGTGGGTGTCAGAACTCTGTGCATCAAGGTCATTAGAAAATTGTGACAGAACAATAGAAAGGGTTTTAAATTCTCATTCACAGCAATTCCACTTAATCACATCGTTAGAACATTTTGTGACTGAACATTATACTTGTTTATGAAGGGATAATTACTAAACTGTAATATTAAGATAAAATCAAAGGAAAGATTCTTGTCTTAATTTAAAATTAAAAGCAAGTGTAGTTCGTATAATTTAGAACCAGCTAATAGTTTTTAAAATTTGTTCCTTAAAACCTGCATTATATGTGTTTAGTTACTGCAGATACCACATTTACATTTTACTAATTCTGGACATAGTAGCATTTGATTTTCTAATGTTGTTTATTGTCATGTCATTTTAATGAAAATTTAATAACTTGCTTATGAAAAATAAATGTGTCCATGTAGTTAATTTCAGATTATTTTTATATAGCAACCTTTTAGGCATAGATCTTGCAGAGCTTCTAGTGTAGGATGTGAAGAAAACATTATTAAATTTATTTTGGTGTCTGTTTTGGTCCAACATCAGTTGGCTGCGCAACGCCCCCACTCCCCCCCACCCAAGGATTACTGGCCTTCTGCAATTTAAAAATAAGCCTGTCAGTGTTTTGAGGGTCTCTATCCTTTCCTCGGCCAGTTACCAGTGGATAGTGGAGTTTGCGTGTTGCATGGGCCAATAGCATCCGGACCAGTGCAGATCTCACTCTAATGATGGCCCACATAGCAGAATCAGACAGAAAGAGAGTTGGTACACAGATGGAAAGACCCATTTATAAGAAACGTGCGGATAGCAGCAGGCTGAGAACATGGGGCATTTTTAATAATTTTATAGTTTAGGTGTTCTGCAACTACCGTTTATGGTTGTTTATTTGTATTGGGAATTACAAAAATAGCTACATCCTGTGAACTGAGAGTGTGTTCTCACTTATGCATGCTAATGAGTTAAGTTAGATAAGATGATGTGAAGCTTTCCATGCTTTGAAAGTGCCAAGAGGAATTTTTATCTGCCCTAAACCTGCCTGAGAACCAAAGAAGGGAGATGACAACTGGTGTAATGTGATTGAATTTCTTAGCCCTGGCTGCAGCATTTTGAAATTGCTGTGAAGAAGGTAGGGTTTAGACTCCATGAATGTAATGAAATGCAAATAGAAATACAGATACAGAAAATGCAGACAGATGCAAACTGATGTATGAAAGGATGTAACTGATTCAAGCATTATACCAAAATGGAAAAAATTGGTGAATTATAGTGATATTGTAACTATAGTTACATTGAAAACTTACAATATAGTTATTTTAATGATAAATTATATCACTTATATTACTTCTCTTTCCTTAATGACGTATTTCATACATCAAATTTTTCCACTGAAACTGACACTAAGGGGTCTATTTCCCCCTCAGGCATTTAAATAAAAAAACAAGTTATGTGCTTTTTTCCAGTAGAACCTTGGAACTTGAACGCCTCTTAACTCGACCAACTCGGGCATTGAATGGGTCTGTTGAATTTTTATCGACTTGTACCTCGACCTAAATCTTGGAACTCGACCATTCCTGCTAAAACTTTTATGGATCAAGACTCTACCAATTTGGACCTTGAATGGGTTGATTGACAAAAATGTAGCCGCAACTCAGCCGAAAACCCGGAACACGACAAAACAAAACAGACCTGCTAAAACTTGTGCAGATCAAGACGGGTCTCTGATGGGCTGACACAAAGGCAATTGGACCTACTGGAATGCTGATGCCTATGGATCACCCTCAGTCTCGCGGTAGCTCTCGACCAAGTTTGAAGTGAGAAAGTTGTGTTCCTGTGTTCGGTGTGAATTTCTTTGTGCTTTATCAGTACATTTAGTGATACAGGGCCCTTAGAAAGATGGGCACTTGGAAAGAGAACAATGATAGCAGCAAACCAAAGATGAAAATACTGAGACTAACTGTAGAACTTTTGTCATTTATTGTCATTTACTTCATGTTTATTGCTTTCTTTGCTTTTTCATGTGTATTTTGTTTTGTATTGATTGTTAATGCTTTTTACCATTATTTAGGTAGGTATAAACATTTAAATAGGCAATCATTTGGGGGTCTGGAACAGATTAAATTAATTTGCATTATTTCTTACGGGGAAATTCGACTTGGCACTTGACCAAATCGCAAGTCAAACAGCCTTCTGGAAGGAATTAAATTTGTGATCCAAGGTTCCACTGTACGTGTATTCTCTTTTCATCACTGTGGTGGTGGCAGGGGCGTCAGAAGCATTTTGAATGTGTGGGGGACACACTGGCATAAAACTAATGTTTTATGTTAAATATGGGGGGGTTCAAACGAATAATTATGAAATGTGAGGGGGACACGTCCCCCTCAGATTTAATGGTGGCATCGCCCATGAGTGGCAGTAACTAGCAAATGTATAATATGAATAATACATTGCAGCCTATACTATATTGTAGCCCTATAAATTTATTTGGACTATACAGTTGATTGCATATTTTTTTTTATCTGCAGTGCATTCTAAACTTTCAATCCATGCTCTGAATCATGCTAACATTTACACTATATCCATGTTTCTAAGTAAGAATTGTTCTGAAGGAAGAGGGAAAGAAGCTGAAGTAGCCTGTATGGGTTCATTCTTAAATACGATATGGCTCATTCTCACAAACTCATTACCACAATATATCAATTTTCTCTAATTTTCAAAATTAGTTTGATGACAGACTGACATTATACAACTTAATTGTCTAAAACAGTGGTCCCCAACCTTTTTGCCACCACGGACTGGTTTTATTCCGGTAACATTTCTGCGGACCCGGGGTGGGGGGAAGGGGAGGGTGTGTTAAGAGACTCTTGGGTAGTTAATCAGTTGTGGAGCAAAACAATTGACAATACAAAATAATTGAAGAAAGTACATCTTATTATAGTACTTGATTGTCTTTTGTGGATTACATTACATAAAATTTTTAAAATAATGAAATAACATTTTATCTAGTTTTTGTTTTCTTAAAACTGCAATAGTAGTACCTACTTGAGGAAAATGGTTGAGGAGTCATTAAACCTGAGCTACAAATTACTTAATTTTAATATAACTTGAAAGTTAAGGTAATGCCAATTGCTCTGTATGTCAGGTCAAGGTTGGGGAGCATGCACTGGTACAGCGTGTTGCCGCATTCACCGCACAATGAAACACCTCGGGACCCTATTGGTGACCCCCAAACCACCACATGGTCCAGTCCCACCATCTCTCTCCTGCAGCCATTTGTTATGTGGGGTCCCCTTGGCCTGGTCCAGTTGCTCATGTCCTCAGCAATGAGGATCCTGCAAGCCGGATCACCCTCAGGGAATCTCGCCACATGGCCGTAATGATGTAACTGATGCTTCCTCACAAAGCAGGTTATGTGCCACTTTCATTTGACACAAAGTCAAACCGATGTATCCTCCAAAAAGACACAGTACCAAAGGAGTCCAGTCATCATCTCAGGTTACTGGATAGTGTCCTGCAGCTATACACCAAAGCAGGGAGCACCAGGACTCTAAAGACTTGGACCTTTGTCCTCTTAGGATCAGGAGTGCCCCACACCCCTTTCCAGTGACTTCATGACCCCTCATTCTCCCCAAATCCATCTACTGACTTCATAGGAAGTGTCACCAGAGACATGAATGTCACTGGCAAGGTAAGTGAACCTCTCAAAGCGATCAACAGACACACTTTCTCTGCAGACAGACACACTGCTGCTGGCTGTGCCCGAGAAGTCATTAAAGGCTTAGATTTTGGTTTTTATCCAGGACACTTGCAAGCCCAGACATTCAGACTCTTTGCATAGTCTCTCAGGAGCCCCGATCAGAGCCTCCAGTGATTCCATGAAAATTACAGCATCGCTGGAAAGTCACGATCAGTAAATCTTCAGCAATAGATGCAACTCAGTTGCTGGAGCCCGTAACCCTGCCTAGTAACCAGTTCATGGAAGTATTCAACATAGTAGGAGCAAGAACACAGCCCTGAAGAACCCCAGAGTCAACTGGGAAGGAAACACTCTACACAGCATTCACCTTACCAGTGTACAGGCCAGTTATGTTGTTCAGCAACTTTGGGGGCATCCTGCAAAGTTTCAGGATGTCCCACAGGACAGCTCAATCAACTCATTCAAACGCTTCAAGAAAATCGACATGGGCTGCAAAGAAATTCTGCTGATATTCACGTTTGTGCTGGATGAGAACCCTCACTGCCAGGATATGGTTGATGGTAGACTTATTAGACATTAAACCAGACTGCTCCAGTTGCTGATAGGTGAGTAAGTGATCATGGATCCTGCTGAGGATGACCCTAGCAAGGACCTTACTTGGCACCGAGAGCAGTGTTATCCATTAGTCGTTGCAACAATCCAGCTCATCAACCTTCCCTTTCCAAACAGAGACAACAAGCTCCATTTTCCAGTCAGTTGGAACGAAGCTCATCTCCCAAATGGAAGCAAAGATTGCTTGTAATGTCAGGAGGACAGCCTTAACACTAACCTGGAGAAGTTCACCCCAGATGCCTCAGATCCCTGCAGTCTTCCCTACCCCTAGCTGGTTTACCACTTGTGCAGTCTCAGTGAGATGGGTGGTTCACAGCTAATTGGAGGACCAGCTTCGAGAACTGTGGACCCAGATATGTCCAACGTCTTAGCCGGCGAACCAGCTTTAAGCAGTTGCTCAGTAGCTGGCCCAGTGGGTCACAACTGCAGTGTCATCTGTAAGAATCGTTCCACCACCAGTAACCCTAATTGTAACTCTCCAAGGAACAGATTTGGATATGCGTAATGTTTCAATTCCTTTATAAGCAGGATGTGGGTCACTATACCATAGATGGTGTGTCATTTGATCACATTTTCCTCTAACAAACTCCTCCTTATCTGCCCTCAGGGCCCATGTAGCCATCCTCCTCAGTTCCTGGTACAGACTAGATTTGCCATCAAGCTGTGTACTGTGACTCCTCTCAATAATATCCATGGTGCCCTACAATATGAAACACCTCCTTCTGGGAACACTGGCAACACCAACACAACCCTCAGCGGAAGGTCTCCCACATCACATTAGAATTGGCAATCGCACCGAAGTCTGCAAGTTCCCCATACAAACTGCATGCAAACTCATTGGAAACAGTCTGGTCTTGGAGTCTGGCTAGGTCTAGACTCATTCCTAGTAGGTGATTGCCTACTGGACCTAAGCTAAATAGCAACAGCAAGTCTGTGGTCAGAATTCTTAAACTGGGTAGTTCTGTAGACCTTGCAGTTCTGCAGGAGCCTCCAACGACTGCCCACGAGTATATGATTGATCTCCTTCACTGCGCAACCAGTATTGGAGTATCAAGTCCAACGATGCAGCTCAGGGTGTTGGAAGCAGGATCCAGCGACCTGCAGCCCTTGACCTTTTGCAAAGTCAAGGAATATAGAGCCACTTTCACCATGATCGCCAAATCCGTGGGGACCAACTCAATCCTCGTAGCTAGTCCTGTCAGTGCCATTGATCTCACTGAAGTCACCTATGACTAGAGGAGTGTCATCTTGTGGGCACTCATCAACCACCGAGTGAAGCTGTAAATAAAATGTCTCCCTCATTGAGACACCCCTCACCATGGTCAGAGCATACACTGAGACAACAGACAAGCCTCTCAGAGAGTGTCTTACTCTGTGTCTTATAATAAGCTTATTAAAATGAATGACACCAGACACCACTGGAAAGAGCCAATATAACACAGCAACAACTACTCCCTGCAGACATCAGAGCGACTAGAACAGTAATACGTGTATCCTACAGAGATCTGGCAACTCCCTGGTCTGTGTACCTTAGAGAGTGCCACCACTGAAATGTGGAGTTTATGAAGCTCCACCGACAGCAGAGGAAGATAGTCATCATGCCATAAATACAAGATGCTGCAAGTGGCTACCCGGATGGGTCACCTCAGATGGACCCAACTGCTGCCGTGCAGCAGGCAATCCCTCAGTATCATACCACTTCTGAACCCCAATAAATATTACCCCATATGCTTTCTAGCAGTTTCGACTCTTCCGGGATGAGTTTCCCTAGGGCTTTTCCCTATCGTCTTCATCATGCCTGCAGAAAAGAGTCTTGTCTTTGTCGGAGCTGTATGAAGGTTTTTACAGTGATTGGAATGCCTGTCCCACCTCCAGCACCCAAATTTTTTCTTCGCAAGTTGGAGGACCGCTTGCAGGGTCGGATGCAGTTTAACTTCATACCTAGTGCTCTGCACAAAATTCAAACACTGTATTTCAATGTAACATTTAATGTTTGTCAAAGGATTGTCATGTCTGTGAGAATTACCAATCATAAGCATAGCAGGCTACCACCATACTTTCATTTTCAAAACAAAAGGGATTCTGTGAATTTCAGTTATATTCACAATGCAAATTAAATAGTCCATGTTCCATGTTGCCAAAATTCTTGAGGGCATAACCTCCTATTCTTGATCGATCAATTAAATAGACTTCTTGCACAGTTGTTCCATCTTTTCTTAGACTCTTACATGGATATCTGTATCATTGGAGAATTCTTACCCCATTTTTCAGCAGGTTCGAACAAGAACTACTGATTTTCGGTTAAACAGCTTCAACCAGGCCAGAACCAAATATGCAGTTTGTACCTTTACAGTATTGTCAAAACATTTGCGATCTAATGGCAACACGTGACACTGATACAACACATTAATAATACTTCCTGTGAATTTGATTGTCAGGGGGTAATTTTCTCCAATTGTGCTTTGCCCATATTTCACTGCCTAATGTGTAATATAAACTTATGAATTAAATAGCTTAGGAAATGGTTTAAATGCATTTAGAGACACACTGCATTTTATCAACACAACCCTCACCAGGATAGAGGGATATATGCATTATGTCAAAAAGATGATGGCATTTACTATTAAAAAACATTATTATTGTAAAATTTTCATTAAGCCTGTTCCCATTCTAAGCCAAATGAAACAAACAGGAATAATGGAATTCTGTGATGCAAAACAATTAAATTTAGCAAAAGTCCATCAGACTTTCAATGTATATGTCCAATACCACTTATAAAGAGTACAGAACTCTAATGAGCCTGAAAGCCCAGGACCTCTCCCAGCAGGAGCGTACTGGAAACAAAAAGCAGCCCAGGCAATTGCTGCTGAATGGGGGTGGGTGGAGTGTTAGCTGCCCTCCTTAGTATATTTCGCTGGGGGTGGGAATATCCCCTTGTTATATCACTATCAAATGGTTGGCTACCATTATCCATTGGTCATCTCCTGCGATTGACAGTCCTTTTATATAGGCTATATAATGCCGGTAATGGGAAAGAAACTTCGGCCCTCACAAGACTGACCCACTGGTCAAGTTCCTGAACTTCCCGATGGCCAGTCTGCGCCTGTCTCCAAGGCAGTAGAATGGGATGGGATAACATAGGTATAGTGTTAGAACCATAGGTATTGGGTTAATCACAGTCCCAATCTACCTAATTTAACAATTGCAGTTTTGGCATTTGTTCTCTGAGACACAGAGATAATTTTGGACCCTCACATTTTTATGGCTATGGAAAACACAAAATGTTCAGAATCATGCACTAAATTTGATAAAGAAACTTACGAGAAGGAATGCAGTTATACTCCTGCGTCTTCATGCCATAGATAATCACAGCTGTGATATATTGGAGTAGAAACGCATGACTTGGAGTATGTTATTGCTTTTATACAACAGTTCATCAAGTAGCATTTATAAGATTTTTTTTTATTTGTTTAACATTTATGGGCCTCCGAAAAAAAATTAGTTCCAGTAACGTCAGTGAATATGGGATGGGCTTCGTGTCCAAACCTTCCACATACACAGAAAATTTTGTCTATAACCCATAACGAGACAACTGATTTGTGGAATTACATTGCCTTGTAAATTAGAACCATCCTGCAGGTCTAATAAATAAAATATTGTGGCGCTCGAGTAGTGAAGAGATCATGAGGCAGACGGCAAAGTTCAGTTATTAGCAAAGTTATTGCACAATCCTTAAAAGGACACTAGTAAAACAACAAGCAAGAATAAAGAATAAACTCATTTACACACACAGATGGGTAGCCTTTAAGGAGTCAAAAGTGGATATTTGCAGTCAAGGACAGATTATGGGTTGTGTGGGCCCCTGGGCAAAACCAGCACCACCACCACAACCACCACAATTCAAGGGCCCTTGGCAGCCAAACGCCCTCCCTATAGGGTCAGGGGCCCTTGTAGGCAGAGGATCAAAGAATGTAGGCCCTCTAAAATAGAAAATACATTGTTGATAAGCGTTGCAAATTGTTTTGGGCTAGGGGCCCCATGGGACCCCTGCACCCCAAGGGCCCCTGGGCAACGGCCCCGCTGGCCCGGTCCGTAATCCGTCCCTGTTTGCAGTATGGACATAGCACAACAAGTCATACTTTTTTTGTCAGTTCAGCAGGTAATACGAATTTAAAATCCGAAACAGAGTAAAATAAATCCAACAAAACGGAATGCATATGAACCTTTACTTCACTCTCACTTCCACCTATGTTCATCTTTGTAACCAGTGGAAACACCAGCAGGTTCACAAAAGGCACCGAAGAAGAACCAGCCCAGCAGCAGGTCCATGTTGGTGGAAATGAGGCATATGTAATGGTTTTTAGATGCACCTGTAAAGCAGAGTGATACAGCTGATGTGAAATGTCTAAGTGTGGTTTTTCTCTGATAACCACACTCATAGAATGCCAGATTTCTTGGTTGGAACTAACTGTTGTATAATAGCACTGGTATACAGTGATTTTGGTGTCAACAACGGTTTTATATTAATTTTATGGTGGTGATTAAGAATATGACTTCGGTTTTGACAGATTCGCTCTAGTTTCCGAGATATTTAACAGTTGATTAAATAATTAACGCAGCACATTTGAAAAGCATTCAGAATTGCAAGAATATTTTTATTTAACTTACAACTAGCAAGTAAACAGTCTAACGTCATACAAAAAAGAAATTAAAAATAACAGTGACAGGAAAAAGTTATGTATGATTTGATTAATACAATATTAATTAGTTATTAATTGTTATTAATGTTAGTGCTTCAAAAAGTGATGTTTATGCGATTTCCTTGATGCGTGTCATCAAGACAATCATATTGGAGACTCCAACAGTAGTCTGCCATCTTGTGTATGCCCCATCTGCATTGATATCTCTCTTCCATCACCTTCATATTCTGGTGGAACCTCTCACCTTGTTCCTCGCTGAAGTCTCCAAGGTTATTTGGAAATCTGTTTAAATGGCTATGGAGATGCTCATATTAACTCCCAAATTTCTGAAGTTAGCATATCTTGCACCAATTCTTCATAATTGTCTACTCTGTGATTACCCAAGTAGTTCTTCATTACAGAGACAAAACTCTTCCAGGCCGAAGCCTCAGTGTCATTCAAGCATTTGGTAAAATTGGAATTGTTCATGAGTTTATGAATCTGAAGACCATCAAAGATTCAAGCTTTTAGTTTTTCCATGCTCAGTCCAGGGAATGATCTACAAATGTACTTGAAGCAATTACCCGTTTTGTCAAAAGCCCTAACAAATTGCTTCATCAATCCTAGCTTAATATGAAGCGATGGGAGAATGATTTTGTTCTTGTCCACCAGCGACTTGTTGATGATATTCACAGCGCCAACAATTATTTCTTTCTTTGTAGGCCATGACCCTTTTGTCCAATGATCTTGCTTTGCCCTGCTATACCAGAGGCACATGAAGCATGGGTATTTTGTGTATCCAGATTGCTGTCCCAAATCGACCACTGATGTTCATGATAACGGATTTTTTGTAATACGATTTTTACATTTTCATATTCTTCTTTAAGTTTTGTTGAGTGAGCAATGGGGAGAGACACATAACCGTTACCATTGTGAACACATTTCAAATTGAAATACAAAAGAATTATATGGTACATTTCATTACCTAAGACACTGTTAAAGAGTCAAAAGACAGACCCAAAGCTATTGCATTTGTTATCACACACAAGTCGCTTTGGGGGAATGCAGTATTTTCATGAATGTCCATTATCTCAAAAACTAGAACCAATTCAGCAAAAGTAATCGGATTTTTGAATTCAGCACTTGCAAAATACCCTAAATCCATTCAAAAAACCTTGGCACCTGAAAGAAAAAAAAATTTTGTAGACCTGTGTAATTAATACATTCTTATTAGAGTAGCACTTCAGCATGCTTACTCTACTGTTAGATAAATGTAACAGAAACACGATGTGGGGGAAGTTTGTTCGCTGCGCAGGTAGCATTGTTACCTCACACCTCCTGGGCTGAGTGTTCTCAGTGTGCCTCCTCCTTCCTGTGTGTGGAACATGCATTTACTCCCCCTGATGCACAGGTTTCCTTTGAATGCTCGGGTCAAGTGATTGAGCGTAGCGTGTGTATGTGTATTACGTTTATATTGAATTTTCAGGTCTACACAAAGATTTGTGAATGCACTCAAGAAACTATAAATACCAAAAGTCTCGAATTTAGTTTACTTGTGGTTAGGGTTAGGGCTGGGTACAGTAGGGGTTAAGATTGTTATGTTGGGATTTTTCCACATAGAAGTAAATGGAGACTCCCAACAAAAATATAATTATAATACTTGTATGTGTGTGTGTGTGTGTGTGTGTGGTGTAGTGGACTGGCTTCCCATCAAGGCTGTTTTCCTGCCTTCCCTGTACTCTGTGGGAGAGGCTGCAGGCCCATGTGTCGGTGCTGTCAAGTTTTAGTGAAAACTTTGGAATGAAAAACAGGCTGTGTAAATCACTTTTCCCTATGTTATGTTTCCAAACTATAGTCTGATTTTCAAAGTATTATTCATATTATCAGCAAAAGAATGACCTGAAAAGAATTTTATCATACTGTTGTGAACGATTCTCTCTTGCAGTACAACACTAAACTTCATATTGTATAATTATCAAATCCAAATGAACTGAACTGCTAAATAAATGAATCTTTTAAGAATGGGACTACTTTGGTTAATGCGTAAATCAAGCCTAGGATAGCAGAAATTCCATCTGAGTGAGAGTAACATGCAGTCAGTTGCCTCCTGTTTTAATGCAGTGGATAAGTAGGTTGCAAACTAGAACCGATAACAATATACCATGTACCAGCTATCCATTTTTTTTTTTATTTCAGTTCTGCTTATCGGTTCCCATACACCACATAACTGCAAGAGCCTGTTTTAGGTGAATGTGTCATACATCAGTGTGTAACAAGCTAGCATGTGTGACAACAGTGTGAACAGTCAAAAGTGTCGTTTCACTTTTTTAAAGAAAATGACAAGTGACACAAATCGAATCTAATCTTAAATTACTGGACTGCTGACATTACTGGTCCTAGATAATACTATCTAGGACCAGTATACAGTTATCCCACCTGAAGCTGGCTAAGGCACCTTAACTTAGGAAATGTCTTAAATGTGTGAAATTAACGTTATTCTCTCTGTCTGTGCTTGTTTTTACTTGAAAAGTGCATAATTCAGAAACCTTAATTTGTCTATTTTAAAACGCGTTCTCATAAATAAATAATAAATCAGCATTTTCATGAAATGAAATAAATCACAACATGCGCCTTTATTTTTGTCTTCTTAAGGTGGATTTTCATAAGTGTGTGACAACTTCCTAAATAACTCTGCTTGTTTATGTCAGAAAGACTTTAAAAAATATCATTACAAAACTTAATGTGTCCTTTGAAATACTCCCGCTCTCAACAAACAGAAACATCCGCTTTTATATGAAATCACAGTAGAAACTGCTTATAGTGATCACATCTGTCTCAGTGAAAGTGATCACTATAGGCAAATGATTATTATAACCGAATTGTTTTTTTTTTCTTTGTGTCTTAAGCAGATTTCCATCTAACTGACATTTGTATATTTATTACTCGAATATAAAGTAATAGAACAGACAGCATCACAATTTACTGGATACTATTGACTTTTTTCAAAATACAATACAGCTGTTTAGAATGCTTTTCAAATTATAGCACTGTACAAATTAAATCACTGAACTGAATAACTGAAATATGCTATAATTCAGTACTATATATAAAATATAGATTATTGTGGTTTCGCTGTTGCATCTAGTTGGCTCATATTTGGCAGTTTACCATAATCTTTGATGATTCTATATTTTTCATTAAGAGAAAGCAACTGTCTTCTTCCCATCACATTTTCTGTGCACAGGTAGCTAGCCAGTCTTCGATGAAGATTTAGAAGAAATTGTTTTAAAGACTAGCACAAAACAAGCTGATTCTTCTTAATCATGCATTTATGCACTTATACAGTACAATAGTTCTTGATTTTCCCATTCTGCCATACTTACCATTAATATTGCTTTCAGAATACAGCAAAGCTACAAATCATATAGAAATAATATAAAAGTAAAATAAAAATGTATTTTTGTCCTGCTTTTTTACCTTTATGGAGTCAAAATGGGGAATCAATGACAACCAGAATTGACAAGCAGAATCAGAATCAATAAAATTCAAACGATACCCAACCTTGTGGATATGGGAGTAAATAAATTTACTTGAAGTATTGCAACTCTGTAGTGGATAATTGGTTATGGGCAATAGATGGACAAATGGAGGAACTTGAAGTAGAAAGTATTGTGTATATGTTTCAGTAGTAGAAATGTGTTTCTGTTTCCTTGTTTAGTGATTATTAATACCAATAGCATAGAAAGAGGTCTAGTATCTCTAAAGTGAAGATTCTTTCTTCCCAAACATACTTAGTATTCTATAATTAACAAGTAGTTCATTATAGTTTGATGTATTCTCTGGAAATTCATGTTATCTTACATTTTTAAGTGCACTGAAATGTATAAGGAATTGCCATAAAAATCTAATTTGAAGTATGTTTTCTGACATGAAAAGATATTAAGGTAAAGTATAAAACTTAAAAACACAACATGAAAGTTAAAAGATGTTAAAGATAAAACTTATCTAAGATTTTAAGATTTTAGCTGGCTTTGACAAAGAACTGAAATGTTAAAAGCAATTCATACCAGAGAATCTTCTCTTTAAACTGTCTTGCCATTTTCTTTAAAACGTTTCTTATCTTTGTGCTATCTATGCTTAGCAAATTACGATGTTCTCAGCCATTAAATTATCTTTAAATTAGCTTCCGTTATATCCTTGTAAGGCATGGTGGTGCAGTGGTTAGCACTGTTGCCTCACCCCTCTGGGACCCCGGGTTCGAGTCTCCGCCTGGGTTGCATGTCTGTGGAGTTTGCATGTTCTCCCCATGTCGTCATGGGGTTTCCTCCGGGTACTCCGGTTTCCCCGCACAGTCCAAAAACATGCTGAAGCTAACTGGAGTTGCTAAATTGCCTGTAGGTGTGCATGTGTGAGTGAATGGTGTGTGAGTGTGCCCTGCGATGGGCTGGCCCCCCATCCTGGGCTGTTCCCTGCCTCGTGCCCATTGCTTCCAGGATAGGCTCCGGACCCCCCGCGACCCAGTAGGATAATCTGTTTGGAAAATGGATGGATGGATGGATATCCTTGTAACATGATTTTGGGGTAATCCTAATAGAAATGCGTATGCACTTCCGGTTCTCTATTCGCAGCTAGTTTCCGAGTGTATGAAAATACCCAGCAGGAGTATTAAGATCACACAGTCTAGTACAACATTGAAATATTTCTCAAAGTTATATGCTATAAAAGATGCTCATTGTCAGCCTTGCAATGCTGCATTGCAAAAACAATCTTTAATCATTAAGCTTGAAAATGTTTAATAAATGTTAATTAACATTTATACTTTATGTTGTCAGAATGTCATTTTATGTTACTCATATCAGTACCAATATATCTTGAGACTAGAATATTCTCACATTATTTTCTTGTATAGTGTATATTCTTTGTTCTTTCACTTTTACCTCTCTCTTTACACACACACACACACACACACACTCATATATATACAGACATATATACATACTGTATATGTCACATATATACAGATGAATGCACGAAATTTACTTACTGCCTCACTTTATGATTCTGTTGCTCTGAGAGTTGTGTATACACGAAACACACTGCATTTGAAAAATTGAATATAGTATCAATTCTGACAGTCCCTTTTTGAGGGTCAGTAAAATTTCAATAATTCACTGCAGAGTTAAAGTCAATTTCAGTCACACAATGTAATATATATGGCTTGCCTGCCAGCCCTGTGCTGGGTACAGAGCCCTGTATGAATGTGACATCCAGGAATTTCAAACATTTTTGCTAGAACAGTCAATGGACAGTCTTATAAGATTCCACATGACAAAATCTTTTAAAGTTAACCTCCCAAGTGCATTGTGTAGCTGTCAAAACTTATGTATATGTTTATACCAAGGAGCCACACAGTAAGGACAAGACATTGCTCACTGATGATCGCCTTACTAGCATACTCTTTTAAGCCATTTACTGCATTAATTATGGATCTTAAAAATTGCACATAGCACAGAACATTAAAGCATAAATACATTTGACTCTGATTACTATTGTCTGTCAACTTTTCTCTGGGGAGGAGGGGGGGTAGTATTCTCTCCTACAGCCGTTAAGAAATTTTCAAATTTTTCCACAGCGACCCCTACTGGGAGAGGCCAGCTAATGCCAGCTCCTGTTCAGCCTCTAGGCCCAAGACACTCCACCTTGGAGGGCAACAACATACCTCATCTCCATGGTAATTCCCTCCCTTTTTCCCCGTTATACAACACTCCAGTTTACATTCTTAATATTCAGTTCACCTAAAAATTATGCTTTAATATCGATTTCCCTTTTGTTTGCTTGTGAAGCCAATATATTTTGATTGTAAAATGGTCATCTATGTGAAAGGGTGAGTAAAACATGAAATCAAAAACATTAAAAAAAAACAAGGTACATGTGATCTTCCAGATCTATAACCTATTTATCTGTTTATTGGTTTGTTTATTAATTAAAACAAAGACTTATAGAATATTACTTACATCAGAGACAAAGTTCTAACTGAAATCCAACATTCATAAAATAAAGGCTATCGACAGTAAAAACAATGTATTTTTCTTGTTCTAATAAGCCTTTTACTGTAACAGTGCTTCTTCAAGGCAAAGTTTGTGTTACCACTTCAAATGGAAAGATGCAGTCCATATTTAAGTGATGTTTTTCTAGCTACATATGCTGGACGAGACATTTCAGCATCAGCCTGGCACTGACTGCTTAAGCATGTATATTGCTGCTGCACTATTTCTTTTTAATTTGACACGAACATTGTGGGTCATAAAAATTATCTATAACAACGAGTATTTATGTTTTTTTTGTGAAAACAAGCTGTTTAAATACATCATGTATTGCTAAAAAGACAATATGCAAAAGGTTTATTAGGGCTATCTCTGCTGGCTTTCATGATAGATAAATGATGTGCTTCTCCTGGGAATGTTGCCCTTTAAAGCCGTGGAACCTGTTGGAAGTTATCAAACTTGTGGAGATAAAAGGAAAAGCAGGAGGCACAGCTTTAACATATTCCTCTAGGAGTTTGCTTAACAGACTGGCTTAAAGCTTCATAAAACGCCTTTTCGTTTATCTTCTGGTACTCATTTTACATTTCCTTTGTAGTAAAAAGAAGGGGGTGCACATTCAGAAATAAATAGCAAGCATAATTCTAATGTCTCTCAGGTGGATTCTGTTGGAATTTAAATACAGAGCTAACTGGTAAATCGATGTAGAGCATTAAAAGGATTTTTTCCATCACACCCGGAAGATGCCTTTGCTAATAGAGCATGAACATGTTGTCTTGTTTTCCTGTTTCTTGCTTTCTTCCTCCCATATACAGAGCCAAGTGTGGCCTTGTTCAATAATCAATTGCCAGCACTGTTCCTTTGCAGTCCATAGTCCATCATTGATATGTGATACAGCAGTCCTTAGAGACACAAAACTACAATGCTTATGACATCCCCAGCCAAGGATGCTTCCGGTTTTAGGCTCAGTACCAGTTACACTCAACTGTACACTGAACCCCTTCATATCCATAGATTTTGAGAGAGAAACATTGAAAGAAGAATGCAAGTGGGTGATCTGTAAAGCCAGTTACCCGTTAAATGCTTGATGTTGGTTACATTTTAAAAACATTGCTCGTAGTTTGCTGATTTTGCCAGGGAAATAATAAAATTGGGGGGGGGGGGGGGGGGGGTTACATGGTGGTGCAGTGGTTAGCACTGTTGCCTCACACCTCTGGGACCCGGGTTCGAGTCTCCGCCTGGGTCACGTGTGTGGAGTTTGCATGTTCTCCCCATGTCGTCGTGGGGTTTCCTCCGGGTGCTCCGGTTTCCCCCCACGGTCCAAAAACATGCTGAGGCTAATTGGAGTTGCTAAATTGCCCATAGGTGTGTGTGTGTGAGAGTGAATGGTGTGTGAGTGTGCCCATGATGGGCTGACTCCCCGTCCTGGGTTGTTCCCTGCCTCGTGCCCATTGCTTCCGGGATAGGCTCCGGACCCCCCGCGACCCAGTAGGATAAGCGGTTTGGAAAATGGATGGATGATAAAATGCAGACAGCAGAATCTCGGGTCGCTTAGTTAGCTGAACGATAAATTCTTGTTGGCTTTGGAATTTTCAAAAATTCTTTGCAGGAATTTTTCGGTGAAGATTTGCTGCCAGTTGAGCCAGGTCACCCCCCCCCCCCCCCCGCATTGATTTGCTTAAATGGTGAATGACTGCAGCGTACACTGCCCCTAGTAAAATTGAGATAAATGGCTGCCTATGAAGCTGGAACGACCCCTTCCCCATGTGTGGTGGTGACGGCTTGTGCTCCGGCAGCACGCCTGTCCCATCCTGTTTATCCCTCCTCTCCCGCAGCCGTCTGCCTCACGTCTCCTCTTGTTTCACTGCACTCTTTCTCTTGCTGTCTTTTGAATTGTTTGCTATCAGTATTGACTAGAGAGATACTGCTCAGAAGACTGCAAGTGGGATTGCATATATTCATTTTGACTTACTGAATAGTTTTATAAATATACCAGTATGATTACAGTACATTGTAAATCAATCCATTTATCCATCCATCCATCCATTAATAACTGCTTCTCTGGCACTGGGTTATGCACAGCCTGGAGCCTATGCCAGGAAGCATAATATGATGTGACTTAAAGGGTAAAATTTATTAGCACTTTACCACACTTAAGTCATTATATCTTTATTGTTATTTTCCATATTTTATACTTATTTTTATTCTAATTTTGTTCTTTATTATTGTATTGTTAAACTGTATTGACTTTTCTGTTATATGCATTTTTCATCCGGCACAATGCAGGAAGCAGGTTGGAAAGGCATTTCACTGCATGGTGGTACAATGTGTGACTGTGTGTGTGCGACAAATAAATGCAAAACTTGAAGCAGAGTGAAGTAAGATAGTATTATTAAAGTAGTTTTCATTTTTATTGACTTCCTGCTATGTGTTATAATCTCAGATGTTCTGTTACACTGTTGTTCTTAGGCAGCTTTCTTTACAGCGAGCTTCTAAAGCTCTGTGTCCTGCTAGTTGATCGAAGCAGTTGATTATACAAGGAAAGTTACAAGCAGGCCTGACGATTTAGGTTTAATATACTGTGTGGCAGGTGGCCTGTTATGCCTGGGGAATCTCTGTAGGCAATGACAGCTCAGCAATCACACAGATCTTCTCTCTCTCCTCCTCCTCCTCCTCAAACCTTATTTGCCACCACAGTTAGTTGCCATGGGGCTTGTATTCATCCAGCAGTTTTGATTAGACTCCATGCATCACAATTTTTCCCTTTTGCCAAATAAGTCCATGCTGGTGCAGGAGTGAGCATGGGGCTGCGACGAGGAGCACGTGTGCTGGCCGCACCTGGCACGCGTCCACATGCTCCTCTGGTGAGATGTTTGGCAAAGCGCTTCCACACTTGGGCCAGTGACATTGAACCATGCACAGTTAATGTCAGGATGGCCGTCCTGCATGGGGCGTGATAATGGTCCGAGAGAGGGAGCGGGAGCAGAGTGAGATGTGGTGGACGAATATCCCGGCTGGCATGAACTCATTTACTCCATGGCACACATCCTATGCCCTGGCATGCTGTGGTGCTTAGCACAGCTCTCAGAGCATCATTATGCTGTCTATGTGTGCATACTTGCGAAAAGCCCATTACGTTAAATGACCATGCGCCATGGCAGCATGCAGACACATCATAGTGAGTGGTCCTATATGAATACTGGCTTGGAAGCACTCTAGAGTAAAAACAGCGAGTTACCCCTGAATGACTCCCGTATCGTTCGGTCCTGATTGGCAGATGAGCGTGCATAACGAGCTCCCTGATAACCTGTCTCTACTGCTCTTCCCAGGCTCCTCTCAGTGCAGCCGAGCGGATGCTTTAAGGTCTCATAGCGGAAAGAAGAGCACAGTTAAACACTGATGGCCAAGGCTCCATGCTGGGCCTGGGAAGTGTGAATGAATGTGCCAGTGGGTAAGATCTGGGCGGTGTGAAACAGCCGAAAGTGACGCGAGGGTGGGTGCTGGCGGCACTGCCTGCATTTGCATTATGTTACAAGGTGGTGCTTTCCTCTCCGTCCTCCGTCCTCCCCCCAAGTGTTTCAGCTGTTTCTTCTTTTTTTATTCGCACCCTTTTCAAAATAGCTGTGTGAGCGTGCTTCATCTGATGTGTTTTGAACATTGCATGAGGTTACTGCTAGTATGTACTGTATGACTTTGTTGCAAGTTTGCCCCTTTGATGTTTCTCTCTGACCTACTTTTTCTCAGATTGTAGAACTATAGGAATTCTTTTCTCTTTTTGAGTTGCCTAGCATTCAATTATTTAACTGTTTTTTTTCACCTTTTTTTCATCTACCTGTTTCTTTGTCTGTGAGTCGTTAATAATGCATTGTATAGATATCCTGAAGAGTAGACATCTTGTGTTGGAGAGCACTTCCCCCTGCTTTGTGAGATTGTGTTTTGAGGGAGTTCTTGCAGTGATGCCGTGACCTGTCTGGTACCAGTCTACCTGCCTGAGCTGCGAGCCTGATGCATTTTGGATGTGCAGATGTGTCTCTGGTGTTTTCATTCTGTGTGACAGTACACTGAGCTCGATGTTACTGGCATAAGTGGGACTTGCCCAGGCAACAGGAGTCTGATTTCACCCAAGTCTTATGTCTCTTTCCACAGTGCACAGTTCTTTACTAAAATGCAGAAAACAGCATCAAAATACCCAGCTCTTGGTTAAAGTTAAACTCCAGTCCAATCTTCATCTGAAAAATTAAACAACAGCATCAACTGAAACACAATAGTCCTTGAAAGATACATCGGAATGAAGCACAATGTAACCTGTGGATGTAACAGAGCATATTAGATGCGCTACAGTAATGAGGTAGCACTTTATAGTATAATCCACTTTGAAAACTCATTTAGATTAATTTGTTGAGTATACCGAAGCTTTGCTACTGCAAACTTGCCAGATGTGAAGATACAAAAATAAGACTAATCAGGTAAATGCTAGTGATGTGAAAGCGTCTTTAATGCATTTAATGAAGTGCATGAAGCAGATTGAACAAAATATTTAGGACATTTTTTTCATGTATCAATTGATTTTGAAATTGAGATTTAAATGGCATCCTTCAGAAATTACATACTGGACTTTTAAATAATTGTTTCTTGCTGGTGTATTTTTATTGTATGGCACATGGGGGTGATTGATAGAATTAGTTCTTTTTTAATGGTGCATAGGGAGAATCTTGTAATTTACTGCTTTGAAAAGGAAAGATCAAAGTCAAAATTTAGTTCATCCAGGTCAATGCAATATCTAATTTGGGAGCCTCCAGCAAGCACATTATTTGAATTTGGCACTGGCGCTGGCTTTAGATGTGGACTTCTGTAATTACACAGCTGCTGCTATGGAGTGATTGACATAAAAATTTGGCTGAAACCACGTGCACCATTTATGAGTTTCATGGAGTAGCATTTCAGCTTTAATTAATTGATTCCTATGCCTTTAAGGGTTTGTGAAATATTCACAGGATAGGATTAAAAAGTCACAGGGTTCCGTTTGAGTGTCACAGTCTGCAACCAGGCAGTTGGCAGAGTCCCTGCTAGTGGCTATTTGCAGTTGCCCCCCCCTAGCCCCAACCTGCTGTATGGCCAAAACCCATAACACACTGTTCAGAGACCTTTTAGTGCAGAACAGATGTGATGTTAAGTGTTTGACCATTTGATGTTGTGGTTTTTAAATGCTATCTTTTTAAAGAGGTAAAGGAATTAAATGCTGAAAAGCTGGGTCTATATTGCATTTCCAATGCAGCAATGTACAGCCAAAGTTTGTGTACTTTCATTTAAAGATCAAAATCACTCATTTTTTCAGGGACATTAAATGCAGTATGTTTTAACTCATTTAGAGTTTTCTGTTTTTACTAGTGAGCTTTCTTGAGTCCGTCAGATCTGGTTGCACTGTGTGTGAGTGGGCAGCCATTCAGGTATCCTACCTTTTGTCAGTTATGCTGGCACACCAAAACTCGCCAGGCATAGATGTTCCCCACCACTGTGAAATGCATGGGCTGCGAGCGCATGCTTACTTATGGGCACTGACTCGCTCTGTGCATTGGAGCTGCATTCTGTTCATCGGGGATGCTTCGCAGTCAAGCTTCCATTGCTGTGAATAGTTAATGCTGTATGATGACTGCTGCTAATGGAAAAATGGTTTTGATGGAATGTCTTGTACCCAAAACCTTGATTTTTATTTCCTTTGATGAGTAAAGGGACTTGCAAAGTAGAATTTGCCATCTGGAATTATCTGTCATGCAAATAGATGGAATGAGAAAATTTAGTAAAGGAAAATTAAATATCATTTGTCTGTACTAGTCCTGATTAATTTTCAGGAAGCTATACAACATAGTTCATAATGTATGTTATGATTAAGGAAGCCAAGGCTTAAGAAAAATCATGCATCATCTAACTCAATGCTTTGCGCATATGTGTTAAGAACTACCGGAGTTCATATTCCAAAGTATTTCATATTATTGAGAGGTAATCAACAAAGGATTTTAAGGTCATGTATGCATTATGGAAATACACTGTGTTAATGTGTATGGTATTCAACAGCTTACAAAGCATTTCTCTGTTTCTCTGTTATTTGTGGTAGGCTGTTTTTATTCTCTGTTGGAGAATGTCTATGAATTGGTTGCATAAATTGAACTGTCTCATGATTTTTCAACAGAAACAATAATGAGACTAAATGAGCAAAGGCATTGTTAATTGTAACTGAACTACATGGATATCTGTTGACCCTTAAAGTAAAAATAAAAGTGTGAAATTGGTGTTTTCCATAATTGCAGTGCTACATGAAATACACAGAATGAATTGCACATGCTACTTCAACTGGAAAATCATTTGTACGTATTGTTTAGCAATAGTAATAGCATTCTTTGGTCTAAACTGGGTAGTCCCTACTTTTTTGGGAGGTCCAGGCTGGGAGTATTGCACACTGGACAGTCTTAGACCTGGTATATAGTAAATAATTATGTGCCCACTCTCCACTCGTAGGAGTGCTGTTTTTAAAATGACACATGGCCAGATGTATTGTTTGTGCATTGCTGTTTCAAGGCAGCGCAATGTTGTTGCCCTTTTGACCAATAAAAACCATGTCTGAAGTCAGTGGCGCTCTGTTAAACGCTATTTATGCGGCACATTTTAGAGACATGACAGTGCAGGATGCTCATTATTGACACAGATACCTGCTCTAATGTGCACTTATGTTATTTTGTTATTTTTATTTCATTTACATATGTTTTATTATAGAGTACAACTGGTCCTTTCACGCAGTCATACTGCTTAATGAAACATCAAAAGAAAAATATATATTATATAGTAAGTGTAATATATATTAAGTGAAGAACAAACTGTATCATTCAAAAACTTTCGAGTTCATTATTAGAATTAAGCATTTGAAAGGCTGAAAATGCATTTCAGATATTTAGTGAAGTTACAAAGAAGGTCACAGCATTCTTTGTGACATGTTGGATGTTGCGTAACATTGCCATGCGTGATGGATGTCTGTTGGACATAAATGAAGACATATCAGAGGACTTAAGAAGGCGTGATGCTTAACTGCATGTGCCGATGCCAACAAAGGAGTGTACGCTGGCACAGCGCAGGCAAAGTGCTATCGGCTGACAGATGAGCTGAATCGTCTGTAGCTTGATAAGGAATCTAAATTGTGAGATGTAAAAAAATAACCACCTTCTTGACTTTTATTTTAACAGTTTAAAACACCTTAAGAATCATAGGCCGTGGCTTGTTTGAACAAAGATTGCACTTTTATTTGTATTCTGCGAATTGCAGACCCAGAATTAAAACTAAAAATAAACACAAGCATAATTAAGTCCCCGTTCCCAGTCACTGCTCTCATTCAGCAGCGAACTTCCCCGTCTTCTGACATCATTATCCTGATTTCGGCACTGAGTGGATGATCTGGTAATGCCAGAAAGCAAGGACAAACTCACAGTAGGCGCAGCACACACTTTGAGAATCACTGGGTTAGGTGGAACAGTGCTGCTCGCATAGATGATATGCTTGCACATTTTCACTTTGCGCACGAACATGTCCGTTTCATCGGCCAAAAAGTGATCTGGCTTGCCGGGCAAATGCACCATTGTAAAATCAATCCACAATAGATCATGCGCCGCTGCGTTTTAATGGTGAGGTGATGTGCCATTCCAATTGGTTCACTGCATGTTATACCTAATTAACAGAGTTAGGACAATCTTTTTGTGCCTTGCGCTGGGGCAAAGTGTGGTTTTTCTGCCGTCAAAATAGCAAAATGAATTTGGACATGCTCAAATCTGTTAGTTGCACTTTGCGTTAGATCCTTAAAATAGAGCCCAATGTGGTACAAGGATTCTTCCTGCAAAAAGCCACAGCAGAAGCAGCAGCTTCCAATAGTCAATGCGCAGAGCACCTTGTTTTAAATAATGTCTGTGAGTTAGTCACAGATAAACCCATCCCGGCACCTATAAACACACACATACACACACACACACACACACACACACACACCAGGCTCTGCATATCTATCAGGCAAAATCAGTCTGTTGAATGCCACTGCCAGCCCCTGACAGGTAGTCACCTTGCAGGTCCCGCTCATTGTGCCATGAATAAACATGCCCGGTCATCCTGCACTCCATGGAAATGCATGCTGGCTTCGGTAATGGCCTCTCAACACAACACAAGAACAGCGTCCTGCGCTATTATGCAAAGAGCAAAAGAGTTGGAGAGGCTCTGCTTACAAATACCCAAAGCAATCGAGGTTCATTAGAGTTGGCCTGCTAGAGCTGCCTTGTCCTGTGCTCTCAGTTTCCACAACTTTCCTCTTTCGTCTACCACATTTTGTGTAGAATGTCCATGGCAAATTGATTTTATTAATTTGCTAATTAATTTGTTTTATATTTCTGCTCCATCTAAAAATAGATTTTGAATTATTACATGTAGATTAGGAATGGGCAGCACTAGTCCCAGAAGGCCTCAGGGTCTGCTGGTTTTATGTTTTATCTCAGTTCTTAATTGTTTCACTGAAGGGATTACAAAGTTGGCTTACCTGATGTAAATTGGTTGCTAATTGAAAGACTACCCTAAAGCATCTGCTGGGCACCCCTTGTCTAGAACCGAAACGATGTTTCCTTCATATCCAGTCTGCATCCATATTCTTATTAAGGGAGGAAAAGCAAATGAGATATAAATAAAACTAATTCTTTGTGAAAAATAGCAATGGTTCTATAATTCAAGACCGATATGAGCTGGATTACAAAGCATGACCTATAACACTTTTAAAGGAATGTATAGTTTAACTGTGAAGTTCTGAATGAATGACTTTGAAGTGTGCAAAGCAGTCAGCTATGTCAAAACATTGTAGTACATACGCTGACTGCTTTGCTTTTTGGCTTTTCTGTTTGAGCGTATGTAATTATCTGTCAATCTCAATAACCAAAGGGCTTTGTTAAACAGGTGTACTGTAAGTGCAAGAAGGGATGCTTGATTCAGCTCTAAGGTGGAGAAGCAATCAGAGGTCTGTAATGTGCAGTAAATCTAACAAAAGGCATTTAATCTTAAAGCAGAAATTTGTCATGTGTCTATATAAAGAAACGGTCAGTTCCATAATCTTTAAAACATTTTTTCTCCGACTGTCTGCTTTTGCCATCTAAGGAAGCCTTTTTTTGAGCAATGGCTCATTAAATTCACAGTGCATGTTTGCTGATACTCTCGACAAGGGTGATAAAGCAGCATTCTGGTGCACATATTTACAGGTTGCATTTGTAGAAAATGTGGATAGGGAAGAGCTGAAACATTTGGCTTTGACAGCAACAATAAGTACAAATGTTTTCATAGCATGTTTGTAGTTCATTGGTTAATGGTATAGTGTTACTAAACTGTTAGCAATCAGTGGCTTAGTGACAGCGACAACCATCAATCCTTTATTTATTTACATATAAATGAAAAAAGATTTATGGTTTAAGGGGCAGTGCCTTAAAGTAGATAAAAGTTAATGTGGTATTCATGCTGTTTTCTCTTCTGTTTTGGTTATTTGGGTAAATAAACATATTTATTTAAAGGCTTTGAGTCAAAGATTAATTTATATTAGGAATTCCTTATTTTGAGAAGAATCATTGTTCACAGCAGCTTAGAGAACCCTGGTACTTATTTGTGAAATTGTATTTACTTAGAGTGTGAGTTTGTTTTGTTCTCCCTGATCATAGATGTTTGGGCCTCGTCTGCTTGCTGTTGCACCTGGGTCTCAGCATGGCTCTTTGTTTTAATTAGCGTTTTTACATCACGGCCTCCGCCGCCACTGCCACCCACATCCAGGTGCGTCACACAGCAGCCTCTCTCTTCAACATGTCGCCTTTATCTTCAGGTCATGCGGCCTTAGTTAATAGCTGGCAGCAACATGCCATGGTATCAGGCTTTCATCCCATTGCAGGAGATGGGGCATCTACATTTTATTGTTACATTTGTTTATCATAAATGTTGACTAATGTTATAACAGAAAAAAAAAACATTTCTTAAAAGATTAAGTGAAGCAAAATGATTAGTCCTTATAAAATATATAGGAAATGGTGCCTGTTTACTTGTATTGCTGAAGTATAGTAGTATAGATTTTGTAAATTTGTGCGCATTGTACTTGTCATGTATTCTTGTTCACAATCAGTATATTTCATATTTTTGCCCTTTTAATTTTTCTAAGATATTTTTCATGTATTAATCCTTCTTTTAAACTGCCTTTCTTTCATATTTCTTCTCAGCTCAATATATGGGAAGAACATTTCTGAAACCCATGCCTTTTTTGAATATTTTTTACTTTGGGATACTGCATGGTGCAAATTCCATAGGTATTATATAGCTAGTTGGGATGCCTTTATGAACTAGTTTTGCTGTGACTGTAGCCTGTTTTTGCTGACGTGTTTGAGAAACTGTCATGCAAGGGTAATTTCATGAATCACTGATTCCTATAACTCTGTCCCTCTGATTGTCTGCCTGTTTGCCTGCACATGTACCTATGTAGTATTAATATGTACACATGGTGAAAGAAGAATTATCTTGGTCAGTATATAAAGTGAGGTCTTTTGTCTCTGCATTGTTCTGGCCGGAGGGTAAATCTGAACAAATACAATGTATTAATTGATAGTCACACCAGAGCTATTTCCCGACATGCACTGTCCCTGGGTCCATGGAGAAGGATGTGGCAGCACCAGGTTCACCTCTGGCACTTGCTGCCTCCGTATGGTAATTCAAGTCATTCTTGGCTTGGTCTCTTGCCAGGAAGTACCAGTTAATCACAGACCATCAAATTAAAGCAGGATGTTTCTCACTCTTTCTCTAACCTGTCTGCTGCTTATTTATGTACATGGTTTAGTAGATTTTATTTCGGTTTCCCCTCCTAAATATAGCATTCTTATTTACCACAATAGCTAATGTGAGTTCTTAATCATATTTGTACCCACTGGGCTTTAAACATCCAGCAGGCCACCTGTCTTACACATTAGTAAATTCACAGGACAGATGGGAAGGTGAGCGCTTGTCCTTGGATAAACACATTCTCAAACGACAGGGGCAGTCTCAGGCCTGGCTGGCCAATCCATCAGTCCAGCCTGGGTGATTCTGCCCAGTTCTGGCGCCTTTGCCTCCTACTTGTGCCAGGGAAATGACTCTGCTTTCATGGTCATTTTTTTGATGGTGCTGCCTAATACCACACATATCTAAATACTGCTGAGAGCAGCAATACACTGCTAAGCTGTGGCATCCCAGACTTATCAACATGTCCTTTGTTTGAAATGTTGTTGCTTTGATAATTAAAAACAATTTGAATGAGCACTGCTGTGCGCTTGTTACAATACTACGTATGGTTAGAAAATAGATTACCTGTTATTATGGTTCAGAGTATAACCACTAACAGTGGAATTTTCTGTGTGACGTAGCAGTTCCCTTATTTTACACATAAACCCTTATTACCCCTGTCTAACACTGATCAGAGCAAAGCCCAACAGAGAGAATTTTGCTCCCTGCACTTCCCTCTCCCTTGCAAAGGCATGATCTGGTACTTTCTTAATTGTTTAAGATAGTCTTTAAAAAACAATTGCATAATTACTCTCTCCCATATCAAATTAGACATTCTCATTAGAAGCTCATTAAGTCACTTCCTTCAATGGAGCTGCAGAGAAAAATTAGCTCAGACTTGGAAAACCCAGTCAGAAAAGCATGTAGGAGCTCAGTTCAGCAGTCGCCTAATTACAGTTAAGATGTAGTATAGGCCTTTTGAAATGAAAGGAAACAAATGCATGAGCTTTAGAAAAGTCACAATGAATGTTGTGAAAATCTTCATTTTATGATGAAAAGTACTGTGATGGGTTGGCATTCCATCCTGGTTTATTCCCTGCCTTGCGGGAGTAGTTTCCAGGATAAGCTCCAGACCCCCAGTACAGTGGGTATGGTAAATCGATGAATGAATGAATCAATGAATGAATCAATCAATCAATCAATCAATCAATCAATCAATCAATCAATCAATCAATCAGTCAATATAGCAAGGCATGTGCATTTATTATTAATTAGCTAGTTTTAGGGTTTTAAATTATTAATAACCTATACGCAATCTACTATAGATGGATTATAGATGGATAGATGGATTATAGATGGATAGAACAAAGCACAAAAACTATATTTATTGTAGTTGAGGTATTTGCAGCTTATCATTCAGCCGTTGCTGTTTATTGGGTGTATTTTGGTCTAACCTGTGAGCAGCGGTAATGATAATATGGATAATCATGTTAATGGCAGGCTTTCATACCCATTGTGTAAAAAGGGCTTTGTGAAAAGTCACTCAGCAACACAAATGTTGTGGCCTGAAATTGTACTCTGTGTTATATAATACAAATTTGCTTCAGACTGCGCAGTTGTTTTCCTATCGTTCCCTTTCATTCCTGCAATCAAGCTAGTGCAAGTCATCATCATGTTTTGTGAGCTTATTATACAGGTGCCCCCACACTGAAACCTTTAATTAGCTTTCTGTGTACATACATAGAATTATGGTGAGAAAATTTGAGCACAGAAAGGGATATGCAGTGAAGAAAGGGAAAGATTTCAGCTGGTTTGCAGCAAAACTGGAGTGTGATTACCAGGTGCCGGCTACCTGGATTCCATAATCTGCTGGCATTTTCCACTTTCAGGGTTAATTCAGAATCCCTGTTTTAGTGTAAATTCACCGTGCCCAGTGTCGAGACGGGGAAAAGGAGCCAGCGAGAGCAATTTTACAGACATACAGCACATCAGAGCAAGACCTTATCTGTGGAAAGAACAGGCATCAAACAGCCGACTGTGGCAAGTTGTCTGGGGTACATTTTTCATGATTATTATTTTTTTGTGTATCCAAGACCTTCATGAATCAGTAGTCTGCTGGTAGTGGCCTTCAGGGAGAAATGCAGCAATAGTGTGTTTCCGTTCCTGCCAAGCCACTCGCCTTTTCTTCTATCCTGCATCCTTTGTTTTTCAAAACAATGATTATCAACAGCCAAACTTGAAGTGCCTTCCAAATGAAGGCCTTCTAAGAAAGAGCCACATTGCGCATCAATTATTTAGGTTTACTCTGCTTTGTACAAACGAGCTTTCTGGCAGTGTGGGGCTCCGCTCAGCCAATTACTTCAAGGTGTTTAGTTCATTTATTGTTGGAGGCGTGAACGTTGTACAGGCTGTCGGCGGCTGACCCAGCTAGGTGTCTTTTGTGACCAGCTTTGATCACACGCGGCTGGCCTGCTCCCGCTGTGGCAGCAGGAGGAAGAGCGGCTGCGGCAGTGGTGGGCGACTCGGCTGTGGGCCACTCCAGGTTAAGGAGATCGGGGGATCATTAGTGTGTGAGAGCAGCACTTGCAGAAGAGAAGGCTACCTGGCCGGCACCCCCCTGCGATCCGCAGCAGTGGGCGACCCTGACATCCTCCTCTGCAGGCAGTTGTCATGCTGTTTGCTTTCTGTAGTTGATATACCTTGGCTGCCACGTGGGGGATGGGGCTGACACCAGGCTCGGATCAGCGCCGCGCTGCCGTCCTCCTGCCTTGCATAGTAATTGCTGGAGGCAAATGTTATATAAAGCTGCATGTGGTAGTTGTTGGGGTCCTAACCTTGTGGACTGAGTGTCGGCGGTTCATTCTATACCGCGGCCACTTCCTGTATTACGCACCCAGACTGTCAGTTTTAAGTGTTCCTTGACGGGGATGTGTACTTGGGAAATAAATATCTGAATTATTTTTTAGACTTTTTTAGACTTAGGAAAATAGTTTGCAGTTTGGCTTATCATAACGTGCTACACATGATAAAGCTGGGACGTAGGCCTCCATAAAGCCATTCAAACCTGTTACCCGGAATAAGAAAGGTACAGCAGAGGAACGACAGATAAGGCACTAGTTTCCTGCAGTACCGCATACAGTAACAGGTGGTGTGGTGACTTGTGTGTCTTTGAATAGTTTAAAGGTCAGAAGTCAGACTTTGATAAAGCTCAGATAGGTTGTAAATAATTGTCACGGGCTGAAAAGAGACACACTTCAACATGTCCACGTGCTGTCTTACCTGTGATATTCTGTATATTCCTGTGTGGTCTGATGGTTTTCTACCCAGTTTATTTCTGCAATAGGGGTAATTAAGTATCTCTTGAACCAAGCTGATATGAAACCAACACAGGTTCATTAATGTGAGATGCTGAGATATTGAAGTTGAATGCTGTTTTATTTGGAAAACCACACCGACAAATAGCAGGCACTGAATATTTTGATTTTTACCAACCTTCTTGTTTATTCCAGATGTATGTGTTTAATTTATGTCATGTCATATGAACAGCTGTGTAACATTTACAGTTTATTATTCTGTTTCAAAAAGCTAAGCTAAGGTCTTGTCATGCATTTATTTATGCAGGAGAACATTTTTCACCTAATCTTTCCGTTAGACGTGAATATTCATGATCATGTACCCATTCCCCACCTGTAATCCCTTGAATTAGTCTATCACGATTCAGCCCTCAGCTCCATGTTGCTCTTTTTTCTGCAAACATGTGTTGCCTTTCTCATCGCCTTCACTTTGTCCATCTTGGCAGTGAGTGGCAACTGAAGCAGTCTGCAAGATAGCGGGATAGGAAGGTTGGCTCAAGTAATTTTGTGGCTCCCAGGTGATGGAGGCTTATATGCCATTAACAGTGTCTATCCCTGTTCTGAGTGTGCCAAGTCCTTAACAAGGGACCACCGCTAATTTCAGAGCTAATATTGAGCCGTTCCACCTCAGTGGCTGCAGCAGGTGCCTGGCTCTGACAGTGAGCGAGAAAAGTGAGAGAAAATTACCATTGTACTGTAGAATTTCTCTGATTGAGCCTGGTGATTACACTGTCAGAGCGTGTGCGGCGGGAAGCTGCAGGGATGGCGAAAGTGCCACAGCTCTGCTCATGACCACACCTCGTAGCTGTCTTCAGATAGCAGCTCCTCTGTTCCAGGTCATGTGAAGGGCTCGCTCGCCAATCTTTCGGGCCGAACTGGGAAATCTGTTAGCAGTGTTCTTAAGTGTCCCTTAGAGGGTTTTTCCTCGCCTGGTGTACCATCAGGCAGTGGATTGTGGGAAAACAATACTGAAAGGTGGATGTGTAGGTGCACAGCGATGACTACATAAAGGGGTAACATGGCATTGCTAAGGCATGGACTTAATCTGATACCCACTTTTACGCAGTAAAATTAAAGCTGAATGAAGGTACTACAGTATTTAGTCAGTGTCTATGAAATGAATATGGGACATTTTTTATTACCTTTATTACTTGTCCATCTTCCAACCATTTGTCTTTGTCAGGGTTGTGGGCATTTTATATGTTAAATCATGTGTATAAATACTATGGTTGGAATATTATGTGTATTAAATATTATGACTGAGATTATAGAGAAATGGATTGTAGCTGTATTTTTTTTGTCATGGTTATTTTTTGTGTGACTGTACAGTAGTCCAGGTGAAATCTGATACCTTGCATCATAGAAATGGCGCTCAGATCCCACCCAGATGTGAGGCAACCTGTATATGACAAGACAGGCACCTTACTCAGTGTCTAAGAGTCCTCAGTATAGCTCCACTTTGCCACTGAAAAGCAGAAGAGCTTTGTGTACTCTGCTATGTAAATATATACTTCGACATATCAGCTGTGATTCTGCATGCTTTCCATCAAACAGCATGGGACTGCCTACGCCACGCATGATCCTCCTAGACGAGGAGGATTCATTTGCTCTTCACCCGCTTGCTTCCTGTGCACCGCGAACACACACACAGGCACTCTGTGTCCCCTTTGGCCTGATGCCTATGAATTGCGGCTCAATATAGTCCTCTACAGTGTTCAAAAGAATAAAGCTGAAATGTAAATAGGAAGCCTTTTCTCATGACAATGAGACTCGTGCAGGAAGGGGGGGTGAGGGTGTCGAGAAGGCTCCTGCCCATGTGCTAATGAAGGGGGAAGCTGTCCTGAGAGCCTGCGTGGCTTGGCTGGCGCCGCATGCTACGGCAGAGCTGCCGATTGTCGCCTCTGTTCGCCAGTACTCATTTCCCATATCCATTATCAACAGAGGGATTTTGCTTTCCACTTCATTAATCATTCCAATTCATGCATTTAATGACATTCTACATTTATAGTAACCACATCATGGTAAACCCATAAAGGTCCACCAGAGCCTGCCTGATCTATTGTGAAGGGTTCAGCATCTGTAGTGCAGATAACGGCTTGTGGCTTCACTTTAGCAATCTCCCACTTCACAGGCAAGTTTTGTTCTGCTTTTTACTCTTCTGCGATATTTCCATTTGAAGCAATTGAACAGAGAAAAAAATAGATGGATTCTGGATACAGAATATATGTAGGGCAATCAGTCTCATAACAGATTCAGTTGAGTCAGATCCAAGAGCCTGATGACCAGTTGTAAAATCTGGCCAGGTTTGATTTGCCCCCACTGGGAAATTTTTTGTGTGGTCTGTGACAGTAGAGCACTACACACCTCAGTCTCCAGCCCAGGAGTCACATGTATGTGTAGACTGTTTTCCCAAGCCATTTTGCAGAGGTATTTAATTTTCA
Organism: Brienomyrus brachyistius; assembly: GCF_023856365.1. Lineage (NCBI taxonomy): Eukaryota > Metazoa > Chordata > Actinopteri > Osteoglossiformes > Mormyridae > Brienomyrus > Brienomyrus brachyistius. The sequence continues at coordinate 5,830,504 of NC_064546.1, read as the reverse complement.
GCTATTCGTGCAATACATTTTATAAAATGGCTCATTTGAAGGAATGGATTTTGGGTAAATGCATTGGTATTATTATCTTGGAAAATAAGTCTTTTAAGAAATCAAACCATGACATTGGATCTGGAACTGATAAGGAGCTGATTGTGTGACACACAGTGAACTGTGTCTGACAGAAACTGCTGCAGAGCACATACAGCATTGACAGCACCTCAAAGCTGAAGCATAGCTACAGTATGAAGACATAGACACAGCTTGTGGTCAGATAATGCCCCAGCAAACTCATGGGAATGCAGGAGACAAAAATGAAGCTGATCAACAGATGGGAAGAGGCAGCTAGAGGCAACTGGGGTCTGGCTTACTGCCATCAGCCACTCCTGCTGCCCTTGTTCTGCTGCCCTAGGGCATGCAAGTTGATCTGCTAATTTCTGCTCAATTCCAGATGCAGGGCACAGACTATGCCCACACCAGAACACGTTGCATGTCCAGTAAAGGCCATGTGGCTCCTTGTGGAACCACTTCTATGTTTTATATTGCATCCTATGAATGCGCATCTCCTCTACTCTAAATTTGTCACATGAATTATTAACAGAAATAGACCTAATTCCCATGCTTCTCAACTTCTGGCTGAATATGGATTCTGATTGGGTTTTGTACTGTATTATATACTGTACAGTAGGAAGAGGATCAGCTTAATTGTATATTTCAGAGACTGCATATCTAAGGAAAATGTGGCTGTTTAATTTTTTATATGCGTATTAGATTTAAAAGAAGATACATTTAAATAAACTCTCCTACACAGCTCCTTTTAAAGCACAGAGATTCCGATTTCTCACAATCTACAGTATGTGAGATATTTAAACGGGATTTTCCAGAGTGGGCTACCATCTCTGGAATGCAGGTGAGCGACGGCGAGCTCTTTACTGTCGTTTTGGCTGCTTTGAGGCGGCGCAGTTGCCATGTAATCGCATTGAAGCGGGCTTACCTGTGCTGCCCTGAATGGATTTATTCACAGCTAACGGGATTTGCTGTGCCGCGATGAATCACTGAGCCACGCTGCCGCCATCACTCTGAGCGGGGCTCTTAATTACATGCCAACAAGAGATCGCCGCTGACATGCCTCCGTGTGGCTCGTTTGAGCAAGGCCACCCACACTCGCCATACCCAGTTAGCTACATGGGGGCGCCACTACAGGTCCACTCATCCCCTCATAACTGCACTTTATGTCTGTCCTGTGTTGTTAATTGTCATAACATTTGCTCCAAGAGAAACGCAGTTTCAACCCTTGTGTGCTTGAAAACTGCGAAGACCATTTTGCTGCACGTCCTTTTTCATCTTTACATAGTGGAAAAAGCAGCACAGTATTATTTTTAAATGAAACCATGAAACAGTAGCGACTCATAAAACTGTCAGTAAAAGCAGCAGAGTTCCAGAATTTCACTTGGCTCTACAAATTCTTTAATCGGGATTTTAAATCTAAATTGTGGCAGAAATGAATCTCCCTGTTAAATGCATGCCCTGAGGGGCACTGCATTCACTTTGGGTTACTCTTGGCAATCCCCCTGGTACTATGCCACTAGCCAGCGGATGACTAATGGTGGTTTGTCAGTATCACCAGAGCATCGGCTTAGGAGGAAAATGCACTTCATAGAGGCGGAGCCCAAATGAGCCAACATGACAAAAAAATATTAAAGAAGTAAAGGTTAATTAGTTTGTTTCTGAATCTGAAATATGTCCCTATTAAAATATGGAAACAAATTGAAAGCATTAGTGAGACATCAAGGTGACATACGGTTCGGGTTTATGAGTGTGTGTTTGTTCATGTGGGAGTGAATCAGGGAGAGTGATCAGGGCTCTCACAGTTGTGACATCACAACTTCTTTGCTGGAGCAGCATGGTGACCTTGTGTTGCTGACAAACATCTGTACTGTTGAACATAAAAGAGGGAGTTACTTGCCTGCCCAGGCTAGCAGCCTGCCATTAGTGCTCCTCAGCTGTCTCAGCCAATGTGAGATCAGACTCTTCTCACAGCTCCATTCATTTATTGACTGTTCTGCACAACACATCATGCTTTGCTGAAATGATGCACTGTTTGGTCTGAATCAGTAATGAGAAACCCACGATGAAGTCTAAAAAGTCTAAACTCTGCTTTGAATGGTTTCCTCAACAAATAAAATGTGGAACATGACAGTAATTATCAAGACAATCTTTGCCACTTAAAAATGTCTTGAAAATGAAGAACAAATTTCAAATTTCAAATTTCTCTGTCCACGGGATAAGCTGTCGAGAAAAAGTCTTTGGAAAAATATAATTGAAATTTAACGAAAGTTCTTTGTTGGATTTCAGGAGTGAGTCTTGGCTGTTGATGAGGAAGCCTGGCTTTAGCTCATTGGTGGTCCCATCTCAAAAGTAACAAAAAATGTTTTGGAAATCCACTCTTCAAATGTCTTTGTGAATATATACTTTTGTGCTCCATGAAATGATATGGATGTGGACAGCCTAGCTGTTTGGTTTCCTAAATGAACAGGGAAATGCTATCTTGTTTATTTTGAATGAATGAAATTGCAAATGTTCATTTTAATAAAGTCATCTGTCTATATGAACAATCTGTTTGGAGTGTCATTTGAAGGTTTTTGCATTCTAAACACCAGTTTATATATATGTATAGTATTTATAATTATTTTCTCTGCAATGAACAGAAAATGCTTGCATACAATAGTGCTTACCAATACATTTTAAGATTAGATGTACATGTATAGGTACACTTCATTTCAAATGATGAACAAATGTCTAAGCTACTCAGATTATCAGACCGTTTTTGAGGCAATGCTATATTGATCATTGATGTCATGATCCTTCAGTCTTGTATGATTTCTGCAGAATTTACAGTTTAAAACAAAAATGTATTACTAGTAAACAGTTTGTTTGTGGTTTGCATGTTCTCTCCCTGTTGCCTGTATAGTAGGAGCATGTGCGTGTACTGTATGTGCCCAGCAATGCTCTGGCATTCCATCCAGGCTATAGCCCTGCCTTCCGCCCTATGCTGCCTTTGACAAGCTCCAGACCCCCCAGCAACCTTGACCAGGATAAGTGGTCAGAAGATGGACAGATATATTTTATTCTAATATCTAATATTCTAGTTAATAACTTTTAATTTTTCACACAGAAAACTTATAAGGCATTACTATAGGAGGCCGAGGTAACATTCAGAAGGGAATAAGAGGTTGTACATCTGTCTTCTTCTGTCTGTTTTTGGGCCTGTGTGTGTGTGTGTGTGTGTGTGTGTGTGTGTGTGTGTGTGTGTGTGTGTGTGTGTGTGTGTGTGTGTGTGTGTGTATATGTGCGCGCGAGTGGGTATGCACAATGTCCCTATAACTTGATAAATATCCAACTCTATTTTATAAAAATCAGTGACTGCTATGAAAAAATGTAAAATGCAAAAACTCTTGTATTTTGCTTGGTTAATTATGGTTATGGTTAGGGCAAGGTGGGGTTAAGGTTGTCATAGTTAGCGTTAGCATTTTTCCCATAGAAGTGAATGAGTGGGCCCCATAAGGATAGGTATACCCAACATGTGCGCGCGCATGTGTGTGTGTGTGTGTGCATTCTTCTTCAATCTGTGCAAATTAAAGGGCAAGGTCTCTCCTGCTGCATGCCTTGTCTTTTATATTCACGTCCTCCCTTTATCGCCCCAGACGAACAACAACATATAAAAAAATGGAGGCTGTTAGCTCAGCCAACCCTGTTCCTTCATCCATGTAGGAAAACGTATTCTTTGCCACTCCAAGCTGCTTGGAAAGACAATGACCAATCTGTTGTTTCCCTTCTTTGTAATGTGGTGTTTATGCCCTGAATAGCCCCTTTTACAAAGCTTCAGAACGGGCCAGCCGAGCTGCCACCAAGTGTTGACAGCAGAAATAATTTGACAGCATGCAGGGTGTCTGGTATCACAGGAAAGGGGCTTTATTCACCACCAGCAGGGCATAATTCTGTATAATTTGTTGGTATTATTCTTCAAATTGCCCACATCATTGTGGTCATAATCAGTGTGTATCAGAATTGATTAATGTGGCCCTCTCACAGTCCACTTTCCTGCTTTATTCTGCCTCCATTGTGTTCAGGCAGGTATTTCTTTCATTGGCTTCAATAGCTGCCCTCAATACCACAGCAAGAGGTAGGAAAACAACAGCAAAAAGCACAACACATAAATGGCTGCATATTTTTCTTTTTTCCCTTTTTTTGCAAAGAGATGCGATAAATGAGAAACAGCTGGGCTGTTAATGTTGTGACTGTCATTAACGGGCTCATTCAATTACAAAGAAATGTGCACTTTTGCTCTACTTTTTGCAGAGTTTGGATATGTAGTGTGCATATGCAACACTATGTGAATGGTCTTTGTGTACTATTAGATTTGAAGTACCCTTGAATTGAGGAATATTAATTGTTGCACAGTGCTAAGCTTGTCAAGTAGGTTTGATCATCCGTCAGAATTCTGCATAATAAAATGTATCTTTGTGTGTGTGTGTGTGTGTGTATATATATATATATATATATATATATACACACACACACACTCGTGCACACAGACATGTATGTATCTATGTATTTTTTTCTTTTTCTTTCTCAGCAGAAGGCACTGATGGATAATGAGTGCTATATACTCATCTTTCAGGACATCAAAGCCACCTGGCACGCTTAGTAAAGGGGCTACATGTATTAAAGATTATGGGCTTCTGTAGCAACACAATAAATAATATACTTCTGGAGTTCTAAATAAGGTTTCAAGACATGCTCCTAAGGAATAGTTACTTAATCTATCTTGTTTCTACATTTAACACAAGTTGAAAAAATGAATTTCAGCCGTACCTGCTGCCTTAACTCCAAAATCTCATCTTGGCTTTAGAAACATGGTGGACGTCTGTCAGTCTTACATATAAACATTCACTTGCCAAGAGAGCACAGATGTTCCACGCAAAAGTGACAATATTTTTTCATCAGAATTCCTTGTTGGGACTACACAGTGTGGTCAAGCTAGTGAAAAATTAAATTATGTTACCTAGGAGATAGCATTTACTATAATGAAGAATATATTCTTGAAAATGATCCCTTTCTGACTACAGCAAGGAGTAGAGTCACAAAAGCAATTGATTGGTCTTGGCATTTAGCCTTCTATCAGTGGTGTCATCCATTGCTTCAGGAGGGAGGACACTAATCTAAAGTGACATTTCTGTTCTGGCTGGCTTTTCTGCCCTGATGAAGCAATTACTACAATCGTGAATGATCATTTTCAGAAGTTTGTATCGCTTTAATTGATATTTTTTTGTTTTCTGAAGTTGGACGGTAGAGTGAAATGTGAGACACAACTGCTTATACCCTAATCTTCTTGCAAATGATCAGCAATTTGCAATTATTTTTGCTGTTTAACCTGTGGCAGGATGGTTTGTATGGAATCTACTAATACATACGATTTATTGCACCAGAAATGAAAAGGCTATTAGAAAACTGGACCATCATTCATTTTCACAAGTCAATCTGTAGAAATGAGAGAGCTGGTATTGAGAATCAATGGTTATTGCAAAGCTTTGGGTTATGCATTGGTGGATTTTGAACTGTCCTCTTTTATAGTAATCTGGAAGTAAAACGAGAGGTACAGTATTATGCTAACACAGTATTTCACTGTGAAGTAAAATAGCATGACATCAGAGACAATGGCAATGTATTCCTCTACAATGACTGCAATCAGAAAGCACTCAGATAGCTTGATTTTCCCACTGCAAATTTTTGTGCAGGCAATTACTGTTTTGCTCTCATGTAATAATGAGGTTTTATGTGAAGTTACGTTATAGTGCTTTATCATCTTTCTATATATGAAGATCATGCATTCATGGTTTGGTTGAGAAGACATCATAGTTCATCACTTTCAAAGCCTGAGAAGGATATGTGGCTACATAAAAAAAAAAATCATACTGCATGGATGTGTTATTGTAGTCTTTGCCCTTTAGAAACATGCATTTAAAAATTGGATATGTAAATAGACCTGAAAAATGAGCTTTTCAAAGTGAAATACAGACCACCCCCATTTCTGGAAATAAACAAACAAGTTATCAATATACTAGCTCTATTTCTGAAATGACTGAGCTTTGTGAGGGTGCATAGCCATTGACTCGTGAAGAAAACGAAGGTCTGTAATTAAACCATATATAAAATCAAAAGGTATTTGTTAATTGTAAAATCACATGGATTTATCATTATTATACTAATTTGGTGTCTTTAGGGATAGTTGTTTGATGAGTATTGTTGAGACTATAATAGACCTAAAGAAATGATAGGGTGCTCAGACACTCTTAATAAGCAAGTTGGAGGGATATGTGGTATAATATGCAGCATCCAGCACAGGTAGCGTGAGATTGCAGTTTGGTTTTAAAGCAAAACGATGTCTACACATCTTGGCATGTTCATCCATTCTCCTGATAGCTGTTTAAAAGGCTATCTTGCAGCTGAACTGGATTTTCTTCCTGATTTCATGTTTTAAAAAAAGTGTTGCGTTTGACACCTGTAATATGTGATAAATATGTGCTGACTATGAAGGTCACACAACCCTAGCACATCAAGAAACGTTTGGCATGCCTGCGTAATGTTTTCCAAGTGTGTGGAACAAATGAAATTCTGCTGCTGTGTTGCAGCTTGCCTCCAAACAACTATTATAGCCAGCTTTATATATTGTCTGTGCAGTAGACCATCAAATGGAAGGTTTCTTCTGCAGAGATGATCGAGAGTAGCAGTCTGCCACTTAGATGTTAGGTCATTGATATTTGGTATTGAAATTAACCTGTAATGCCTTTGGTATCTACAAAAGCAACACAAATTGATTATGACAGCTATGAGCATTCCATTAGTGTGGCAGAGAGATGCCTTGGGTGCCACATGAAGATTTTGACAAGAGAGCTATGAGAATTTTCCTTGGGAAAATGCAAACATTGCAAATTGCTTAATGGCAGAGGTGGTGCCAGACTAGCTATTGAAGTGAGAAACCGTGTCTGTGTTCACAGCAAAGGTATCGTGGTCTGTGCAAGGAAGGGAAAATCTTGCTGGTTTCTTTTTTTTTCCCAAAATCACCCTTAAAAAAGCAGCTGTTTTTGTCTCTCCTTCTTTTTTATCCACATAGAATTTTTTCTGCCTCCATCTTTCAAAATCAACTCTAACCGATTTTGCATTAGTGGTGCTAAAAAATTAATGTAAGTGTCGGCCAGTAGGGAACCCAGAGTGTCGTGGATGATTTATTGCCAACTTAATCCATTATGGCTGGAGATGATGAACGCTACACAAGGCCAGGAGCTGCGGACGTGGTTACCATGGGTCGTTTTATATTAAACAACACATGTGAGATGGGCAGCCTGGAATAGACCTTAGATCTCTACAAACAATCATTATGCATTTTTTACAGGCTTACAGTCAACCTCCAAGTAGGTACTGTGCTAGCGAATTCTAGTAATGAATGGAATAAATACAGTAGTTGGTATAGTTGAATGGACGAAATAGTTGGTATAGATTTTGACTGAGCTGACATTTGGAGGAAATCTCATGTTTCATATTCATTACAAATATGTAATTGTCCATGCATATATTGCCTTTTTGTCTGCATTGTGTGTAAATATGCAATGTCAAACTGTATGAAATTATTACATAATTTTCAGAATTTTTGGAATGTGTTTTGAATACAAACTAATTAATATAGTATGGATGTAATGGCATCTTGATTCTCGGCACTTGGATTTATATATGGAATTACTATTGTTTGTCTGGATGTTGAGATTATACGTGCATTGTAAATATTTGTAATCAGAAATATATTGCTTAGTTTTTATTTTAATGAGTATGATAAAAAGGTCTCATTTAATCAGTAAATTAGCTTGCCAGGTACGAATGATCTGTACATTTAGTTTGCCTTGTACTTAAAATTTCATTTTCAGTACTGACAATGGAAAAAAAAAATTATTAATGTGGAAAGTGGAAACGCATGACTCATAAACTGTTCTATGTTTCATTTTATCACTGCCTTACAATTGGTGTCCTGTATTGTCTTCATTTGTTGCGATTGTGGCACCTCCTTTTATATCTATGTTGTGTGAAAATGTATGAATTGTATCAACAATCTGGATAACTACAAGAAATTGCCCATGAAATGTGCTCTAATCTTCCTGTACGGCATAACAATAGATAAAAACAAAAAGTGATTCAACAAACATAACAATAAAAAACTGCACTACAGTGTGTGTATGTGTATATATCAATCTGGAAGCAGTCAACGTAAATGAACATCGAAATGAACATTTGAATAATGTCTAGAAACATGATCAACCAGTGACTACTGTATGCCCTTTGGACCAACAAAACATACACTGACCCAAGCTTTTCTCTTAGGTTGCAGGCTCTGAGGAAGGAGAAGTCCCGTGATGCTGCTCGCTCAAGACGTGGAAAGGAGAACTTTGAGTTCTATGAGTTGGCCAAGATGCTTCCACTCCCTGGTGCCATTACTAGCCAGCTGGACAAGGCCTCCATCATCCGCCTCACCATCAGCTACCTGAAGATGAGGGACTTTGCCAGCCAGGGTGACCCACCGTGGAACTTGCGAATAGAAGGCCCTCCACCCAACACCTCGGTAAAAGGTGAGGAGTTGACCTACTCATGCTGCACCTCCATACACATGATCTACACATAACACTGTCAAATGTGGTCTTTGTGAAAAACAGATACAGTACTGACTGCACATAGGCATAGACAAACAGGGTGAGAACATTGAAGTGCACTGGGTGCCATTGACAGTTTTCCTGAAATGTGAATTTTGTGAATGATCAGGTGTTTGTTACCCTTTTTCAAAATTATATTTCTACTGGTTCCTTAGTTTGAAGCTTTTGCAGGGGATTGTCAAAACAAGGATTTTGATACCCATTATCAGAAGAATATTTTTAAAGCAACTCACAAATTAACTCACCTTCAGCAGTGAATCTTGCAGGTGAAACAATTGATGAATTAATAACATCCTGTTTATCATTTTGGCAGCATTCCTCTTTTTAAATCAGTCAATTGACCAGTGCACAAACCAGAAATAAACAGAACATGCAACATGCATTTATGCAATTAGACATAGTTTACCTCTGAAATTAGAGTAAGGCAGAAACAAACCTACTGTATGGGGCCCTATTTTTCAATGGTGCGATGGGCGAGGCAAAGTGGTTTTGCTAGTTTCATACCAGCGCATTTCTCATTTTAACACCATGCCTGCACGTTGTTAAAATAGCAAATGATTTTGCACCCGCTTCCTGCTTGTAGGAGTGGTATTTTTTAAATGCAGCGCAATGGCATTGTGTTTTTTGACAAACTCCATGACTAAAGTCAGTGGCACATTATTAAAAGGTATTTAAGTGGCATGGTGCACGACACTGGTATGCACCCGAGTGTTGTGATCCGGTGAACACGGGTAATGAGCACGGGCAGGCAGACGGGCAGGAAGCAGGCAAGACAGGCAAGGTACGGGGAAAACTGGGATTTAATGATAATACGGGGAGCAGGAAACATCGGACGCCAACTAACATCAATGACAGACACTGAACTGAGGCAAGACGGACTGAAATAGACCAAACAACAGGGTACAGCTGGGTACAATCAGGGAAGCACACGTGGATAATCAGGGGGGCGTGGCACACACGAGGATCGTACGAGCTGGGCGTGACACCGAGGTGCACTGATGGTTTTTTGTTATTTTATTTCATTTACTGTATATGCATTTTATTATAGAGTACATCTGGTCCTTTCATGTTATCATACTGTTTAATAAAACATCAAAAGAAAAACAATGTGTATTAATTTAAAGAACAAAAGATCATTAAAACATTTTTGAGTTCATTATCAGAATTAAGCATGTACTGTAAGTGAAAGGACATTTTGATTGCTGAAAATGCATTTCAGATATTTAGATAAGTCAGGTGGAATATTAAAGCCCTTAAAAGGTCGCGGCATTCTTTATAGCATGTTGTATGTTGCGTAACATTGCCTGGCATAATGTCTGTTGGACAAAAATGAGGACACATTAGAGGACTTTAGAAGGCATGATGCTGAACTGCGTGTGCCGATGCTAACAAAGGAACATACAGCAGCAGCATGACCAAGGAGGGATCAGCTGGCAGAAGAGCCTCTAAATTGTGAGATAAAAAAAATAACAGCCCTTTTACCTTTAATTTGAACATTTTAAAATACCTTAAAAATTGTAGGTTGTGCTTTGCTTGAAGAAAGATTGCACTTTTATTTATATTTTGCAAACTACAAACCCAAAATTAAAATTATAATATACAAGCATAATTAAGTCCCTGTTCCTAGCCACTGGTCTCTTTCAGCAGTGAGCTTCCATTTTCCCTGTCTTCTGACATCATTACACCGCTTTCAGCACTGCGTGCATGAGGCTTAGGTGGAACAATGATGCTTCCGTAGAAGATACTGTAAGCTCGCACATTTTCACCTCGCTCCCGACCACATCCTTTTCTTCGGGCAAAAAGCGATCTGGGGAAACGTGCCATTGTAATAGCAATCTGCCATAGATCATGCGCTGCTGCCTTTTTAAAGGTGAGGTGATGCATTTTTCCATTTGGTTTATTGCATGCTACACCAAAAACACACCTTTGAATAATTAAGAGAGTCAGGACAACCTTTTTGTGCCTTGCACCTGCGCAAAGTCTGTTTTTTCCGGCATTAAAATAGCTAAATGGGTTTGGACACACCCATAGGTGTTACTTGTGCTTTGCAATTTATGCGTTGCGATAGATAGTCAAAACTGAGCCCATCATGTTAATATCCCCATTTAATAAACCGTAACTGGCCTTAAATATTGTTGCATGCAGCAGTGAAAAAAAATACTTAGTATTTTTAAGTGGTTGCCTCTGTTTGTCTGTGTTCGGTATGAAGCAGACAGGTCCTGTTTTCTGGTTTTGTTCTTTGAAATCGTGAAATTTGTGCTTTTATGAAATCCGGATTGCACATTTATTGGGTATCCTAAATCTTTAAACTCTAATGTTGTAGTTAAAATACTAAGATAATATATGGCACTACAAATATTAAATCATTATAAGAGAATTAAAAAGTTGTTTTTGAAAACATATTAATTAGTTATTTTGATTAATACTATGCCATATACTTCCTAGCACATTACAACTTTTAATGATTTGAGCATAAACGTTGACATTCCAAATGAATTACTACAACACCTCTGAACTTGGTATCTAAATCAAGTGTCAGTCTCAATTCCTTGCAGGCTCGTTTTCATCTTAACCCATTCCCCTGGCTTAATTAGTTGAATTACTAGTTAATTAGCTGTACTGTCCACACTAATTTGTTTGCCCAAAAATAGTGTTTAAATGCATATTTTTTTAGCATGCACTGCGATGTATGAAATGTATTAAAATAATGATGTTAAATAGTTTAGAGTGTAGACTGGCAGAAGCGCGAGGCCTATCTGAACGAAGTTTGACACCCTTGTTCCAACAATAAAACCAGGGTGTTTTTTCTTTCTCAGTGCAAGTGACAGTTCAACAAAGATAATTTCATTTGGTTGCTCATCCCCAGGCTGACAGTGTCTTGCTTTGAGTCTATAGGGTCAAGCATAATTGATAGCTGGTTGTGTATAAATTTATGGTAATGTCATGATCTATAAGAGGAAGTTTTTGTAACTGAATTGGAATGGGTGTTTATAATTAAGATAAGAATGGAAAGGGAGGTTTTTTTAAAAGAATGAAAAACCAAAACAGTTCTATGACTGAACTTGAGGCTGTAAATTTGATCTTCTTAAAAATGGTTTATTTTTATTTTTAAGATCATGGCAATGGTTTATGTTTTATATGTCTTACGTGGGAAAATTAGTGCGGTAAAGTAGTGCCAATGTTACAGTCATCATTCTTATGCTCTTTATAATTTGAAATCATGTATTACATTTGAAGAAATTAATTTCAATGAACTGAGATTATGCATTGTACTCTGTCTTCTGTTTGAGGAGGCTCATACACACTGTAAGCAGTAATACTCCATTGGTAAAATTTTGATGAAAGGTAGGTGCTGACTACACAGAAGAAAACAAGGTCAGGATGTGTAGTGCAAAGTGCTCTGCTGATAGTTTGTGTCGCATTCATTTACGGTGTAGTATTTAAGTGAAAAATTTATTTAGAAAAATAGTGGTTTTTGTTTCTACCATCTTGGGTTCTAACACTCACATTTATATTCAATGAGTTTTTTCTTTGAATTTGTAGATTTTGCTGCAGGATGTACAGGAAGATGGATTAAGAGGGAAGCTGACAAATCATGGAACAATGCATTAGATCTGTAAACAGTGGCAGTTTTTTTTCCTTGGGATCAAGACAATGTTTTACAGTATTTCAATGTTTTACAAGTGTCTCTTCTGTAGGCTGGTAATTAAGGCAATTAGCTTGTGCCAAACAAGGTTGGACAAAACAAATCCATACTTTGTAAGTAAGAAAAAAGAAAATTTTGCATTTCAAGCAATATATTTTATAAAGCAATGATCTTTGAGAGGGTGTAGCACATTTTTATTTATTTTTTATGTGTTCTGTAAAGAACCACAACGTTAAGAGCAAATTGCCGAAAACAACTCAGTTTTTTTGTTTTGTTTGTTCTACAGAGTGCACAACAGATGGCATCATTGCATTGTCTTCCTTTGAAGATGGGCATACATTTTAATGAGGATATATATACACACACATACACACACACACACACACACTCAAATATTTGGTTCATTGTCTCCAGCCCATACAGTAATAGATTAATATTCTTTCTGTGTCAAGCCATATAAGCAGCATTTTAGACAGTGCTGTATGTTCAACTGGAGAACATAATAAAAGGTCATATATAATCCTGTGCTCACTAGGCATAAATGAAATCCTGCATTTCTCAGTTTACATGCTTATATACCTAATTGTTATGGCATTTGGTCTTACTGATGAGCACATAGCAAAATGAATCTCATAATCAGAAGACAAAAGCACCACTGTTGAGTATAATTTTAAATTGAATTACGAACTCACCAAGTTTCATTCATGGCATTTTCAATAGAATCACTACTGATTCTTGTTTCCCTGCAAAATTAGTACTAATGCAAGCTCCAACTGTACAGCCATTCCCCAAATTGTCAATCTAATGAGCTCCGTGTTTATTTGTGAATAAGGTTTGTTAGCTGACCCGACCCAAGGGGAGACAGTGAAATCACTAGGGCTTGTTTTTAGATATTCTCCATGTACATGAAAGTCTTAGTGAGGAAGTACGCATCAGAAGAGAGATACCATTAACCATACTTAATACTGTTTGATTAATAAGAAAACAATGGGCCCTATTGTCCACGAGCGTATAGCCTGAAGAAAAGTGTGACACTAAGTGGTTTTGCTAGTTTCGTACTGGCGTATTGCTCATATTCTCGCTAGGCGCGCACGTTTTTAAAATAGCAAATGATTTTGTGCACACTCTCCGCTCCTTGGAATGGCTTTTTTTAAATGAGGGGTGGTTGGGTGTATTTTAAGGTAGCGAAATGACAATGGGCTTTTGACCAAGAAAAACTGTGTCCAAAGTCAATGGTGCATTATTAAACGGTATTTAAATGGCACGCTTTAGAAATGTGCAGGTACCCGACACTTGTTATGGACACAGATTACGCCCTCAAGGTGCACTAATAGATTTTATTTTTTTTTATTATTTTATTTATATGCATTTTATTATAGAGTACAACTGATCTTTTTCACGTAATCAAACTGTTCGATGAAACACCATAGGGAAAAAAAATAGATATTAAGTAAAGAATAAACTGTATCATTAAAAAAAAACATTCAAGTTCATTATGAGAATTAAACATTTGGATTGCTGAAAATGCATTTCAGATATTTAGATATTTAGATAAGTCAGATGGAACATTACAATGCAGCCCTCAGAAGGTTGCAGCGTTCTTTTGTGGCATGTTGTATGTTGCATAACATTGCCATGTGTGATAGGTGTTTGTTGGACATGAATGAGAGGACTTTAGAAGGGGTGATGTTGAACTGCAAGTGCGGAAGCAAGTCTACACTGGTACAGCACAGGCAGGGAAGGATCAGTTGATAGAAGAGCTGAATTGACTATAGCCTGGAAGGGAATCTAAATTAAAATTAAAATAAAATAACAGCGCTATTGCCTTTAATTTGAACATTTTAAGACACCTTAAAACTGTAGGTTGTGTTTTGTTTGAACAAAAATTGCAATTTTGTTTATATTTTGAAAACTGTAGACTTAAAATTAAAATAAAAAACACACAAGCATAATTAAGGCCCTGTTCCCAGCTGCTGTGCTCATTTAGTAGTAAACTTCTGTTTTCCCCATCTTCTAACATTATTATACCGCTTTTGGCTCTGTGTGGATGATCTGGTGATGCCAGAAAATGAGGACACACTTGCTGCTACCTCATCCCATGCCTGTTTCACCTTGAAAGGCTTAGCTGGAACAGTGGTGCTCCTGTAGATAATGTGCTTGTGTATTTTCACCTCACACACGAGCAAGTCTGTTTCCTCAGGCGAAAAGCAATCCGGCTTGCTGGGCAAACGTGCCATTGTAATAGCAATCCACTGTGGATCATGCGCTGCTGCCTTTCAAAGGTGAGGTGACATGCCATTCCTATTGGTTCATTGCATGTTACACCCAAAACACGCCTATGAATCATTAAGATAGTTAGAACAACCTTTTGTGCCTTGCACTAGTGCATAGTCTGGTTTTTCCGCCATCAAAATAGCAAAATGGATTTGAATATGCACATGAATGTAAGTTGTGCTTTGCGCTTTATGCTATGCGCTAAATCATCAAAATAGAGCCTAAAGGATGTGTATTTGGAAAAAATATGCAATTCATGTATGCAGATGATGATAACGTGTGCAGAGTTAAGACAGTTACATGTAGCATATGTATTGTCCTAATGAGATGAAACTAGGTGGAAAAGAGGGCCAAAATGGAAGGGAGAAGGATACACGATCACATAATAGTTAACATAATAATCAACTGATTTAGTCATTATAACATGCTAGGCGGTTCGCCTGATGAGTTCATCAGGTGATTTTGTTGGTTCCGCCATAGCTAATGATGAGTTCCCACATGAGCTCAGGCATGGTGTTGCATGAGCCCTTCCTAGGGTGCTTTGCTGGGCCAGTGATCAAGCTGAAAATGACTTTGATCAAGCCGAGGTGAGCAGGGGGCGTCAGCCCCCCTCATCAGAGCACAGGTGACCCAGCTGCCAAAGGGATTATATGAATTTCCTTCTTACAAGCTATTGTACAGAGAAGCAACATAACCCTCTGTGCACAAAAGGGAAACTCTTGCACTGGCTGGCTTAGAGATCGCAGCGATGGGGAGCCTTTTAAGCGACGTGCTGCATGCTAATGCGCTGTGGAGATGTTTCTATGTATTAAAGAGCATGAGGAAGAGCCTGTCTCAACTCAGCTTTGTTTGTGTACACACTGTTGAAGGTGAACTGCAGCAGTAATATCATTTCTAATACTCAGGGGTCCCAGTTCATTCAACATCCCTGTCTTTCAATCAGTTTGCCTGTGCCTTGTCGCGCACACCCGTGTCAGCATCGCCATGAATATGTTATTATATGAGATTTGCAGAAGAAATGGCTGAGCCAACTTCTGGCAGAACATTTCTACTTAATAACTGATGATTGTAACCTTTAGGGAAATCTTGGTGCTGCGATGGTTGGTGAATTTTCTGCTCCTTAGGATTGGGTCTTCACTAAAAGATTTAGAGGGGGAAATCTCCATTCATGTTTCATTTTGCAAAAGGAAAACAGACATTAAGAACTGGGGGTTTTACTGCAAGGGTGGTTCAGTAAGTTCCCAGTGTCATCACAAAGAGAACCTCTGCAGTCTTGAATAAAACACATTGAAGCAAGAGCTGAGAGCAGTGTGGCCATTGTAAAAGTGTGAACACTGGTTCTTTTCAGTAATAAAAGCTCCTAATATTAATGGTATCAAAGAAAGTTATTATCGTAACTTGTGCAGACGAGCTGGTCTCCTTTTGTGTCTGTTGACCTTTACCGTAATTGACCCATCAACTAATTTTTTCCGAGCATTTTAACCGAAATTTGCTGGTCTCTGTCAGAGGTGGTTCACATCTGTTGAAGGACACTGCACAAACAAGCATGACCTTTCTCTTGTTCTGAGGCTGGCGTGTGCCTCCTGACCCCCTCCACCACCTGTGCATTTATTATTCATGCATGGAGAACAGTAACTCGCCGCCAAAATGCCACACTTTATTAACAGCAAAAAAATGGATGTTTCTCAGAGTCTGCATCTCCTGAGGCTTCTACATACTCTCTGTTACTGAGCATTTTCTTCAGTCACTGATACTGTTTGCATACATTTTTTTGTATTTTCCTATTTTCCTTTCATCTAAATGCATATGGTCAACGTAGTTCCCTTGGTGAAGATGCTGCATGTTTGCTTAATAGTCTGAGAAGATTTTTAAATGATTTTTATCCACCATAAGGACAGTGATTCTAGACATTCTGATGGAAGCAACATGGAACACACTCATCAAGAACGTATTGGGAAGAGAACATTATATTTCAAATTTCATTAAAGGAGTCATCTCATTTAATCCTTTGTCCACCACATGGATCTCCCAACCTAGTAAATCTCGGTTTAAATCCCTCCATATTACCACTTAATCTGGTCATGTAAGAGATGACCATGTGGACCATGTGTGCTCACCTTGTGAAAGGGGCGTTGTGAAGCAGGCTAGCTGCAAAGAGGCCAGTGATTAAAGCTTGGTCTCTGTGTGCTCACTGTGCCACTTTCATTGTTAGTGGTAATGAAGGAATTAATGCATTCTAATGCATGACAACAGGACCTCTGTGAGGATTGCTGGCTTGCGAGCATGGCTGCACAGGCAAAATCAAACTTCCTATATTCTTCAACCTTTAAATGGAGTAATTTGCCCAGCTGTAAATGTGAGATGTTCCTTTCCCAGCTGTGGCATAAGAAAAATTGAATGACAGTGAGCAAAACAGCAGTAATTATAAAACTAATTACTAAATGCTGATGATGCCCATAGGCTTTGCATAAGTAAAATTAGAAAAGGAAATTGCTTTTGGCTGCATGGAAGCAGTGGGCATGTTTGTGTTATTTTCTTTATTTTTTTGTGCCTACCAAAGAATATAATTGCCATGGAAACAATTACTTGTACACCTTTTCTGCCACAAACAGCTTCAGGATGCATTGTTGTCAAACAATGTGTATTAATAACTGAGAGCACTGTACGCACTTTGTTCATGAATAGATTACTAATAAATGGAATACTTGCAGAAAACAATGACTATGAACAGGAACATGATTTTAGTTGAGGTTTCCAAAATATGTATGTTTTTCAGAGACCTAAATCATACATGTCCCATTTCTAAGAGCAGTTTGATTCACTTTTGTACTCAGTGGCCATCTGTCTGCTGAACGTAGATGTATCAGCAGGTGTATATAGCTGTTCGCTAGGGTGTTTTCTTCTGCCTGCCAGCATGGTATGTATGTGTGTTAAGGGTCTTTGATTACATTGGAATCCCCTGAAATTGCTGAGGTTTTTGATAAGTCAGTATTAACTTGCTGAACATATTAAAAATGTCAGTGACCTGCTTGTGAACTGCTAATGTCTGTGAACTGCTTGTTTCTAGAAGAATGTGTGTACCTGAAAACAAATGTTTAGGTACATCCTGTCTGTCTTTTCCCTCTTTGACTTCCCTAGTATGTGTAAGTGCTATACCTTGTTTTGCTGGGCCTGGTAATTAGTCCTTCTGCAAATGCAAATGGTAAAATAATGGAGAAATAAATCAGAGTGACAGTTGGAATGAATACAGAAGGCCTCGCTTCTTACTTTGTGACTGGCCATTTAGTCAGCTGTAGCTAATATCTGCATAAATTGATACAAAGCACCAGCCTTTAAGTTGTACGGGAACCAAGAGTGCTGTGCCGTAACATCTCTACATTTCTGAAAATGAAAAGTTTCTTTTAACAAGTAATGTACAAGTACTACAGCTATACCTGTATCAGTCTACAACCACATCCCCAGGCTACCAAAAGCTGTACACCATTAGGCCTGAAAGCACATATCACTTAAGAATGAGGGCAAATTGTGACATTGTTTGATTGAAAACGGGACTGTCTGAAAATTTTAAGCGAAACCGAACTGTCGTGGTTCATGAAACCAGATTAAAGTGCACAGCAGTTCTCAATATTAAATAGGTTGGAGCAGGTGTTACTTGGCTTGATTTTTTTCCACCTGTCCCACAAGAACTGACTAGGTGACAGATTATTTTCCTACTGAATTGCAGCTTCTTTGGAAAGCAGGATCTAAAAGCACAGCATGACGTTCAAATAAAATGAAGGACATTTACTATTACAAGTAATGTCCTTAATAATCTTGTTAGTCTAGTCCCTCTCAGTACGAGACAAATGGAACATTATAGGCTTATGGGCTGTAGTAAATAATTTAGTTTCCAATATTCTGGCTGATTTGACAGTAAATTAAAATGACATGAAAAGAGCTTGTTGAATAAAGAAAGTATCCAATCAAATTTAATTGGCTTGACTAAGGCAGCAGTAATATGTTTTATAATTAAACCATGTTGTCTTGGAGGTTTATTACCATACATGAATCAAAATGTCAAAAATAATTCCTTGATATTGTGCTTTTAAAATATCATAGTGCCAGTATCCTTCTGTAATGCAGAGTTTCCCATTTTGCTTACATGTTAATGCAACATGAATACATTCACTCTACTTTTTAATGTTTCATATTTAAAGTTAGCAAAATATCAGAGCCTATTTACTCCATCAATGTGGTCAGAGCAATGTGTATGCTTTGTATTCATGCTTTGGGTTTTCTTTGTGTAGCCAAGGCCAGGATAGTGAGGTCATCAAGTGGCAGATTTAGGAGTAAGGTCATAGCGCAAGGTCATAATGCGACCTAAGCTGCAAACTGTTTGTGATTTAAATTTGTGCTCTGTTGACTGTTACTCCCACTCCAGGACACAAATGACTTCCCTAATCATCCAATTTAATCACACCATTTTCTACTCCTCAATAACTAGGGCCGTCTCAAAGGCATTTATATTGAAACCAATGGATTTCTACCATTTAAATGTGATGGGGGGGTTGGGCTGTAACGAGAGAAAGACACCGGCAAGGTCTTAAAAAGGGGGTTGCTCATGCGTGAAGCATTTACCTATCTCTATCTCAACGCATGACTAACGGTTTTTGGTCACCCATTTCATTTCCTAATATCTCTAATAAGCCTTTTGATAACGGCCTCTCTCTCAGCAGCTTTTTTTTTTTTTAAATTCTGCCTCTTTTGAGCACTGAAATGTTGATGTCTGCATCAAGCCTGTGATGAGGCGAATATGCCCAGAGACTGCGGTTGCTGACCGTTGCCAGAGCTAGGCCCCCAGCTCACAGACAGAGCCCCTCTCCGTGAGTAAGCTGGCAGTGTGGCATTCTGGCTACCCCCATTGCTTCCCAGGCATCCACACACATGCCTGCAGAGATCTCTCTCCCAGGGCAGGGCTGGAGGCTGAGGAAGCACCCACATACAGATCCTCTTCCTCCAAATGCTCTGGCCAAGAATTCTTGGGCCCAGACCTTAATAAACAGACGGCTTTGGGTTTCCACTGACGATTGAGCCCAGCCCTGTGCCATCTTCCTCCTGTTGGGAGCTCGCACTAATAAGAATGTATACTATGCATGAATTAAACATGAAGCCTGTGTTTTAGTTATTGAGGCTCTCCACTAGTAGCATCTTGATGTGGCATCCTTTGAAGTCCTTTGCCAAATCCATAGTGATTTTTGAGGGAATTTGTATGAGTTTTAAGCAATTACGAGGAACATGGGCTCCAAGTGTCACACCGCCCCTTGAAAAGCTCAGACTGTTTTCATTTAGGCTTCCCTATTCTCCAAGGATTGCGATCAACTACAGTCAATCGTCATAAAAAAATATGCAGATTTTTGTTGTTGAGTTAAGCAGAGAAGTATGTTAAAAGACTTTGGGCTATAAAGACAGAATTTGATTTGAGACTTACATCAATGTTCTCTAAGTAAGAAATGTGTTTGTTTTTTTCCATTACCATAAAATTTCAGGCATGCTTCGATTTCTGTATAACATGCATTAGATTACAGCTGCACTAATGTAGCAGAGGCTGAAGTGAAACCCCTTCATCTCTGCTGGAAGATTTATCCTATGTGACATGAAACATAAACATAAAATATTTTTCTATAATTTAAATAAAATGACGGTCAAATAAATGAAATTCAAATACCTAGCTAAAGGATCATTGATAAAATTCCAAATATTTTTGACCTTTTTCGTGCTATTTGTCATTACTGGATTGTTCGAGTACTTTATTAAAATTACTATTACACTAGTACAATTCAGTAACAGTGACGCAAAATTGTGTCACATAAAGGATTAAACATTAAAAGAAGCTAAGGCCAGTATTTTCTATGGAAGCCTATTGCTTTTGAGCAGGTCAGCGCCTCCATGTTTTTGTCTAATAACAGCATTATTAACACAGTTGTTTTTGTCACCTTGATTTGTTTTGGTGTCCTCTCGTCTCAGAATGAAGGAGCTGCATCTAACCAGAGAGTGGTTTAATTGTCACAACACTCCCTCCCCCCCCCCCCCCCGCACACACACATCCCCTCATCTGTCTTAACAGAGGAAAAATCAGTGTTCTTGCATTTTCTCTATCTGTGTCATGCAAGCCAGGCAGCAGAAGTAGGCTGCTGTAAATGAGCTGATCCTATTAAATGATATCAACTTCAAGGCATTAATGTGATTTAAAGGTTCATTTTTCATTCATTCAATTATGCAGATCCTTTAATTAAACTTCAACAGTTTGTTGGTTTTCTCTCTGTCCTGGGCAAAGTAATTTCTTCACGAGCAAAACTTATAAATTGTGTATATTTTGGTTTATTTACTTTGCTTGGTTGTTTTATTTATTTATTTGTTTTGCTTGCTTTTCTATTTCTGATACATAAAACCTAAGATTAGCTGTATTTACTGATACAGTTAAGTAGTTAAACAGTAATCTTAAATCAATGTCTTTATGTTTTTAGGACTAATTTGAACATAGTGAAACATGGTGGCAAAATTACGTATAAATTGACCAGGTGTAGCAGTCAAGTAAATTATGTCTATGAAGAGAGCTCAAGGAGAGTAAGATAATGATTGACAGCTGGTGTCTAACAGTGTTCAATACATTGGCTCTCTTCTTTATTTTTGGAATATTTATGAAAGGGTGTAAGAGTGGACAGACTGATAGGTAGAGAGGGTGACATTGGTTAGGCCATAGTGTGATTATTCTGTGTAAATATATTACGCTCTCATTTATATACATTTTATATATGTCATACAATATGCTTATGTAGCCTGTATAAAATGCTATTCTTGACAATTTTTGGATACTAATCTAAGACAAACACATTTTAAGTATAACGAAAAACTTTTTAAATTATATTGGATTAAGCTCCGGGTTCTTTAATATGACTAATCGCACCGTGCTTAGACACATGACGACATGCACTATGCCAGTTTAGTTCTCATTTTGACAGTTGACAAGGTTTCTTCTCTAGAAGGGCTTGCTAGAGGCACTGTTTCCTGGCAAAAAACAGGTTCCTTCTCAAAACACTGCCAGGGCAGCTTTTGTCTGTGCAGACATACCAGCTGTTTCCACCAGTACAGAGCAGGGAGTCAGCCTTGTCTTTCATGTGGGTGTTTTAAATCACACCATATCTCATTGCTGATTGACAGTAATTCTCCCCAATCAGACATGCTTTGAAACCTGCAGATTATTCTGTTCCTTGTTCTACTTCTCTCTACCAATCACGAACCAAATTTATTAATGTTTAACATTATTGTTAGTTTTGGTGTAAACCACATTTATTCCTAGTGATATGATAATATCAGGACTAATTGTCAGCCATGTATTGTGATAAGGTAACAAGCATTAATTTGGATTAGTAACAAACATGTCGCATACAGTACACGGCACCGTGTGATGAAGTTGTGAAGTTTGCTTTCAGCTTTCTCTGCTGGCCCCTTTAATTACACATGTAATGGCATGCGTGAACATCATATTCCAGATAATGATTTTAATTGCTTTTTGCCAGAAGGCAGTTTAGAAATGTATTTTTTTTCTTTTTTGCTTTGTTCTTGGGCAACATGTTGTTTTTATTTATTTATTATGAGATTTTTATTTAGTGATAAATCTCCAGGAGCCTCAGATGATTATACCTATGAGCAGCTTGGACGCAAATAGGTTGATGAATGTGACTTCAACCAGGCGATGAAGAGAGGCTCAGATAACGCCTGTCCACAGTAATGGGAATGCAGTATGGAGGGCTTGCCACCAATACACGTCACTGAGTGTTTTCAGTCATAGCAGTCTAATTCAGTTCAGCCTAATTCTCATGCAGGATTTTTAATGAATAACACAGCAGATAGCATGCTTTGTTAAAGAGGATTGGAGTAAATGTGAATTACAATAATACATAATTTACTTACATGATTTTTACAGTCCCTGTTGCTGCAGTTTGATTCTTACTTCCCATGGTTTACTCTAGTTATTATTTTCTGTTTGTGAAGGAACTATCTGAAATTGCCTAGGTTGCATACACAATTGCTGGTGTAATAATTATCCCTCAAACTGCTCACTGAGACATCTGTGGGTGGGAGGACTAAATTAAAACTTAAAAACAAAACAAGAGTCAGGAACAACACAGCCCCATACAAAATGTATGAAGGATTTATTCTTTGTGAACGAAGTGACTTCAGGAACGGAATGAGAAAGAAAAGAAAATACTTAATTGACAATTTCTTGGAAATTGCTGAGGGGAAAAACAAAAGAGTAGCTCCAGGTTGCCAGGGTGTAATAAGCCGTTTCTCATCACTGTCTCTGTGATTGAGCCTATACAAAATCGATTTATTTCTCGGGTAACTCAGAATAATTGAAATACAGACAAGGTTTGGTTCCAATTTACCAGCAATAAAGTTGTAATAGGGTTTTCTCCGCAATTTTAGCCTTAATGCGCTCATTCTAAAGAGCAGTATTTTGCCAGTCGAACAAATAACATCAGTGAAGCTTACGACCAGTAATAGCCCCACATTGATGCACACATTAAACTTGTTAAATCAATTCTGTAGACACTTTCTAAAGTGGACTGTCTGTTCTTTCCTACTCCAGCCTACTCAAATTCGTTTAAACTTCTCAATCACTTTCATTCCTTTTTAATGACTCTCCACTTTTAAATGATAATTATTTATACTCTGCAGATATTCCTTATAAAAAATAAGATCTTAATAGGGCATATATTCATAGGCAGGTTATTACGCTTGAAATGACTGCTTGTTTACTAAGACCATACTGTGCATTTAAAGAGGAGAGTCTTAGCAGGGAGCAAGTTGAATTCTTTTTGCTTGATTTCGGCTCAAATTACTCTCTGCTTTATCATGCTCTCTTTTTCTGATTGTCACTGAAGAATAGCTACATTTCTGTCTACGAATAAAATATGCATCGCTCATGAGTGAAATGGAGATGCACGCATTCATGCAATAGGTAGCTACAATTTTTAATTCTCTTTATTGGTATACTTAGTGAAATCAAACCTTGAGGGAATCAATTTTGCAAACAAAAATGCAGTGATTGAATATACAAACATGAGCAAATATGAGCAGAAACATTACGGTTAATATGTCAGTTTTGTCACAATACAGATTCTCAGGGAACACAGGGAATGAATGTATTCATTACAATTACAATAGAAAATATCCATATGCTTTAATTATGTATCTCCACTAATTTCCAATTCCCTTTGCTTATAAAGGCAACATGCATTTTGATTATTTGCATGCATGTTAGTGTAGGTGTCTGTAATCACTGCAAAAGTGCTTGTGCTTGTTCCCAAGGTCAAAACAAAGATGCCGTGCTGTGTATGCCACTGACAGCTTTATGCGCATGTCTCAGTGGCGACATGGTGCCACAGGAGTGACAGGCCGCTGTCAGTCCCCCTACAGGCAGAGCAGGCGGCTGGGCACGTGCTTGTTTTTGTCCGGGTGTCAGGGACGCAGGTACAGTAATTAAAGCGTGTCTGTGTGCTGAATCCCCTTCGCCTGGCAGCTGGTGATGCTTTATAGAGACATTGAGCTAATCGATTAAAAGCGCAGAGACAGGGGAGTTGTCTGACAGCACTGTACTAAGATGAAATTAGTCAGAGGCATGGGGAGGGGGGCACAGGTGACCGGGCCCCTTCTGGGAGTGAGCCTGGGTAAAGGGGGCAGCGTGTGCTGATCCCCATGTAATTAGGACAGCCATGTTTCAACAGGATTTCCAAATTATCACGAGAGAGCGAGCGAGCGAGCACGAGAGAAGGAGGTAGAGGGAAGCAGGAAGGGGGCTGGGGAGAAATCGGGGGACACGCTTCTTTTGCAAAAACTTGGCCTCTCTCCAGCATGGCTGAAATTACACGAAATTAGTCAGCTGCCGAGGAATGTGAAATCAAACTAATTGCCTTTTGAAGTAGCCGGCATGTAGTGGCGGCACGGGGCCGGGATTGGCCGCAGCCCGCCTGTCTGGGAGCGTGTAGCACCCTAATCGATTTCACAGCTGATACGACAGCGACACGCATGCAACACCTTGCACATGGCCCCCCTCATCCATGTAAATTCCATGCAGAATTTGCAGGAAAAAGATGGGAGAAAGTCACTTACCGCAGAGGTGCAAAAACACCACAGAACAATGGCTGTTTCAGAAACAAAAATGTAATCTCAGTGAAGGTGAATAAATATGATGCAAACCTTGTTACAAACACATCTTTCATATAAACAGTGCCGGCGGTGTCTAGACATCATTGGACGCGTGCCCCAGAGACACACATAGCTGTCTGAATGTGATTTCTTTGGATCATTTAAATGGGGAGTTTGCAAATCCACGCAGCAGACCTTTACACAATGGTCCACAAAACTACAAGACATTGTTTACTCACATTGTTTAGTTTTTCTTTCACTCTGTGTCATTTGCTCCCCAAAAACTTTTTTTTGTGCGATTCATATGAGTGATTCAGGAGTGTTTATCAGCTCCCAAGGAACGGCTGCATCACTGGACTTTAGCCAAAAGTTCACATTCCTTTAATGGGTCAGGCTGAAAAAATGACCATTTTAATCGTCTTCCACAGTGCATAATGACAGCAATTACTGCTTTGTGGGGGTCTGTTACTTCTTACATTGAGATCATCATAGTTTGTTTTTCACTGGCTAAGCAGTACTTCAAGTGAATAATACTCAGCTGAGGTTGAGCAATACAAAAAGTTCTTTTGAAGTTTTCAAATCCTTGTTTGGAATACTATGCTCTGCCTTGGCTGTCTCTGATGTTGAAATACCTTTTCATTTTGTTCTTTTACAGTGTACTGTTTCACGGGAAACCACAGTTTTACCCTGCTATCTGAGCAAAACTAGCTTTTTTATATTTCTGGAAGTTTGTAGCTGCTGTTCAGACTAGACTAGTGTAACTATACAGCGTAAACCAGTGAGTGCATATTCTAGCCATTTAATTACGGAAGAGGAGAAGCATATCACCTTTGGTCCTAGCCTTTGCTTGATCAATAAGTGAGAAATAGTGTGAATATAAACCAGGTAATTTCCTCACTGTCCATTCTTGTCTCTATCTGGCTACTGTTGAACTTTGCATGCCTCTCTCTCTCTCTCTTTCTCTCTCTCTCTCTCTCTCTCACACACACACGTTGGCTTACCTATCTGAATGGTCCCCAAAAGTGATCTATGCAAACACCCCCCCTCCCCACACACACATATGTAAATGTTTGTATATATATTTGTGGGGATTTTCCTTTACTTTCTATGGGCAAAACCCCAATCCCAACAATAGCAACCTTAACCCCTACCCAGCCCTAACCTTTAACCAAAAGTAACCAAATCAAATACAAGACTTTTGGCATGTTTAGTTTTTCAGTTGCAGTCAGCGATTTTTATTAAATGGAGTTTCCTCTTATGGGGATCGAAAAGCATCAAAATAGCAGGTTTTACATTATCCCAGCTCAAAGCCCCCAGTAAGCAAGCCAGAAGCAACTGTGCCAAGGAAAAATGCCCTAGTATTAAGAAACCTTGGGAGGAACCAGACCTAAATGGGGACCCTACCCTCCAGGGATGGCAGAGGAAGCCCTAATCCTAACCAGACCCAAAAGGGGAGCCCATCCTCCCGGGGACAGTAGAGGAAGCCCTTACCCTAACCAGACCTAAAGGGGGTCCCCACCCTCCAGGGGGCATCAGAAGAAGCCCTAACCCTAACCAGACCTAAAGGGGGTCCCCACCCTCCAGCGGGCAGCAGAGGAAGCCCTAACCAGACCCAAAGAGGGACTCCACCCTCCAGGGGTGGCAGAGGAAGCCCTAATCCTAACCAGACCCAAAGGGGGAGCCCATCCTCTCGGGACGATAGAGGAAGCCCTAATGCTAACCAGACCCAAAGGGGGTCCCCACCCTCCAGGGGGCGGCAAAGGAAGCCCTAACCCTAACCAAACCTAAAGGGGGTCCCAACCCTCCAGGGGGCGGCAAAGGAAGCCCTAACCCTAACTAGACCCAAAGAGGGTCCCCACCCTCCAGGGGGCGGCAAAGAAAGTCAAATAAACAAGATGGCAGAATCCTAATTTACACAGTCCAAATTTTAAGATTTGAGTTTCATTATATAAGCAGTTCTTTTGTTAGCTCTTTTCTTAAAATTTTGAGGTAATAATGGAATAGTGATGAAATATGTCTGTAGTTACTTTTCAGAAAGCACAACTTACAATGATATAAAAGTAAAAAGTCAACAGTGTCTAGTATTACATTGAAGGCAGATTTTGCCTGTGGGTTGAAATCTTGTGTTAAATATAGAGCTAAAAAGATTATTTTCTATCTGATTACTCTGATGTAGAATGGAAAATACCTTTTCCAGGGGTCGGGGTGCGTGAAAAGTGTTGGCATCCGGCTCATTACTCTGCAAAGTCAGCTGAGAAATGCAGCTTCTTCTGGG
Source organism: Brienomyrus brachyistius (assembly GCF_023856365.1). Taxonomy (NCBI): domain Eukaryota; kingdom Metazoa; phylum Chordata; class Actinopteri; order Osteoglossiformes; family Mormyridae; genus Brienomyrus; species Brienomyrus brachyistius. Next base: position 5,803,377 of record NC_064546.1, on the reverse strand, counting down.
CCAAGGCAGGACCCGTCAGGCTGTTTGCTGACACGCATGCCCCCCCGACCTCCCCCGCCACGTGGCCCCCTAGCACTAATGAGCGAATATGGTGTTCCCTGCGCTCCCAGCCATGCCACTGTCTTTTTGCAGCTTTGGTGAGCCCCCACAACCCACAAAGGCGGATCCTTCTTACAGCTCCCTGTGTTCTGTGCCATTGCTTTCCTGTCTAACCTTTAGCCCTTCAATGTCAATAACAACAGTGTGAGTCCCACCAAACTGTCAGCCCTCCCCACTGTTTTAGTGTCAATAGCACCAGTGTGGGTCCCACCAAACTGTCAGCCCTCCCCACTGTTTTAGTGTCAATAGCACCAGTGTGGGTCCCACCAAACTGTCAGACCCCCCCCACTGCTTTAGTGTCAATAGCACCAGTGTGGGTCCCACCAAACTGTCAGCCCTCCCCACTGCTTTAGTGTCAATAGCACCAGTGTGGGTCCCACCAAACTGTCAGACCCCCCCACTGCTTTAGTGTCAATAGCACCAGTGTGGGTCCCACCAAACTGTCAGCCCTCCCCACTCCTTTACGGTCAATAACACCAGTGTGAGTCCCACCAAACTGTCAGACCCCCCCCCCTCTCCTTTAGTGTCAATAACACCAGTGTGGGTCCCACCAAACTGTCAGCCCCCCCCACTCCTTTACGGTCAATAACACCAGTGTGAGTCCCACCAAACTGTCAGACCCCCCCCCCTCTCCTTTAGTGTCAATAACACCAGTGTGGGTCCCACCAAACTGTCAGGGCCCCCCCACTCCTTTACGGTCAATAACACCAGTGTGGGTCCCACCAAACTGTCAGGGCCCCCCCACTCCTTTACGGTCAATAACACCAGTGTGGGTCCCACCAAACTGTCAGCCCCCCCCACTCCTTTAGTGTCAATAACACCAGTGTGGGTCCCACCAAACTGTCAGCCCCCCCCACTCCTTTAGTGTCAATAACACCAGTGTGGGTCCCACCAAACTTTCAGGGCCCCCCCACTCCTTTAGTGTCAATAACACCAGTGTGGGTCCCACCAAACTGTCAGCCCCCCCCACTCCTTTAGTGTCAATAACACCAGTGTGGGTCCCACCCACCTGTCAGCCCCCCCCCCTCCCCCCCACTCCTTTAGTGACAATAACACCAGTGTGGGTCCCATCAAACTGCCAAGCCCCCCCCACTCCTTTAGTATCAATAACACCAGTGTGGGTCCCACCCACCTGTCAGCCCCCCCCCCCACTCCTTTAGTATCAATAACACCAATGTGGGTCCCACCAAACGCTCAGCCCCCCCCACTCCTTTATTGTGAATAACACCAGTGTAGGTCCCACCCACTTGTCAGCCGCCCCCCCCCCCCCCCACTCCTTTACTGTCAATAACACCAGTGTGGGTCCCACAAATCTGTCAGCCCCCCCCCCCCAATACTTTAGTGTCAATATCACCATTGTGGGTCCCACCTCCTTATCAGGAACCCCCCCAAATCTTCTACTCAATAATATGGCTGGTTTCCTGAAATACATGAATGCAGCAGAGTTCTTGACTGGAGCAAATAAATAAATAAAAACATGTAAGCAATTTAATACAGTTTCATAATTAACCGCATGAAAGTGTATATCTGATGGAAGTGCAGTCAGTGGTAATTTAATGCTATATCTGTAGGTGTGCTAGTAAAAATTGGCATACTTAGGATGTTAAATATGGTTGGCACATTCATTTAAATTAAAGGACCTTTTCCAGTGGGACTGATTGGTTTAGTGAAGCCCGTTAGGCTAGTTCGGTTTTCTGGATTGAACATGCTGAAGGAACAGGAAGGACACTGGTTCACATCAGTCCTCTTTGGTTGTCCGTGTCTTTGCTGTCCAGCTAATTTAATTCCCCACATGGAAGGGCACCTTGGAACGAGATGTTATCTGTAGCCATGGATGTTAACAACCAGCCAGCCGTGCATCATTAAAAACACTCACTGTAAGCAATAATAAAAACATTGTCTCTCGTTGTTCTGTCTTTCTGTATGTTTACCAACAGAGCTTAGTGTTACGTCTGTTCAGCTTTCCAAGACAGACACTAAAATGCGTCCTTGGCTGTGTTATGGTTCCCATTCTCTATCCTCTGTCTTTCTTTTTAGTGCTTGATATAAAGCTCACAGGCAGCCTCAACCAATCTTGTTTTCAGTAGAGCAGTTAAACTATTTTATGGTGGGCACCCTCAAAGCTTTAGAGTCTTAAATTCTCCCTGTAATGGTAGATTAATTTCAGGCTGCCTAATGCAATCCAGGACAAAATACTTTAAATGCGTTTAAATGCATTGGTGGGGGTGGGGGGCAGAGAATGAGGCAAATGATGCACAAAAGCATTTTTTTCTTGTCTGAAATGCCATTGATAGTTTCCACAGTGAGCATCAGCCAGTGTAAAAGTGACCTGGTTTCTATCGCGGTGGATTCCTTAACACAGGCATCCCTCAGAACCGCACAGCCTGCCAGCTGCTTCCTGCACAGCCACTGCAGCAGGTGTGTCTGCTGCACTGTTATGTTTGAGATAATAAAACTCCCAACTTCCATGGTGGGATGGAGATAAGGAATGCACATCAGGTTGAGCCACTCCTGGTTTTACTTGCTGCAGGCAGCCATTTGAAGCAGTCAGCGGGGGCTGTATCAGTCTGTCAGAGCTGTGGCACGTGCTGGACGGCTCCTTTCTCTGACAAATTTTTTTGTTTGCCAAATTCCACAGTACACCACTCAGTTTAACAAGAATGGGAAAAAGGTACATGAGAAATAATTGCATTGTGATAAAAAAGTTTGAATATGATCAAAGTTAAATGAGTGTGTTATTAGCAATGACCAAGTTACCTGTAGCATTTTAGCACATTACCAACCATGTAATGATGTTAAAATTCACGATACATCTCAATGTCATCCAGTTGAAACATGTATCTTTTAGCCATCCCATAACTAATGAACCCACTGTTATATCCCATGATACTCAAAGAACTGCAGAAGAGATGCTGCTCTTACTGATGATAATAATCTTTTGAACTTGCTGTGGAAAATATATTGATCCATACAATCCATCATGAGGTACAGGTTGGTGTTGGGACAGTGTATAAAGCACTAAAATCATAAATTGGTGAAACTCTTGTTGTTAAGCTAGTTCGTGTGTCGTCTGGGTCATGTTAAGCTTGGTGTTAGACAGTCACATCATAAATGTTGGCTCTTTTTACCTTTTCCTAAATCAATATCTTTGAACTGACCTTCCTGTATTAAATTGATGAAAGCTCATTTAAATCAAAGCAAAGTATTTAACACAATGAACAAAGTAATTCTTCAGTTTAACTCAACAATTTCAATAAGATGACTTGTACCCTAATGGCTTATAATTAATCCCCCCCCCCCCCCCCCACACTTTTGAATATCATACTTAGGGTAGTCAGCGGATTCCACTGCTTTATCTAATACATAATGTTCATTTCTGGCTCTTAATTGCGTATAAACGAAAATTGGCTTTGCAGCAAGATGAATTGTGGGAAGGGATCAAACCACCCAGCATGTCCCAGAGATGTGAGCCTGAAAATGCAATTTGGTGGAGATACGCTGAGCAGTTCAGAGTTCGTTAATTTTTACTGCACAGGTAGCTGCACTGAAGTGGGACTGATTTGTATTGAAATCTATTTTGAGGTGGGCACAAATGGTAATCCCCATGTTATTTATCTGCCTTTATGGCAAGTGCGGATCAATGCATAGAGCTCCTTGTGCTGACGCCGTCCCGTAGAGCTTAGCATGTCCCGCCGTGTCCATGGCAGCTGCATGCAGGCAGCAGGACCAGGCGCTGATTGCATTCCCTTTACTGTGTGTCAGTGGAGTCAACAAGCTTGAGGTCATTTCATTTTAGTGGAGAGGGTCAGTTGCCTTTACAAGACAGGCCTTGATTAGTGGAGTTCTTGTACCATCACAGTGCACTACCAGTTATTTTGGCATTGCGATATGATTGAGACAACCAAACCATGCGTATGTATTGCCAGGTGCTGAACATGAAACATGCTTTTATTGCTAAAATGAATTAAAGGTTAATATAAGGAAATGACTCACATAATGTGGCTGTTTGTATTTCACATGCCACCACTACATGTGCCACTCCAACAGAGAACTCTTTTTTTTTTTTTTTTGGTGGGGGGGGGGGGGCTTCCCCAATCAGTCTCATTTGCAAATTGCATTCATGGAACATGAGTCCTTGTTACTGTGCATGCATATGCCAATAAGGGAGTTATGAAGGTAGCATGTTGTGTGGTCTCTATGACCACTATTGCCTCAGAACAGCCAGTTCCATTCTGTAGGGCAGAGAGGAAAAGATATTAAGATGGTACTGTAGCTCCTATAAGGCAAAGCCCTCCCCTGGAGCTGCTGGCCACAGCTGATAGCAGTCCTTCCAATTTGCCCTGCTGCAGTCTAGAGCTGACAGAGGTATTTCTAACTTTCTCCCTTCATCACTGGAGCATGCCGTTGTAGGTTAGTCCCTAATTACTCTCATACTGAGACGTTCCAAATATTCCCCAGGTGGTAATATTTTTCTGCCTGAATGAGTCATTATGTTGTTTGGCAGACTGAAACACCAGCCTTTAAGTGTCAGAACACTACCCCTCATGTAGTACCCAATCCCTTTCACCCCACACTCCGCTTCTTTGCCACTTTCCACCATACCCCCCCCCCCCCCCCACCGCACCCCGCGCTTATCTGTCATACTGGTTGCCCTGTATTTGGGGCTTCCTTCCTTTACTGTAATGATGCTAGACTTCAGTAAAAAGCACATATATGCTTTAAATGAAGCCTCTGATTATTTCTGTAATATGTTTCTTTTCTTCACACATACACACACACTGCCTTACACTCTTACATTCACACACGGTTTCTCTCATGCACACACACACGTACACACACACATGTTTGTATTTATATCTTTGTGGAGACTGTCCATTCACTTCTATGAGCATAACCATAATCTCAACTATGACAACCATAATTCTACCCAGCCCATAAGTAACCAAACAAAATTAATTTTAGTTTTTTTGGTGGGGTTATCCTTGTGGGGACGCAAGATAAAAATAAGGTTTTTATCACATTGTGGGGGCACTGGGTCCCCACACTGTAATAATTACAAAGCCATGCACGTGCACGCACACACACACACACACACACACATTCTCCACTTAATTGGGTAGGTGCCAAATGTGTTAGAAGTCAAGGACACAAGACAGGAGGGGGAACAGGAGGGCACTGGTGGTGGAATAACAATACAGAAGAAGAGCAGAGTGACCCTCCTGACAGCACACTGGCGTGTTGGTGGCGTCAAGCGTCAGACGAGAGCCATGAACAAAGCTCTCCTGGGAGGCAGCAAGTGGCAGCCACCAGCTGGATGCTGTGGGTCTTCACTGGGCCTGCAGAAGCCTGGAAGAGACAGCAGCATCATTGTTATTAGATGCTTGTACACTTGCAACCAACATTCTTAGTTTATCCTGAAAATATTTCAGTGGAAAACAGACGGGAAGTAAATAGACATTTTTTGTTACCAGTCAGTGTGATGTGTTAAATCTAGGAAAACACTCTATAAGCATTCTATTCATGTATATCTGCATTTTTTTCTGATGGCCTCTTGATGGAACACATTCAGCTGGAGGGCACATCTGTTAATCACTTGAACAGATGGGTTTGCTTTCAGTTTAATCTTGTAGAGGTACCTGTCGAATGAGCAAATAGAAACCATAGGTATGAATGATTTCAAATTCTGCATATTTTACAAGGAGTGCTATCCAACCTATAGAAATCTGTTCAGACATTGATAAGACTGAAGCTGGGAGCTTAAATTAGGCAGATCTGTTCGTATTTATTATCTTAGAATTAACTATCTAAAACGGTTTGGCTTAAGATCTTCTAGATCTATATACAACTTTCATTATATCATAGGCACATGTTTTGTAAAAATAAAACATATGGCACCGGTATCTAAATAAAATAATAAGAAAGAACAATGTGGTCGTTGGGCCATGGTCTGTCGGTGTTATGCAGCTACCATAATCTCATTTAGTCATAACCTCAGTTTCGCAGTCAGTCTGTATTTATTCGCAGAAGGCAGGCAAACATCTCTTAGTGTATTTCTGCATCCTACCACCAATTCAATAAGTTGATTAACAGTTGTACAGCTATGCACTTCAGTAATGGATTGTTTGCTTATCTGCACAGAATTACTGCAGGGCAGTCCGGGCACCACATCTTCTCCTGTGATGCGGTTAGTGGTAATAAATGCGTTTCCAAATGAGATGGTATTTTCTTCATTATTTTCTTCAGTCTATCTGTGGTATTGATTCATGGCTAATGCCCTCTTGAACTTGATCTCGGTTGCATTGTTCAAAAAGTTTCTCTCTTCCATTGCAGATGTTGATAGATAAGGTGTATATCACAGATTGGGGTTTATTTTAGCTGTAAATGATTGTTTCTTACTTAGCAAAATGACACATGTACATTTTAAAATAAATATAGAAAATATTTATTTTATTTTGAGGGGTCAGAAGTTATAGTCAATGTCTTGTGCTTTGGGTCATTGTCCTGCTGAAAAGCACCTTCCATTTCTTGATGGCTGAGTAGACTGTGCTTACACAGCTATTCTGAGACTTCAATATTTTTTATGCCCTTTTCCTGATCTGTGCTTTGTAATCTGTCCATGACTTACTTTGAAAGCTCCCAGGCATTCATGGTGGAATATTTGCTTTAAATTCACTACCAGACCCAGTAATTTGATAACGGTTTTTTTATACAGGATTTATGAGAAATTAGTATTGGGTATAAAAAGACACTTTTAATGATTAGTTAAGTAAAATGATAAATGAAATTGTTAGTATGCTTCTAAGATCTATGTGCCATATGAGTGTGTGTGTGGATAAAACATGCCTAATCCCCACTTCTAGGCTTGAAATGTCTTGCATTGGTGGTACTGAGACATGTTTCTATTTCCCTTGAGTGGAAGGTCATGGTTTTGCCCTATCTCTGAAGGGGTCTCCTTTGGGTAGGCCAAGGAGCACAATCAGTGGAACACATATGTTTAGGGACCTCAGGTAGAGGCTTCCTGTCATCAGTTCAAGGGAAAAAGCCTGCTGGTCAGACCCAATCAGCACCTTCCCATCAGCCGGGCTGCATCCTGAGCCTTTGTCTCATGAGCCTGTACTGAGCCCCTCCGCATCGTGCACGCAGCAGACGCTCCACAGTGCTCCCTTGTTTTATTTGTGGCAAGAAAAAAATTGTTTTGAAAAGGTCTGCCTTCTGCAGCTACCTTTCCTTTTATGTATTCATATGTTTCATTTCTGGTTGCTGTCCTCATGGTTTTGATATGAATCGCAAATGGACAATGGTTGTCATCCAGGGTGCTTTGCAGAGCTCTTACGGAGCCCTCTTATCCAAGGATCTGGCACTATTGTTTCTCGTGATGAGGAGAGAAATGGCAGAATGATAAAAAATGAAATCACTTCAGTATGGACTTTAGAGGCACTAGAACCATTGGTGGGCAATTATTTTGCAAAGAACAGCACTCAAGGTATAATCTCACATCGCTGCAGAAAGTGAGCTAGGATTCCATTTCCTCACACGGCCCTCCACTGGCATTTGTGCTGAATTTCAAGGTTTCTTGACAACAGATCAGTTCATTATGTATTAAGAATGGAGAATGTAGACTGCATGCATGGATATAATTACTTGTTTCATCTGTGTATTCAAGGAGGTCTATATAATCACTTATCCCAGTGGTTTCAATATCAAGACAATACGTTTGCACAATACACAATATTGATGCAATATTCTAGTAAATCTAGTACATTTGTACCATGCTCAGACAAAGGCATTGTCCTAATGGGATGACATGTGACTATTACTGTATATAAGCTTAGAATATTTTCTTGATATGTAATCATTATAAATATGTTCAGTTGGGATCTATTACATTTAACCTGATTTTTAAAACCGTGTCAGATCATGGCAACACAACTGTTAATCTCATTTGCAAACATAAAGAGCTAAAGATTAGTTGTGTAGTAGGATCCCTCACTGGTATCTAACCTTTCTGCATAGAGTAATAAATGCAGCGGATTTTCTGCTGCCTGCAGCGGGGTCCTTGCATTAGAAATAGATACGCTATGCCATACTGTTATGATGCTGGGGTCACATGATGCCAAACACTGACATAATTGGCATATAGATGTTATTTTCTCAATATTTCTCCACTCAGCGAGCACCGTGACAATGTATGTGAAATAAATTTCAAGAAATTGGAACTGTCTCAGACTGCCAAGGTAGGGGAAAATTGTCATAGTGGACAAATGTTACATGACATGTGGTATGACAATACTTCCATTAAAAAACGTATTATTTCACATTTTATAAAGCAGTATTTTGTGGCACTCCACTTCCCCCCACCCCCCCGCCCCCCACCCAAGAAATCCTTAAAATAAGAATGCTACAATAAATGTGACTCTTTTCTGTATTTTCAGCAGCCTTTTATGTAGTCTAATCTAATTAATAATGAATAAGCAAGCTTAGAGTACCCCTTGCATTTGTGAACTGCATTAACTCAAATGAACAGAGTATTTTGATATTTACAGTATTTTTATAGTGTTAAAATTACTATTAAGTTTACGTCTGTATTGTGGCCCTCATACTATTTGAATAAATATTAAGCTTTAATCTTAAAAAGTAGCTTTTGAACAAAAGGAATTATGTTCATGGATTCTGAGTAACAGAAACTAAATAACTATGCTGAGTACTGGTGGCCTGCGGTTATGTCAATGTGATATGTATGTGATCGGAGTTTGTGACTGCAGTGTTATTAATTTAACATGGAAAGACTACAAATCTTTGATCGAATTCAAAGAAACTTTTTGGTAGCCTTTTGGGCCCCACTAAAATTTTAGAAATATGTATAATAAGGCTACTCAAGTGTGACCTCAGAGTTTTAGCTTCTAGAAATAAACCAGCTTACGACTGATTGCTCATGGTACATGACATACTTACTCAGTGGTAATTGTGTCCAGAGGATCATTTGTCCTTGTTTTTTTCCCATGTTTGTGAATACAGGTTTCCTTGAGTGCTTCAGTAATTTTATTGTTCTAACATCTTCATGAAATAATAGTACTACTTTCAAAGATTGTTGGTTTTTCATTATTACTAACTTCTGTTTGACATGAGGTTCAGTAACTAGGCAGAGTCCACTAAGGTGAAATATATGTGGTCTATCACAGAATTGTGCTTTAGGTTTTGCTTTGTATGTCAGGAGTCATTAAGGAATTAATTGTAAAATGTTTCCATTACATTTTGGCTCGGGATAGAAGTTCAACAAAGCATTTATAACCACACACCAATGGACAATATAAAAAAAAATATATATATATATATATATATATATATATATATATATATATATATATATATATATATATATATATATATATATATATATATATATATATTCAAGATTTCTTAATTATTTGTGGATAAAGTAATGTTTCTTATTAGATATTCATATAGAACTTATGTTATCTTTACAATTAAGATGCATTCTATCCCATTATAATTTATTATATGGATTTTGTATGAATATTATATTTGTAACAAATAATTGTCTTCAGCAAATAATTTCTTAGAGAATTTCTAATACATTGCCCAGCTAATATTTCAGACTGACATAAGAGGCTTTGGCTGACAGTCCATTAGGCTGTCATATGCTTCCCGGTTCATGAGAAAATGCTGCACAGTGGGGAAGCCACGGGCATCTCATTGGCCAGCTAGTTGCTACCTTCCCTCTTTGTTTGCAAATGATGATGCATGCGTGGAATATGGCCATGTGTCGGTTACATACGCCTCTTCCTAGGCCATGCAGCAGGTCAATGCTGGGTTTCCAGCTGTCTTTAATTTGGTTTCATTACCCTCAGGGAGGGAAAAGGTCAGACACACAGCCTGCTTGTGTTGTTTTTCTGCAGGTATCACATCTCATATTTAATTTAAATGGAAGACTTCCAGTGTGTCCTTCATGCTTCCCAATCTGCTGTCAAGCTAATAAAAGCTGTACTTTCAGGGGTCCCTGTCCAGTGTCGTGAGCCTTGGGTCATGGCATTGTTTGGTTGCACCGTCCTGTTACATGAATGCCTGGGGTGGCCTGCCTTGTTCTGCTTGTTCCACTGAAAATGGAAGTTACTTGTTGCAATCGGGTTTCAAGCTCAAGATTGTATGGTGCAAGGGGAAAACAAAACTGTTCATCAACTTCTTTTTTGCTCCATAATCAACATTATACTAAGATGGAAACTAATTTTCAAACTTCTTTCAAACAAAAGAAGTTACGTATTCACTTAGCAGTTTATTAAATGGAGGATTGTTCTTTTTGTTTTTATTGCTAAAAATGTAAAGTTTTATTTATTATGTATTTATGTACGTGTATGTGTGTGTGTGTGTGTGCGAGTGTGTATATATATATATATATATATATATATATATATATATATATATATAAAATAAATAACATGCAACATGTCGCTGTACATACAGTGCCTAGGCTTCGCTCACAACATTGGTCAGTAGACAATTCCCTTATTGACCCACTGAGCGAGAGTGACCTCAGGGAGTCCGAGGAGGAGGACCCTGAGGGGGCTCCCAGAATGCGGGTCATCTCGCCCATGTGAAGGTCATACTGGGCTTACCTCCACGATGAAGATGAAATGTCAGCGTTGATCCCTGTACCAGGTCTCCAAGGTGGGCTGGTTCATTGCCTCTCCACTGCGCGAGGCCTTCAAGCACGCCACACATTCACCCGCTGGTTCCCCAAAGCTCTCCACAGATCTGCCCACTGGCATCCTAAGGCTCTCCACTATGTCCAGCAACTGGAAGCAGAAAAAAAAATGTGGGCTGAACCCACAAAGCATGTCTCGCCTGGCCTGGGTCTGCTAGCGCCCAGTACTGGAGAGGATGGTGCCGTGCCTCCAGCATCTGACCCAGGAAAAGTTGCCGCTGCACCGCTAGCCCCAGGTGCAAGAGATCTAGCCACTCTATCTCCAGTGCCAGGTCCAGGACAGGCCACCACCACTCCTCCAGAGCCCAGCTCAGAAGGGGCCTCCGTTGCACCTGATCTTCAAGAGACTGACCCAGGAAAGGCCATGGCTTGTGCTGGACCTCTAGAGCCCGGCCCAAAAGAAGCTACCACTCTTCCCAAACCTCCTGAGCCCAGCCTAGCAGGGGCTGCCTTCTTTTCTCCTGTGTCCCAGAGCCCGTCTTTGCTTCTGCCATGTCCACACTCTAGGCTTCTGACCCAGCGAGGGTCACTGACCCTGAGAGGGCTGCTCCATCCACCTCCAGGATCCCAGCCCAATAAGGGCTGCCTCACTTACACCTGACATGGCTTCATCTCGCTTGCCTCCAGGTATTTCAGCTTCACCATGTCTTCTGATGTCCCGTGCTGGCTCCAGGCCAGTCTCCTGATATCCTGCCAGCAACAGCCCTGTCTCCTGATATCCTGCCTGCACCCACTTCATCTCATGGGAGCCTCCTGGCTTGTCATCAACTGTCTCCTCATCCGTCATCGGCCACTGCCACGCCGACATCCCACACCCCAGCCACTGCCAGGCCAGGTTGAGCTGACTCAGATGATGCCTAGCCACTGGGCCTTGCCCTTAGTCCTGATCTGTGGGCCAAAACCTCAGCCTAGTGCCCAACCTGGTCCCAAGTCCTTGTGCAAGCTGGGGCTCAGTATAGGGGCAGGTTGAATTTCCATCTCCCGGATGGAGGAACGAGGACACATTATCTGGGCCCGCCACCAAAATCCTGGTCTGCCCAGCGACATCGAGCTGAACACTTCTCCTGCTGCATCCTTGCACCCTCTGCTCTTGTCCTGCAGTCCTCTCAGTGTCCTCCTGCTCTTGTCCTGCAATCCCATTAGCACCCTCTGGGCCTACTGCCCTCTCCACCTTGCAGATGAATGGACCCAGGAAGGTCTGCGTCCCAGGGTCATTGCCCACTTTCCCAGTTCCAGCAGACTTCCCGGATGCTCCCTATTTTTACTCATTGTGCCTTAGCCCCTGGCCCAGTGCCTTGCTCTGCCTTTCCTGTTTTGTGTTCCTAGTGTCCCTGGTCCCTTTGAAGTTTAGTGCTTGTCCCTGGTGCTCTCTCATGTCCCGTATTTGTTTTGTCTGTGCTGTGTAATCCATTGGTTTTTCTTGTTGTCTTGTTCATTCCGTCCCTTTGACCTTTTGTGGTGTCTGTCCCATGTGTGCTGTCAGTCAGTCCTGCCATGCCTTGTCCTGTCCAGTATCCTGTCTGTTCCCAAGCCCTGTGTGTCCGCCCCTGTTGTTCGGTCCATTTGTGCCCATCTTCAGTTTGTCTTCTATGCCTGGATTGCATACCTCGGGGGGGTACTGTCATGTCATGGTCGCCACATCTGCCTGACCTTGCTGTCTTCTCTCTCATGTGGCTTTGATGGGCCATCCCTGATTCATGTTGCCCCTTGTTAGGCTATGTACTTAGATACCCATTTTTCTCATCATCGCAGTCATTAATGTCACTTCTCTTTCAAGACCATTTCCACCCTCATTCTAGTCCTCTTGTTTTGTTCAGTTGTGAACTTGTTTAATTGTAGTCCCTGTTTGTTTGAATTTAATTTAATAAAACTCCTTTTGTTTCACTCAAACGCCAATCCTTGAGTCATTTTGTCCTGCATGTTGTGACACATTGATTATTAAAACAATCATGAACACAGTGACAGTTATTTAGAAAATCTAATTTAAAAATAATATTTCAGCCTCTGCCCTGTGATGGGCTGGAGCCCCATCCTGGGCTGTTCCCTGCTTTGCACCCATAGCCTCCAGGAGAGGGGTTCCAGACTCCCTGCATCCCTGAACAGGAGCAATTACAGAAGATGGATGGATGGATGGATGGATGGATGGATGGATGGTTGGTTGGTTCAGCCTGTTTGTACACCATGCCTTATTAAAGAGCCATCAGAAAAGCCATCATTACTTGTGGTCAGTGAATTTGGTAACAGCATTTTTGCTGTTACAGACTCAGAACCAAACTATTCTATTCAAAAATACTACCAAAATGTCTGGAAATGTAGGTACTGATTTCATACATTTTATAAATTTAAGAGTTGTTTAGTACTTGTACTGTACATACTTTTGTTTTATTATATTGGCAGTTCAATATTTTTTTAAAATCTATGATAGTTTGAAGAAAGTGAAGTGTGTATACCGATTGACGATTTGTTTTACAAAAATTGAATAAGTGTAATTAAATGAATTAAATACATTTTTATAAGCACGTGTCTTATACAGTATGTGCAGTATATATCTGCACACATGTATAGCTAAGGTTCCTAGCTGTAACCTTAGGAAGTGGCGCAGTACACAGCCGCCCGATCATGGCTCTTTGGCAGCTTGATGAATTAGGACTGACACTTGCCAAAAAGGGTGTCCTCCGAGTCAGCTGCCAGTTGAGCATTTGCTCTATGTTAATTGAATTGGCAATTTCTGAAAAGTTACTTTCCTCTGGGCTTTGGTGAGGCAGGAGCTGATGTTTAGCTTCTGTAACCCCAAGTTTGAGAATAAGTGTGTAAGCTTCACTAGAAATTATTGCAGACTTTAAATGTCAGGGGGCTCATTGCCAATTTTAATCGAACGAGAATTATTTATCAATATCAATAATGGCTGTTCACGTAGCTCTGTGATTTCTACTAGTTTAAGAACAAAAATGCACGTTTTACAAAATATGTATGTTGTGGCTTGCCAGGAATATATATTTTTTTCTTGTTTAATACTAACTTAATTCAAAATGAGTACAGAATTAGTTACATCAAAATAAATCTGTATAATTTAAAGCACTAAAAAAGTTTTTATTTTTATATCAAATGTCACAAAAACAGACTGTCCTTGCACTCATTACTACATTTACAGAATGCGTCCTTCCTAATAATTAATATAAGTGCACAAGTATCTAATCCTTAATACTATTTCAGATTCTGATGTTATATTAATTACTTGCAACTGAAACTGTCAGATAACTGAACATTCTGTTCATTTTAATAGGGTAGCAGCATGCTTTGGCATGGTGACGCAGAGGTTAGCACTGTTGCCTCACCCCTCAGGAAGTAGCGTTCGAGTCTCTGCCCCGGTTCTATGTGTGTGGAGTTTGTAAATTTGTCACTCTGGGGTTTCCTCTGGGTTCTATAGTTTTCCCTACACACCCCAATAATAAGCTATGGTAGCTTCCAAGACCTCCATGACCTTGCATGTAGAATGCAGCATGCAGAATACACCTTTTTTTCCGAGAAGCTAAAAAAAAAAAATAAATGTAGAAAAAATGACTGTGGCAGAATATACAGTATATATTTTTAAAAATTGTATTTACAGTTAACAAGGTTTTTGAGCTATGTAACGACCCGAATAATACTTTTAAAAAAAAATTATTTCCCTAATTTAATAAATAAATGAATTTCCAAGAGTGAATGACTCGCTGCCCCTTTCCAGCCAATATGTGAATTCATTTCATGCAGATTCGGTGCCCCCAGCAAAAACTGCTGGAAATCATATAAATCAGTACGTTCTGGTCCCAAATGTTCATCCAAGGAACATTTGCTTATATTCACTTTTAATAAAGTGTGCAATTGGTGTGGAACTTATGACCAATTGTCAGAAAATCAGGAAAAATAACAGTCTCACTAGAAAATGATAAGTATTTATAGCCTGATAAACCTGTCCAGGATAAGGAATTAGAAGATGCATGTATGGATGGATGGGTGGATGTAATTGTAACAGTACTTGGTAAAGCACCTTGCCATACTTATACCCTACAGTATGTAGAACCATCTCATCCATAGGAGAATGCTATGTGCTAATAGACATACTTTGTTAAGGTTACAATTCCTGGAAATTCTTTCCTGAGATAACTATATTTTAACCTGTGAAAGATAGTCAAGGCCAAAATTTGTGATCACAGTTCTAAACTGAATGTTTATGAATATTTGTAAATGTCTAGGCTGAATAATCAGAATAATGTACTACAATGTGGAGTAGCTGGTTAACATGCTGAATTTTGGGGTAATATCAGTGACTGATAAGCTGCTCACCTGTGAATGTTTTTAAGGCAGCCATGAAATGCCAAGTGGTGAGTCACTCACCTTGCGATCTTTACTTTACCACTTCTGATATATACAAAGTTCGATGCCTTTACTTTCTCACTGAGAGAAGGGTGTGCGCTTTTAAAAATTCATGCCTGCACTATTTGTGTTTAAATTGTTGTATTTTGGTGTTTAATAAATTGCGTAAGTATTTTCTGTCTAATCATAATGCTATGACAACTGCCTGTTCATTCAACTTGTGGAAGCTATATGACATGTTCTCGATGTCACAGAGAGATATGGACAAGGTCAGAGTGCAGGGCAACCCCCAAACTCCCACCCACATTTTCACACATTCATTCATGGCTTTGCATAATTTTTGCATAAATTTGTGGATAGGCACAATTTTTTGGAATAGTCAATGAAGACAACTGATGCAAGCTGGCATCCATGTGTTACCCTGCCATTCCCTTCAGATTCTTCCTTTCATAGATTTTGGTATTTCTGTCACTGTTAATTTGTATACATAATGTCTAATAAGAATATGATACAATTTTATTTTTGTGTGCAAGGTTTCAGGTGGTATGGTGGTGCAGTGGTTAACACTGTCATCTCATACCTCTAGGACTTGGGTTCAAGTGTCTGCCAGGGTTCCATATGTGTGGAGCTTGCATGTTCTCTCCGTGTTGTCTTGGGGTTTCCTCCGGGTTCTCTGGTTTCTCCCTGCGGTGGTTTGGCCCCTCATCCTGGGTTGTTCCCTGCCCATAGTCTCTGGGTTAGTCGCTGTACCCCCCGTGAATCTGATCAGGAAATGAATAGAATGGTTTTTTTGGAAAATCTTGAAAAAGACATTTTGGTTCATTGATTCAGGGGCTGTCTTTTTTAATATTTAAAGTATCTCTAATTTATGCCTAACATGACTATAAATATATAAAAATGACAGCTAAAACACACACCTATCCATCATCTAACTGCTTATGCTGGTCAGGGTCATGGAGTAAAAAAAAACGTATACATTGATCACTGTATTTTCCATTCATATTTTTTGTGTGTGATTCATACTATTATTTCTGCAGTTCAGGGAAAGTTTACTGCTGCTAGGTGACATCCTACATCTGTATCTCAATGGGGATTTCCTCCACAAAGCAGACCTCCGCAAGGGCTGCCTTTTCATCTCCTCTGCCTCACTTTCACTAGCTATGTCCATCCATCCATCCATCCATTTTCCAAACCGCTTATCCTATTGGGTCGCGGGG
Organism: Brienomyrus brachyistius; assembly: GCF_023856365.1. Classification (NCBI taxonomy): domain Eukaryota; kingdom Metazoa; phylum Chordata; class Actinopteri; order Osteoglossiformes; family Mormyridae; genus Brienomyrus; species Brienomyrus brachyistius. Next base: position 5,786,988 of record NC_064546.1, on the reverse strand, counting down.
GGTCCGGAGCCTATCCCGGAAGCAATGGGCACGAGGCAGGGAACAACCCAGGATAGGGGGCCAGCCCATCGCAGGGCACACTCACACACCAGTCACTCACACATGCACACCTATGGGCAATTTTAGTGACTCCAATTAGCCTCAGCATGTTTTTGGACTGTGGGGGGAAACCGGAGTACCCGGAGGAAACCCCACGACGACATGGGGAGAACATGCAAACTCCACACACATGTGACCCAGGCGGAGACTCGAACCCGGGTCCCAGAGGTGTGAGGCAACACACCTCTGCTAACCACTGCACCACCATGCCGCCCTGATCACTAGCTATGTAATAACTTTAATAGTATTATAGTCATATAAATAAATACTGCTATAAACCAGTACTTAAATCATCACATAAAGCAATAATAGATTTCAAAACAGGAAATATAGTGTACAATCTAATGTCCCTAAAATAAAATATTTTTCTTTGTCACTATCTTCTCCCTGAACTATTTATTATAATCATATCAATAGACATTCATTCCCTTGTTCACCTTTTCTCCTAGAGAGTCTTTACTCTTCAGTATACTTTGAAAAGATTGGGTTAAAATGCGTAGACCAGTAAAAATTCTGAAAATCATATTTATTATACATTCTCTTATGAATGTGTAAATCGAACGGTGCTCATTTGTTTTGATTAGACCAACAGCTTCATGATTAATGTAGAATTAACGGGTTATGTAAATAATAGACTACTAATCTGTGAAAGCCCAAATTTGAAAACTGTCCTAAGAAAACAGATGCACTTCCTGCTAGCATTTCCAAGTGGAAAGATGTTTACACAGCTCACGTTGCTATGTCTTTGGGTTTGCAGTTATTTGGCTATGTAGTTTAGAGCAGGCTCTCCCACTGCAGTGTGGACAGGCTGAAGTACGCACTGCTGTTTTTGCCTGCACATTTCTGCATTATAGGATTTCATGTGCCCATGAGTCTCCAGTGGACATTTGAAAAGGGATTTGATGGCCTTTATTATGAAGTATGTTTCATTTTCAAAAAAAGTTCTCTTTTATATATATATTTTTTTTTTTGCTAACTAATTAATAGCAATTTTTGCATCTTGTTAGTCATTTAGGCATACTATTAGGTTGAAAGTGTTTATAAAAAGTTATATATGTGTTGTTGGCAATCTTAGTCTGAAACATTATTCATAACCATATGGTTTGAAACTAAAGGGAGTCACAACCACTGTATACATTAAGGAAGAGTCTTTATATAGGAAGTTTCTAAAAAAATGTTGTATATTGAATAGCTGGATTCATTTATAAAAGAAAGATATATATTTTAAAAGTATTTAAGGGTAGAATACATTAATAGTATAAATTAAATCAATAAAATTAATCTAATTTTAAAAAGTAAGGACATTTTAGAATTTAATGCATTTAATGTACTTGTTCTGAATTTAAAATAGAAAAAACCTGTGAAATGCCAAAGGGATACCATGGCTTTGCCAGCTTCATGACCATGTACCTCAGCTAATGTGAAGAAAATGAAGCAGATTCATAAAGCAAAATATTACAGATCAATATGCAATTACACGCTTCTCTGTATGTCAAACATCAATGGTAGCCAGTAGAATTGGATCTCCAGCTGCTTTTTATATGAGACAGCGCAATGGCTGATTTTCTTTGGGGGGGAAAGTGTTGTATTGGGTGGGGTGGCTACGCACAGCAAGCTGTGGGAGATTCTGATTGGGTCTGAGGTACCTGTCCAAATCGCCGACAGAGTTAAACAGAAGCATGGGACTCTGAGGTGGCCAGCAGCTCCTGAGAGCTGTGCCAGTTTGACATTTTAATGACTTTATCGTAAAAATATTCGTCACATTCAGTTTGCAGTTCAGAAAGATCCCCAAGGTCAAGAATTTTTTATAGTTTAAAGTCATCCATCATTATTTCCATGTTAGGCTCTTTTTCCTGAACAGAACCAAATGAGATGAGGTTTATTTTTACATGGATAAAATTTAATATGAACCAGTGTTATTTCACATTGGCAAAGCAGTGGAAGGACTGGTCATTTCAAAATGCTAAGAATCACACAGCTGCTGAATAGTATGAAAGGAATGATTTTCAGTGCTGTCTGGGTTGGAGTATAGAGGACGATAATTGGACTTGGTCAAGTGTGCTTTGATCTTTGGTGCTTCTTTAATGCTCTACATGAGCGGCTGAGCTACATCTTTAAGTGCCGGCTCCGCTGCAGCAGGCATCTCTGCAGAGCTGCTCAGACGTGCCTTCAGTGGACTTTGACCCACCGTAGCGTGCCCAGAGATGCCCGCCTGTTTGAGACCCGATCCTGGCGTGTTCCTGGCTCTCCTTGGATCCACAGCTTGTTGTTCACTGAAGTTGCCCATTTCGGTTCTGACCTGTACGTGGCCGGGAAATGGCTCATGCATCCCTAGTAGCACTGCGCCGGTTCACTGTCTGGCTGCTGTCTTTTCTGTTCGCCGTATTTGGCACCAGCCTCAGCCCTCAGGGAGAAAGAGAGCTAAATGCTTAAAGCATAACTGGAGGGGAGAAAAGTATTTACCATGCCTGCGCTGGCCTGGGAATAGGCTGAAGGACAGCAGCCTTTCCTCCTGCTGCTTCTGCCCAGCTCAGGTCCAGAGGGGGTCCTGCTCCCTGACTCCACCCTCTCCCTAGCTTCACTCAGTGGAGGCCCTGTTTACTACTGGTCCTTGAGAGTCTTTAATGGCCATCCACTGCTTTTATTACATCATTAATTGCACTTAATGCAGCCACATTACCCGAACGCTTGGCTAAGCTCTGAAAATTAAGTACAGAGCACTTTGTTATAAAATTCACCGTAATGAGCTCTAGTGGGACAAGGTCTGTTAAGTTTGAAATTACCGCAGGCCATTTTTTTTTTTTTTTTTTTTTGCAGAACAGCGCATGGTGCGTCTGCCTACTTTAAAGTTGGAGTCTTGAAGAAAATGCCCTGAGGGTGCTGTTCTCTGGTTACTCTGCGGCGGAATCAATGCCACAATATTATCCCTCATTTACTGCAGGCCTTGTGCTGCTGGGTTGTTTATGCAAGTGCTGAGTATGGCATGGTGTACCGTCCTGCTGTGCCGCCATTCACTGGTGTTACTATATTTTCACTGGTAGCCTCGTGATGTCTACAGCAACTTGGGCACTTATTCCATATCAGTGCCTTGAACTTACCATCACCTTTGTCCCTGTGTGATATGATCCTGCTGGAAAGTATGTGTTATTAATGCTTCTTTGTGTCATGCTTTACAACTGTCAAGCTTATAATAATGATTAATGTTTCTGTATTGTTCTGTATAGCCTCTGATTTCTCTGATGGTGGTTCAGGCTGCATCTGGTTCCTGTACCTTCTCCTCTTGCTCTCCCTTCTCTCAGATGATCTCAGTTCAGTTTGCCTTTAAATATTGGCATTTCTAGCAGTTGCCCCAAAGCATACATTTAACAGGTAGACATTGAGACACGTTATTCAGCGACTGGGAAGGTGATGAGCGGTAGGGACAGACGGAGACAGGTGACTGTAGCTGTGACGTCACAGTGTGCTCTGCTTGTCTCCTTGCCAGCTATAGGAGCTCAGCGCAGGAGGAGTCCCAGCGCCGTGGCGTCTGAGATCTTCGAGCCGCACCTGGGCAGCCACATCCTGCAGGTAGGAGCCCTAATTCCACTACAGACTCTCTGTAAGCCAGGCAACCTTCCAGCTGGCGTCCCGACTTGTCCGCTCCTGTCTTGTCAGTTCCATGAGTTGCTCTGTGCTCACAGACTTCCCCTCTGTTGTACTCAGTTGTTATAACAGGTTCACAGGGTTTATATGTGCTTTAAATGACTGCCATTCACTGAAGTGTGAAAGTAATTGTCTAACATATGGTAATTGGGTATTCGTGGTAAGAGCTCAGATAATCCTTACTTAGATAACCTCCATCAACACGCAGCATGACATACGATGGCACGAGTGTGCAGAAGTGTAAGGTCTCATCCGCCTGAGTACCTTTTTCTATACATATATATATATATATATATATATATATATATATATATATATATATATTCAGGTCCCCACAAAGATCTATTTATGCAATCAGAAAAGTAAAAATGCCAGAAGTCTTGTATTATGTTTGATTACTTATGGTTAAGGTTAGGGCTGGGTAGGGGTTAAGGTTGTCATTTTAAGTTTCCCCCATAGAAATGAATGGAGAATCCCCACAAAGATATAATTACAATCCCGTGTGTGTCTGTGTGTGTGTTGGGTACACAAGGTTCACAGTTAACTACAAACTTTGGCTTTGGGTTCATAGTTTGGTTTAATTTTGGTACAACAGGAGAAAGAGAAATTGTTTCGAGATTATTTATTTATTAATGCTCTAAACAAAAACATTATTATGAGCAGTTATAAACCAAAGGCAAAGAGGCTGTTCACTTGTCTGAATCACAACACTTGCACATCAAAATGTGCAATATATATTATCTAAAATAAATATTTAAAATCTAAAATTTAACATGATAACAATAATAATAAAGTAAATACAATGTTCTGTACTACTGAGTATGATTGCAGTTGTTTAGTCAGCATAATTAATTTTGCCAGTATGAATTTTCTAGGAAAAGTTTCTTAAATGCCATGAGAAGACTAACCTGTAGAGGCTGTTTTTGCCTTGCTGCAGTCGTACCCAAACTCGGGTGATGTCATCTCAAATGAGTCGGCACAGGGGATATGTTTCTAGCAACATATCCAAGTTCATTATAACAGCCAACAGACAGTTAGGTGTTGGTGTAATTTCTCAGGAAACCAATATGTTTTCAAATCACTGATTATGACTGACTGTAACCAACGTCAGCCGTAACCAACTCACAGTCACAATTAACTTAATGTTTTCTGTGTTGAACATCTACGTGTGAATTTAGGTTCCCCTCATAACACTAAATGTATTTATTTGTTTCCTTGTGCGTACCAAACCAACGAATATGTGTACCATTACGACCCTGAGTAATATTAAATATATGTGTAATGTGGTAAAATTCTTATAAGACAGCTGGGAGTTTCTTAAGAAGAGCATTAGCTACAGTTATGTTCTGCTATAAGTATGAAGAAATGCAATTCCCATTACAGTATTTATTATCTGCCTCACTGATCATACGTCATACATAAAAATTACATTTCATATGTAAGCCCTCTCTTTTATTTAGCCATATGGTGTTCTCTGTCTGTCCAAACCCATCGTTATTATTAAACATATATATAAAAGGACATGGATGGACTAATGGTGTTAGTCAAAAAGCTGAGGAAAGGATCAGACATTGCAGTTCAGAACTGCAAAGATTCTGGTTTGTAAGTCAAAACACTGTGCGGAAAGAAGAATGGTGAAAAAATGGCCACTGGACTTTTCAAGTGCTGGTCTTTGGATGTGAGAGGAGAGCTGCGAAATCCCCGGCTCTGCTTTTGCTGGGAAGCCCAGGTTGTTATACAGTACGCAGAAGGACGTGAGCAAGAAGAAAGGAGAGTCCCCCAGCGTCGGCGTGCTTGCGAGAGCAGAGTGACAGCCATATTTACTGTTGCTGTGTTGTAATAAGTGTGTACAATATTGGAAGTGACATCTTTGTGGGTTTACTTAGATCTCCTGGTTTAGGGAGGGAGAAAAATCTGTCTGTTGTGGTTAAGGACACACATTTTATAAAGGAGACAAAGAACGGTGCTGACTGGAGTTTAATGTCTAGCAGGAGAAGTGCTGCACACAAGTCATCTTTACAGAAATGTGCAGAAATAATAATAAAGAAAAACAAATTACAGAAAAAAATCTTCCTGCAATCTCAATGAAAATTACCTTTCAGGCTGTTAAGTGTGACAAGAAAGTGGAAATTTATAATGAACATCGATAGCAGGCCGAAAGTCTGTCGAGGCGTGGCCTTTGGAAGGAAGGACTTGTTCCTGGCAAATTGTCCCCATTAATCTTCAGCTTAATTGATTGTGAAAAGTTTTAGGATGACATTTTTAAAAAGCATGCTCCGCTGGTGATTGATTTCGGGAAAATGAACTAATAATGAATGCAAGGCAGTCATTACTTGTTGAGCTCAGCAGCTAATTTTAGACAGATTAGACTGTGTTTGATAGTGCTTAATAAAGAAGGGGGATGATGAGGTCTTAGCAATCTACCTGCATGCTCTGGGCCCAGGCACCCCCCCAGTCCTACTGGAGTCCTCCGCAACCAGCTCCACTGATGGGGCTTTAACTGAGAAATCAGTGGCAGGAATACTGAACGTGTTTGACGGTTGTGTTTCTCACGCTCAGCCCAGGCAAGTATTTAAACACACCCTTCTTCCTGAGCCCGCAGTGATTCTAAAGAATACATTTTGGGGTCATGGTTAGGCTATTTGACAGAAAGTATTTCATTTTTTTTAACTTCCTGAGTAGCTGGTTCGTTTTGAAGGTGGAGTAGCAAGACATTCACATCGAAAACAGTAACACTGTAATATCTGGAGCAATTCTGTTGGACTTGGACTGGGTAGTACCGGTGGTCCCGAGGCTTTGAATGCTTTGCTAGCTCTGCGACTAGCTCTGTCCCCTGTCATTGTTTGACTCCTCTGACTTCATACATGATGACAGATCCTTTCTGTGTTTTCTAAAGGAGCTGAATAAATAAACTGTGTTTTATTGTTTAGACTAATCAGTGAACTGATGTTATGTGCACACAGCTCTAGGGGTAGGCAAGAATCCTCCTGATCTCAGGGTATGCAGGAGCTTCAGCTTCTTTTCCTCTTTTTTTGGTTCTCATTTGGCCATATTTTTTCCATGCATATCAAATAAGCAATATGAGCAGAAGTGTTTATATGATTTCACAGCTGAGAAAAAAATTGGGGAAATGGAAGATTAATAAGGAGACAGGAAGTGCAGCCCATTTCTGGGAGTAACAGGTTAACAGCGGGAGGAGCCACCACGTCTCCTGTTGTATGAGCCCTTCTCACCGGATTCCTGCGTCACCCCCTTGCTGGGCAGCCCTGCCACCGCATCCCCTGCCTCCCTGCGCTCGTCCCTTTCTCCTCGGCTGACGGTAATCGCTGCCGCAGGTCCCCGGCTGCGGTGCGGGCAAAATGACAGCTCTCAGAGCACCGTGTTGACCGTTTTGTCGTCCCCTGCTGAGTGTTGTCATTTCTGTAGTCGCTGGGCTGTATTGAATCCGACAGCAGCAATAGGTCATTAACAGAAATGGGAGATGTCCTCTGGCAGGCAGCAAAAAAGCCTCACCGCTTCCTAAATAATAGTATTTATGTCCCCTGCCCTAATAGTTTGCACAAAATAAATTATACTTGCACAGATACTTTTTAAAAGCAGCATGAAAGGCTTTGCTTTCTGTGAAGGGCAAACATTCATGGGGGGGCAGATATAGCCCCCTACCGTAACCACCGTTAAAAGCTGCTGTGTGTGATTTAGACCCATATAGTCAAGTGGTTTATCAAACATTGGGCATGTTAATCATGTGATAGGTCTGGGGCACTCTGACCTTTCACTAGCAGCTCTCCATCCTCGTGTCCTGAAATGCCACCCCCCACCGGCCCGTACCGCCTCTGAGCGCGCCATTAAACCCCAAAGTACAAAATGTTAGCCACTTACGCTCTTCCTACATCAGATATTCTATAGTATCCATGAAAGAAGAGGTTTTTTGTTTCAGATTATTTATAGAAGAATTTTCATGAACATTCTATTTTTGTTCAACACACAACTTCCTCACCGTGCCTGAAAGTTTTATTAAGAAATTTTGTACACTTTGGCGTGTCAGATGGAAACATGAAAAGCAAGCCTGGTTTGAAGTAGCTTTTATTGGTAAAGAATACGGCACTCAGGCTTTTAAAGATGAATGGGGGCAGGGAGATGGACAGACAGCCTTAATTACAGGGTATCTGCTGGAATAAAGAGGCCGCGAGGCGTCCATCAGCAGCTGTGGCGAGTGAGGCTGTCAGGACACCAAACAAGTCTTAATACAGCACATTTATTAGGGTCCTGCGACAGATTCTTTCATCTTGATTTGTTTATGTGGATTTTTGTCTGTTTGTTTTTGTGTGTTCTGTGTTGAGCGTGCGTGCCTTTTCCGGTGTAGATCTGTGTGATAATGGGGCTTAGTTTCAAAAAGGCATTTTAAAACCCTTCGATCTCCACACCGGAGGGAACCAAAAGACGCCGGCGTTAGAAATGACAGCTGTTTACATTTGCATAACATCAAGGAGGAGCTAGGCGCCGTCTTTGAGGCAGGCTGCGTGCAGCTGTCACACGTTGTAATCGCAGGTTGATTTGTGATTCGGGAAAATCGCCATTATGGCACTGAGCACCCGGTGTGAAGAGTCACTGATGAGAACTTTGTTAATTTCTGCAAAATCCTACAATGGCCAGCCCAAACCCAAACAAGAGCAGCAGTCTTTTGTTCCTCTGTCTTTGTGCTGCGCTGTCTGTGTGCTGATCAGCCAGTCTTTTGGCTGAGGGCTTGTTATTTCTGTTGTCCAGGCCCTAAAGCCTCTCATTAATGAAGAAAATTTACAGGCCGTTTTTTTGTCTTTTCATTCTCACCGGACAAAACAGTTCTTGAAATTTGACCTGATACAATGCCAGTCAAAAATTTGGGACACACTTGCTTTTAATGGATTTGTTATTTGCTGTAGAAGATTTCATGGCGGTGAAGTAATACATATCAAATTTTGCGACAACCTAAGCAAGCATTCAACATGTCAAGATTTTCTCAAATTGTAGACCCTTCAAAATACCCCCTTCAAAATTTGCTTTTGACACTCTTGGCATTTATTCAACCAGCTTCCAGATATAGCCACCTGGAATGCTTCTCCAACAGTCCTGAAGGAGTTTCCACAACCTCTGGGGATAAGTTTGGCTACATTTCTTTTGCTCTTCAATCCAACTCATCCCAAAACAGCTCTGTAGAAGTAAGGTCAGGGACTTATGGGGCCAGGTCATCTGTCTCTGCACTCACACTCACATTATCTTGTAAAACAAATAATGTTCAGTCGGTTGGTGTGTCCAGACTATTGACTGGTACTGTACCTTGAGGACATTGGCTGTTTCTCCCAGATCGTCAAGAGATTGAGCATCTCTATTACTGCGATACAGTGATGTGCATGTGTCTGCAGCTACACGGTGCGCTTCAATGAGAAGATTTCCCCGTTTTAATATCATGGCTGTGTGCAAATGATCATTTCAGAAATTTAACCGCATGTAAAACGTACTTGATGTACTGCGCATTTATGTGACAAATGATATAAAACCCTACAAAATTTCTCCTGATTATGCATGTGTGCAGCTTACGCCCACCTAGATTATACAAAGTGTAGAAGATTGCAACCCAGTGTTGCAACCCATCATTTGACGTAGAGATTTTTAAAATTATTTTTGAATGCTTTTGTGTTTATGAAATAAAAATAAAATTAAAAATATGCAATTATACGGTGAGTGTGATCACAGTCCGAAATCCAGTATTTCTTAGTTGCCGGATCCCTCAAATGTTAGTTTGCTTCTTGTTTGCTATTCTTCTGTTCTAAACAAGTACAACCATGGAAAACATTAAGACACTACTCTGTATTTTTAAACAAATTTAGCATTTTTAAATCCTGGTTTTATCTTGGTCCTGCTGGCAGAAGGCTACCCTCTAATGCCAAAGATGACTGTTAACTTATTCTGCAGTTTCTCATGAATCGTAGGATGACATCAAGTGACGTTGAAAAGGAATGGGAACCGTTAAGTGCAGGTGTGAAGTGCACTGCTAGCATACAAACAGCATTCTGCAATAGACAGTTGTATAACAGATGTAGTAAGTAGTAAATAATGATACAACAGTAATGCAATAACACACAGTGTTAAGTGTTGTATTATCATATTATAGTATTATAGTATATTAGTATATAGTATACTATAGTGTAGTATTATAGTATTGAATATTCAGGTATTCAGTTATTGCACATTACTCATGTGGCGGTATTGCAGTTATTGCACATGACCCATGTGGCAGGTGAAGTATTCTGCGGTTAATGCATATTGATTGTAAAATGAGTGAAACAAAAAATCATGCTGTGGTCTCTTAATTTTTTCCAGGCCTGCATGTCAGGTCCTTTTCTTCTGTGGCTCAAGACCACATCCAGTGCAATGGGACACAGTTTACATAGATTGGGTCGATGGACTGACATAGCCCAGGCAGGGCTGATACAAGCTGTAATGTCCAGGTGAACAGGCTGATGACATTCCAGAGCAGAACGCACAGGCTATTCCGTACAGGTATCCAAACGCCACAGGTAGCTCGTCAGTAGGTCTCTGCTTTCCACATAGAGATTTCAGCAAAAATCTTTCTTACACCGAGTAGTAATGAGGGGATTAATAAATATGATTTTAAATTCTTCCACACTGAGTCATATAAATCACATGATGAGAAAAATCAACTGTTATGAATCATTCTCAAGATGTACCTTTCATTCATCGCTTACAGTCATGCTCAGACAAAAGTTTTATAAAGTAAAACTTCTGTTCTAATAATATATACGTACTAAGCCATTTAACAAAAACCTGCTTCAAAATATGATCATGGGAATTTCTGCTGTTGATTAATTTGTTCAAACAGATATAACCATTAAGGCAAGGCCTAAAGTAACTTTTTTGGTAAATTTAAAACTAAACAAATAATATGGTATTATTTATAATATTACTTTATCTATCCCCCTGCCTCGTGCCCGTTGCTTCTGGGATAGGCTCCGGACCCCCCGCGACCCAGTAGGATAAGCAGTTTGGAAAATGGATGGATGGATGGATTTTATCTATCCTGGTCAATTGCAGTTTTAATTTGTTTCTGTATTTTTTTTAATCATGAAGCACACGCTTAATCAATCAATTTTTTACTGCACTTATACAAAGGTCAGGGTGAATGGTATTTATACTGGGCTAAATTTTTGGGTCACTACTGATCTTAGAACATCAGTAATGAATTTAACATAAAACAAATTCATATAACATATAACACAAAGCATATTTTATCCCTCAGCTAATTAACCTTAGAATATCATAGCTTGTTCTTTCTGTTGCCCTGTTTTGCATGCATATTTTAGATGAGGATGAGACATTTTCTGATGTCTTAAAATAATTGTGGAATTACACTACACATAGTCATCACCAGCTTTGATAAATCTCATTAAGTCCTAATTTGCATTATCTCTGCTTATATTTTGTCGTCTGTATTTGTGGTTAAAACAACTGCTGTTACATATGCATTAAGTCATATACATATGCTTGAAGGATATAGTGCAGTGAGCAAAAAATATGGTACTTTTTGGCATTTAATAAACACACAAACACTGTTTTGCTAAGTTGCTTAATTTCATCACATGCATTTAATTTAGCATTTTTGTGCTTTGCAGTCACTTTGTAAGCAATAATCCCACCATAAGGGTTAAGGTTAAATACTGTGTGAGCAACAGGGCTGAATCTAGGGGTGACAGACGCATTGAAAAGAGATCTTAATCCCAGGGTTAAATTCCCATTGTTTAAAATGGTTGTGCTTTTAATGTTTAATATAGCAGTTATACAAAATGGCTTCAAATGAGAATTTAAATAACAAACACATTTTCTTTGCCTAATCAGAATTACATTTTGTAACTGAATTAATCATATTTATATGCAGGCATTTGGAATATTGTACTGTAGCCCAGAGCAATTGTTCTTGAATGGTTATTTTCTGATAAGAAAGCTTCTGTAACTGCTTAAGAATCTGGAAGCAAACTATAAAGAAAATAAAAAACAAGCAAGGCTACAGCTAGTTTATTATTTATATTATGTATCTGGCATGTTGCAGAATGTCCGATAATATCTTACTGCTGTTTATGTCTCCCATTTCTTACTGGTTCTGTGCCCTAAATCCTCCAGGCTTTATATTCAAGTATGCGTGGAACTCTTAAAAATGGACAATTAGCCGACTTAAAAGGTCCTAATATCCAATTAGCTATCAGTGCTGGGGGGCAATTCTGTAAGCTTCAGTTGCAAAACCCATAAACAGTAAGCTCCCCCCAATTGGAGCGGCTACTGTAGCCTTAGTTATCAGCATCTGGCTTAGTTTGTACATGTGACAGTATGGGCGGAGTCGCAGCTATCTGTGTTTGCACTTGCCGTGCGCAGGCCGTGCCGTGTGTTAGGCCGTGCCGTGTGCAGGCCGTGCCGTGCACAGGCCGTGCCGTGTGTTATGCTGTGCTCTGTCCAGGTGTCAGCTGAAGGCAGGCATCACCTGGCGGACAGAGGTGTGAGAGTGGTGCACATGAACCCATGATGGGTATTTGCTGGCTGTGCAGGAAGGACATGCACAGCTCTGCACCTGCTGCAGGTGTCTGCCACGCGTGAGCGTGAGCTTCCCAGAGGCAGGAGGTTATGAGGCTGCCACCGGCAGAGCTTGGCGAGAGCCGGGAGACAGTGCCGCAGCTCCACCTTGAGATCAAACCGCCGCTAATGTCAGAGTATCAGTTTTATTCTTACTTTTAAAGTTGACTTGCAAAGGTTGTCCACCCTCTTTATAAGTGAATATTGTCCAGCTTGAATCGTACTAAACTAATCTCAGGTAGACTAGATGCAAATTTCCTTGAATCATGTATGCAGATGGAGTTTCTGTTGTGCATTTTAGTGGAAAACACATAGTTATGCATTTTTCTTCCATATATTGCACATCCCGCTGTCATCTCGCGTTCAAGAACACTAAGGTTTATATTGAAACTTGACAATGCCACTTACCAAGAACGGGCAATAGCTTTGGTATTCTTATTATTGTCTTTCTGCTTTCTAACAGCAAGCCCCGAAATCATTAGCAATGGGAATTTGGAGGAAAAAAACAGGGCTCCCTTATTATTTATGCAGTCAATAGCAAGGCTTGTCTGCATTCATAATTGTTTGATTTTATAGGGCAGTCTTTAAACAAACATTGTCTATGGTAATGTGATGCCCTGATGGATGGGAAAGGTTTTGTCTGTGAATATCATTTGGATAATTAAAAATGACAGATGAAATCGCCCGCTGTCTTGACCCTCACTTTGTTCCCTGAGTGATGCCGAGGAGATGCTGATTGCTGTCAATCACGCGCCTTCTGAGGGTTGGGAAATTCTGCCAGCCCTGAACTCTGACCCGCGCTGTTGATCTGAAATAGATAACAACCTTGAAATACCTGCAGAATTTAAACAGGCTGGATGTCGAGCACAGGGGCACCTTCCCAAAAGATCCGTCCTTCCCTGGCTCCTTGGCCCATATCCAAGGTGGTGTGGCTTCGCTAGCAACCAAATAAAGTGGGCAGAGGTATCTGTGAAAAGAAACAGATTAACACATCATTGTGATTTTAGCCAACAGTCAGCTTTTTTTCACCTCACACAATATACATACTTTCTTGTCCTTATATGTTTTAATTTGTAACCGGATGTCTTCAATGACATTTATGAATATCGTAGCTGTACCACAGCAGATAGGGCTAGTTTTAAATCAGGTATACATTCAGATGAGATGTCTATCTCATTGGTATCCCAATGAAAATTGTCCATGATAAACATGGATTCTCAAAGAAAAATTGTTTGGTCATATTTTGCTTAGCATTCCCGTTTTAACCACAACGGATGACAAGTTCCACAATGTCAGCAATTTGGATGTTATTTTTAACTAAGGCAAGAACAATCAAATAAGTGCAGCTGAGGGAGGGAGCTGTGAAACTGACTTACGCAAGTCTGACTTTCTAATGATGGGGAAATGTTAACCTCAATCTTCAAACAGAGAGCGCAAATCCACCAGTAGAAATTAATCCTCTCATTTCGCTGTTCCTCATTGTGTTGAGACTAAGGATTTTGATCCCATTGAATAATTTCATTAGGACTTGTGAGTGTGTGGATTAATAAGTGGTTCTAATGTAAAGGCAATGCTGTGTTATGCTGTTCTTGCCTCTGACACCCACTGTAAGAAAACCAGCATCAAATAATTACAAAAACACAATACAAATCAATGCCATCATTCTGCCTCTGGTTTTAATTCCCAAAGCACTCATAATCGCTGCCACTGCTGTTGCACATTGAGGGAAAATTCTTGTGCTTTGTAACAAAGTATTATATTACATTATGTTCATTGCATTGAATTATATAGCACAATAAATTGATGCTTTAAATGTATCATTCATGCTATACTGTTTGGATTCAGTACTTTGACACTTGTGGCAATACATTGGCAGTCTCTGCCTAGGGACTTGATCCAAGACAAACCACAATGCAATGCTGCTTTAAATACCGCAATTTTACTGGCGAAAATAAACACATGTCAGGAATCCCACAAAAAACAGTTTGTTGATGAACCTCTCAGTGCCTTTTATATAGAGCATTGCTATGGAAAAACTATGCAGGAGTATATTATTCTTTATATGGGTATTTTCCAAACATTGCAGCTTATTAAAGTTTATTCTGTTTGAAAAATGGATGTAGCTAGTGAAAGTATGTATTTACTTGCCCTGTGCTGCAACTGTAGTAGGAGTAGATGCATGGTTGGGTGAATTGAATGACTCCAGACAAATATTTAGCTCTGAAGATGCTCTGAAAAATCAATTTTAAATTTTGTTTCTGGCTTTCTAATCAGCCTCACTGAACCTTTGAGACACTTACTAATATTATTATTACTTTTAAAGCTGAGGAAGATGATGAAGATGTTTGTAGAAGGAGGACTTGTTTCTTTCACATGGGAACATGATGTAGAAGACACAGCAAAGTATTTATGAGTTAAAATACTGCCATTGTGAGCACTGAATACAATACGGTCTAAGGTAAAAAGGTACATGAGGATTTACGAGGGAGTATTTGGTCACGAAGTCAGCTTGCTGATGCATATTACCATATGAATAATTTGGTTAGATGTTTCAGTTATGGGTGCATACATTGATACATTCATAAGGGACACAGCTTGCAGTGGCTCCATCGCATCCATAGGGTGTGAAGAAATCAATTGTCTTGGCAGGAAGCATATTGACGGAGCTCACGCATCGCCGCTAAGTGGGTGTAGGTGATGTCAGGGACGACAACAACAGAACAGTGCGATTAAAAATCCATGCACTGGCGTGAAGACAGTTCATTTGTCACCAGCTTGGAAAAGTGTTCTGCATGTGCTGGTGTTGTGATGATCTTCTGAAGCTTATATTCTTTATGAGCTGACTGCACAGGGTAGCGTCTGACCGACCTGGAATGGGGCTTCCCAGAGGCAGCTGGCAGTGCTTGGGGTGCAGCCCGCTGGCCTGTAATTGTGAAAACAAGCTTCCCACAACACTTCCTGCTCATAGAGGACTTTGGTTTGTGTTTGGATCAGTATGTGCCCTTCATTTTTGTGGAGCATTTTTGAAAAAGAGTGAGCAGCTTGAAGCATGCATTTGGAGCTCAAACTGTTGTTTTAGATAAGCAGGAGAGCCCTCGTGTCTGTCAGCGACATACCCAAGCTGCTACAGTGTGTGAATCTGGAGAAATATGAGGCATACCTATGGTAATAAATATAACGTCAGACACAGCAATCCTTCTTTCTCTAATTTACTGTAAGGGATGGAGTGGCGGGATTAAAGCCATTACAGTACTGTATGTAGTATAGCAGACGGTTGTGCATGTTGGTACATATGTTTGTGCCAAATTGAATATCAGGAAAATTGCCAGAACATCAGACTATGATACAACCAGTACAAGATCTACATGCTTTCCAGTACAACCTGTACAAGATCTACATGCGTTCCTAATCCAACTTTGTAATGAAAGTATTAATGGCATTTTTAGTTTATTGGTAAATTTATTTTAACAAGCCTGTATTTTATATCTATTGATGTTTTCTTTTTTTCTGGTTAGTAAAGGATTTTAGACAGTAGATATATTAAAAAGGCATGACTGCTAATACATAAATAAGGTGTGTAATATTTTCTCTGCTTAAAGTGTCGTTGTTTCAGTAGCCCATAAAAGAACAGATGTAAACACATATACATACACATGCAATATATCTAAAGAGTTGACACATAATTGTGATGTGGTAGGGATTCATACTCATTCGTGCTGCTTAGCTTACTGTTGGTAATACTTCGGCCTTTCTTGTTTCTCTTGAAGTTATAAAATTCCTTCCAAAGATTCTTTGCTGTATCCTGAAGTGACTTGCACTTTAACTCTTCTATACCTGTATAATTCTTCCAGCGGGTCTAACTAAGCACTTAACAGCAAAGCCGCTTGAAGCCTCACACTACCTGGCACTGCCTGAAGCTTTTCTTGCTAAGCAGGTTGTCTTCAGCCATTTACATTAATCATTTAGGAAATAGCAGGTTAACCTGCCCTTGGCTACTGGCCCTTAGTCCCCCTTGGAGGTATAGCAGGAGGACCCTGCATTGGATCCCTCTTGAGGGACACACCTGCAAGACTGTTCTCCCATACCTGCAAGACTGTTCTCTACATATCTGTTTCATTTCCACATAGTTTGTTGAATTCTTGGTGTTAAATATTCATATGAAACTCCCCCACTATAAACCCTTATCAAAATTGAATATGAGGCATTATGTCATAAGGAATATTACTTGATTAATTTATTTTGCAGCACCCTGATTTACGTGTTTTTAACTAATTTATTTTCAGTTTAGTTTGTCTTGTTGGGAGTGGGATTTAAAAAAATGTTTTGTAATAGTAAAGATTAGCAAAATAATTATTGTTACTCCAGTTTTACATTTTAATTACTTGTGTTTATATATTTATATTTCTTGGTTCTTTGCTGTTTGTTAGGCTTTATTTGCATAATCTCAAATGTCTAACCTGCCAGTATAATTGGCCAGGGAATGAAAAAGAAATTGATCAAAGAACACATAAAATCTGGCACAATACACTTCAGCATCATCAATTTTAATAACTTTTCCACATTTTTTAGTTCTACTGATAACTGAAAACTACTGATTAAGGACGTGTAAAGTATAGGCTACTTCTGTTTGACCCAGTACTGTCTCCAGTGTTCAGTGGCATAAGAAGAATTGATTATTGGCATGGTTACCTTTATTTTCACATTGTGTGCAATTGAGTGTTTTCTAAACCTCATTAGTTATCACCGTCTTTATTAAATTGGTTTGTCTGATGTGTCATTGAACTCTCAAGAAAATGTTTGCACACATGTTAATGTGCTTAGTGGTATGGTCACATTAACGATTGAGGATACATTTGCAGAATTATATTTTTCTGAGGGAAAATCTCATCTGATATTGGACAATATGTTTACTATTTCTTTTGTGTCATTTTGTATAGGACATCAGTACTAAATATCTTTTTCAATCTGGTTGAAAGTATTTTTCTGAAGATTTCTGCTTGTAATTTATTACAAACAAAAGAAGAATACAACAATGGCATTACTGCAGGTGCTGTCACACACGGAATTGTGCAGCCATGCCTTGCCGTATCTTATCCTAGCTCTGATTGGTCTGGCTGAGTCTTCACAGTCTGTGGTTTTACGGCCGTTGTATTTGTCATCCAGGAACAGTAAACTGACATTCACTGTATCCTGTTTTCACCACAATGAGGGACTCCCACAGCTAGTGGAACTAAAATGGGCTCTTTTAATTGAATTAATGCTTCGTGTGCGCTGAAGGAGTCCATGATACAGTCTATTTCTCTGAATGACTGTTATAAGCTGTACCCTGGGAGATGGGGCGGCCCAGCGATACTGAATTCATGTAAATGTTAAATATATGCTGCCGTATCGCTGCTAGGAGGATGAGAGCGTTATCCCTCTTTGTTTGTGTTATTGTAACTGTGATGTGTTATTGTAACTTTATTTTACTGGGATTGCCTTCTAGTCATATGTAGCGTTTAGGTTTATGTGGACAAGGCTTATACAGACAAGGCGTCTACTTCACTGCAAAATACAGAAGCTTAAGCAATGTGTGTTGAGACTGGAGCCAGCCACATGCTCGGGCTGCGTTACAGGGAGACTAGGCCAGTGCGATTATGACCTGCATGTTTTCTCAGTGTTGCCAGAATGGTATCAGTGCATACTGAAAGTTAGCTGGCCTTAATTCTGTTTGACGTCACGGCAGGTGGACCCTTTCTGCATGTATGAGTCAGCTGACCAAAGCAGAGGTCACTGGAGGTTTATGGCTGGTGAATGACAACAGACAGGATAGTTTCTATGCATTTTAAAAATGACATTTCTGCAGGCAGTAAGGAGCATGTTCCCAAAATCTGTTTTCCTGTCAAACTGAGCATCTTCTCCCAAATATAACATATAGCTGAGGGGCAATATACATATATGGAAATATTGTAACCTGTTGCCTGGAAATCACATTATTCATAGCAACGCGATCAGGTGAACTGTGTCCCTGAGGCATTGTGAAGCCCGGTGACCTTGATGGAGCTGATCGCGTCTAGTGCTGGCACCTGGGCGGATTCCCCGTAACTCCCCTCCCTGGCCTGAGGGTGTCGCTCCACGCGGGGCTGTCCCACCTCTCGTGCAGCCCTGACAGCTACTAACAGTAACGCATGAAGACAGTTCAGCGAAATGAAGACAAATGCTGGCTGTCACCCCCGAATCATAATCTGCACGGGCCCTGGCGAAAGAGACATCCTGACAGTAGCAGGAAGCCCCTCTTTTATGGCTGTCCTGCGACACTCATTCCCCCACGCGGATTTAAAGGGCAGCATTCCTGTTTTCCCAGAAAGATCCATAAAGGCGACATATGGGAGCTGCTGGTTAGCCGGAGCGCAGGCCTGGCGGGGCCGGGGTGGGGGGGGGGGGGAGGAGGGTGTTGGCCTGCAGATGGGTGTTGTAAAAGATTCATGAGCAGAATAAAAGATCTGAAGTAACATGGGGCTGAAACGTCAAGCAGGAGATGACAAGCGACACTCATATCCTACTGTTTACACCTCTGGAATTCAGATTATAGTTCCAGGATAAAACTCTAACACAGATATGCCCACTATGGGGGTCATGTTCACTTTAGCGTACAGGTAATAAGATCTGCCGGCGAGCTCTTTGCATTCCTGCCATTTCGGGCCTTTCGCTATTGTGAACGAAAGGATAGATCTGATATGGGATGCTGACATAGTGTATAGTAACAGCAATTCACAAAAACCTGCTAATGCAGCACCCTCTGTAATACGCCCGTATAAGGAGTAGCCCCTTTCAATATATTTCGTTTAGTTTTTGCTTATTAACTGAATTTCTCCAAATTTCTCTGTTCTTTATTATCATTTCAACCATAAGGTTGTGAAATCTAATTGAAAAGAAATTTTTTCGTTTCTAAATTTCAAGATTTTGAATGCGCAATAAAAATAATATTATAAAGATATATTTATAACACATATATTTGATGTTTAGAGTGATTTCAGGAATGAGCTCTTGCAAGATAATAATTGTGTTTTCAGTTTAACACTTTCATTATGAATTCTATTCTGCATTAGCTCATGAATTGAAAAAAACTATATTTGCTCATTCAAAGAGAATGGTGTACAATGTATAATGGTGTATAATGAAATATGGACAGTGGTACGGGGTCCATGGTCACTGTTTAATCACAATTGAAATTATTTACGCATTATTTCTAAAAAAAAATCTCTCCTTAATACAAACACTAGTGAAATTGAATGTAACAGGATACCGGCCATTATGTATTATAGAGTGTGGTTCTGTGGGGAGGTGCTGGTACTGTTCTTAAATTGCCAAATGACCCCATTAAGACCATATCACACCAGCTTTGTACTTCTAAGGAAGCCATACCATAGGGATATTCCTGTCAGTTAATGACTGCAACAACCATTATATATATAAACCCACTGCATTTAAATATTATTATAATATTATTAATAGGTTTGTAAACAAAAGTAAATGGCTGTGTCCAGCAGAATTTTTTGTATGTTGTTTCTGGAATCTTCTCTGGTGTTGATGAGGGGCCCTCTACTGGCTGACAAAATGAAGTCCTTCCTCACACAGCTCTCTCGCAACACTCTCTGATGTGCGTTGCTTTGGACCCAGGGGCTGACAGAGCTCTCCCACGTTTTCCTTTTCCCAGCGTTAAAACTAACATTTGCTGGTTGCACTTTAACATAGAGGGCTTTGTATAATCTGGCCACAGTATTTATGTTACTGAACTAAAAATATCCAATAGTCCCAGCTCTCAAAGTCAGGGATTTTTCTGCAAGGTAAAACAAATCTGCAGAGCCCATCAGATAACTTCTCACCTATTCTGTTGTGTATCTCTGACTTTTCTTGTATATTTACCTTTGTTTGCCGCAACCAGTTTAAATATGTACTGCTTACGATCATAGGGATTTTATAAGATAAAAAAACATGGTAAATGTGATGTGCAGGAGGTGCAGGCATTATGCGTAGAAGGGGGGACTGGAATATACGGGTCTTTATGGAGGCTGCTGAGGGTCATACACACGGCTGGGGTTAACTGCTTCCCTATATGGAAGGAAACTTTAACTGCCACCTTGGGGACTTGGAGGAGTCAAGCACTTTTGAAACTTGAACTTCAGCTCACAAGTGTTCTACACCTGGCTCTGGAAATATTAGCTAGAGAGGGTGAAAGGTGTGACAGATAGCCCCTTTTAAGAGCCCCCCCCCCCCACAGCATTCATGTCCCATGCCATGTTTGTGGACAGAATGAATAATTGAAGCTGGACTGGCAATGGAAATTTCAGACCACAGATCTAATCCTTAATCCTCGCACTGTGAAATTATTACGTCACCGGACAGCCTAAGTTGTCCTTGTTTCTTCTGTCTTTCGAAATCGACAGACTTGGAATTATTTCAAATGGAAATTGGGTCATTGCCGAACCCCCCGTTTCGTTTATTTTTGAATCCATTTCTAGTATTTTCTATTCTTACAACACTCCATGTTTCCTACAGGAAATTGTGCTCTGGTCCCTCAATTACTTGCAAAGCGATTAGCAAATAGCATGTTGTCAAAGTTTGGAATCTTGTAAGCAAAAATGATATTAACCCTCAAAATTCCATCCATCCATCCATTTTCCAAACCGCTTATCCTACTGGGTTCCAGAGCCTATCCCGGAAGCAATGGGCACGAGGCAGGGAACAACCCAGAATGGGGGGCCAGCCCATCACCCTCAAAATTCAATCTCTATTAATGAAAAGAAAATCTCAATATTGATGTGATACTACATATAATAATTTTGTTATGTCGATTGCAATGTTTAGTGTGTCATGGGTCTTTTTGTCTAATTTCATGTAGCTGAATATATTCAGGGCGCATTACTCTTTTCTGGTCAATTTTATGAAAAAATGATAAATGAAGGAGCAAAACAAATCAAGGCAAGTCTGTAAGTAAACATTATATATTATTATCCCCCCACTGAATTTCTGAGGTAAAAGGTTACGCACCTATTGCCTCCACACAAGAATACAGCAAAATTAGCATGCAGAGAGGGCTGCGGGCTGCACAAGCCAGAGCACCACAGGTTAGGGCTACCGCTGACTCTGTTAGAGGTCTTCTCTGAATTTTAGCTGTGCGTCCTATCAGCCTCCAGATAGCTTCTGAAGAACAGCACTCTTCAGTGGCCGTCCCTTCCCTGCAATGCTTTCTTATCAGATCCGCCATATCTGATTAACATTTATCAATGGGCATATTAAAGCCGAGGCGTGTTAGAGATGGAAATAAGCTCTTGCGAAAGGGCCCAATTAAGATCCTTTTCTACTGGGAGTCTTACTTGAGGTGTGTAAAATATAGAAAGAGACCCCTAACAATGTATAAATAATCTGTAATTGTTCTTGCAAGGCTCAGAAAGGAAGATGTGGCCATTTCCAGTGAAGTTTTCTCATTTATAATGGATGGAAGCATAGTTTGCAAGGGGAAAATTAAATGGAAATAACATACTGTAAATATCGCAGGTCAGGCACGGCACAAGCATCAATCAGGCATGAGATGGACAAAGACGTCTCACCTGGTTTGACAGCCATCCGACTCGGCCGGCAGCCCTGAGCCTGTCAGTGTGTTTTTTGTTAGTTCGTGCAACACCCAATAGACAATAACCCACCAGTAATGATGTTACACAACTGTCAAGTGTTATTGTTGCCGTTTCAATCAAAGGCAGATAAGGGAGGATGGGGTGCAGGGACGACTCTATGGAAGGGTTTGGGAAGGTTAAACCAGAGAGATGCCATTTCCATCTGGAATGCATTAGCTGGAAAGATTTATTAGCAGCAATGCTTTTGCATAATGTAGCGAGGATGGAAGAGCCTCGCATCTCATCTCCATTATGATGTCTGTCTGGACTTGAGTTGTGCCAGTGCGCTTCCAGGACCACAGCGGCCCTACCTTGCACCATCTTTCTCCTCCTCTTGTCCTAAATGCAATTTCCTGTTGCATAAAGCTCAAAACCCACATTATTTAGAATATCTAATCCTGATCTGTGATAAATTATTCTTGGTCAAAGCAATTCTTCTTGGTAAAATAGATTGCACATTTATTCTTTAAAAATGCCAACACATATTTGTTAAGGATTTACTACTTCTAAATATTTGTCATAACCCCACAGTAATATGGTGCTAATACGCTGAATGGGCACTAAAAATGTGTTTTAAAATATGGCAAATAGTATTTTATACAGAATTGGACACACATCAGTAAATTAATGTTATTAGTGTTTTTGATAAGCGATTAGTTTGTGTGGAAATGTATTCTTTTATTTGTAAAAAATAGAAGAAAACTGGACTCAGCAGAAGCATTTCAGGCAATCCCAGTGTGTTCGCACAGAATGTGGCGGAAGCTCTAATAGCATAAACAATACAAACAGCATGGAGGAGCAGCATTGCGAAAAGCTGGAATCAGAGTGGCGTCCGGATATCGGTAGTGTCAATGCACGACTCCTCAATAAGCACCATCCAGGCGCTGTCTCCCTGGGAAGCGGTGTGAGGTTCGCGGACAGCTGTTGACTGAGACGCCGTCCCATGTTTGACAATCCGTCGGGATGAACACAGTAAGGATCAATACCCATTTACATGGCTGTCAGACAGCCGCTAATGCCCCTCCCCAGCCAGAGTGCTGCTTTGGCTACTGCTGCTACCTAAGTGACAGGCTGGAGCCTCAAAATCAGCACTTATTTAGAACCCTTTTCCCCTATATTTTCATGTTTAAAATTTCATACTATCATCAGTTCTAATGGCATAATTCATGTGCTTGTTATGGTTGTCCTATACATCTATAAATGCTGTATAATGCCCTGCCCTTTGTAAAGCACTTGTGTTATAGTTATAATTAGTGATTTAGGTAGATTAAAAATGATCGGGTTGTGTGAGGGGAAATACCATACCGAATCCTGATGAAAACTGAGCCATATTACTTATGTTGCTACCCCCCCCCCTCCCACTCTCTCTCCCTCTCTCTCTCTCTCTCTCTCTGGATTGTGAGTAGAGTCAACAGACAATGGTCAGGAGATGAATGGGTCTCGGAGGTGTCACTTAATTACTACATCTGTACCTCCATTACTGCTGTTTGCAAGGATTCATGGCAGAGCACGAGCAGAGCTCCCTGCGGTCAGACGCAAGGGGCACCTCTTGCTGCTCAGGGGTGGCTACTGCACTCATCCTGGGGATCTCTATGGCTGGGGCCCTAGATTATCTGCAAAATGGGAATTTCTTATTTAATTATATGACTTTAAAATAATAATAATAATATTGATGCTACCTAAAACATGTCCACAGTTTGATATATCTATGTATCATAGAACAAAAGTGGTATGAGAAGAAATGACATTTTAAAAAAAGTGTTCTAGCTTAGAAGATGGATGGATGGATGGATGATGGATGGATGGATGAAAAAATGCAAGTCATATTTGAATCTAATCAAGAAATATCTCATTGTGCATTTTCATACTATCTGTGACTATCCACATGTTTGTATAGTGAGATCAAGTCTGAAATTCCATTTAATCATTTTGTTTTGACAAAATTGCTATATGACTTATAAGCATACAACAAATTTGCAGAAATTTTAAGGAATCCTTATACTTATAAATTCCACATGCTAATTTTATTTATATTGCATTTAATTCTGTCTAATTAAAACAATTATACTGTGTGCATTAATTATTAGCCTATTAGTTGCAGGTACTGAACTGCCTTTGAATTTCTTAAATGCAACAACTTTAGGAATAACTGGTAAACATGTGCAAATGAAGGTTGCTTGTTTGAAGTATTTCCATTTGGATGAACATCACCCAGTAAAAATCCATTTGTCTTTCTCAATCTCTCTTACAGAATATCAAATACATGAGCAATGGCTTATGAGTATCATCAGTTTTATCTTATTTTATTATTAATGTAGGGTCCTGAATGGAGTCAAGAAATCAGATTCTCATTTTCCATATTATTTCCATATTACTGTAGTAATTAATTAAATGTGAATTTGAATATTATAGAAATGGAAATGCAGGACTCACACAACAGGGAACAAAATAAATCCGCGCTGTCCGTGCTGTGCAATTTCTTTTGCACTGGTGTTATTTGAAGGCATTTGCCATTTCATTTTCGCACTATTTATTTTAGGAACTGGGGAAGTGTTATAAGAATGTTTCATGCTGAAGTACCAACATTTGTATTATCAAATGTATTTTCTTGTAGCTATGGTTGTACAGCAGTTTTAGAATTATTCCTGTTAAAGAATGTGGTATTTTATAGACACACACAAATATAAATATATATATATATATATATATATATATATATATATATATATATATATATATATATATATATGTGTGTGTGTGTGTTTTCTTTTAGTAGTGGTGCAAAAGAAAATATATAATTTTACTGATACAAATTAATTAAATGAATGAGTTTAATATAATTGGTGTATGAAAAACATTTTTAATATCTTTGCAAGGTGGGTTTGTTTTAGGGAAAAATGCCTAGTAAAAGCACTTTTATTAAACTTCGAAATACATCATGTACCACTTTACGTGACCTCTGTGTTTAAAATGCAGAAGAATGATAAATGTGTAATTAGAGGCTTCTATTAAACATTTAATGCTCACGCAAGTACCCTTCCATTCCACCTGATGGTATTTGTGTCTGCAATACTGCATCAATTATCCAGTAAAAACCTGCCCTCCTACCTGACACCAATGTAACTGCGAAAGTTGATTTAATTGCAGCTTCATTATGATTTGATAGAGAAACATAGCTGATGTTTGAGTGATGAGAAGAGATGGTTCCCTCATCTTTCTCAGTCACCAGCACTCCAGTGCTGCCCTAAGAACTCTATTTCTAGACGCCCCAGTGTGTCCCAACCACAGCCTGCTAGATATGCTGGAAAAATACAAGCTCCACCCCTCCTATTGTCATTCAGTTTCACACCGCTGAGAGGAACAATTCATTCATATTTTTGTGTATTTTAGTTCCCAAATTCCCAGTTAATATTGTTTTCTTAAATCTCAGTAAATAATAACCAGGCCGTTAGAGGAAACAGGAAGGTCAGGCTCATTAAGGCTGGCTTGTGGGGGGGGGAAAGACAGGCTAACGTATGAATAAGCCTGGATTTCTGTGTGATGTGGATGTGCCTCCCATCGATTGGTTGAATCAATCCCACATGTTTATGGCTGAGTGCAGCATTGATGTATGATCATGCTGTGGTGTGGTGCATTGTGGGGGAGAGAGATGGTTGTGTGGAGGGTGGAGCACCCTGCGTAAGGTCACAGGGTACTACTGTGTTAGGCAACACATTATTTTAAAAAAACAGCGTCGTAGCCTGAATTAATGTATTTTTTCATCCTCAAATGTCGTTATTTTAGACCATTTTCACACTACACAAAAAAGCCACAAATTATTGCTCTAAGGTTCCAGAAATGATAAACGGATTCTTCTCCTGAAGGTTTTGTGTTGTTGCTCTCCAGAAACTGTTGTTTGAGAATTTAAGGATTGATGTGTGGGTTTGTTGATCTGTACTGTCAATGACAGAGTCTCTAGTTTGTTTTCTTCACACCTGGGAGCACAGCATGCAGGAATGATGGTAATGAATCTATGATGGTAACTCTCATCTGTGAATTACATCAGTGATAAATTAAGCATATTTAGTTCTACCCCTTGCAGTGAAGCACTGGGAGTAATGAAAACTGTGTTACACACACATTATACACATCCACACACACATACACTTGTATTCATTTCTTTGTGGGGACCATCCATTCATTTCTATGGGCATAACCCTTATCCTAACTATGACACCCTTAACCCCTACACAGCCCTAACCTTAACCATATGTAACCAAGACTTTGGGCATTTAAAATTTCTTTGATAGCATTCATGGATTTTTCTAAAATTTAGGTAATTCTTGTGGGGACCAAAAAAATGTCTCCACAAGGTAAAAGTTTACAGGTTTTTATCACATTGTGGGAAAATCTGGTCCCCACAATGTAATATTTACACACACATGAACACATACACAAACACACCGTTGCACTGAAATATGTGAGGACATTATTTGGAGCTGGTGAATTGTGTGTGTGGAGGATTGACGACTTTTCACCAGAGATATGCCTGTATATACTGTAGGATCTTTTTTTGTGAATGTAATTTTTTATGCAAACAATACCATTTATGATAATTTCTTAAGTCTTTTGCATTTGAAAAAAGTTTTTTTTCCAGATTATTGAAAAAAATCTTCTTTTTACATGCATGTGCACATTGAGAAATTAGCAAAAATAAATTTGTTCTAATTAGTGGAACCAAGTAACAAAGGCCAGCTGATCTAGAAAGTAAACAGTCCTCTCAAACAGACATCAATGGTGGGTTTGGTGTTGCTGTTTGAAGATTAACTGTTCTTATGTATCCAGTCAGCAGAGAGCTGTCACATGGCTCACGCTGTTCATGCTTGTGTTCAGAGCAGTCACATTCTGGGGGCTCCAGCTCATGCTTGTACTGCCTCACTCTGGCACTGAGCTATTGACGTACTGGCATTTGGCCTGGCCGCTTTCCCTTGGGGGCCTGCTTCCTCCCATCTAAGCTGTGTATTGATTGGTTAATTTGATAGTTCTATCACCAATCAGCTTGTGTCTGACCTTTTGCCTTGGCAATGATGGGAGAGCTCTCATTTCTCCATTGCAGGCCCCACCATGCATTGACCTTTGCAGTGAGAATGTCAGCATGGCCCTTGATCTTAACCTGTCACTACATTTGTTATAGTGGAGAGCCACCCCATCCTTGACTTCTCGACAGAGCCTTCATCAAGGCAAACTGTCCAAGCACCTTCTGTGTTTCGGAGTTTTTAAGCTAGTGCTTCTTGATGTGTTGTTTATTTTATCATGCCAGGAGATATACCCCTGAACAATTTATAAGTAAGTAAAAAGCCGAGTTCTCTCTAATTTGCTATGCCAGGGAAACACCTCATGTGTGCCTATGCTTTTAAAGAAACATAAATGTAATATAATACAGACATACACATATGTGTATATATATATATATATATATATATATATATATATTTTTTTTTTTTTTTATCTACTTTATTCTTTTTTTTATGCTTATTATTTATGCACATGAGGTGTACTGCAAGTGACCATATGTTGTGGCTAGCTTAGTGCTACAAGGTCATTTACCAATACTATATAACATCAGCTGGAAGCAGGCTAGAACTAGGCACTGGACCACACACAGGGGCACATTAAAAGCCAGGAGAGGTGCCAGAGCAGTACCAAACACTACCCTCTGGCAGATGGGCGAACCCCTCACAAGAAACGCAAAGCCCTGCAGTGTGCTTAAGTCTTTTCAAAGCTCATAGACATTGATGTTTATCAGAGATGCTAATCTTATTCTTAAGATGCTGCCCTGTGGAAGTCGTAGCGCCCTACTGTAATATGTAACGAGGTTCTCTTATATAGATTCCACCCTCTGTAGAATGGTGATGTCACAGAGCTGGTCTTTTGTATATTTCACTTGTTTTTACAATTAAAATATTGAAATATAAATGTGAAGTGTAAGGTAAATTATCTGTCATATAAAAGTACTTTTTTTCCTTTCTCACCCTGGACAGTGCATATGAAGGGGACTGGGAACATAGCATAATGCTTAGACAGGAGATTAGCCTTTCCTGTATTGATTAGTTTCATCTTCTTCCTCTTCCAGAAAAGCTCATGAATTATTTTTGTTTTAATCAGTAACTCTGACAATATTCCTGAATTACCTGTCTGAGTTTATGTATTTTGTCTTATGCCCCAAAATGATACACATATTTATTCTGTGTTTGCATTTCTGAGGTCAGGCGCTTTTCTTCCCCATGTAATCCCTGTTTCATGTGTTTTTATTTAGTGATCTGGCCAAAGGGATTCTCACAAACACCATTTATGCATGTCTACCATCAAGTTCAGCTCCCAAACAAACCAAAATGGTTTCTCAGGTGATTTAGAAGTTTATAGGAGTTCCTACAGTAATGGAAAAGGAGACCAGATCTATATTTGATGGAGGCTGTGCTTGAGGTCTTTTAAATGGCTTGAGGAGCAGATACCTAGCCTTCAATCATGGTGGGTAACTGGAGACATCCGATCCAATCATCTGTCAGTCTGACTGAACCGTGTGCTTATCCCCATAGTCTCTAAACGCACTTCAGAACTGCAGAGTCACTCAGGGGAAGCGACATCAGAGACACACTGGATAGCATTTTGGGGGGATGCGAGACAAGTTTATCCGAAAGAAGAACCATCCTAGTGCAGTATTTTAAATGCAGTTTATTGTCATTTGAGTTCTTCTGGCAGAGGTCCATGTTTAGTGTCCCTAAACATTTATGTGAGGGTCACACTTGGCTATATTTGCATTCTTGTTTCATATGCCCTGCATTTCGCTTACAAACATATCGGTATTTGCCAGATTTTAGTGTTACTCTCATAGACTCATAAAGCAGCTTTTGCTATAAATACTGCAGCTTTAACTTAGAACCCAAAAGGGGGGAGGTTTCCAAAAATACACACATGCTTTCAAATGAGTTTCCAGAATCCCTTGCTTTGTAAAATATTTTCAGGTTTTTTTATAATTTTTTTTCATCCAGACTGAAATAGATTAATAATGTTGACCCATTTTTTATTTTTTACCAAGCCATTTAATAATGTAGTTTTATCAGTCATTTTGTAGGGTTATGTCTTTATATGCTTTCTCATAAACAATTACAGCTTCTTCTTCACAGTGTTGACATGTGTGGATTTTCTGTAATCTGTCCGGAGATGCGACCTATCCTCACGAGGAGCCTAGTGAAAAGACTTTAGGTATTGTATGTAAGCGTGGAGCAGGGTGCCGCAGAAACGCTCCCTGAAGCCTGAGGTGTTTAACCCAGATTACACCAGAGTGGTCTGAGGGCTCTTCAAAACAAAGACAAGTTCAAGACGGTTTCCTTAAGGATGTGTTGAGGGCAATACAGACAAAAAACGAATCCCTTCTTTAGCAGCCCGATAAGCATCAGCCAAGGCAGCATGATCCAATTCCTTCCGTCACAAAGACTCCCTTCCATTCAACCTAATGTGGCTACAGTGATTTAACAAAATATGGAACTGTGGCGATGGCTTATCTTACCCTTGAGGGCATACTACACTTACAGCACCATTGAGTGATAGGCTTTATGCGAGAGAGTGTGGAGGTCTTGGTTTTGTGTAGAATCATTGTATTAAAGAAATGTAAGGCTTGTTGGAATGATTAATGTGCCTTTAATCCCCTGCTCATAGCAGGCAAAGTTCCCCAGACAAAACTTTTGCTGAATCTTGATTTTTCACAAAAGACAAGGAGTTTTTCTCCATTGATTTCGCTTCCTCCCCGAAGAAGTGAGCACCTCTGGGAACTTGTCCCATTTCAGTTTTTATGTGGCTGATTTCCTATGAATGTATTGTAGGGCAGAGGCTCATTTTTTCACTCAGGTATGAAAAGAAGGTGTCAATGGAGTCTCCAGCGGTTGGCACGTTTGTTCCTTGCTTTAGATGGGAGACTTGCAAAATACAATAAATAAATCAACACACTTGTCTAAAGACAGCAGGGGAATAGAGGGCATAACAAAGCCCATCTTTTTCTCACTGGAAAGGATGTGTTGAAGGAATGCCATGTAGTAAACTTAATGAGATAAGCAGATTTATACATTGACCGGCTCTGCAGTACTTTCTGGAAACCCAAAGTACTTTTGTAAGCTAACAAGTCAGTGAATGCTTAATTTCTTGAAAGTCACTCATGTTTGGTCTACATTTGTATCTTCTTATTTAAATCTTAGACATGATTGTAGAAGGTTATCAGTTGTGAGTTCGGTTCCTGGCCCCAACACCATGTGTGTGGAATTCGCATAACCTTGTGTCCACTGACTTTTTGTTCCCAGTACCACAGTTGCCTGTCACAGTCAGTGTGTTTGTGTGTGTCTCGCTCTCTCTCTCGCTGTATATATCTATACATATATCTATATATCTATACATCTAACTTTAGCAGACTGCTGTAGGATGAATTCAGCATGTCTAAATCAATAAATGTCACATGCTACCTTCATCCCTTCCCTCTAAATTAAATTCAATTATGGATTTTCAAAATCAATTTTGGGTCCAAAGGCACCCGTAAAGGTGCTCCGAAATGCTTTCGGCTACATCCTCATTGACATTTCATAATGTTCGGCATATTTGCGTTATGCACTGCATAATTAAAGGAGACAGCCATGCCTTCCAAACTCCAGCAATTATTAAAAATTGTTTTCTAGTAATAATGCATTTTGATTTTGCACAGATGAGATCAGAAATCAATTTGACAATCACAAGAATACGTAAAGCAATGTAAATCTGCTCTCACCTACAGTAGCTGATAAATCAATGGTAATCTCTTCACTGGCATTCTTATGTCTATTGACTGTAGCATGCATGGACCTCAGACAAAATGCCTTTTCTCCTTGTATTTCAGTTTGTAATGTAAATGTACTGTGGTGTTTTTAAGTACCATTTGTATTACTGCACCTTTTTATTAAAGAACTCGTGTAAGTATTTAAACAATTAAACTACCTGAACTGTATAAATGTAATGCATTATACATATAATGCATTTTTCATATAAATAGAAATTCTGTAAAGCTTAAACTACTAATTTCCAACAAATATGCCCATTTCTATCTAAATGGCCTATTAATAACCTACAAGATACCATATCAAATATAATGTGTATACACTACTTTCAGCAGTGGTGTATTAGTGTAAGTATTATAGATATTAGGAATGTGCATCTCCGTCACTGAGGCTGATGCGATACACATCTCGATATATCAATGATCCAATACATTAAAGGTACATATGAAGCAACTATTAATGCGATATGATTCACCCCTGTTGTGACGTAGTGCGATTCCACACGATTTGATTTGACACGATGTGGTACCTCGTAGAGCAGGATGCAATGCAATGCAATAAATATGATGATATGATGATATGAGGTTCTTCTTAAGCAGACTGCAAATCATACATTAACTTAAACATTCCTCTACTAATAATTATATATTAATAAATTGGATGTTTCCAATGCAAAGATCAATGCATCCTCAGTTTGTCCCAAATTGTATCCAGTGCTTTTTTAATCAGTCGCTTAGTGAACTTTTATGCTGATGCTCTGATTAGCATCAGTGAATCTTACCATCCCTAGTACTTATCTTTGGATAGCACTGTTATTGGCACAGTCTGTGGAAACTCAGTGTCATAGTTTCTTCTGCCTGATAGCACACCTCTGCTGTGCACAAAGCAGAGTGTGTCTGTTGATAACGAAAATGCCATAATACTACTCAGAAAGGGAAAAAAACAGGAGGCTTTGCATTTTTTGACGTGATGACATTCTGAGATGTGCTGGAGAGCTGCATACGAGGTGCATATGGTGCAGCATATTCACGGAAGATGTGGACATCTGCGTCTAGGCTGGAGGAGGATCAGACACGCGTCCAGCTCTCTTCCCAGTCTGCTCCATTTGTGAGTGGGGGGGGCAGCTCTATCACTCTCTCTCTCCCCTTTTGAAATACAGTGTTCAGAGTCACTGAAAATGAACTGATCTATTGGCACAATTAAACAAAGGTCGAGTAACCCCATCTTGAAAAAATATACATATCCCCTAATGAAGTATCCCTCTTGTGTTTAATATGCAAATGTTTGTTCTTTTTCCGCTGTTTAGTAAGTTTAAATACTACAAAGCATTTAATTATAAAAACGGAGACGGGCGCAGTCCTGGGACCATCACATAGAGAAATAAATGTACAATCAAAACTGCAATTACCTGCAGACTTTCGGGGTAAACAGATCAGCAATCTCATAACAAACACTGGCTAGTTTGCATTCTGAAATGAATACAGTTAGATCCAAAGCAATTTCCTTTTATTTATCTTAGCTGCTGCACATAAATAAAGCAAGGGCATTGAAGCAATTAGCATAATTAGACTGCGGTGGTCAGGCCCTATGTGATTTCTTAAGAAGCATCACATCACTCCCCTCATTTCGCTGTGAGGGTGTGTGCACACTGTGAGACTGTGTGTACACTTTGTGGATTCATCCCTACCCTCATGAAGCAGGTTTCCCTGCCCTGGTGATTATCGCTCTGGGCATTTCTGTATTTCACATTTGCACTTTGCAGATCACTGGGAGCCCTCAGAAATAAATAATAGCCTTGGAATTAAAGGGCTCTATTAAAACTAACTAAAAGCAGCATATAATCATGTTTTGATTTTGCACTTAGTAGGCAGCTTCAGCTACATATTGCTGCGTGAGCCGGCCAATGAAAATTTAATTTATGGGGAAAAAAATACAGTGAATCTTGGTCTTTACATTTGTTTTCTAGAAGCCAGTTAATTTTGATAGTAAAACAACTATTTGTGTATCATATGCATTTACATTTATACATATTGTTCCAAAGTGACATGTAGATGAGGCAAAAAATACATAAGTGTACAGCTGTGAAGGAGCCAATTTATGTACAAATGCTGCCAGGCTAAGCTTTTAGTGCCCAGAAACAAGAGCAAGGGGGGAAGCTATAGGGTCAGCCTGGCTTTGGAATGATACAAGCTGTAGAGGCATTATTAAGTGGGCAGAGTCAGTGGCAACCTGGAATCAACAGGCACAAGTTTTCCGAGAGAGAATACAAAGCCCAACTCAATGTATAGACACAGAGAAGGGAATACGTTATATATATACCACCAGGGATCGAGAAAAAAGTTTGTCTTTTGTCTTTGTGTCTTCACTTGTACTGTATTCAACTGTGAGCAAATAATAATTACGATCCTTAAGTTATCTAACATTTTTTAGCATTGCATTAAAAGCATTGCATATGTACTCCATTTTTCTCTTTTAATGTGACCTTTTTCAAATACGTATTTAAACATTACACTGATATAGTGTTTTAAGTATAAAATTATTGGAACAAATTTCAATGAAATGATTAGTCGCCTATCTACATTTTATTGCTATCTTTTTAAGGCAATATAAAAAGAATAATTTTTATGCTAATATTGCTGTAACTTTAATTTAGGGTTTCACACAGTTGTGTAGTATTATAAGCTACTTCTGGCACTATACTTTTCTGTGTCTTCTGGGGTTGAGGTAATCATAACTTTGAAGCTTAGAGTGTAATACCTCATTCCAGATCATTCCTTGCCAGTCCCCTCCAATGTTTCCGATTGGGTCGGGACTTTGAATTAATGAAGTGTTCTCATCTGATAATTTAATCAGCCCTGCTCTTGATAAACATGCAAGATTTCATAAAGGGAACATTAATTACACTGAAAATCTCCAGTTTGCATCCTCTCCTCGGAGCCGCCTTTGACTTGGTTAATCCTTCCATGGAATTTACATGGTTTTCATTTTGTACAGTTCTTACAGGTGAGTCTCTGATTGTATGCATGAATACCAGATGGCTGTATTAAGTCTTCGTTTAAACACATAAGCTGTCAAATTATAATTAATCTTCTTAGGGTTGAACCAATCCTTTTTAACCCCCAAATTAGAAGGATTGAAATTCCCAGTACCTTTTCCCAACTCTTGAAGTGTGTGTGCTTAACCTGGTTCAGTAATAACGTGGAATTAGTTGGAGCTGCTTTTTGCTAAGATAAAGCCACTGTAGCCTGCTCTCTTCAGCATTTTCCCTTCACCGACATATTATTGTCTAGTGCAGTCACCCCAAGGTGACTGTTATCACTTAATTAAATCCAAGCACGTGGGGAGGAAGCAACAGCAATGTTGGCTGGTCACCCTCAAAGAACTTTCCATAGTGGCAAAAAAAAACAAAACCCATTGACTATGGTAGAACCATCAGCTCAAACAAGGTCTGAATCACACTCCTGCGATATACCCCTAGACACCAATGCAAATATAATGCAACAGCTGTCTAGTTAGGCATTGTCGACAAGCAGGAGAAGGAAAAAGGCTTTCTCTAGAAGATAACTGTGGATTTTGAAGGCTCACTAATCTGGATATGAGGAATGGTTGATTTTCTCTGCATTGTATTGCCGTTACAGTGAAAATTGCAATTACAGAATCCAGGCAAAAATCCCAACATTTATTTTATTGTTCATGAAGAATTAATGTCTGCTATGATGATGACTGTACAAGTTAAAAAATATCTCTGTATATTTAATAATTGCCTTAATCTCATTAATCAGAAAATGCCTTATATGTCAATAAGAAAGAATTTACATACAAAAACCATAGCACGCAATTTTTGCTGCGTTGTCGTCCCTCCAAAAATAAGAGAATTCTGTAGCCTTTGTACAGGATCCAATTAAACTGATTTTATGGTGCATTTTGTTTGAAGTCCTTGGTACGTCTCCAGTGTGTGCTGAATGTGTGTTCCAAAGTACCAAATGTGAGCCTGCAAAGCCGAACCACGAGGAGCAGCCAGGATGAGCTCAGCACAGCGCGGTAGCAGCTGAGGCCAGAGCAGCATGGAGGACATGGGGGGGGGGGGGGGGGGGGTGCGTGGAGGCCGTGTTATAATAAAGCGCCTGTCAGTGACAGGTCATTGTGCTCTAAACGGAGCCAATAAATATGTCGTTGGCGGCATAAGCAAAGATTCTTTCTTCTCTGGCTTGAGCATGAAATAAAATTGGTACAATAACCGTTGCCTGATTTTGAAAAGGCCTTGAACGTAGGAAAAAAATGAGCGATTCGCACGTTGCCTGAGCCATCAGCGCTTCCAATAAATAAATCAATACGCTGGTCTGTATATGCACGCTCCAGCTCGGCTTGTCAGCCTTAAATATCGACTTCAATGAAGAATATGTCTCGCTGCTCAGTTGGCAGTTTAGGATTTCTGATAATGTTCCTCTGCTCTCGTTCCCTTATGCACAGGCGCACGTAGCGCTCTCTCCCAGCCAGGACGCACTTTCATAAATCCAGCTTGAACACCTCGTGGTAAATGAAGTGATTTGTGAAAGAAAGGGTCTGTGTGTAATAGCTGATCCCATTGCTTTGACTTGTATATCGAGTTGGAGGGCCCTCTACATCTTCCTCGCTGAGAGTGCCGGGGTGAGAGATTGCTTAATAATGGCGATTCGCTTGCGCTCTTGGCCCCTCTCTGGTGTTCAGAAGCGAGAGCCTGGAGCATCTCTTCATCAGACGCGGAGTCAATAAGCGCTGATTTGACAAACCCTGCTGGAGCTGTTAATTGCCATGATTTTACTTTAGCAGAGGGGCGGAGAAGGTTGGGGGGGATCGATGCCAACATGTGGCAGCCCCTTCGCCAGCTGCCCGGTGTCTCTAAGCATCTTGCATTTTGTCTGACCTCATACTTAATGGAATGTTAATAGTCAATGAGCCCCATCTACGCCTCCCTCCGCTGAGCTTGGTAACACCCGAGTGCTTCTTCTGGATGGGATGTCCTACAGATGAATGTGGCCAAGGCTTCTTGTCCTTCAGGAGAAGATTTGCCCTCTGTTTCTTCAGTATAAATTGCAAACTGAGTGGATTCAGAAACGCAGGAGCCTTCTGGCTTTATGACTCAGAGAGTCAGTGGTTGCCTGGGACCCATATGTTAGGCTTTATTCATGTTCGCTGATTCCTGCTCCCACCACCATAATGTTTATAGACTAGCAGAATATTGCTTCCCCCTCTTCATGAAATGTTCGCTCATTCAAAATTCGGAACGGCGCGGTGTTTGAATGTGGTGTGAAAAGCAGCCAGATTTCGCTGTTCCACTCTAAACAGCCAATCTGTTGGCTTTGCCGCAATACGCTCCCGCCGTAGAGTCGCATGTTTACAGACAACAAGGCTGCCAGCAAGGCTGCCTTTTTGTAGCCAGCAGGAGGCAGCGCATCTTGGAAAGTGAATATTTAAACTGCAGCTGGAACTGCAGCTCCTTCACCTGTTGTGGCAGAGGAATTTCAGCTGTATTCGCTGCATCTACCCGTATGTGAAAATACATGCTTGGGACATTTCTCTAATATCAGAAATAATGTGTCATTGTTTCACTAGGAAGTGGAAAAGCAGTGCCTGTACTGATGTCTTTTTACATGCACACTCCTGTAATTCCTGCTGTAATCTGTACATTATAGGTATAGTATGGTGTATTTGAATGAGTAGGTCCATGGGTTTGAATGCTGAAGTGTTAATTACATGTAGCTGTATTATCAGTAACCTGGGAATGATCCAGAGAGTGGCCGCATCTGCATGTCCAAGGGCTGGCGTCTGCACTGCATTTGCTGATTGGGAGATCCCTTCATTTCTCCATGTGGTATCTTTGCCTCCATAATTGAGAGTGCCAGCCGGCTTACTGTAGACAGAGCTTATTTTGATTTGTGGCAAGTGATATCATCGTGCTCTGTTTATCTTTCCAGGCTGCAAGTAATGGGTTTACAGTGAACGGCGGGGGGAGTCGGAGGGGGGCGCAGAGGCGGCACGTGTTTATGTCCAGGGAGGGTGCTTATGGGATGGTGGATCTGCTGACAGCCAAACGTCCAGAGTCCCCCGTGTCACCTATACAAGATAATGGCAGTCCGGGCTGGGCCACCATGTCAGACAGGAAACATGCCAGCATGGGCCGGGTGGCATGTGCCTCCTCTTAGTGCCAGCGGGGGCACCTAACTGGGACCATGCCATGGAAAAGGCCATGTGCAGTGTTTGCTCTAAATAAACGACATCAAAGACATCCCTTAATGTAACCCGCACTTTATTCCTGCGCTGATTTATTGCGTGCTTTACGCAGCGGTTAGCCTGTAAACAGCAGCCGTTTGTCATGGCAGACGGGAGCCCTCGCCGAGGGATCCTCTCCGGAGGCCTGGCCGTCCAGCACTGCAGATGCTTCCTGCTTTAAAGAGGAGCACAGGGAGCAGCAAGACATTATCGGAGGCAGGAGAGGGGTGGCTGGCGGGGCTTTGGCTGACAGGTGGGGTTAAACCCTGGGGGGGGATAGAGGCCTCCACTATAGTGCCTGAGGAACAGTGTGCTGCAGCATCTCCAAGCCCCCAGCCCCCCAACACTCACGGCAGAGAAGCTGAGAGGGGCGTCCCAGTGGGCAAGAGAGATGAACAGAGACAGAATACCTGCTGGAGCTCCTGGGATGGGGGCCATTCACCTATAAAACGGCGATAAAAGCGGCAGATTCACTTTGCCAGGAAGGGCCTGTCTGTCCCATTGTGTGTTGTCTCATTCATTTCTAAAGGCACGTGACCAAATTAAATACAGAAATGATTAGCAACATGGTTTGTTATACCAGCTCACATGCTTCCGATGAACCTGGAATTAATAGTTACAGGAATCCTATAGCAGTGCTGTGTAGAGGACCACGAGGATGGTGCCAGCACACCATGGGCATCAGGGCCCTTTGCGGCATTCGCCTTTGCCCGTGGTTTATATATTTCCTTTATTTCTTCCTTAATCAGTCCAGCATCTGTGAAGAGCAGTTCTAAATTGCTGGCAGTGATCCTGTCGGGCTTAATACTTTGTAATACCGACTCTAACACATCAAGCAGTTCAAGCTTATTTTAAAGGCAAACCTTGAACATTCTGTAAATGATTTCTGTAGATTTTAAAGGGGAGGCTGCTGCTTTCTTCTTTTTTATCACAAATCTAAAGTGGTGAAAGGTGGTTTTCAATGTTTTACAGTGGTGGCTAAATGGTTAGGAAAGTGCACTTGTAATTGAAAGATGGCAGGTTCAAATCCCTGACCAGCAAGGTGCCCCTGAGGTACCCTGAGCAAGGTACTGCCCCCAAGCACTGCTCCCCAGGTGCTGAATTAGCTGCCCTCTGCTATGTCACATATGGGTTTAATGCAGAGAACACATTTCGCTGTGGTGTGTCAACAATGGCAACTAATCACTGAATTCTAATTTAACCACATTTTAATTTGGAAATTAATCTTTAATCTTGCATATGTACAGTATTATTGAATGCTGCTTAAAAATGTTTCTTAGTATTTTTTTTTAAAAGTTCTCTCTTAAGGAAGGTGCATTGGTATAACAAGCTTGCACTTTTTTTTGTCCAAAACGTCCATTTTTTCAGTACTAATGCCAGTCGACAAAGCTGAATATGATTAGCCGTGTAACGCAAAGCGCGATACGGGGAGGGCGATAGCGGCAGATGTGTGTTTTGGGAGCCTGGCTACAGCAGCCTCGCTGGGAGTCGGTGTTGTCAGCCGCATAGCAGCTCACTGTAAATAGCCCCAGGGCTCGGCTGCTTTAGCAGCAGGAGCGTGCTCTCCCCGCGCCAGCTGCCGCTTCTTTAAAGTCGCAAATAAAACGGGATGCGCTGCCAACGCCGCCGCCGCATGGATGCCGCTGTAATCCTCATTTTCATAAAAAAGGTGATCACATCAGTGCTGACATTGTGCACAATGACTTGCTTGCGCTGAACCCCCCCCCCCCCCCCCCCCCGTCCCTTGCATTTTTGACTTACAGCAATCTTTTGCAATTTACTTGCGGTTGTCTGGACCTATAGATTATCTGAGCCACTGGGGGGATAACATATGTAATTAACCCTTATGCCCTCAGTATCTTAATTGCTGCAGGTTTTAGACAGATTCAGTCTAAATATCCCTTATGTCAGACCAGAGAATTATTGTGTCTCCTTGGGAATTAAACCCAACGTTAGAGATGGTTTCGGGCTTGAATATAATTGTTGGAAGTTATATGTAAATAACTTACTTGTATATAACATGCATGAAATGGTGAATGATATATATCATATTTCCGCTTTAGTGTTGCAATACAGACTGTGTATATCCCTAATATTCATTCATCCTACAGTATAATAGCGATATACAAGTGATGCATGGTAACAGCTTGCAGACCTTACATTTTCAGGGGGAGAGTTTTATGTCTCATGGAACTCGTTTGGATTATGTATGTTATGTGATGATATGTGTTCACTTCATCATTTTCCTTATACTTCTTTGTTCTGGACAGATAGTGGTCAGTGCTTCCCCTGACTTCCTACGCTCTCTTCTCTCTCACAGTCTCTGGATGGATTTGTATTTGCACTAAACAAGGAGGGGAGGTTTCTCTACATCTCAGAAACCGTATCCATATACCTGGGTCTTTCGCAGGTGAGTAACACTGAATGGCTCCCATTCTCACTTCTTCCAGTTCTGCATGGTGTGTAAACCAGTTTGTCCCGGGTTACAATTACATTGAGCAGATTGCTTTTTGCTTGTAGTCCCCCGTCCTGTATTTGTACATGTATTTATTTATTTCATTTATGACTTTGCTTGGGTCCTCATCTTTTATAGTCCAGAGCTCAGTGCATGTCAATAACTGTAACAGTTTCTCAGGTCGACAGAATTGGGTGGTAACCTTGATCTGTTTGAAGGCTCTCTTCATGCTTATCTGTGTTCTCGGCAGCACCCTTCCATGGTATTTTCATTAGACGAACTGTCGTCTTGAAGTTTTTCAGTTACCTAGGAAAAATGAACGAAGTGTGGGTTTAGCGCATATAATTTACATGAGCAGAAAAATCGAAATCTCTACATTTCTATGGGGATCAAAGGAAATGTTTTTGCAAAATTAGATCTGATAATTCAAACTGAGTTGAATAACCACAGTGAAATTTAAATTAATAATAATTGATTAGTGATTTTTATCAAATAATTGATTAATTGTACAATTTGTCCCTTAAGCTTTGGAGTTATCTTTCTGGTGTTTATCTGCATTTTGTCACTTACTTGTGGTGATAACATGTAGAGGCTCTTCTTGTTCTGCAGCTCAAGTTGGTTGTACGTGTATACAGATAATTATATATGACCTTAATTTAAGTGAACATGCTAACAATCAGTTAATATTCCTGGTGACAAAAAAACTGTGTACAGCATAATGCTATTATTAAAGATTACGTTGTTGTAGTTAATTAGATCAGGTTTTTTAAAGCCTTTCAAATTGACAAGGTTATGAATATTTTGGTGCCAGACTATCTAAAGCAGATTTATATAAGAGGATTTTCACCCTTTTTATTCAAAGTCTAGAAATTCTGCATATCAAATATATTGCTAATAAAGTCATTCATTGGACTTGCACAGTAATTAAAGTCACTACCTCCAAAAAAGTTTGGTAACTCCTTACATTAAGAGTTATCTTTCAGTTTTTCCTTACTTGCGGTAGGGTACCACAGCACACGAGAGGGTAGCAAAGCTCGACGTTTGCTTTCAATATAAAGAGGAATGTCAGTTTTGATTAATGTACACTCCAAATGGCTGCTAGTGACACTAAACAGATTTCATGGGCCAGGCTTACATATAGACAAATGTTGGGGAAACATTTTTTACTCTGCATTCTTTATGGATTTTTTTTTC
This sequence comes from Brienomyrus brachyistius, assembly GCF_023856365.1. Lineage (NCBI taxonomy): Eukaryota > Metazoa > Chordata > Actinopteri > Osteoglossiformes > Mormyridae > Brienomyrus > Brienomyrus brachyistius. The sequence goes on along the minus strand of NC_064546.1, from coordinate 5,746,246 downwards.
ATGTTATTACGTATACAGGGTGTTCGGTTGCAAAATTGATTTCACTTCAGATTTTGGTGTGAAATTGTAATCTAATTTAAGGAATAGTGTGGAAAGATGAGTTAGCACAATCACTGAATATTATATTGAAGCACAGCAAACTTCCTCATAACAAAAATGTGATGCTGAATCTAGGTAACATATTAATACATTTCCCATAAAAATTTCTTGTTTAAGCTAATGCAAGCCTCTTTTCTAGGTTTGGTACATTTTATTGCTTTTAAAACTTTTAATGTCTCAGAACTACCTAATAATCTACAGCCATAAATATAAAAAGGTAACCTTGCATTGAAATCCATGCATTTAATATTGTTCTTTGAAGACATGCTAAAGTATCTAAGGAAGATGTTGATTCCCATTCCATCTCCCCCCAGCCAAAGCAAACTCCATCCCACAGTATCATTTAGCCAAAAAACAAGCTTAGTAATATATAAAATACATCTGCAGTTTATGTTGATTTATTAATTTAACTAACACTCGTACCATCAAGTAAATGACAGTAAATGAAGAAATCAAGCAAAACCTCATACAGTATACTGTTTATGTTTGCCTAAATAAAAAGTGCACATCTATAGTGTAAATATTATAAATGTGCCCCTTTATTGACAGTGCCTGATGATTATTCTATTATTATATGAAATGATGTAATATGATGTAACCCTTTTAAGTTGAAATGGTTATCAAAGCGAGGTGTCACTTGGGTTGATTCACTGGTCCATTGTAGGGAAATTTTACCATTCTGAAAAGTAAGAGAGTTGCAATTTTTGATTCTTCAAGCATTCAGCCAGAATCAGCAAAGGAAAGGAAACAAATACGCTGTTCTTATAGTTAGATTTACTGCTTCTCCTTTGTGATAATGGCTGCCTGGGGCAAAAGACAGCAGACACTAGATATATTGTCATGGATGTGTTAGAGGGAACTGACAGCAGTAGCATGACTGAGAGGACAAATCTCCCACAATGCAGCTCTCCTGACTGCGTCCTGCTGCTCGCTCTTTGTAAGGCTGAATAGGCCTACATTCATGAGTTACAATATTAGTTTTTTCCATTTCAATTAATGATTATTTCATGCTTACCTATGTAAACTGTTGTCTGCTACATGAATAAAATTTATATTATCTACATTTTGTGTGCAATTTTTATAAATAACATACACAGAATACATATCCTTGCTCTCTGATGAAAAACATGTATCTCCTGAAATCCCGAAAATTATTTCAGGAGTCTGAAAGTACTTTTCAAAATAAACATAAAACAACAAGATACCCTTAGCAACACAAATAAGCATGTGTGAATAGTTTAATGTTTTAAATTGATTTACATGGATTGTTGTCAGTAAGGCAAATATGTCAGTGTAAACCAGATACAAAATAATCTTTTTTTTATATTCACAATTAACTATAACATTAATTAGCTAGCTGTCTAGCGATCATCGTTAATTTATTTAAATTTGTGGTATAAAGTAATCCATGCAAATGACCATCATGAATTCACATGTTAAATGGTACAAACTTAAACAAATGAAACAGGGAGCATGTTTGCGTGGGCAACGTGAAATGCTATCAGTAGACAGCGGGGAATGGACAGTAAAAAGTCACTGTTGTGAACATGTGGACATAGGTGTTTTTCGTTGGACAGCAACAATGTGGGATTTCATGTTCCTTGTTAGTTTGAACATTTTTATACCAAAATGTTACATAAGTGACTTTACTCCTTTCAAAAAATAATGACAGGCTACCGATAAATTCCAAATAGTACAGCTGTGTCTTGGTAATTCTTACACTGTCTTGCCACGGACTTTGGCTAAGGCCTTATCTACTTGCCCCAAGTCCTGTTAGAAAGAGCATCCTACAGTTACACTGAGGGGTTTTAGCCTGCCTGCTGTGGAGCTTCTGCATGCCAGAGCGCCAGCTGATGTTGTCCTGCTCTGTTGGTGGGAAGCATTGTGAGCCAAGAAATATCCCTACGACATTTCCTCACACAGGTGATTCCCCTCCCCCACACACTCATAACATTTTTTATCGTTTTTTTGTATCATTGCTGCCAAAAAATATACCTGTGACTGGCTGTGATTAAACAGTGAAAACTATAAATAATCATAGGGAAGAAAAAATCACCCCATGACCTTAACCAGGATCAGCGCTTGGAAGATGGATGGATGGATAAATAAAAGGAAATATTACTGTCCACCATAGAACATTAAACGTCGTTTTCATTCTTTGTCTAATATTATGTGAAAAGTGAGATGAAAATGTATTCTGTAGACTCTGGTATACATTGCAAGGTGGTAGGCCTGTATGTATGTGTGGCAAATAATTTTAAAGATTTTCTGTCAGTTATCAAATCTATAATAGCCAGCATGTCAAGCTGTTCTTTAGAAAGTATTATGAAAATTAAGAAACTTTATTTTTTTGTATTATGGCTTCATGGTGACCCCAGTGCCAAAGCCACTGTAAATTTGACAAAAAGTAAAGCAAATGTGTTTTAGAAGATGAAGGATAACGCTGCTCAGTGACAGTGAATTTGACTCAAAATGCAGAGAAGCGAAGCCACCTGATAGCGTGGAGCTGTGGCTAATGTGCGGCGATGGAGGCATGATGTGCTGGTGTGAGTGAACGCCTTGCTCCCAGGGCAGTCTGATGGATGCTGGATGTGCCGTTTGGGGCCATGCTGGCAGAAAGGTGCTCGCATTCTTTAATACTGGCAGGCAAATGATGGTGCTTGACCATGTGTGATTTTAACACCCAAAAGAGGCCATTCCCACAGAACTCCTGCCTGTGTACATCTGCATCTGTCTGTGCATGTCTGCATGGATCGTGGGGCCTCTGTATCCTGAGGACCCTGATGACTTGGAGGCGGAGCCTCGCCGTCATGCTTTTTCAGCACTCCTGAGGTGAGGGATGACGAGGAGGCTGCCTTGGCTTTAATTGAGATGTGTATGTTTGCTTTGTATAACAGATGGCACTGTGTGCTTAGGCTGATAGCTAGGAAAATAATAATTGCATTATTCCGGCCAACAGAATATTAGCTTTTGGATTTCGGCCATTTCAGCTGGTGCCCCTGCCAGTACAGCATATGCACTTGCATGGATCGTGTATCCAAGGAAATTGATGCATCTGGAATAGCGCGACCATCTGAGTTTTCATCTGTTTTGAGAGAAATAGCCTTAACTCATTGTAGGCATTCAATAAAAAGACAGGAAAAAAGCTCCTCGTATTTAACGTGCACTTGAACTCTTTTGTCTTCAGGTTACTCCCAATTGCTTTTTCCTCAGTCATGGAAGGTCTTCTCAGTCACCAGTTTGATTCTCTCCCTCACTAAGGTGCCAGAGCAACGCTCCACTTTTCTCCTTTTTTATTGTTTTTTTTTGGGGATATGTGAACTTAGAAATGAGTATAGACATCTGCTAGCCTTCAGTTGAAGTCCTTCTGCATGCACACACACAGACACAGAGGCACACAAAGCCATCGCAAAGCAGCCGGGAGCCTGATCGCCCTGCCTTTGCTCTCCAGAGGGACCAGGCGGCCCATGCTGACTCCCAGCAGCTCCTCTGCCAAGTGGCACAGACAATGTTGAATCCATTAGCATTAATGGCAAGTGCTCGCATGTCTGATCACATCTTTGTGGGGATCACTCAGCAGAGCTGATGAGTCCTCACCTCTTATGATATTCTTCTCCTAACATGACTCTTAAGTTTCTTCTTTGTCATCAAGAGATAATGCATAATAGATGACCATGGACATAACAAACAGTGGCATGTGGCATGTTTTCAATACCCACAATGCCCTCTAAGTTACATTAAATGAAATTGTGAAGAGCAATTAAAGAGAATCTTCAGAAAATTGTAAATTCTAGTAATTCATGGCAGAAGAAGTGTGACAACTTCACACGTGGATCTGGCCTGATACTAAATGGATAATAAGCATTGTTTTATTTATGATGTCACAGAGTATGGGGGTCACCATTTGCATGAAGGCCCAGAGTAATGATATAGCAGGTGGGGCCGGGTTAGTGAGGCGCAGGAGAAGGGGTGAAAAAAGGTCACGTTTAATTGCATCGACACTGTGAACCACCCCCCACCCCCTCCCTTACCCCCACCCTACATATCTAACACCTGAGCCGTGGAAGAGGCCCTGTCCAGCCCAGTGCAGAGTGCTGTCATTCTGCAGATCTGCTGGCAAGCCACGCCTGCTTCTGTCCACATTAGTGATGGCATCCTTATGAATACTGGATAAAACTTCACTGTAAAATTTATAGAAAGTCAAGACCCCTGACCAGAACAGAGATGTGTTATCTTACTCTCTTTCCAGCTATTCATAAAATAAAAAAATCCATAAAGATCTGCAAGGGTTTGCACTCTATTCACAGTTAAAATAGAATATAAAAGGAGTCCAAAAACTCAAAAGCAGCTGAACTGTTTGTGTTATGAATATCATAATTCCGTAATTCCTGAACGCATGACTTTGGAATACGTTTCCTTCAGTCCATAAATAAAGGTGCGGAAGAAGGGGACAAAAAATGCTGTGTTCAGGAGGGATTTGTGTATGACACTAAAGAACACAAGCAGAGGGAGGAAATGATTCAGCCGCCCAGCAAGGGACGTGGAAAACATTATCAATTCACAACATTTAAATTGATAAATGCTCAGAGGCAAAGACTACAAGGGCACTTTGAAAAGCAAATAGCGACCTGGTGAAGAAATTGATTTTTCCCCCCCGAAAATGACTGCATGATGCATCATTTGACTGCACTCTGTCCAAGTGCTTGACAGAGATAATCTCAGCAATCCCACGGGTGACCTTATCGTGCGCGGCAGGGCAGCTCTGTCTCGGCCTGCCTTTGTGCATGTCAAGGTTTCTTGGGGCGGGGATCCTTCGGGGAGCAAAAGTTTCCAGCCTCTCCATCTTGATATCGAACCAATGTATGCGGCGAAAGCAAGAGGGAAAAAAACACACGGGCAGGATATGAAAGTCAACACGCGTCTTAATAATTGGGTGAATGAATAATGATAAGCATATCTACAATGGATCATCGGGTGCGTCGGCTGTCATGTCGCCAGAGTTTGAAATAAGCACTAAATATGAAAGGGATAAGGGAAGAGAGTTAAAGAGCTGAAGACCTCTGGAGAGACTGAGAGGTCGGCAGCACCACACTGGATAATGAACGAGGGGATGGCTGCTCAAGGTTGCCCAAGTGTTCAAATGGGTTATTTTTTATTGAAAATAAAGTCCTATCTGTAAGTAATATTTTTGTGATATTAACATTAAAAACAAAACGAGAAAAACAACATTTATTGGTTTTTATGTTGCTCAGAGCGAGCCTTCGAAACTTGGCCACATTACGGTAATTATTTTATTTGCAAAATCGTAATAAAGAAGCGGTTCAGATTTTAGCTTAATTTTCTTGTTTGAAAAACAAACTTTCTTATAGAATAGTGCATATTATTTTTTTAATTTACTAATCTTAGATGAAAGGAAGCTTATTCATATTTCAGCCAGATTTTCAAGAAGGAAGCTTATTTTATATGCGACACATGCTGATGGACGTGTTTGGATTGTGTAAACAGGGTTTGTCGTTGTTGTTTGTCCAGCCTGTGTCGCAGGTAAAGCATATTATTAGCGTTACTTGCCGGGTACCTGGCTGTTAGCAAGGGCATTTGGTTGGGTTGTGAGAACCATGTACTGCCACTGATCCCCTCTACGGTGCCAACTAGGATAATTAAACATTGCTCAATGCAATATATACGGCAATTAAGGATGTCTGATCCTTGGGTATTGCGCTCTAATTAGTAATCTGGGGTACAAGCTCCGTGGAGCAGTTGGCCGTGGTGACGTGAGTGGGAGTCAGGCCCCTGGGAACCACACTTAGCTGTGCAGTGGCGCGTCTGACGAGCAGTGTGACAGCAGGAGAGCTGACATTCACCTGTTGAGGAGAGGGCCTGGCCCACCAGCCCACCACATGGCAGCAGACACACCAGTGTGCCCCTTATCTTCACTCCAAACCGGCCCCCTGAAACCCCACTTAACCCACAGATTTATATCCATCCTTCACATCCTTCGTATTCCGGCAGACATGGCTAATCACCTGTTCTATCTATCTATCTATCTATCTATCTATCTATCTATCTATCTATCTATCTATCTATCTATCTATCTATCTATCTATCTATCTATCTATCTATCTATCTATCATCTATCTATCTATCTATCTATCTATCTATCTATCTATCTGTTTTACATGATGCAAAGGATTGAATAAGCAGGAATGTGCCCATCAACTATCTATCGATGGACTCCTGATCTGAGCTTGGTACATGCATTTTTTTGCAGTGCATCGGTAATAACCTAAAAATAACTGAATCGATATTTTCAAATAGGATATTGCAAATTTCATTTCACAAATTTGGATTTATGCTTACAATGCAATGCTTTCATTGGAGTTTAATTTGGCTAATAATTTTTCATACTTTTAAAATAATTAAGCATATTTTTAACTTGAATTTTATGAAGTCAAAATAAATTTTGCTGACATTTACAGAAAAACTTTACTTGATGGAGCACAAATATTATTACTACTAAAGTACAAATCATGAACAAATGTAGTAGCTACTTGACAAAAGGTCATGATTAATAATGAACGAACATGAAATCAGTATTAACTTGTGTTATTCATGACTTGTTCCTTCAGTAGTTCACAAAGGTTTACAGAATTAACGTAATAGGATTATATCATAATAAATATAGAAACTCCTTGAGATAAAATATGCGCTATGATTCATTAGTGATGAACGAACATGAAACCAGCATGTAACTAAGACTAGTACATAAGTAAAAGATTAATACTATATAATTTGTGCTACCACATGTAATATGTGTAATATAATATGAAAAGTAGAGATGTACTGATTATATTGCCTATCTATCGGTATTTGCAATGGTGAAAAATGAGCCTATATTTAGTGCTAATAATTCCCATTAAAATGGTGACACCTATTGCTTTGCACACATGCATACTAAACAAAAATGTCTGCCTTGCGGAATTATTTTAAAAGTTAGCATTAAATGCATAGAAATGCATTTTATAAAAAAATTGCTCTGCTGAAATTTCACGAGGAGGATCTACTAATAAACATTTGAACACAATAAATTTGATTGCTCACCTTAAGGCGAGACTGAAGAGTATGAAGAGTTTCTGAAAAACAAATCCGTCCCGATAAAGAAGGCTGCAGTACTGCCAAGTAATGCTAGTCCCTCAGTAAATTTCAGTGCAGACGGTGCAAAATCCAAAGGTATTACTCAGAAAATTCTGGAGTTTATCACACTTGATGATCAGTAAATGGTATAAATACATTTGATGTTGAGAATTATAAAATATAGTGCTCTGGGACTGTTTTTGTATGCCAAAGTTTGTTTTTTTAACAAAAAATACATACTTTTTCATATTTTTGGAATGTAATTCTTTTATTTTTTAATTAATTTGGGTAGAGTGTCCCTTTAAACTTATTTAAGCAGAACCTCCCAAACAATCAATACTAATGTCAGTTTTCAAAATAATCCGCCAGATGTGTGCTTATGAGTGCATCACTAAAATAAAGACATTTATTTTAACTTAGTCTATTGTGTATATGATGCTTAGTGCTTGGTACCCATTTCATTACATGTCTCTAAAAGCTGCAGTTTACATCCACTAGCTGGATTTCTCTCTCTCAAGTTGCTTTGGGAAATAGACAGCATGCAGACTGGAATTTTATGGGGTTCAAGGCAAAGACATCCACTTTCAAAAATGAACTTGCACAACAGTATAAGTTCAGCCTGTTTTTTAGGTCTCCGTCCTGTTAGAGGGTCATTTGAGTGCCTGTAAGCCTGTTTCCCCATGGTCTTTACTGTGAGTCTGTTTCCCTCTGTCCTAAAAGATCTTCATCCTTTCAGAGGAGAATAATCATCATGACATGCATTGTCCACCATCTGCTTGACTGTAGGGATAGGGTTAAGTGGGTGATGTAGTGTTGAATGTTTGATATAATGCCTGACATTGGGCCTGTAACTTCTACACTTTTCCAGCTTTGTGGCAGAAAACCCTTGTTACAAATGGAATGCGGGCTGCGGATTTTTGTGTCTTCTTGCAACACTGCCACATCGGCTGGTCTTGGAGTGTTTAAATCTCTCTGACCGGCCATCGTTTCTCTTTCCCATCTTGCCTGTTGGATTTACAGTGGCTTCTTTCAGTTTCCCTGTTAGCCATTGGTCCATTTTTAGGGGCAAATCTGAAACAGACCATAACTGGATGTTTTAATAAATGCTCTGTTTGCACTGGATCGACTGTTCTCAGAGATATGCAGAGACTAACTTTGCTCAGTTCTTCTTGGTCTGTGGATGTATTCCCAGTTCAGTTTAAAAAAAAAAAAAAACTTAATTTACTTCATTTTTGAATATTAACCCCACAGAGATGAATGGAGAATCTCCACAAACGTATAATTACAAAACACTGTGCGTGTGTTTGTGTGTGTGCGTGTGTTTGTGTGTGTGTGTGTGTGTGTGTGCGTGTGTGTGTAGACACGCCTCATTTATTGACCGAGTTCTGTTCCTGCAACTAGGTCGTTAAGCGAACTGGTCGATAAGCAGAGCTACCCAAAGCATACTGTACCGGTAGTAGGTTTGTATCAACCATCTTTAGATATTGCTTTAATGTCACCTTTGCACCATTTAAAATAAATATTTTTTATATTTTTATAAATGTGTACATTACATTACAGTAGTGAACTGTATACTGTAATAAACAGTGTACTGTTCCCGCTATGTGTTTCCTCCCTATGTGAGAGATGAAAATCTATGAGTGAAACAAAACACAGAAAAGACTTGGGAGATCTCTTATCTAGCATAGCAAAGTTACAAAGCTGGTTGATAAGTCCTAATGTTAATCATCAATGGAATTACAAATAAATGATACGCTAACATATATAAGCATGTATCACAAATTAGTATCACTGCAATCCAATGAGCGTTCGCATCCTTTTGCACATTACTGAACAAAAACAGCACATAGAAAATAAATGTCACTTGTACATATTACCTAAGATATGAAACAAGTAAAAAACTTACAGTACAGCCATTGCTTTTGAAGACGTAAGAAAAGCATAAGACGCAGGAAAACCTCAAACTTGCATACCTCCATGTTTTATGTGCTGCTGGGGGTTCGCTTTCCCACAATTCAAAGCATCAAACTAAAGGCAACGTATTGAAATAAAAGTCAATCACAAGTTCAGTGCACACTGATGTGGCATATCAAAATGAAGGTCAGTTATTGCAAACAAAATACAACCTTCCATCGCTGACCCAAATAAATCAGAGAGCAGAACAAACAGAATAGAATAGAAACGCCGTGCTGCCGTGTCCGTAACCAAAGTTCTCGTGCAGCGTACAATAGCGAATGATCAGAGAGCTGGTCATAAGTCCAGGCAGCATGTTTATTAACCCAATTCATAAGGCGGTGACTGACTATATCATAAATACTTTGCTAAAACTCTTAACCCCTGGGTCTCGCAGGTTCCTAGAGCCCACTAGGTAGTCATTAAGTTCACTGCCTTATTTTTCTCCTTTTCCATTTGCCGCACAATAGGCTCCTGGCATTTATAGCATTTTCATTTTGGCAAGTGTGGGATAATACTGATTTTGCAACAAAGAGAAAATAAAGTTCTTTAACTGACATGCAAAATCTTTTTGGCAGTTTTATTTTACAGACTTTCGTGCCAAGATGGAATGAACAAAAGCTAAGTAACTTGGTCTGGCGTGTTGTCATTAATTAATTAATGAAGGTGTATTTATTACTTCTCAGAGCCATTATAGCAACTGAGAAAAACAGCCATGCGCTCACTTTGCACTTAGAAAAATCAAAATGAATAATACAGATGTACATAATGCATGCCTACATAAATAAACACATTGGCAAACAGGTATGGGATGTTGCACTTCCTACTTTAATAAATGTTACTCATTAGGCTCAGTAATGTGATTTCTTTCTTTGGGTCTGGACCATAAACCCTGGTAATAACCTTTTAGCAGGAGGCTGGGTGACACCTTAATGTTGAGTTTCCATCCAGATGGAGCAAAAAAAAAAAAAAACTATAATCTCCCCATATATTAGGGTCTGGGAACCCATCATATGAGGATATAACAAGCTTTGATGAAGAATGGAAAGAGTTCCCATGAAGAATAATACATCAGGCTTGACTCGCTGTGAAAGGGAGCAAAAAGTTGCTGGTACCATGTGAGGAGCCGATTCCAATTTCTCACACTGCAGTATAAGAACATCCTTGGATTTCTGTGAAGGAAGGTGAAGGAGAGTGGGCTGCGGGAAAGACCGTAAAGACAGGCAGATCAATAAGATGGGCTTTAGCTGTGAAGCGGGTGGGGAGCTGGGTGTTCTCCAATCCAGCTGTCACTGCATACGCAGTAGGGGTATGAAGGCCATGCTTTCACGTTACTTTGAACTTCTCTGCTAATTAATCTAAAGGAATATTCACCTGGAGAATGAAGCAACTTCATTATTACCTCATCATGCTCTACCCTCTTGACTGAGTCATGCCCAGCATCATCAAATTTTAAAGAGGATTTATTAAGTTCTATTTGGTTTCTCCTTTAATCCAGTATTTGAATATTCCACCTGCCCAAAAAAAATCAGTATAGCACTGCTGAGATGGGATTTAAAGGAGTTTTAAGAAGGATCATGTCCTGAACCAGCATACTTGCTGCAGGTTCTTCTCTACTAGTGTGATAAGAATATTGCATTAGAGATGTAACAGTTATGGTGAGGAGGCTGCTAGTGTAAGATGGAATATTGCAGGAATAAGTTACTCTTCTTCTTCTATATTTTAGCCGTTTACACCCTTCATAATCACATAATGGGCCGGTATGATGGCTTAATGGCTATCCCTGTCGCCTCAGCCTTCCAGTAAAGCTATCTTTGAATTGCCTGTAGAGTATGACGCTCAATGTGTGTGTATGTGTGTGCCCACGCGTGTGCGTGTGCCCATGTGTGTGTGCCTCACCCAACCCTGACCAGGACAATAGATGGATAACAAAGTGTAATTGTAACATTTTGCTGTTTTCTTTCTTAACTTATCAAACCAACAAAACATTTAGCTGTATAAATCACAAATGTTAGGTGTACTTCTGTATTTGTATTATCTATATTACAATGTATATTAAGCCTACTCTGTAGTAAGTCATCTAAAGGCAGCAAAAATCATGGGGCTCTATTTTAACAATCTAATGCAAAGCGACAAATTGCAGCTAACATTTATGAGCGTGCGCAAATCTATTTCACTATTTTGATGCTGGAAAAAACAGACTTTGTGCCAGCGTGAGGCAGAAAAAGGTTGTCCTTACTCTCTTAATTATTCAGAGGCGTGTTTTGGGTGTAACAAGCAATAAACCAATCAGAATGGCAAGTCACTTCACTTTTAAAAGGCAGTAGTGCATGATGTACTGCAGATTGCTATTACAATGGCACATTTGCCCAGCAAACCAGATAATTTTTTGCACTAGGAAACAGACATGCTCGTGCACGAGGTGAAAAAGCGTGAGGCCGTCATCTATGGGAGCAGCACTCTTCCAGGTAAAGCAGGCATGGCATGAGGTACAGTAGCAGCGAGTGTGTCCTCATTTTCTGGCATCACCAGATCACACGCTCAGTGCCAAAAGCAATATAATGATGTCAGAAGACGGGGAAAGCAGACGATACATCTCACAATTTAGATTCCTTAACAGGCTACAAACGACAGCTCTTCTGCCAGCTGATCCCTCCTTGCCCGCATTGTTGCTGGCGTACACTCCTTTATTGGCATTGGCACATGCAGTTCAGCATCATGCCTTCTACAGTCCCTAATGTGTCCTCATTTATGTCCAACAAGCCACGCCTAATTTAAAAAACATAACTCCTACGAGTGGAAAGCAATGCACAATATCATTTGCTATTTTGACGTGTGCGCATGGCTTGAAAATGAGCAATGCACTGGTACAGAACTAGTAAAATCACTTTTTTGGTGGAAAATACAGCCCATGGAGTTCATCAGATGCTTTCTGTATGAGTGGTGGCATCTGTTAATGCTGTGAGTGTTGGTCTTCCATGTAGTTAATACTTTTGAAGAAGTTTCTTTCAGGGAAAGTATGCATCACATTCACCATTCTCATACTGTAGTATCATCCTGAGCTTCCAGAGTGTTTCTCCAAACATTTTCAAACTAGTGTGCAAAAGCACATATTTGGTACCCTTCATGAATATTATTACTACAACTATCAGACTTTGTTTACCTTAGCTTAACAAATGAGAGCTAATTACTGTGACATAATGATGCCTCTTAGCACAGCTAGCTCTGTACTGTGACTTTAGGGAGATAGCGGGGGGAAATTTGCTTTGAGGATTTCACAAATGTCACTGCTGCTTTGTGTACGATGATGATAACTTCATCCATTTATTATCATGAGGAACACCTGCAGTTTTGTGTGGGGGACTCCGAAGCAGCCCATGGATAATTAGTAATGAATCAGTAACATAAAGTCCAGGACGATGGAGAGAGTCATCCTGCTTGAAAGGGCCCACCTGATAAAATGTGGGAATGAGCAGCGAGGGACAGTCAGAGTGGGGATGAGGAATAGGGTTCACTTTCCCGGCTTTGCTTAGAGGGCTGATATCAAGCTCCCTCCATTGGGTCTGTCTTCATGTGAATGTATTATAAAAGAGGGATGCCAGGCTTGGTATCTAACCCTGAACCAGCAGGACGCAAATACATTCATCAGACAGGCAGTGGGTGGAAAGAAAGAAAGAAACATAATTTGCCTTAATGAGTTTTGCAAAGTTGTTGTAAGTGGTACAGTACAGGAGACTGAAACGTGATGATTTAGTTCACTTCATCTTTTTAGTAATACAAGATTAACTTACTTTCTGTGCCTGAGTGCACATCTTAAATTGCCAAACAAAATAATATTTCTTTGTAATGTGTATGCCATAGTAACAATATAGCATAATAACTAGTATATAATTTTAAAATATCCATCCATCCATCCATTCATAACCTCTTATTCAGTCCAGGATTCTAGTGATCCTGCAGCCCATTCCAGGAAGTACAAGGAAGGTATACGCAGAGTTTAAATCACCATCATAGAGTCAGGGGAGTCCCCTCAGGCATATAGTACAATAATTCAATAATTTCAATAATTCAATAAGTTCAATAATTATCGTATGTATTTATGATCACAATCCTAAAGATGCAATATGAGCGTTTTTGGCATGTTGTGTTGCCACTTTAAAACAATATAAAATACATTTTTAAATATGTCATTGTCATTCAAAAGTTACTTTTACTTAATATGAGTGGTGTACATATCGCATCTAAACAGTATCACCGGGCGTATAACATGAATCTTTTGAAACAATGAAACTTGAGACTTACCACTACAAGTAATATTTTTGTTTATTCACTCGTAATGTCATCATTAACATGCACCGATATGTTGTTTGCAGATTGCTTCTTACACACATCTTTCTTCTAGTCAAATATAGCTAGCAGGTGAGGTTTTGGCAGCAGGATGATAAGAAAAATAAGTTAAAATACAGAAACAAAGGTCAAAAGTCAAGGTGTCATTTAGGAATATCTCAACCACTTGAGAAATCAATGTGTGGTCAGGGCTACTAATGAAAATTAACAATGAAACATGGTTTAGCACAAAACTGGCCATTTATTAAACAGTTCACTATTTTATTAAATTTTACAGCATTATTTATGTGTTATTATTAAATCTGGCGAGCAGATTAGTCTTTTGTTTTTCAAAGAATACCTGGCATAAGTTGTTTCACTGCCAGCACTGGTGTTATTTGACTAAACTACAGATGTTACTCTACTTACGAATGAGTTACATTCCGAATGGCCGTTCATAACTTGCCAAATTTTGAGCCCAGCTTTTTTGTGTTGCTGTACTGGAGCTGTTTTTTCTGGGCCAGAGTCATTTGTGGTGGAAACGCGTGGGACCAGTGCCAGATTGGGAAAAAGTCTGGCACCTGCACCGCCACCACGTTGGTGGAAACGAGGCTAAAGAGGTGGAGCTGGGCTCTGTCTATATTTAAACCTGGGAAATACCCCTGGACAGGATGTTAGTCCATTACAGGGCACACATAAATGATCACATGTAATACTTACAGAACAGAAGCATTTGACTGGGAACAAGACAAACTAAGTGAGCTTGTCCCACCTCAGAACATCCACACCTCTTACAGTCTTAGAAACATAAATCCACAAGTCTCTGAAGTATGGAAGGAAACCAGAGCAGGCAGTGTGAATGTAAAAAAACAGGCAAACTTCACATGTGCAGAACAGGGGGGAGAACCTACAGCCCAAGAGGTACAACACCACAATGTAAGCTACTCTATGCCAAGCCTTTTAGAATCATATAAAACTAATTTATAGTGTTATCATTGTGTATAAAATGGTAAACCTTTAATGACATATGAGATGAAATACATCCCTGAATGTCTCTTAACATGCTAGGCTTGTGTTAGTCCCAGTCAACAAACCCTACACCCACCTGCAACAGCAATGTCAGTACTCAGCCTCCCTAGCACGGCACCTTAGGAAGGGAGTGGACTGTACCCATAAAAATGCAGCAGGACAGGCCTTCACTTCTCTTCTTAGTCCATTTTTTAACTCTAACCTTTAGAGACAAGAGTGCCTGCATGATGTATGACACTGCCATTCCTGGCAGGGAGGAGGTGATAGGGATTTGAAAGGCTGCGACCGGCATATCGAGTGAGAGCACGACGTGCTGGCAGCCCTTCAAAGGATATCTCATTCCATCGCATATGAGCTGGGATAAAGGCCGGGAATCGCAGAGGGCGCACCGGCAACACCGCCGCCACAGCCGCACTTAAGGTGCTTCATTTAAGTGCAAATGGCCGCCGTTTCGGAGGCAGCGAGAAAGCCGCTGCTCCTCTGTGCCTTTCAATTTCGTTTTGATCGCTGTTTGATCTCTATTTTATAGAATGGTCACTAATCCTGAAACATTTACCTTCTATGTACAATATGACGCGTCTGCTGATTGGTATGAATTTTTTAGGCCATAATGCTTGGTGCCGTGTATCGTAAAAGTTGTGCAGCTAGCTGGGTGTCCAACAGAATCCGCGTTATAAACCTCTCCTTTTGTTTAAAACCGACACGAGGACCCAGACGCCTACCAGCTACTTTGACAGAATCACCTTGGCCGACATGTGTTTGATCCAGAGAGTCAATACACTTGCTTTGTGTAAATATAACACTTTGATAGTCAGAGTGCTACTTGAGTACAGCACATTTAAATTCTCATGTTCCCACCAAATCAGCCGAGTGAGCAGGGAGTTCTTCCAGGCTGCCTCTGTCATGTCTGTCATGGTTGGGTTTGTTTTTGTCTTGAGGGGGGACTCTAAGCCGTTGATTTTATGTGAGGTGGGGGTTTAAAATGGGCAGACATTTTAAGTGTCACTCTGTTGACACTTTGGTTTCACAGACTAGTAGCCTGAGATTCTGAGCAAAAAGTTCGGAGTCATCTGATGCAGGTCTAGTGGTTGTGGTGCTTAAATCTGGCCTTCAGTTTCTTAAGGGAAGATAGGTGAAGATAGGTGGTCTGAACATAATAGTCAGACACAACGGCCCACTGTCATGCATATGTACATATATAACACAATTGAGATATAGTATTCAGAGACAGTATATTGTAATCTTAGATTTAGTATTTTAAAAGGACTCTGCAGCCTCGATAAATGCTCAGTTTAAGATCTTCTCCTGGGAATCAGTGCTATGAGAAATGCTGCTGTCTTTGTGGAACATCTCATCTGCTCACAGGTTTACTTATAGAGAGCTCTGACAGAAATGAGGGATCATGCCAGAGGCCTCGTAGGAATTTTTTCTGTTATAATTTGGAGAAGTTTGCAGTATGAAATCAGTTAGAGCATCTCAATTCCCACTACTGATATTGACAAAGGTCCATGTTATTTTTACAGTGATATAGATTTATATTATACAACCACAAGCCACCTGAGGTTACATGAGGTTGTATATATGTTGTACTTCCAGCTCAGACCTCTATGGTTTCATTTCAGTGGAAAAAAAATCAATGCCAAAGTGTGGTGACCAACCTTTGCTTTCAGTGAAAATGAATAGCTGTATTAACACTTCTTATTATCATGGCATTTCAGAGCTGTGAGCAGCATTGGTCTGGATCGATACTCTTTAAATGTAACGCAGAGCGAGATCACAGAAACCTTGAACACGTTTTTCATTTGTTCCTGGCAACCGAAACTCTGAGAGACTGGAAGTCCAATATAGATGGGAGAATCATTTGCATTTCTCATATGCCCATACAGTGTGCTCCATAATTGAGAATAAATTGAACATCACCTAAAAGCAATGGAAGGCTTTATCTTTGCTGGAAAAACCCATCATTCAATGAAAAAATGTCTTTATTTGTTGGTGTTTTCTTTGAGAGTCGCGTGAAGGCTTTTGAAGCCTTACTTTATATCATATCGAGCCAGGAGAGAAGCTCTCACGGGCTGAGGGGCAGTCAGTACTCTGGAGTGATTGTTTTATTTCATTAAATTGTTTTATTTCATTGGAACAAGTTTTTCATTCCGTTCAATTCTGCTTTGCCCGGCGACAGAGGGGAAGTTGCTAGCTGATATGATGTTTCCTCGCTCTCGGCGTGGCCTAGCCCCACTGCTAACTGTAATTTACTTTTCTGTCTCCATTGCCCCTAGTCTGCCTTCTCTCCAGTTTGTTGAATGATGTGCTAATCCATTATATTCTTCAGACAAGTGTATCGACCAGTATAAACAGACTGCAGGGCACAGACCTAAATGAAAGCCGTAGTTTCCCCCTGAATCATTTAACCAGATCCTGGAGCAAGTTCAGCACATAACAGCCTTTTCAGCCTGCTGAATATACATTAAGAAGCCATTAAAGCAAGCCTGTAAACCGGCTGAGGGGACCATGGAGATGCGTGGGGGCGTACCTCCCCAGTCAGGTGACCTTGCCAGCCCCCCCAGCCCCCACTTTAAGCATGGCTCTTTTAATGCTGCTGTATTCCCACAGACCCTGAAATTCATCGATTCTCACACTGGATTCCTCATCTGCCAGCATCTCCTTTATGATTTAGTTAAACTGAGGCCAGATGCTCAGTTCAGCCTTGGAGCTGATTGGGCTCTACATAGATGCATGTGGGGCGGGGCTTGGAAGTGGAGGAAAGTGTGTAAAAAAGAGATTAACCAAAAGCATAGATGGGGTGTGATTAGGACAGCGTGTAATAGAAAACTACAGTAATTTCGCTTGTCTGAACATGTGAGAATCTTCCTTCTTTGTCATGGGTTGCTGAGATCCTCCAGTAGAATGTCATAGGGTTAGTGTTTCACTATGATGTGTCTGGTATCTTTGAGTGATATACCTGTGAGTATAAGATCACCTGTGTTTTCTGTATGTGATTCATGTGTCGGAATGCTGTTGCATGCGTGTGTGGGTGCCCATGTGCAGCTCTGTGTAAAGTATGTGTAAGACACTATAAACGCCGCAGCTGGACAGCAGTCTGTTATCAGCGCACCCTGGTGGCTGCAGCTTGCCCAGCCTCGCTCTCCAGGCTATGCTGTGCACTCTCAGCAAACAGATACGTATCTTTTCTGATTAAATTCCGAATCCTGGACCAGATCAGTGTTTATTTTCTGCATTAGGTCCCCAGTACCAACTTGAATCATGTAGATGAATAAGCAAGGTTAACACTATAAAACCTGACACAACAGGGCACTGTGGTTGCAAAGTAACACAACTCCCTATGCATTGTGATGTTCCAGCTGCAGCACAGGTACTCATGATGCTCCCATATGTGGTGTTCTCTGCTTGAAGCACCCTGAGCAATCTCCCTGCATGCTGACAGCTATCAAATGAGCACTGCCCAGACCTGTCAGGAATAGATTTGACATGAAATACCCCAAAAAGTGATTCAAGAGCCATGCTGCCGTTTATGATAGATTATTCTGTGCTAGAACCCCAGTTCGATCTTTACGTGTGTATTTATTTACTCACCTACATAATTATTTCAATTAGACGCTCCACAATATTAATGGGAACTGTCAACAGTGCTTCCAATTTTTATATATTAAAATGTGTGTTTGCGTATGATTAGTTCTTTGTGAACAATGATTTATTTATGTCTGGAACTTCATATTCTGTGTGATTTTTTTTTACTTTATTACTGTAATTAACAAGACATAGAAGATATAAAAATATATGTTGGTATATATGCACATTATTGGAATTTTACGGTCTGTTGTACTTTAATACTTAGTGGTTGAGTCATTCTGCTACTACTAAAATACTATACTGTACTTTACTGTACTGTATTATACTATATATGCAAAATTTTAAAAAGTAATTCAACTACTCCAGTCTACCACTATAGTTCAAATCATTATGCAAATAAACATAATAAATATATACAGGTATAAAAATAATAAACAATACTGTATTGTATTGGTAAGACTTCCTTCAGAATATCAGTTTCCATATTTAGATTTTAGTGGTGTTGTTTCCTAACTGAAGAAACAACAGAATCTGGTTCATAGCTATTATTTGAATTCTAGCATCCTCTGAGTTTATAAAGAGCTTTTTGAATAGTGTTAAAAAAAACTTGCACATGGTTCAAAGCACTGATGTAGATCAGCCTTAATTGTGGATGGAAATTGCTCATGGTGCATCATTTTTTTTCAGCAGCTCACCACTGTTTTGCAAGAGTTAATAACATGTGCAGCTCTGGAACCCGGTGATTTGCTTTGACACCACCATTAATTATTTGCTAATTAAGACATGTACAGTGATTCATTCGTTAAGTAGCATGAGCCACTTACAGCCTCGCTGAAGCTCTATGCAGATTCCTTTTAAGCATTATTATAAAAAAAAATAATAATAATTATTACACTCCCCTCAATCTTTGTGCCTGGGCCTGACTTTATATTGATGGGGGGGTTGTCTCATCGTCTCTTAGGATGGAAATCCGGTTTTCAATTGATTTCTGACCCCTCCAGGACTTTTCACTCCCTCCCATCTGTTCCTTTAACAGTCTGATCAATTGATAAACAAATGAACGGAGGTGGATGGACTGTGTGTGCACATGCTCATATGGGCCAAGCTAAGTACCTCGGGTTTAGCACTAATGTCCATCTGCCGAAAGAACAATATACAATTAAAAATGAACTTGCTCACTGACAAAGGGGCCCCATGCAGTGAGTAGCCCCATCTCGCTTATCTGTGGGTTGGTAGAATTAGCATAGCAGCTTTATTACCACCACCACCACCCCCCCCCCCCCCCCCCCCATACTCTTCCACAAGCCTACAAAGAACTACGGTCTAGGGAATTGGAATGAATTATTTCACAGTGGGGACTGTTGGCAGATGGGTAATAAAGTTCCCGGCAGAACGGACCGGGTATCCCCAGTGTGCCAGTCCATGCTAAACCTGCTAATCAGTCCCATCAGTCAGCTCCTCTCTGCCGGCCACTTGGCTGACTGTGAATAAAGCTGCAGTCCTGTACATCAGTCCCTATTTCAGACTCCCTTCCTGAAAAATTGAGCTAGCTTTAAAATCAAGCTGCCACACTCATCCATACACTTCTTTTCACTCTCTATAATACATGCAAGCCTATTATAACTTATTATTCATACAAAATTCATGATTTTTCATGATTTGCCTCCCTAAATCCTGTTTTGCCCTGGACAAATGTATTTATCCTGCAAAAGAAGCAGCTGTATTGAGATTTACATAAATCGGCAATTCGTTAGAGCATGTTTAACAGTGCATTAACAAATATTACTGCCTTAATGAGTTGCTAAGTAATTGCATTCCTGTCCCTGAATGCAAGCAGTCCATTACCTACAACTGTATGAATTTAATTCGAAAACATGCACTTGTAGTCCCCTGACTGAAGGTTAAAGATGTATTCTACAAAAACAGAAATGCTTCTCTTGCATCCTTCTCATCTTAATTCCAACCTTCAAATGTAGCATTTTGCATTAAGGTTTGGTGGCAGCTCCTATGTATTACGTAAACATATGGTGAGGAACATTTAACACTTGTGTTGTTTAGAGGTCAGTGGCCATGATACGCTTCTCTTATTTCCCGGTTTGTTTTAAGTGTTCTGTTGATGGTTTAAATAATGTAGATCTTGGACCTGTATGTATGTGGACTGTAGGTGGATGAAAATTCATAAGCCGATATCTTGATTTATAATGAATATTTATAAATCAATTGATATGTTAACCAATATATGGTGCATCTCTATTTTTGCGTAGATATCTAAGTTAGCTACCCCAGGGTCCTGACCGAATGCTACCAAAGCTAGCAAAAAGAATGACTTTTTTCCACAACAATAAAGGAGAAGTTTCCTAGAAGCATTGCAGCATACAGATTATCTTAACTACTAGTAAACAAAACATGGGCGCATTTTTCAAAAGCATTGTAGCGCAAAGATAATCAGGTGGTGCTTGCTTTATGAATATTAATGAATCTTCCCTTGTCGTCCTACGTTTTGTAAACTGGCATACTGGTGCTGCTACTTTGTGTGTCTGCCTGCAGCATGTGAACGTGAATGCGCACAACCCGGAAGCAGAAGTGTCTTTAAGGAGGATGCAGTTAAATCACAACCTTAATAATCGATTCCTTACAAAGCATGCTTACACCCCTAATACCTGCATATTTAACATTTTGCTATTTTATCAACATCAGATTTGCCATTCATTTAACCAAATTAAGTATAGTGCATTGTCTGTGCTTACAACAAAACATCAATAAAATATATACAATACAACTATAACCATATAACAGAAGAATATTGAATAACTGGTAATTATATGCAAATGCATAGAGACTGCTATTGAAAAAACCACATCAACGGATATAAAAATTAGGATACGTCAAAAGTAGTATATAAAAACTTTTTTTGATAGAACAAAGAAATCAATATAATTGCATGTACTGATTAAAATGACCTTATCTAGAAGCTGGAGCATGGCTTTCAGTTTTTTCCAGGTAAAGAAATTACTTTTTATCTTTATATTTATTTTCTTAGACTGTAAATATATTGTGCATCTGTTTGTCTGAACTGTGCAAACGTTGCAGCATGTACTCCTGGATGCTGTACGGATTGGTTTCTGGATAGTTTCCATTCAATTATGCATTAACGTTTAAAAAAGAAGCTCTCTTTGTTTTAACTGATCGCACATGGTCAGAGCCGCATGGCTTGGAGCTACCCCTGGGCAGGATAGACGGGGGTTCAGGATTAAAGTCAAGGGCATATCAGTCATTGGCACTCACATGTGGACAGTGCACTTGAGAGGAGGATGTATCTCTCTTTGAAGGAGGCTCTAGATGGATTCATATGTGATTCTAATAGATGCTGCAGTGAAAATGACTGTGCCACCAATAATATTTCAGCCGTTATCATTCTACATCTGTTTCAGGATAAGCTTTCATGGGAGAAGGTAAGGCAGTACAGGCACCAAATGTATCAAAGGCACTGGAGTGGAAAAATATGAGTTTGCACAAAAGCAGGCAGAGAAATTAAGGGGGAATTTATTTTCTTATCTAGCCCACAATTCATCGCATTCTAGTTTGGCACAGAATTTCGTGTCATCAGTATAGAAGCTCACTGTGTCTGCTCTGTAGCAGAGACCGAAGAAGCTTGTCGACATAAATAATCATCTTGTTCTTTTCATGAAGCAATCTGGAAGATATGAAATTGAAAATGATTTCAGGTTCTCACCTTGTTTTTATTTCATGCATGCATTTTGTGCAGATTGGACTTACATTGTCTTTTCTTTAGTTACATCCCAGATATGTACAGTTATGAATTAACGCAAATATTATTAATGTCATCAAATAGCTTTTATCCATTTGGTAAATTGTTCTTTGTGTGTGTTATGGAAAGGTCTAGGGCAGCAATAAAGTGTGTTTTCACCTTGACACGATGACAGCAATGTATAGTAATGACACAGAGATCAGAACACTTGCAACTCATGAATAACCTACAGAGATTAGAAGCAGAGCAGTCATGATGAATTTGAAAAGTAGAGGAGCAGAAGTAACATCCAAATCTAGGACAGTGTGAATTGGAAGAAAGCAGGCAAAGGGGATTTATTCTTCTAAGAGTTTTATTAGATGTATGAATCTTCCTTCCAAAGGTATTATTTTCACAGCATATGACTTTCTTAACCTTTGCTATTTGAGGCATCATGAATTGCGTACCATAAAGTTTTCAGTTTAGGGAACTTGGCAAGGTCATTTCAACCATGGGATGTATAGATCCTAGGGGAGCTGGTGCCCAGTCAGTTGTAACTAGACTAATAATTCGAGAGGGTGAAACTGTGGTCCAGACTTGCCTTGCTATTAAATTAATTGCCCTAACATCTTCACAAGAACCGCTGGAGTGGGAGAAGATTTACCAAGGCCAGTGTTATGTAGGCAGTGGTTTTCCCTAGTGTCATTTTTATAATTGTATCATAGTTATTAGAAAAATTGCTTTCCATTTTTATATCAAGGCAAAGCATTTATACATCTGAAACTCACACATACTGTACAGTATATGCACCAAAAAGGTTGTGCTTTGGATTCTCAGTTACCGAATGGACATAAGAGTATTTAATCTTTATTGTCCGAGCTTAAACTTGTCCATGTATCCATAAAGCAGAGTAGATTAGGTTTAATCTTGTTTTGAAACATCTGCTTTCAAGACGTGCAGTCAGTCAGGGTCAGTCGTGTTTCAAGTAAGTGGCAGAGTATATGTGTAAAGCCAGGCCATCGGGTCTCCCGTAGGTGTCAGTGATGGGGGGGCATGTGCCAGCAGTTATTACTGGCTCTTCCTGGCATTATTACTTTTTAGTATGAAGGGTTTTCCAAGTCTAACAAAACGTTTCAAACCACTCTTTAGGGCCAGCATTATGGATGCTCTTAGCATTTAGATGATACATTTCTGTTATTTATGCCACGGCTTCCACATTTGTGTAAACATAAAATCTCATGCTTTATTACTTCCCTTTTGCACCCACCGCCTTGACCCTAGTCATCGTAAATTGAGAAATAGTGGGGAACTAATGGAGACAGATGGGAATATGGCATGCCATTTACTCAAATTGGTGAAGTAATTAACCTCGAGGTGCTTCGGTTTGCAAGAAAAATTGTTAGAATATCTCAGGGAGCCAGATAAACAGACTCCCGGCTTAACCACTTCTGACAACTGCATCATAAACTAGACTCATTCTGTTCAATTGACCTGTCAACATCTCAAGACCAAATAAAGATTTGTATTACAATGTGCGTGGGGAGAGGAGAGAGGGCCGCTCCGGCCACTGCCTCGGAAAACAACTGACACTGCTTTTTGTGCAGGGCTGAAGCGAAGATCTCAAACACTGCAGTCCCTGTCATTGCTTCCTTACATTTACTGATCATCCTCACATTTATTGTGTCACATGGCCAGACAAGGTACCTTTGAAGAGTGTCCTGCGTGTAGTTTGGTTCATCTAGCCCAGTACAGGCACAGTAGGTACTACCCTACAGATTTCCTTCCTTCACCTGAGCTAATTCACTGGAGTAGCCTGGTGCCCAATAATTAATTTATGTTTGAATATATGCCATTTTGTTTCCAGTTTCCAGTTAAAAATATATATAGTAAAACAGCTGTTTTCCCAAAGCCCTTGTTTAAACGACTACAATTAGGTCATCGGTATCTGCTGCAAATCATAACCGCGAGAGGGATTCGTGTAGAGTTACGTCAGCAGCTTTTCATTTCGGTCAGCTAACGTGATGTAGTGACTCAGCATTATGCCCTTATTAGCTGCCCAGCATGTCTGACAGGAAGTAAAATACCTTTGTTTTACCTGGGGGTGTTTTATTTTGGTATGGATTGAAAGCGGAGTCCAGCATTCTAAATAACATCCAGAATGACAAGGGACACACAATAATGGCCTGAGAAATAAACACATATTTCGTTTACATTCTTACTTTCGTATACTCTCTTGTATTTTAATGTAAATTCTGATTATTCTGGAAGCAGGTACAGTAAATTGGAAAAAACAAGATTGATCTTTGTTTTTTTGTTATTGATATGTTTCTGATTTTTGACTTTAATAATAATTTTGATAGATAGGTATAATCAATTTTGTTAGCTCATAGAACCAGAATTTATAAATACTATATATATTTTTTTTTTTGTAGAGCAATAATGGGTTTTTGTGCATAACAATAATGTAATTATTTCTACACTTAAGCAACTTACAGTATAACAGTTTATACCATAATCTGCCAAATTGTTATAAATAAACGGTCTATCCTGTGTGGGAGTGTTGGCTTTGGATTCTTAAGGGTGAAGGCCATAACAAATAATAACTTACATACATGGACTAACACGAATAGAAGTTTTTTGCTTTTGTTTGAGCTTCAGGCTTTTTAATAACCAAGATCTCTTAAGGTGTTCCCGGTGCTTGAGAAAGTGCATAAACATGAAGGACACAAGGAGATTATTATGCGATTTAATTTCCAAATCTGCCTCTAAACCATACTCTGCTTGTAATTTTAACCCAGGATGTTCAGCAACAACAATAATATCTTATATGCCATTTTTCAATTATGAGGGGTTTAAGTACCAATATTTCCTACAACTTACAACTTTCCTATACTTGATAATTTTACAAACATAAATCTCATTTTGTGATTTGTAAAACAATTGTTAAAATATTATGTGGGGAACACATGGCCCCAGGATGCATTAAGGCAAGCTGACGAAGGCAACATGATGCAATATTCTGTTGGGAAACCTTTGGTTTTGGCATTTATTGTACGTTACTTAGGGATACCACCTGTTTTAACATTGTTGCAGAGCAAGTACACCCTTTCATGGCAAAAATATTCCCTGATGGCAGTGGCCTCTTTCAGCAGGATAATGCGCCCTGGCACACAGCAAAAAATGTTCAAGAATGGTTTGAGTAACATGAGAAAGAGTTCAGTGTATTGACTTGGCCTTCAAATTCCCCAGATCCCAGTCTGATCAACCGTCTGTGGGATGCGCTGGATAAACAAGTCCGATCCATGGGTGCCCCACCTCACAACTTACAGGGCTTACAGGATCTGCTGCTGACTTGGTGCTAGATAACATAGGACACCTTCAGAGCTCTTGGGGAGTTCGTACCTCGATCGGTCAGAGCTGTTTTGGCCACACAAGGGGGACGTACACAATATTAGGTGGGTAGTTGTAGTTATGGATGGTCAATGTACATGAATAGCGAGACATTTGGCGTGTTTTGAGTGCTAATGTTTCAGGTGGTTAACATGATTGAGTGTATAGCCACCTGCTATATACACAGTATCTTTGAAAAGTTTGCAAATTAGAGTAGATTGGTTCCTGTCAGATTTTGCAAGTACGAACCATTTCAAAAGTAAAATCTTTTACGCAACCAATTCTTCCTCATCAGCGGTGCTGCACACTCGTTTGACAGCATAGCCAACCCATCTTTGGAACCTTGTGTTGTTTACCATGTGCGATAATATTTTTAGCACTCTGATGGTATATAAAGTTTATTTGTTTTTTCATTCAGTTAGCTAACTGGTTGAAAAAGATCAATTAACTCTTTAGTTGAAAATCTAGCCACTAAATTGAGGTCCACTAGGCAACAAATACATTTGCGGACAGCACTGACATGTTATGCATGCTGAAATTGCTGTGTTTTACATCAATCTTTGTTGTAGTACTGTTGCAGCCTCCGAACATGTAGGTATTGCATGATAGGCACTTGCCGGTTTGTTCTGACATTCATAACAGTGTTATAATAGTGTACTCGTGACATTGGAAGCTCAGCTTAGCTGCACTTATGTCTAGTGGACTCCTCAGCATGTGTAATATGCTATTTGCCTCACTTGAATGTCAGTTTGGACAAAAGCATCTGCTCAATAAAAGGAAATGTAAAAGTAGTACTGTATCACGATTCTTATGATACCTATAAAATGTGTATTGTGGATACAGTTGTTATGATAAAATATCGCCATATTGCCCACCACTATTTCCAGCAATATATCCAACTTAAGTATAACAGAGTTGACATATTGTCTTGATCTTGTCAGGATCTCTCGCTAGTGTTGGTGTAGTTTATTGGTCCCCACACTACCGATTATGACTGAGTGTAACCAGCGTTAGCTGTATTCAATTTACCGTCACAATTAACATAATGTTGTCCATATTGAACATCTACTTTTAGTTGAATTTAGGTTTGTCCCCTGTGAGTAAATGTCATTCTTTTCATTGTGTGTACCAGGCATATAGCCACATAGTTGTCATGGATTAAGGTGGATTTGGGCCGACGGCATGGCATGGTCCAGGCTGGGAAGGAGGTGGATGACCCACTTGTGGCTCACAGGACAAAACGGGGTTTGTTAACAAAAGCAGAAAACACTAGGAGCACTACAAAAAACAAAAGGACTACGAGGGGTCAAAAGCAAAAGGGGGTAAACAAAGACTAATGGGTTAGGGCAAACAAGGGACAGGTGGGCAGAATGGGCATCATACATACATCAAACATACAATGAACTACTGGGGAATTGAACTGAGGCAGGAACTTAAATACTGATGGGTAACGAGACTAACACAGGGCAGGTGAGACTAATTAACGAGGGTTGGGAAAACAGGCCACAGGTGAAACAAACTAAAACATGAAACTCAAACTAGGAAACAGAATCTAACAATGGGGATAACAGACCACTAAAAACACTATCATGATCACAAGGGCAAAAAACCAACAACGAATATGAATCAAAACACAGGGAATAGAAAATTGATACAATTGAAACACAAGGGAACAAAATATACAAAAACAGAGGAGGTGGGATTTGAACATGCAACAAAGGGATTTGCAGGTAGCCATGCGCTCAACATGTTCAGCTGTGTGGCTGACAGTGAGTCGTGGAAAACACAAAGACTGACAGGAGGGACAGGATGGCCAGTGACACCTGCTGGCCAAACAGGGAAGGGACACAAAATACTGAGACAACAGGACCCTGACAGTAGTACAATAATGGGCTTAACCCCCAATATTCTTTTTGTTACCAATCAGGCAAATAGTAAAGTGAATTTACTATTTTACTAACCCTAACCCTCAAAATTTGCTTCTGCTCCCCAACTAACCCAAAGCATAATCTGCTGAGAGGTATCTGTCAGTGGGGTTACTGGACCCCCCATGAAATTTAGCTCTGGCTACGGTTTGGTGTATACCAAGCCGAACAACACATGATGAATACATGTATTTTTGCAACCCTTGTACTAAGCATGAATCTGGCTAACAAAATCTATTGTGTTTAAATAGATGTAAGAGAGTTGTATATAAGTGATGGTTTTCTAACTTATCTGTGCCTTTTAGTCAATTTAACATAGGTGGTTCTTTTGGGGATAGCAGTGTGCGGCTCTACAGGTTAGTGTCCATGATCGGAAGATTGTCAGTTCATCTCCTGTGACTGGTAGAGTGCAGCCCAATAGCTCTGGGGACACTGGCTGACCTGCTCTCTCATCCTCACTTGTACATCGCTTTGGAAAAAAAGTGTTCGCTAAGTAAATAAATGTCATTTTTATGTGTTGTATTGACAGAAGGAAAAAGAGATAAAGAAGGGAAGGTACCAGGTGAAGGGAGGGAAGCCAAAAACCAGAGACTTGACACATTTTCCTACTTTTGACAACTGATTTGACAGTGACAGGTGATTTGGGTTTACATCTAATAAGTGAATTAATCTGACATAAAACATAGCAATCTGTCATGTTCACGATACCTTAACAGCTGGCTGGCTTGTCCTTTGGTGACAAGCTAGTTTGTCCTGTGCAAATCTTCTGTCACCTAAAAAAAATGGAAGCATGGGGTTGGGGAGAAAATTATATGGTACTGGCTATGCGAGTGAGGAATTCCTTGTCAGACACAGCCAGCTGTGCCAATAATATTATCTTCTGTGGCATTAATCACATTCCTTCCTCCTAGCACCTCTTTGTCCCCAATGGCTCCCACAGGAACCTGTCAAAAATCGCAGGGAATTGCCAACAGCATCCCCACCTGAAGTACCGCTGCACACTTCAAAAAGCCGCGAGTGATAAATGAGAGACCGGCACATACCTGGAGCACTTCTGCAACCATTAGAGGCGCAGCTAAATTAAGTAGCTTTGATAGAGAATTGGCAGATTGTCGCTATCATAACGGTAGAAAAATGAAAGAGAAAGTGTATTGTTTGTTTTATCAGCACGGTATTGTTGGGAATGTGTCTGCTATTGCAGCTTATCTCTCACTGTAGTGGCCTGTCACAGGGGGATTTGGACACAGATAGGAAAGGTTTTTTTTATTTGTGTAACTTTGCTGAAGACCCCGGAGCTGGTTGGCCTTTTAACTGTGTGTATGGCCTTACCAGCTACTGCTTATGCGGGAGCCCATTATTTCAGGATGATGTTCATGGCTGCCCTCCCCTTTAGCCTGATATATGTGCTTGTGATGTGACATTATCCTTCGCAATGTGCCGTTTTTACTCCAAGCTAGAACTGCTTGCGTAGGCCAGTTCTGGAGGTCCTGAGTGTTGTCCAGCACCTGGTCCATTTAGGAAATGTAATCAGATATTCTTAACAGGCCTTTCAAATGCCAAACTTGAATATTCTGGTTTATCGAATCATTTCTGCCGCACGGGGTGAAAATGTGTGGTTGCTCGGCGGAATCTGAATCCTGGGAGAGTCGGCATGCAGACGACAGTCTGAGGGGAAATCCTCACTCAGCTCTGAACCAATAACGCAGGCAGCAGCCGCGCTGGTGCCCCTGTCCTTTACTAACCGTCTCAGTCCCTGGATCATCATTTCTGTTCTGTTCCATTGATCCTAAGCAGAGAAGGCTGAACAGGGCTTTCTAAAGCCATGAAAGATAGCTGGCATAAATCAAAATGCTCTGAGCTGAGAAACTGAATGCTAAATTAACTGATACTGAGGTGGAAAAACACTCTTTAATATGTACATGTGCTGATCCAGGCACATGCACACAAATCACTGCCTCAAAGCTTCAGCTTCTGTTCCCCTTACCTGCTTGACTATGTGAAATATCGAATGTCCTTGCAATGAAAGTTGGATTATTCATTGTGCTGGGAAAGTTTAGCTTTCCTTTGAGGGTAATATCAGGGTATTACACTTGAAAGGAGATTGGGCTTCTGACATGTATTCAGGCTTCTGGGGAAGTAAAGGCCTAGAGGCAAATGGCTCACTAGTCAGAATATAAAATAACCTGCACAACACTACCTAGATGTCAAGACTGGTTTAGCAGTTGGCCAGGCAACATGAGACCTACTGTAGACACAACAAACCACATGCAGAGCAATACAGAGCAGACACTGAGAATACGCTGCTTCAAACAGAGCCGGGGACATAAGAAGGAAGCCATGATGCTCCAGTATGTAACAGTATGTTTCAGAATCAATCTAGTCATTGGGCCAATAGCTCAGAGTGGTATATTGCATTATGACGGTTTGTCATACCTGTAACTGACATTTAGACAAATGCAGGTCGAGGTTCAGAAACAAAGAAGTGAGATTCAAGAAACAAGGTCTGTGCAAAACATGCACATTCTGCATATTTGTTCCCGGCACCCATAAATTTATGCTTCTGCTTAGGATTAATAAGCTTTTATTCAGCTCATGCATTGCAGGCATGTGTTTGACAGAAGGAATGCTTGTGCAAACATTATTAATTATTATGCTTGTAGTTCAACTGATAGTTGCGGATGTAAACTTCAACTTTGCCTGGAGGATCATATCAGATGTGAACATGTCTGCTAAATATTAGGACATCATGAACTGGAGGTGGAATGTGATGGAGTATGGCTGGGATGTCAAGGTCGTCCATATCCAAACAGTGATGTTCAGTGGCTTTGTACTGGCTGGGTTCATTCCATCACAGAGGGGCCACACAAAAAATTTCCACTTAAAAGTTTTGCTCTTGGCAACTTATTAGTTGGAAACCTGATGTCTAATGCTAAAGCACATTATGCTACAGTAATTTTAACAAGGCTCGGGACCATAATGTCACAGTGAATGGAAGGTAAATGGGCAAAAAAAAGCATTCCTGAAGGGCAACTGGACAGAATCAAAAGCAGTACTTATAAGTCATGATGCATTGGCAGTAGCTGGCAATGGCTGTGTAGCAGGAGTCCAGATGTATGGTTCAGCAGTAAAAGGTACTTCCTCTTTGTAATGATGTATGTGCATTTTCCTGAAATGGCCCAGATCTTTTCATTCCATTAGATGGAGTGTAACTTATGCAGGACACCGGTGGTTAAAATACAAGGTCGCTTTTTGAAATTTCTGCCAGAGGAGCTCTCAGTCTTGGATTCATTTGTAAGATATGATATTGTGTGAAACAGTCTGTAGCTTATTTTGACAGTAGATGGACATGAATATTTTTCCAATGTCTTTCAGAGCATGGAATTATGTCTGATGTAAGTGATGTATTGTAAATACTGGTTTCTCCCACTACAGAAAGCGGAGCATTCTTATGAAACCTTTCCTAAGCCAAAACGGTGTAATGTGAAAAAGCAATTATAATTACCATTTATATGGGAAAAATTTTTGAGTGTTCCCAGAGCAAAAAATGAACCTACCAAATCATACCAAATAACGCATAAAACCTAAAATGACTAAGATATATAGTAAAAGCAGCAATGATATGACAAATACATGTACAGGGTAGTTTCACATACCAGAGTCGATACGGTCTTGTATCGTTTAATGACAGAGCTGCATTCTGACAAATGCATCATCATTATGCAATGTCGCCCTTGTGAGAACATCATGCAGTGTACTTACACAAACCTTGGTTTTGTTTACTACACACCTAGGCTACATGGTATAGCCTAAATACTGTTTAAAAAGTACATTATAATAAATACATAAATCACTAATATAGTTGTTTATCAAGTATCATTATCAAGTATCACCAATACATAAATAAAGCATTACATCATAATGTTATGACAGCTACAATGTTGCTAGGCGGTAGGAATTTTTCAGTTCCGTTATAATCTTGTGGGACCACCATGGTATATGCAGTTTGTCGTTGACAGAAACATCGTTATGTGGTACATGATTGTATATTTATAACTGGCTCGCTGATAAAAAGCTTTTTTTCTCTTCTTTCATAAAAGTGAAAATCCTCATTGGATTTTTTTCGGTCTACAATTTAGATGTACCCCTAATGTAGCTCTTTTGTAAAATCGAACTGGTGTAAATTGAATGGTTATCAAACATGCATTTTGCCTGAAAAACAATAATGGGCTGATTTTTTCCATTTAAATATCACATTGTCCTGTGTTTCTGTTTTGACCACCTTTTTGTAAAATGAGAAGTTTAACAGAATTTGCCAGAGATACAGTGTATATGGTTGTCAGGAAGTCTCTCTGGAAGCTTTGCCTCACAGTTACTCTGGGTCTTCATGAAGCTCTGCGTCTTATGGGTGTGAAGCCCCTGCTGTTGGCCTGGTGAGTGCCGTTTGTTGGCAAGCCGTAAATTCAGGAATGAAACGCGTGACGGCAGCATCAGCCTAGCCACGAGAGCTTCTCCTGACACCACTAGCTGAAATTAAAACATTCAATGGGACTTGAATGTTAACAGGCTCATAGTTCTGTGCTGTAAAACTTGGAAGTTTAATTCTTTCCAAGTAGTATGGCTCAGTAGAACTACCATGCACTGCTTGTGGAAAAATAAAAGGCTTTAGTGGCTCTGCTGTTCCTTGTCCTTTGCAGGAGACAGAGCAATTTATAGATGAATCAGTGTTCTGAGTGTAATAAAATATGTCAGTATGTGCCATATCACATGGCACTCTTCCATTCATTACATTTGCAGACTGCAGCTTGGTAACCTGATTCCCCAGGCTTGTAATCTCATTGAAGACACACGCCTGAGAATCATTTTCTATTTGGGATAAGATGAGTAGGTGCGGGGGGGAGGGGGCAGGGGGTGCCTGTAGCGCATGCATTCCCTGCGCACCCCTAAATCCTGCTGTCTCCCAGTTCCCATCAGTTAAGCATTCAGTGAAACTGCACAAGTTTGGACAAGGACTGCGCTCTCTCTCTCTCTCTCTCTCTCTCTCTCTCTCTCTCTTACCTTGATGCCCTGGATCCCAAAGGCACAGCGGCTGTATAATATAAAGCAGAGCCCAGAAGTCACTGATCTGACACCTAAGCTGTAGCCAGGGTTTATCACAGGTGCGTTTTAAATGTCGAACAACTCGAAACTTTCTTTTTGTGTGCTTTTTTCTTTTAACTGGTAATTGATCCGAGCACAGATGCCCATTTATCTCTCACATGTCTTTCTGCAGTAAAGCTGTCAGTACAAATCTTGTCAAATGCGCTACATTTGTTTTCTGCAGTGATTTATGACGGCTTTGAAAAGGTCTGGTGATCCCACAGGCTCCTGTAATTCCGAGCCTTCTTGCCATCAATAGAATGGATTCCTGACATCTCAGACAGCGTTTTTGTATCCCATTTGATATATCAGTACTGGTTGCTTACATTAATTGATCAAGATCCGGCTCCCAGGTGGATTCATTAAATACCCTGCGAGTGGCTGCCGCAGCTTCTCGAACCTCCTTAATAAAAGACTGAGCCTTGTTTGGCCACAGCCCAGTTATAATAATGAGACCATGTGCTGGAAGCAGTAACTGAAGCTTCTGCCAAGGTCTCAGGTACAAGGCTGCATCTTCAGGATACTTCCTCCACAATAAAATACAGAGCGCCGTTCACCTGAGCCCTGGTGATGGTTACCACAGTGTGTGTGCTGGGAGAAACAGCAAGAGCTTCTGTTGGGATTCCAGCTGCAATGATGCATCTCCACTATTTTATGCGGGTTGTGCCCAGCAGGTATGGCAGGCACAGAACCTTGAATAAGCGCGCAGTTCATTGCTGCACGGTTAGATCTCAGGCTTGTAAGCAGCCACACTCATGCTTTTCAGAATCATGACTTTTTTCCTTATAAAGATCAGGATGCCTTGTTTTCTGTTATCCTCATATTTTGCTCAATGAATCATGAGCTTTTGAGGGGCAAAGCCATGCTTGCAATAGGAAAACAAGAGAAAAGTACGTGTGAAACTGCTCGCAATGAAATTATTATTTTGCTGTACACAGCAGAAACTCTAAATATGTATTTTTTTGTTCTTACACAGAACGTCTATTCTGACTAAGCTTACTGTCAGATGCTATGTCTAAGAATAATATTGATAATAACAAATACATTCTTGGTTGGCATTAAACAGCTCACAAAAAAAGAGACTTTTACATAAATATGCATGGGAGTGTTTTACATGAATTAAATTTATTATTAAATGTTGACCTTGAAATCAATCCTTTTAATACTTAATAGTGTCAGCAACTTTTACTTTTGTTTGTATGATTTTATTTTTTGAATACATTGTCTCTGAATAGGTGCTTTTTAAACTTAATCGTTATCGGTATTATTATTATAATTATTCATGTTAGCTGTTTTTATATTATATAAAACATTATTTCCACAACCTTCCATTATTTGGTTTGTTTTCCATGCAGGAGACCTGTCTAAGGCCTTAAAGGATACTGATGTTCCTTAGGATCGGAGAGGTTCAGGCGTATTTGTGCCTCAGAGACACACAGGCTCCTGGCAGAATCACTTGTGCCGCCCGCGCTCAGTTCCCCTTATTACTGACACACTTAGCCTGTTTAAACCCGCCGTAAGCCCCTGCACAGCCGCCGTCATTAGCTTCACCTGGTCAGCCGGCCCGCCGCCAGCACCGTGGGCTGAGGGGAATTCGAGAAAGGCTGTGGGGCTGGGGGGGAGGGGGGGTGCAGGGACGTCCCTGGACACTAGTGGCCTGACAGTTCCTGGCTGTGCTAAAGAGTTAACGAGCAGAGCGGCCTGGGAGCCGAGGGAGGGCGGCTTCATCACCAGTATGAAGATGAACAGAAGATCCCCCTTGGACACCCTCAGCATCGATCGGCACGCTGCTTTGAAAGCGGGTGCGGGTTACAGCTCAGCCCGGCACGTCCGGCAGGGGACCCTGGCTCTGCGCCCGTCCTCAGACAGCTTCGCCGTGTTTATTTCCCCCTGACGCAAATAAAGCTGTACTCAATCCTCTTTCTCACCTGCCGGTGTGGGCTCAGCTGCGCAGGAGGCAGCACTGGAACACAGAGATTACCCCATCTGAGCCCACCGATTCGGTGCTGGCCAGCACCTCTGTGTGGCTCTTTCATACCCAGCGCTCGTTCTGATTTCATATTGGATAGCTAGTAGCAAAAAAAAAAAAACTTTTTCCTATCTTTGTCATGCAAACAATCTCATTCAGAGTATACTAGTTACCCGTCACCTGCTAATTGCAAGGTGATTTACAGTTTTCTTGAAACCTACACCCAGAGGTGTCCAGAGAATCTTGTTTTGTTTGATGCCATGTACACAATCTTTGCCTTCTAGGGCTTTAGTGCCATCTAATTCTGATTATTCACTGTTATCGGAGCTTCCTAAGCAAGAATGCTCATATGTCGAAATCTTCCTCTTGCCCTCATTGGTTATTTCTCTGGTAAGAGTTACATGCTCATCCTAAAAGAGTGACACAAACATGAATGGCTCATAACCCATGAATCAGTCGTGACAGGTTGTTTATAAGGGATTTAACACAACTTACCATGACACTGGTAATTCCGTTACTCCCTGACCGGAATGTTTTGAAGTCAATATCCTTGTAAAAAAATTGTACCTTTTTGCAAAGCGTGAAAATGTTTCCAGGTCAAGCAACTCAGAAGCAGTGAGGTGGATTAAACAAGCTAAACATTTTTTCTGTGGCCAAGCAGCCTTTACCTGCTGTTTGCCTCTCGATCTTCACTGCTCTTAGTGACGTGTTCTTAAGCAAGGATCTTTATTATTGCCCCTTAAAGTGCCGTGCTCCCTAAAAGACTAAGGATCATAAATCAGGGGAGGTGCCTCCACAGCCTTTCCCTTTCCACTTTTCCCTGCAGCGCAGAGAGCAGCCGTACAGCTCACAGCCATGTGCACGGCGCTGTGGCGCGAGACAAAAATGTCGCGGGTCAGATTATAAATGTACATTAGCTGAACTCCGCATGCAAGATTTGTTAATGAGTGTTGAAAAATCAGTAGGGCTGCTCCGTAGCAACTCCTGGAGTGTAACCAAATAGATTATGATATCACTTATTCTAGTGCTGTTCTGGTTAATTACATTTATTGATTAATGGGTTATTGGGTTCACAGCATTGCTTATGCAGACGATTTGAGTGTAACTGGATGGCCTCTGCTTAGCCGGCAGCTCCTAGAGCTCATCTCCAGTATGTAACTAGTACTTAGATGAAATTGCATTCAATTACATATTCCATGTCGCTCAACTGACTTATGTTAAAGTTATTCAAATAATATTAAACACACAATCCAGTACCCTCCCCCTAAAGTGTTTTGTATGTTGCTTGTCTGTACATTCCTGTGAATGTTAAGGGTGTTTCTCTGCAGTAAGGTTCTGGTTCCCTTCCTCCATACAGCTCTCCATACATCCAGGCACTTGCCAGCAGTTAGCTGTAGAAATTAGGAAAGCAACCAGCCCAACTTGGAGACAGAGGTAGCAAATATCTGAGAGAGAGTGGTCAGACCAGCAAGGGGGTGAGAAGGGTATTAAGGGATGGCAGAGAACAGGAGGATCAACAGAGCTCCAACACGTGGACTGCTGTGTTACAAGAGGCCAAGCACGTTGCAGACGACCACACAGCAGGCAAAGAGCAGGGGAAGAATCAAAAGTAGGAAACAGTCAACAGTCTGGTGTGGATAAGAAACCATGTAATCCACTGGAGATGGCAACACTCCAACTAGGAGGGACTGTGAAGGGCAGTGATCAAGACCAAAAGACAAGTTTCGCCCTACAGTTTATGAAGAGCCACGTTCAGCCAGGTTTCCAGACAGCCATTGTTAATGCCAACAGAATAAGTCACTACCTGCTATATATCCATCCATCCATTCCTCTATCCATTATCCATATCATTTATTCAGGTTACCGTCATAGTGAGTCTTGTGCTTTCTTCGGAAGCACAAGGCAGATGGCAAGGAACACCTAAGGCGGGATGCTATTCCATTGCCGAGCACAAACTGACATTTTACAGGCAGTTCAGAGACACCAACTCGCCTTTCCTTATGAACTGAACCTGGAGCAACCCGTGCAAGAAAACAACACCCATAGCCAGGGTAACAACTGAACCCCCAGGCATCAGCCCCCACCGAGCCCCTGACCTGCAGTACACAGAGAATAAACATAAGCACAGAGAGCAGAAAGTCTCTGTGAGCGTAAATCCTCTGCTGTCTTTCGTAACAGACCTGAAGAGTGGTCTTTCACAGTTATGTAAATATATGTAAATGAGAGGTTACATGAGCATGCCACCTAGTGCTGGGAATGCTGGTGATAGAACAGGAAGTGACATGTGCCATTGCCTCATCATGCAAAAGTTAGCCAATGAAAGCTAGGGGTGTAGGTCAACAATGCCCAGAGCATAAGGGCTGGCATGCTTCGCTGTACCTTTATCATATGATGTCAAGCTTGTTTTGTCAGCTGTTGCACTAGTCCCTTATGCTGTCTGGTGGAGTGACCTTGTTACTGCCATGGTTGTCTGTAGCACTCGGCCACTGATGCTGTCCTGGCAGCTACAGTAACTGGGTGACATTTGCTTATGCTTATACGTTTTTGTCGCTCTCTTATTAGGCTTAAGGGGGATGTCTCTATTTAGCACTCACTTATGAGCAGCCAACAAATATGGCTTAATTTTTACAGTGTTGCAGTCAATAGACTAATAGACTATTGGTTACATAGCTAAATCTAGGGTGGTGGGGTGGCTTAGTGGGCAGTAATATAGCCTCATACCTCATGGGTTGGGGGTTTGAATGCTGTCTCCCCCCTGTGTGTGTGCTGTTTGCATGGTCCCCCCCGTGTGTGTGCAGATTGTGTACTCCCCCATGCATCTGTAGTTTGCATGCTTCGCGTATGCATGTGCAGTTTGCATACTACCCTCCATGTGTGTACAGTAGTTTGTGTATTCCCCTCATGCATGTGCAGTTTGCATGTTCCCCCATGCATGTGCAGTTTGCATGCTCCCCCCTTATGTGTGTGCAGTTTGTGTACTCCCCCCCATACATGTGCAGTTTCCATGCTTCCCCATGCGTGTGCAGTTTGCATATTACCTGCTGTGTGCGTGCAGTTTGCATACTCCCTCTGGGTGTGTGCAGTTTGCATACTACCCACTGTGCTTGTGCAGTATGCATTTTCCCTCTGGGTTTTTGCAGTTTGCAGTATGACTGTGTACCTGTGTTTGTGGGGGTCATGTATATATTACACTGTGGGGACCCAATGTCCCCACAATATGATTAAAGACCTGTTTTTTGACGTTGTGGGAACCACATTTTCAGTCCCCACAAGGGAAGCTCAGTTTTATAAAAATCTGTGACTGCAATCAAAAAACTTAAATTGGCAAATGTCTTGTATTTTTGTTTGGTTACTTAAGGTTAAGGTCAGGGCTGGGTGAGGGTTATGGGTTTCATCATTGGGATTAAGGTTTTTCCCATGGAAATGAATGGATGGCTGCAGGTGACCCCGAGGATGCATAAATAAAGTATGTTGCTTTTCCTGATCTATTCTTCTATCCATTTTCTAACCATTTAAGCTGGTTGGGGAGGGCAACTGGAGTCTGTGTCGGGTAGCATAGGGGAGAAGGACGGGGGAACACCCTGGGAAGGGGGAGATACAGACCTCAGCAGCCCTCACTCAACAAGGCACCATGCCACCATCTTCTCTCTGTCATTCATGTCTGCCACCTTCTTACTGATGCACTAACTGTGGCAATACAGTATACATATTAATACATCTGAACAATTTACTAGGGTAATGGACCTACTGCTACAGATGCAATCCTTAACCAGTACACTACATGTTGCTCCAGTTTACAAATATACATCTGATAATGTGCATTTATGAATTAGTGATGATGAATACCATCTTAAGAAGTGTATGGAGCTGTAATTTACTTAAAACATACACCCAGTTAGCGCCGAATGTTCTAAAGGAAAATTTAATGCGAATAAGACTAATGTGGGACTGCGAGATTAGCAGTGATTTCATTTAAGTGCAGTATATACATTAGGTGATGCATTATAGTTCTCAACATCCACAAATGAGAAGTGGTTACTTTTCCAGTTCAGCTTCCAGTGTTTATTGCCCCTTAGTGGACACTTTTAAATTCACATTGTTGAAATATTGCACTGGGTTAAACAGCAAGTCTTTTCGAAACTCAGTTTTGTTACAAATTACATTCCAATGTTTTAGTAAGAGAATCTCATTAACGGTTAACTGGTCATTATATTAAGCTGCTGTACATGAAACATGCAAAGGGAATGCCGGTTGGCAGTCAGCGGTTTGCACACAGGGAACTAAGAAAAGCCGCTTATGTTGTGTATGTCAAAAACTGTACAAATCATAGATTGTCACACTTCATTAGTAACTATAGTGAATAAGCGTCTGATTCGTCATGTCTGATGAATGTGAAGCCTTCTATAAGGTACACTGTCTTTAAACTGATGAAAGACACACAAGACAGAATTGGACAAACAGAGTCCATGATTGTTTTATATATTAGCTGGGGATTTAAGCAGTGTTTCTTCTGCTAAGATATTTCGCAAAGGAGCAAAAAAACCAAAGAAGCTTCCATCTGTGTGTATCATGGCTTCATCAAGCTTTATTGCACTGAGCAGGAAGTTGACCATGCCTGAAAGCAGTTTGTTTGCAGAGGTGCGGGTGGCCTTATTAAGGGATCCCTGCCCCCCCCGTTGTGTTTCATCTTCATTTGGTCTCCCACATGCCAGCCCCCCCCCCATGCACATTCCCATTCCGCGGCAGCCAATCTGATTCATACGAAAGAAACTATTACAGGACAATGAGGGTTTATTGATTAGCTTTAGGATGCGTGTGTTTGTAGTGCAGTGCTGCTCATGTCCACAGAGGGCTAATAGATAAGCGATTTCACTAAGGCAAGGGGGAGTACGGAGAATATGGCTGAACTGGGGGAGTACAGCGAGAAATAATCTTTGCTTTTTTTGTGTAAATGTGGATGGAGGTTGTTCAATTAATTGCGCATGCGATATTATTTGAGTTGCAGGGAAAAATAGGAACAATGGGATAAAAGTGACCTCCTACCATATGACAGTTCTTTTGGGGGGGGGGCATCGGGACATGAACGGGGTGAAAAGGGGATTACTGGTTGATTGTGATCTGTAAGGTGCCCAGTGAATTGCAGCTGGCTTTTCTGACAGGGGTCACGTGGGTCGCGTGTGGCGAGCTCGGCGGCTGCTGCGGTGCAGGCGGCACTTTGCTGCTCATCAGCCCCACGCTAATCCCAGGATTGCTTTTTCACTTGGAGATATTAGAAAAGAGAAGCGACACAAGCACCGTAATCGCCACACTGTCACCCAGGGACACAGCTGCGATCTCAGAGTAGCTAGCTGAAAAATATAAACGTGCAAGCAGTAACAACAACAATGGCAATGATAACAATAATAAAGATGTTTTACAATATGATGTACTTTATTTTTTATGATGTAATCTATTATATGAATTTACTTACATTATGTGGATTTATTGATACAGTAGGTATGATTTATTAATAATTTGCAAGGTTTCTTTCTGGTAATATTAAATCATCATTTACATAGTGTTGCACACTTAGTAACCTGACAGAGTGCATATCATGTTTCTGCTGCATTTAATGCAAATGTAATTCTTACATCATTTTATAATGGTGTGTATAGTTCTGATATTAAATGAGTATATTTTGATGTCAGAAATGCAACTGACACACCCTTACAAAACCGTCGCTTTATTTCTTTCCTCTCTTCCTGACTGGAAGCGTTTCAGAAAACAGGCCAAATCCCGAACCAGAGTAATAGAAATGCAGGAGGAAGAGGGGAGAATCTTTTGTGATTGATAAAATATTTGGACTTGAAGCCGCTCAGAAGTGTCAAGTGGTATCTTTGTTCTGCGGGTTAAGCAGCCAGCGTGCCGAGTTTGCCGTTTGTGCCTCCTTTGTGAGCTGGCTTTTGGTCTGCGCTGTCACCACCTCTGAAGGCTGAAGAGAAAAGCGGTGTCAGAAAGCTGATTGGTAGCACGGAATTTT
Source organism: Brienomyrus brachyistius (assembly GCF_023856365.1). NCBI lineage: Eukaryota > Metazoa > Chordata > Actinopteri > Osteoglossiformes > Mormyridae > Brienomyrus > Brienomyrus brachyistius. The sequence continues at coordinate 5,705,933 of NC_064546.1, read as the reverse complement.
CTAAGACAATCTGAATCTCATATTCAGCTTCTTTGCCACAGTGGATTAAGATGATCTAAGGGGGCTTTGAGCGCTCGATAAAAATCAGGCAAGAAAGAAAAAGAGCACAGGGAGAAATTTTACCCTTTTTGTCCTTCGAAGTTAATTGTTAAAAGTTTTTTTTTTTCCACCGCCTGGTATCATGGCTTCCATACGAAGTGGACTCATTATGCTCACATGTGTTTGTTAAATTGTTTTGTTTTGCATAGAAATGCAAATCTGTATTAAATAAAACACTGAGGTCCTAGGTGGCCTGTCTGTCTCATCATCTGCCTTTTGAACACTAGAACGTTTTTGGCAAAGCTTGTTCTTCCCTCCTTAGACTCTCTAAAGTGATTGGAAATATTGGAATGAAGATCCGATTCACTCTGAGCTGCTTTTTTTGATTCATCCCGATCTTTCTCAGTCTTTTTAAGCTCAAATGCTAACCATTGACACTCTGCTGCTTTAAACTTATTTTAAAATAATTTTGTTTATTATTCTTTATACATATACATGCACACATCACAAACAAGCATATGATGTACATTCTGATTATACAATTCCAGCTGTACATTGTAATACCCCAGAGGATGTCAGCTGGGTGGGTCCTAGTTCACCTTTCTAAGACATGCTTTTTTTTCTTGAAGAGGTGACAGGCTTTAGTTTGGTGTATGTGTGTGTATGTTGAGGGGGGTGGCAGATTAAGGTGGAGACGTGGCACAATGCGGCAGTAGAGTGCTTCGCCAGAGAGACTGACTGCTCCTCCACTAAATCTGGGCCCCGCTGTGACAGCCCAGTAAAAGGTTACTGTAATCTGAGCCGTGTAACACTCGAGTGGACTGGAGAAAGCTTTCTGCAGTTAATAGTTGAGTGGTGATATATAGCAGGCTGCCAAAACACAGGGAACAGTGAGGACAGCTTTACCTCTGAGGATGTAGATAAAAAAGAGGGGAAAGCTATGGAAAGGGGGCAAAAGAAGAGATAGAGTGGACAGGAAGTAGAGAAAGCGTCTTTTTGCATCCTGGAATTGGAGGGCCCCGGACACTGATAAATATTCTCCCAGTGGCCTTACTGTGGCATTGTCCCAAAAAGATGGACATGGAAAGTTTCCAAAGATTTCAGCATCTGCCCCCCCCCCTCCTTCCCACTCCCTCCCCAGGCACCACACCCATTCCCAATTGCATCCCGCCATTAGATAAATGAAGTTTATGATTTCATTCACATTCTTGGCAGTATATTTGTATCATAAGACAGATAGTCATTAATTTACAGAATCAACGCTGGGAACATCTTTTGTGATCTCATATTAAATTTTTCCCTGAATCTGCCCCTTGGCAAAAATTACTCACATCGTTAAAAAATATTTAATTAGGCTGTAGTTTGTATCTGGCTCACAGGGGAGATGTAATTTGCATGAGGCAGGTCGCTCCTTTTCTCTCTGAGGAAGATTAGATGTGAGTGGGGATCGAGGGGTCACCCATTCAGCCAAAGACTCTGATTCGCCAAGGTCACATGGAGAACCAGGTGCTCCCCTGGGTCCTGCTGCTGGATAGTCAAACCCAGTTGCCCATAATTACTGGCTTTCTTAAATCCAGTGGTGGTTTTTACTGGAGACCCATCTGCTCCAGTCTCCGCCCCTGACTCCGCCCCTGACTCCACCCCTGACTCTGCCCCTTGCCTGCTTATGTTTGGACATTAAAGCCAAAAAGTGCCACCAGGGAAAGTTTACTGACTAGAGGCCCTGCAGCTGGGGATATGACACAAGAGTCTTGCAGTGCGGGTGTTTCTGTCTCACTGGCACTGCTTTATTTTCAGCAGCACCCCCCTAAGGCACTTGGCAGTGTCACTTACATGGAATCACAGGGACACTATAGGTGTTGCTATAGTCCCCTCCCTCTGCCTAGACAGCTAGGTCTGGGATAGGTCTGTGATCATATCAACACAGTAGAATGCAGACTGGGGTAGTGGGCATCTCAAAAGGTTTCTGGACTTGTTGAAAGGTTTGTGGGCTTGTTGACAGGAATACAGTGTGGTGAAGTGGTTAGAACCAACTGATCAATATGATTGGTGAATGTCTTGGCTCTTTCTGAAATAATGTTTTTGGCGGAATTTTCGCCCAATATATATAACCTTTTTGCACGCCAGCTCTATTTCACATGTCACCTTTCACCACATCCAGTATTCCATCCTGCAGAGACTCACATTTTGCAGAATGATGGTGCGTAACGGTGTTGAGTTTCCATCGTCTGTGTCTTCCCTGTGTTTTTTCGTGTCTTTGTGACTGAGTCACAGCACTGTCATTCCTCAAGGCTGCAGATGCCTTGTGACCCAGTAGCAGGGAGAGGAAATGCAATTAAACTGCAGCTTCTCTCTTCCCCTTTCTATGGAAACATTCAGTTCTATTGTACTCTATAAAGTGTTATCAGTTGTAGGCAATGTAATATGAATCATTAATATGACCATAATTATATGCTATCAAACTTATACTATTTCATTTAGCTAATGTTAAATGCAACAATTAATTAATTCTGAACCCTAGAGCCAACATCAATTTCTTTCATTAGTGCATTGCACAAAGGGTACAATATTTTAACATTTTAAGGAAGTTTTTGAGTGTTTTTTTCTTGGATATGCTGCATGTAACTTTGCACAGTTCATTTACGCAACACCACCTTCTCCATTGCTTTCTGTATTATTTACTTGACAACTGAAGTTTGCAGATGTGAGCTTGTTTTAATTGCTCTGAACTTTTTTGAATTCTAACTTTAGAATAAATAAGGAGGATTCCACCAACAATTCAGCTCTTTATCCTGGTGGGGCGTGGGTGGTGGTGGTGGGAGGGGGAGGGTACTGAAGCCTATCCCAGGGCGCTCAGGGCAGGTAACCAGCAGACATCTAGTCGGGATGTTAGTCCTTAACACTGCAGGCAGTTCAGCCATTGCAGTTAGCTTAACCGCATGTGAGAGGAAACCCTGCAAACCTGAAGCACACCAAGCAGCGGTGAGAGTGTGAGCCTCCATGCCGCCCCCTTTATAATCGCTGACTCTGTTCTGTTGTTCTATGTTTACTAACAATAAAAGCTTTCTTTTTTAATAACTTTTGTGGACTTTGTTGCTAAGCTGCCATGACAGGTTTTTGTCAGTATAAAAGGTCCCTCCTCCTCCGTCAGCCTGTAAAGGTAGATTTCCAGTTGACATGAGAGCACAGTGCAGGCTTGATGCCTAGCTGAGGACGGGTACTTTCAGACACAGGTGAGTTCAGACAGAATAAGCTATGCAGAGTAAAGGAAGAAACTCTTCCACTGTCATTATAAGGGTCACTTCGCATAGCAGGAAATAAACACCGCCCCTTAAAGGCAAGGAGAGGGAGACAGGGCAGCAGAATGCTGGGTGTGTACATCCTGTTTTGGTCCTGGCATATGCCAGCCCAGGGAAGCTCTTCAGTCATTAGGTGGACAGAAAACCCGACACAATGTCCTTCATACAATGGGTATTTGATAGTATGGATTTTGGCAAGAAAATCAGAACAGCTTATAGAAAAAAGCTGACATTTCTGAAGCCCCAACACTGCTTCCCTCCCTTAAGAAGGAGGAGGAAATAACAGCATCGCTAGTGCATTTCTTGTTGTTGCAGAATGAGGTGTTTTCAGAGAAGGTAGCCAACAGTTATTACCAAGCAAAGAGTAGGGCATTTACGACCTGCCGCAGAATATGCAGCATGCTAAGGACGGCACTTAGATCATGCTGCAGAATATGCAACGTGCAGAGGATAGCATTCACAACTTCTATCAGAATAAGCAATGTGTAGAGGATGGCATCCACAACCTACTGCAGAATAAGCAGCATGCAGAGAACAGCATCCACATCCTGCCGCAGAATAAGCAGCATGCAGAGGACAGCATCCACAATTTGCTGGTGAATAAGCAGCATGCAGAGGACAGCATTCGCAACCTGCTGCAGAATAAGCAGCATGCAGAGGACGGCATTTATGAACTGCTGCAGAATAAGCAGCGTGCAGAGCACAGCATCAACAACCTGCTGCAGAATAAGCAGCTTGCAGAGAACAGCATTCGCAACCTGCTGTAGAATTTGCAACATGCAGAGGACAGCATCCAAAACCTGCTGCAGAATAAGCAGTGTACAGAGGACATCATCCGCAACCTGCTGCAGAATAAGCAGCATGCAGAGGACAGCATTCACAACCTGCTGCAAAATAAGCAGCATGCAGAGGACAGCATCCACAACCTGCTGCAGAATAAACAGCGTGCAGATAGTGGCATTCACAACCTGCTGCAGAATAAACAGCGTGCAGAGAGTGGCATTCACAACCCGCTGCTGAATAAGCAGCATGCAGAGGACATCATTTCTGAACTGCTACAGAATAAGCAGCATGTAGAGAACAGCATCCACAACCTGCTACAGAATGAGCAGCATGCAGAGGACGCATTTCTGGACTGCTACAGAATAAGCAGGTTGCAGAGGACGGCATTCACAACGTGCTGCAGAATAAGCAGCGTGCAGAGGACAGCATCCACAACTTGCCGCAGAATAAGCAGCTTGCAGAGGACAACATTCGCAACCTGCTGTAGAATTTGCAACGTGCAGAGGACAACATTCACAACCTGCTACAGAATGAGCAGCATGCAGAGGATGGCATTTCTGAACTGCTACAGAATAAGCAGGTTCCAGAGGACGGCATTCACAGCCTGCTGCAGAATAAGCAGCGTGCAGAGGACAGCATCCACAACCTGCTGCAGAATAAGCAGCTTGCAGAGGACAGCATTCGCAACCTGCTGTAGAATTTGCAACATGCAGAGGACAACATTCACAACCTGCTACAGAATGAGCAGTATGCAGAGGACGGCATTTCTGAACTGCTACAGAATAAGCAGCGTGCAGAGGACAGCATCCACAACCTGCCGCAGAATAAGCAGCTTGCAGAGGACAGCATTCGCAACCTGCTGTAGAATTTGCAACATGCAGAGGACAACATTCACAACCTGCTGCAGAATAAGCAGCATGCAGAGGACAACATCCACAACCTGCCGCAGAATAAGCAGCTTGCAGAGGACAGCATTCGCAACCTGCTGTAGAATTTGCAATGTGCAGAGGACAGCATCCACAACCTGCCGCAGAATAAGCAGCTTGCAGAGAACAGCATTCGCAACCTGCTGTAGAATTGCAACGTGCAGAGGACAGCATTCACAACCTGCTGCAGAATAAGCAGCATGCAGAGAAAAGCATCCACAAACTGCTGCAGAATAAGCAGTGTACAGAGGACATCATCCGCAACTTGCTGCACAATACACAACGCACAGAGGACAGCATTCACAACCTGCTACAGAATGAGCAGCATGCAGAGGACAGCATTTCTGAACTGCTACAGAATAAGCAGGTTGCAGAGGACAGCATTCACAACGTGCTACAGAATAAGCAGCGTGCAGAGGACAACATCCACAACCTGCTGCAGAATAAGCAGCTTGCAGAGGACAGCATTCGCAACCTGCTATAGAATTTGCAACATGCAGAGGACAGCATTCGCAACCTGTTGCAGAATAAGCAGCATGCAGAAGACAGGATCCACAGCCTGCTGCAGAATAAGCAGCGTGCAGAGGACAGCATTCACAACCTGCTGCAGAATAAGCAGCATGCAGAGGACAGCATTCAAAACCTGCTGCTGAGAAAGGGAGCCTCTCTGACAGCATGAGAACCACCAGTGAAATGCGAGTGTTCCTCTGCAATCATCCAGATTAATCCGTACCTCTCCAATAATGCACAACAGCGGTACTTTACTTTCGCCACGCTACACAATGAATATTAGGCTCCTTATTATTGGTACAAGATATTGCCACCATCTCAGCATCACAGAGATTAGGATTTGGGGGGGGGGGTAATGCATTGTCAAACTTGTAGAGAATCAGGTCAATTTAATACTGTTAAAATAGTCATCTCCCGTGTTCATGAATTATAATGGGCACAAAGGGTTAGTCCGCGCGGCCTGTGAGAGATAGATTTGCCATTTCATCTCCATTCAGCAGTAGATTTTAAAGCACCTTTTTGTAATGTATTCACAGCAATGGAGCGTTCACACAAGGCTTCGGCCATTTTTATTATTCCGGTTTAATCCAATTATGGCTCTGAATCACCGTCTCTCCCTTCTGCAGTAATCCATGGCAGGATGATGCTGCTCCCGAGGTTAAACACGCTGATGTAAGACAATCTCCTTTTTGGGAGAGAAATAAAGGCATTTCTTACCTTTGTTTGACTGCAGATTCAGCCATCTGTTAGCTAGTCTTCAGACAATGGCCTCTGTACACAAAACATCTTGCTTTTCTGCCATCACATTTGGCCCTTAGGATAGAAATGGCCAGTCTCTTAATAGTGAACTGAAGGAAATGAGTACAGTTACTTATGGGTGCAGTATCGTTTTCGGTTGAAAACAAATACTGTAGACAACTGTATAAATGTATGTTATCCAGACACATCTAAGCTACCCCTGTGAAAATTAAAAACTATTATAAATTATCAAAAAAAAAAATTCTAATATTTGAGTTAACTTATGTAACTTGGTATTGTTTTTCTACTTAAATTTTAGAGACAGCCCTTATTTGCTATCTTGACACATATTTCTCAGCGAGAGATGTTTTTCCATCTGTGACTGCAGCTCCAGTGGCCTGGAGGGATAGCGTTGTGTATGTTGCACACTTTGGAATTTTGCCATCCTGGTACCCTTTGCCTACTTTGTCATCAATACTGAGGATGACATACTGCCCACTTAGCATACTATATTTTTCTTACTACATAGCAAACAAGTATGTGATTTTTGACATTCTCAAAGTTTCTTGCTTTTGTATCCCATTGTATGAATTTGGTGTATTTTGTTTTACCTTCCATGTGTATAAATGCATGGAGGTGTTTTATATGTGCTTTTACACCAGCTGCACTTTGGATGAAGACTAAATATAAAACCATGTTTGTTGAGCAACTGAATAAAAATGTTAAGGATAATGGTAGCCCAGGAATCTCTGCAGCAGAAGGGGCTCAGGTGTCCTGTGGGCCAATAGCTCATATACTGGGCATGGGATGAAGGAAAACTCAACAAATAATTTAGCTTTTGCTGGCTGTCTGCATGTCTGATGGCAAATACTACAGAAAGCTAATATATGTGTGTATGTGTGTTGCATGTGTAGATTTTTGGAATTTACTTTTTCATGTATCTAAATTTTAATAACAATCCAAAAAAAACAAAAAAAAAGACTGTACATAAAAATGTGTGTATGCAGGGCTGTAAGACAGGGCCGCCCACCTCCCCTAACACCTGCACAGATGGCTTGCGTCCTCACACCCCACTACAGCTGTGCCCAGTCGTGTAGGAGAGACTTTGATATTGGGGGGACACAACTTCATCATTTAAATGCAAAGGTTACTTTTTGGACAGGTGGGGGTGGAATTGTCATGACCCGGCTCGTCGGCTCCTCGTGTGTGCCACGCCCCCTGATTACCCGCGTGTGCGTCCCTGATTGTCTCCAGCCTTGTCTGATTACTTTGCTTAGTCTTGTCCTGTTTTAAGTCCTGGTCTTGCCTGTTACCCTTGTCCGTCATTGTGGATGTTTGTTAGTCCCTGTCCAATGCTCCCTAGTCCCCGTTACTCCAATAAAACCCCGTTATTCCCCGTACCTGGTTTCCCTTGCCTGTTTCCCGCACGATCGCCGTCTCCAGTATTTCCGGATCGTGACAGAATGACGGACCCAAAGAAGAAGCGGAGAGAGAGGAAGAGGCTCCCTCAAGAGCCGATCTCTCTCGGCGCCTGCTCGCTCTCCAGGCTTTGGCTTCCGGCGGAGGACGAGAGGGAGGTACCTGCCCTACCTCCAGCCCGAGGGCCGACCACACGCGTCCCCGATCCTGCGTGGAAGTACTGGCTCTCAAGTGAGGACGAGGACGAGGAGCCCTTCCACTACCCGGAGCCAGAAGCCTTTTTTCCACCGTCCGTTTTTACGGACATCGCGCCGCCTCCCGCAACCGCCAGGCGCCTGCGAGGGAGACGGAGGAGAACGGCGATCGCCCGTACGGAGGACCTCCCTCCGTCATTGCCGGCGGACCCCGCTCCCGTGCGGCCGCCATTGCCGGCGGACACCGCTCCCGTGCGGCCTCCATTGCCGGCGGACACCGCTCCCGTGCGGCCGCCATTGCCGGCGGACCCCGTTCCCGTGCGGCCGCCGCCGCCTGCGCAGCCGTCTTCGCTGCCGCCGCCACCCATGATCCTCGCTGACAGGTACTTCACCCTCCAAGGACTGTATTGGAGGGTGATGGGAGAACCGGCCCCACAGGGCCCTCCGGAGGGGGAAAAGCTCGCAGTGCAACTAGGGCAGGATTTCGCCTCTTTCACTCCAGAATCCCCGTATTCAGATCTGGAGAGGATGGCTGAAGACCTCCGGAGGCTGATCAAGCTCCGGAGAGCTCCGGAAGCGCCCCCTCCGCCTGCAGCTCCAGGGCAGGCGCCCCCACTGCAGCAGCCTGCAGCTCCAGGGCAGGCGCCCCCACTGCCTCCAGTTCCTGACCGTGCTCCAGTTCCTGCAGAGGCACCCCCTCTGCAGCCGCCTGCTGCAGCTCCCGGGCAGGCGCCCCCTCTGCAGCCGCCTGCTGCAGCTCCCGGGCAGGTGCCCCCACTGCAGCCACCTGCTGCAGCTCCAGGGCAGGTGCCCCCTCTGCAGCCACCTGCTGCAGCTCCAGGGCAGGTGCCCCCTCCGCCTGCAGCAGCTCCAGAGGCGCCCCCTCCGCCTGCAGCAGCTCCAGAGGCGCCCCCTCCGCCTGCAGCAGCTCCAGAGGCGCCCCCTCCGCCTGCAGCAGCTCCAGAGGCGCCCCCTCCGCCTGCAGCAGCTCCAGAGGCGCCCCCTCCGCCTGCAGCAGCTCCAGAGGCGCCCCCTCCGCCTGCAGCAGCTCCAGAGGCGCCCCCTCCGCCTGCAGCAGCTCCAGAGGCGCCCCCTCCGCCTGCAGCAGCTCCAGAGGCGCCCCCTCCGCCTGCAGCAGCTCCAGAGGCGCCCCCTCCGCCTGCAGCAGCTCCAGAGGCGCCCCCTCCGCCTGCAGCAGCTCCAGAGGCGCCCCCTCCGCCTGCAGCAGCTCCAGAGGCGCCCCCTCCGCCTGCAGCAGCTCCAGAGGCGCCCCCTCCGCCTGCAGCAGCTCCAGAGGCGCCCCCTCCGCCTGCAGCAGCTCCAGAGGCGCCCCCTCCGCCTGCAGCAGCTCCAGTCCCTGTCCTAGTCCCCGAGGTGGTCCTGGACAACTCCATCTTGGCTCCTCCCTCTTCGGAGGTGGAGGAGCTGGAATGGGACCCCTCGGGGACAGAACTCGTAACCCCTAGTCCCTCGCCCCGGCGAGATCGACCCCGAACCAGGGTCGGCTTGTCTGTGTCCCGCAGGGGAAGGGGACACAGACGCAGGGCTGGGGTCCCGCCCGCCCTGCCCCCTGGCTCGCCCTCCCTCGCCTGCGCTGGGGCTCGGTTGGCGCCTGCGGGTCCTGGCCCTCCGCGTCGGCTGTCGCCTGCAGGTCCCTCTCCGGTGCCTCGTCGCCCTGCCTCGCTCCCCTCTCTGGGTCCTGGTCGGTCGCCTGGGGGTTCCCCGACGGCGGCTCCTCGGTCGCCTGCGGGGCCCTTACCTCCGGCCCTTTCCCGGACGTCGCCGCCTGCTGCGGCTCCCCCCTCCTCCGGGCCTTCGCCCTGGCCCCTTCCTACTCCCTCGTCCCCTTCCCCGGTGCTCCCTCCTGCTCCCTCCCTGGCCCCTCCGCGGGTCCCTCGCCCTGTCTCCTCGGCCCCTCCGGGGTCCCCTCCGGCTCCGGCCTCCCGGCCGCCTGCGGCCCCTCCGGCTGCCTCCCGTCGCCCGCTGGGGCTCCCTCGGGCTCCCCTTGGTACCCCCTCCTTCTCGCCCTATGCCTCTGCCTTCGTACCTCATGTCTTTGCCCCGTCTGCTTTTGTTACTCGCCCGTCTGTTCCGCCCTTTCCTGCTCCTCGTTTCCCGATGTTCCCTCCTTGCACTCCCGCTCCTAGTGTCCCGCCTGTCCCTCCTATCTCTCCCTTCCTGGTCTGTCTCTCCGCTTTCCCGGTCCTGTGTCGAGTCGTGTCTTACGTTCTGTCTCTCGCTATGTTTTGTGCCTCTGTCCTGTTTCCGGTCTCTCGTTAGTTTTGTTCTTTTCTCGGTCCCGGTTCCTGTGTCCCGTTCGTCGCCTCCTCCCTGGCGCGCCCGGTGAAGCGCGCCTTTGGGGGGGGGTTCTGTCATGACCCGGCTCGTCGGCTCCTCGTGTGTGCCACGCCCCCTGATTACCCGCGTGTGCGTCCCTGATTGTCTCCAGCCTTGTCTGATTACTTTGCTTAGTCTTGTCCTGTTTTAAGTCCTGGTCTTGCCTGTTACCCTTGTCCGTCATTGTGGATGTTTGTTAGTCCCTGTCCAATGCTCCCTAGTCCCCGTTACTCCAATAAAACCCCGTTATTCCCCGTACCTGGTTTCCCTTGCCTGTTTCCCGCACGATCGCCGTCTCCAGTATTTCCGGATCGTGACAGGAATGAAGGCAAATAAAATATTGGGGGGTACATGTCACCCATCCGGTGCCCCCGCCAGTACCTTACAGCCTGACCAGAGAAATCATGCCCAGTCCTGGTCCCAGACCAAGCAGCCAACTTCCTCTCAGCTGGTTTTGCTTCTTGTGTGTTTCCCCCTGTTCTGCCTTTTATTACATTTTTACCTTTGGATCCATCAGCCTTGTTACTGAATGTCCTTTTAACATTGGTTTTTACAAGCTTGTAGTCTTTTGCCACATGATACGCCCAAATTAACTTAGATATATGTCTGAAAATACATGTACTGCTTAGAAACAGAGAGCCAACAAGCCTTTTTGTGTATGTGCTTATGTATAAATGTGTGTGTTTGGGTTTGGGAGGGGCAAATGCTTTATTTTGTGCGGCTGTGAGTATTTTGACGTTGCTCGATATGAAATGTAGCAAGTACCAGCAACAGATGACTTGCTGCGTGACTGATATTTTATATTTTCATTATTGTTTCTGCTCTGAGTTGTAATTTATGAAGGACTAAATTGCTTAAAGAGGTTTAGCACTAAAGAGGGATCATTGCCTTGTAATCCGTGCCTCCCGCTGGAGCCGGCCTGATCGCCGAGTGATGCGCGGTCCGGTGCTGCCGAAGCAGACCTATTTATTCAAGAGAGAAGAAGCTTCAAACTCAGGACGCATTATCATTAACTCTGCCTGTTGTGTTTTTTTGTTTGTCATCCCTGGTTAACGACAGCAAATCCCTTTCTCATCCATATAAATGAGAATATTTAAAGGTTAGGCAAGCGTCCCATTTTTACTCGACCGTGACCTTTAATTGGCCGAGAGCAGATCTGTCACGAGAACTCTGACTTAAAGATTACAGCAGGAAGATTGCCTCTGTGGCGAGGGATGGATGGGTCCCTGCTATCTCCTGTGGCTGAAGGAATCCTCTGCTTGTAAGGAGAAATTTCCACAGCAGAACGGCTTAGTCTGACATCTTTTCATAATGCCAGATGGGGCAGTTCCTTTTTGAAGTATAGAGCTGACTTAAATAGCGGAAAACGATATACAGTACTGTGCAAAAGTCTTAGACAGTGAAGAAAATGATGTTTAAATAATCTTCATGTTGGTGTAAAACTATGATATTATGTCTGTCAAAGTGTGTCAGCTTAGTCATTTGAAAACTGCTCATAAAGTCACCCCAGTATTTACAGTAACCGTCCAATACACCCAACTATTTGTTTTGACTGGACCATTACCTCCACCTCGTATGGTTAATCAATACCTCATTGAGTTATTTAACTAATTAAGTTAATAAATTCATTGAGTTGGTGGTGAGATGTAACAGATACACTGGGATACTCTTGAGGAGAGGTTTGGGAACTGAAGCGTGTTCCTATAGCCGTCCAACAAGATATTAGCGACTTTTTGGAGAACAAAGTTCTTGTTGTGTTACTCTATGATTGCAAGTGTTCCAATATCAATCTGTGTCTTTTTTGAGCAAATATACAAATTACCCAGATATATGGCCTTTTCCCTTTGTCTGCCTAAAACAGTATCTGTCTCATACTGTAGTGTATGGAGTAATGGTGTACACTATATCACTTTTGACTGGACCATTGGCTGTGGGTTTGTGTGTAACGTGTCTGTGTCGGCGGCCCTTCACGTTTCGCCAGCTTGTGACGATGCCGTCTGAGACGCTCCGCCTCGTCCGCCCTGCAGGTGGAGCTGACAGGCAGCAGCGTGTTCGACTATGTGCACCCTGGAGATCACGTGGAGATGGCGGAGCAGCTGGGCATGAAGCTGCCCCCAGGCAGGGGCCTCCTGTCGCAGGGCACCGCCGAGGATGGCGCCAGCTCGGCCTCCTCGTCCTCCCAGTCGGAGACCCCTGAGCCAGGTGGGTACCGCCGCCGCCAGCCATGTCTGCTCGCACTCCTGCAGAGCGGGAGCCTCACTTTATCTCTGCTCCAAATCCAAAACTCCTTTTAGTCACTTTAATGATTCAGGTACTCAGGGGTCATGTCCCTAACCAGGGACATATCCTCAGTAAGCACCATCGCCTGAGCAGACTCTTTTCCTGAAGGGCAGAATTACGCTGGTGAAAAACCACAAGCAGAAAGTCTGACTCCAGTCAGCATCAAAGATCAGACGTGCTCAGATATCCTGCAATAAACATGCACATCAAACACTGCCGATGAAAAGGCACGGGCCCAGAAAACTTCTGATTTGTATTTCTACTTTTGTATAACTCTTTTCTGATTTTGTTTTTCTTTGCACCTCTTTAAGACATTTTCATATATTGTGTTTTCACAAATTCAGCGATACCAGGCAGGAGCATGCAAAGATGGTTTTATGCGTCTTGTACACTGAGGCTGTTATGTACTTTTTATGAATGAACGTACGCAGAAATCCTGGCCTCTCTGAGGAGTGAGCCAGTTCGCAGGGGGAGGACAGCTTTTCGGGTGGTGCGACGTGATACCCCTGAAGTGTGTCTTCAGCCATGCTTTAAATTGTCAGGGGGGGGAAAAATAAAAAAAAACTTGGGAGGCTGTACTGTAACACAGGCTTACCAAGCTTCTGAATTTAATTAGAGGAATTGAATAGAGGAAATGAAAAGAGGTGACATTCCTCATTGGAATTCCTTTCAGGGCCGTTATAGACTTTGCCTTCCAAATGTTCCCATTTTCATTGTGTTGTACTGATGATAATTTAAGTATTAGGGGAAAATCCATTTATAAATTAAACAAAATGACTTGATATCCATCAGTCCCTTAGTTCATCAAGCTGTTCAAACAGCAGGAAGATTGGCTGTTCGGCCTGGGTCTTCCGAGAGCCTTGGTAATTAGATCTGCGAAGGATTTATTCTTTGCTGATTGGGGCTTTAAATTAATTGAAGTTCCACATTTGTGGCTTTGTCCTTTTCAGGTTTTTTTTTTTTAGCGAGGAGATTTTTCACACTGGCAGTGTGGGAGAGTGACAGTCTGTAATGCTGGGGTGTCCTGTGCGCGTTTCTCCATTAGGGAGCGCAGGCACCTAATGACCAGCCGGCCCTGACATTGACATTTATTTGTGTACACAGACACTCATTATGAATCTGCTGTACTATCAGACAAAGGGGCGCCCAGCGTTTGCCCACCTCAGAGAACTTATGTTTGTTCCTTTTCCTTTTTACTCTTATCCTGGTAGCAGTGGAATGACAGGCCTTTCGGAATTGAGCTCCGAGTCGTGTTGCCTCCTCCCGTCACCTTCCCCGCGCCAATCTATTCAGCTTATCATTCATTCCCCTTTAATGACGCCTGTCAGGCATCGTTTCATCAGCCCTGCTTTAGAGGAGCTCTCAGTTTTTAACATGTGTCCTGCAGTTGGTTATGAATCTTCTTCAGTTTTCATTGCATCCCTTAAGGGTTTGTGGTGTCCGATACGAACTGGGCGAATATGCCAGCATTTGTATTGAAGATACTAAGCCCATGTTTTGCCTAGAACTTACCTTTGGTGGAAAGTCATCTTTATGAGTGAATAAACAGATAAATAGGTGACCTGTCAATTTGAATTAGAATGGTAGTTCTACATATGTGCACAGGTCCAGATAGACAAACGTGTCTGTGGCAAGAGCTGTCTGTGTCTATGGCAAAATGTTTTGATTTAAAAAAAAAAGCTTATAAAAAGGTCTGTGTATTGATTGAAAGTTATTCATTCATTGCAGATTTCGGTGATTAATTGTGCTTAATCGTACCTTCAAAACTACAGTAACAATGATACATATTTGCTCAGTGAATTCCCAAGTAAACATAGAATTAACACAAGGAAGTATATTTTAATATTTGTTTAACAGTTAAATGGTACAAATTGATGTACAGACTTAATTTCCAATGAAAATAGTATTTGCAAGAAAGTAGAGGCTCAATTTCAATGCTTTTAAAAAGGCTAGATGAACAAATTACAATAAGTGAGGAGAGGGTATTGTATTGTAGGTTAGGATGTCACATTACTATTTTTGAATAATTGTAACTAATCTCACAGCATTTTAGCCATGAATTCTGGGATTCGGTACAACATCACATCCAAAGCTGTTGTGTTATTTATAACTAGGAAGATATATTATAGGTCTCTCTTAGAAGTCTTTGCTCATACTGTTCTTCCATTTGGGTATCAGAATACTCCATGTGTTAATGCAATTAAAGAAATAATGACACATTATGACTTTAAAATTCATGCTACAGCATTATCTTTGACAGCTGTTAAAAAAGTATACCATGCATAGCAGTAGGTTTCATGTTTGGGAGAGGGGGGCAGTTCTGGGGTTCACCATAGGAGGGCAGTGCACAAACTGATGCAGTTACGTAGCTGTTCTCGCAGCTTAACATTCCGGTCAGGTCAGACAATCTGGTCAAAGAAGACTTCTAGCTACTAGCTTCACTGGTAGCCTGTAAGACTCAGACAGTGAAAAAAACTGCAATGAATATTATTGATTTTTATTATATGGGCTTTGTTTTTGAATAGCTAATATAATACCTAACAGTGTCTGTGGCAATACATGCATTTTGATTGGAATATCTCAAAATTTGCCACGGTGATATAGGATTTATATAACGTTTGTCTAGATTTCAGACTTGATGCTTGATGCAGAGCCCAACGCCTCTGTCTAGAGTATTTTTTGTATTAAACTTGTGTTCTCCCCATGTCATCGTGGGGTTTTCTCCGGGTACTTCAGTTTCCCCCCACAGTCCAAAAACATGCTGAGGCTAATTGGAGTTGCTAAATTGCCTGTAGGTGTGAATGTGTGCGTGAATGGTGTGTGAGTGTGCTCTGCGATGGGCTGGACCCTCATCCTGGGTTGTTCCCTGCCTCGTGCCCGTTGCTTCCAGGATAGGCTCCGGACTCCCTGCGACCCAGTAGGATAAGCGGTTTGGAAAATGGACGGACGGATTATATGGGCTTTGTTTTTGAATAGCTAATATAATACCTAACAGTGTCTGTGGCAATACATGCATTTTGATTGGAATATCTAAGAATTCGCCACGGTGATATAGGATTTATATAACGTTTGTCTAGATTTCAGACTTGATACTTGATGCAGAGCCCAACGCCTCTGTCTAGAGTATTTTTTGTATTAAACTTTTGTATAAAATGTTTTGTATTAAACTCCTGAGGTTACTTTATAGGGGGCGGCATGGTGGTGCAGTGGTTAGCACTGTTGCCTCACACCTCTGGGACCTGGCTTCGAGTCTTCCAGGATAGGCTCCGGACCCCCGCGACCCAGTAGGATTTGGTTTGGAAAATGGATGGATGGAGTTACTTTACAGGCTTCTATATACAGACTGAAATAACTGTTCCTAATCATAAAATGGTGCAGTTTTTTACATTACCAAAATAAGAAATTTGTAATTCAATAAACATGCATTTTTATTTTATTCTTTGTATTCTTTCGAAAGCATTGTATTCCAGTTTTAATTTATTAAACACTGCACAACCAAAGTGGAATTGCATTTATTATATTTACAGCTGCTATTTAGTAAACTAACATTATTAAACTGAAGGAAATACACAGATTTCTGATATAAACTGGTTCTTGACAGATTTGTCTTGTCTTTGTATGTGTTGCGGTGACTTTCGACTGCATGACATTAGCACATCTATTTATCCACATCATGAAAGGAGATCAGGACCCAAATTTACTGCGGTAATAATGTAAACAATTGCACATCGCTTCATAGCTTGTACTCAATTCTGAATTTCAGAGAATCTTCTTGACAAATATTTTAAATGAGGGTCTGTGCTGTTCAGTGCCCTGAGGCAAAATGTAGACTATTTGTTTTCTTGTTATTTTGCCAAAATTTAGATGGCACTATTATTGGAAAATTCAGTCGGTATTGTCATGTCTGTAGAAAACGTGAAGTAGAAACCAGACCTTTGCAATACGGAGTATTTGATATTGCATATTAAATACAGTATATGCCTTAAGGGAAGCATAAATTACACTAAGATTTATTGCACAAATGTTTTAATTGATTATATAAATTAATATAGAGTTATTTTTCTTTTACCTTGGTCTATATTCCCCTACTTTACAGGTGGTTATAAATATGTATCTATGAATGCATGTCAATGCAATGTTTAAATGTACAATATTAGAATATAGAATGTCAGTTGAAATTATGATACAAAATACTTTTAATTTAATCAGGTTGAATCCTGAGTAATTTCACAAATCCTGTTTTTTTGTTGTATCATATGTAAGTTTTTGACTCCGTATGAAAGACATATTCGCAGCGCTAATGGCTAAGTGGGCTTGTGACTCGTACCTCAAATGTTGGTGAAGATGCAGCGATGCTCTTGGCGATGTGCCCCCATGCCGGGCCACTAGCCGCGCCTCTCTAGCTCTGTTAGCCCCAGGGCTCCAGAAACCAGGCTCTCCCAATAGGTGAGACCTTTGATTTGTGTGGAAACTGCTGTCGCCTTTCACAGGTGTCTTCAGCAAGTGACATTTGAAATGCAAATACAGCTCTTTTCCTGGACCCCCCCCCCAATCCAGCTGCTTGTCAGGAGAGAGTAACCCCCCCCCTCCCCCCTCGCCACCCTCACCAACCAAACATGGGCCAAGTGTGCAAAATGACACTTTGCTTCTAAACATCAGTTTTTGGTTACTTCTGGAATTAACACGCATATCACTATTATAGTTCAAGGCTGTGTTTTACTCATGTACAGCAAGAGTAGAATGTGAAAATATATTATTTGTTGCACAACACATTTTTCACAGAGGTTCTGTGGAAGTGATGGGAAAAATCGGCTACATATGTGTATAAGGACAACAGTGGATTAAATTTACTGGAAGTATACAGTCATGTCTTTGTCTGTTTAGTCAGTATGCAGTGAACCAATAATCACTGGAAATGTTTTGACACTTTGCTGCTGTGGCTTTTTGTTGTTAATAACTGTTATTATCATATCGTTTTACCATAGCAACCCATTCAGTGTAGCATCAGCCGTAAACACCTATAGTATGCAGATATAAATCAAAACAGAAATCATGAAACTGACAGTGTGATTCCTGTTACAAGCAATATAGCATGAATTTACATGGATCACATTTGGGGTCCAGTGTGGTAAAATTTCCTTATTTCCGGTTCCTCAATTTTATAAAAATCTGTGAACGCAATCCAAGTCAAAAGTCTTGTTTTTTGATTGGTTACTGAGGGTTAAGTTTAGGGCTGGGTATGAGTTTAGGGTGTTGTGATTGGGATTAGGGGTTTTCCCATAGCAAAGGTCAGAAGGTCCCCATTAAGGTAGGAACGCCAAATGTGTATATACTGTATGTGTGTGTGCGTGTTTGTGTATGTGTCTCTGTGATCCAGGTATACATTACATTGTTTGGTTCCCACAGTGTGAGAAAAATTTGTCATTTTGAAATTGTGGGGACCATTTTTTGCACTCCCCACAAGGAGAAATTCAATTTTCTTAAAATATATGACTGCAATTAAAAAACTAAATATGCCAAAAGATTTTTTTTTGGTTACTTATGGTTAAGGTTAGGGTTGGATAGAGGTTAAGGGTGTCATTTTTGGGATTAGAGTTTTCCCGACAGAAATGAATGGAGAATTTCTCCAGAAAGATATAAATTTGTTACCATGAGTGTGTGTGTGTGTATTTGTAGGTGTCTCTGTGTTTCTGTGTGTGTCTTTGTGTGAGTGTGTGTGTGTGAGTGTGTGTGTGAGTGTGTGTGTGTTAGTGTGTGTGTATTTGTGGGTGTTTGTGTTTCTGTGTGTGTCTTTGTGTGAGTGTGTGCGCATGTGTCTGCGTGTGCGTTTGTTTCTGTCTGTGTTTGAGTGTTGTTAATGTGTTCTTTATGTCCATGCACAAGTGTCTTTGTGTGTTTCTGTGTGTGTGTGTGTGTGTGTGTGTGTGTGTGTGTGTGTGTGTGTGTGTGTGTGCATGTGGAGTTTGCATGTGTTCTCTGTGTCTCTGTGGGTCTCCTCCCATAGCCCACAAACATGCTGTCATGTCAGCAGGTGTCTCTGACTACAGTGTCCCTGCCGGGGACTAGCGCCTGGGGTGTCCCCTGCCTCAGGCCTCACGCTTCCTGGATAAGTGGTCTTGGAAGACAGATGGTGACCAGCTAACTCGCTTTGTACAGCAACTCAATTGAAATCCCCGAAACTCATCCTGCAAAGTTATTTCATTTTAAGTGGTATAAAAGCAGCAGTGTAGTCTCAGAATATATGCCGCTATGCCCCCGTTTACAAACAGGCAAAAATGTACATAAATAAATAATCAAAAAGGGGGAATGCTGGCTTCTGTTTCTCGCTGCCAGCAATCCGATTGATTCTCATACATTTTTATAGTGTTCCTTATTTCCTCTTTCGCCATACTTGAACGAGCACCGGTGTATGGTTTATGTGGATAGGGGATCACGAGCGGTGTGTGTGTGTGTGTGTGTGTGTGTGTGTGTGTGTGTGTGTGTGTGTGTGTGTGTGCATGTGCGCGCACGAGTATCTGTGCATGGAGCAATTGAGAGAAAGGAATACGGACAGACAGTGTAGAGGGCCCAAAAAGAGTAGCCACCAAAATCACAACCAAAATCAATGACACGTTGATAGTTTTCTGCACCCCCAGATGCTGTATGGCTCATACATTCGATTTGAATAACCTGGCTTCCCTCTATCCTGTCCCTGTGTGGAGACTTTGTCTCCTTTTCCTTGCAGATGTCCCAGCACATTTCCATAGCACTACTGTTTTTGGAAACAGCCTCGAGGTATCTGCTTACAAGCAGTCATTCTGCATGTATGAAGATTTGTTGGCCTTTTCTTTTGGCCCCTTTCCTAGGTTTAAACTGGAATCGATACCCTGTTAGTCAACACGTAGCTGTTCTGTGTTTTGCTTGTTTAGAACATTAGATTAGGGCAGAATGTGTGTCCTGGCACCATAGCAAGACCACTGCAGGACTGAAGTGAGTAATTAAGCCCATTTTCTGTGCAATCCTGACAGCTTCCCTGGAGAGCAGCCACTTCATTGCAATGATATAAATACCACAATTTTGTGTCAAGGATTCACAACCAACTGTAAAGCATGTTATTACTTACAATGGTCTTTAGTATTGGCTCTGTAATCTGGAATGGATTCCTTAAGAAGGTCAGGAGATTATCCTTTACTCTCTGTCCTTACAGCGTATTATTCTGAGTTTTATCTGTGTGCCTCCAGAGCTGCACAAGGAAACAAATAGCAAACTCGTCTCGAGTGAGGCTTGGCGACCCAGGCCGCCTTGTTTGGGCTTGGCATATTAAAATGAGACGCCCATCTGGTAGAGGGGGGAGGCCGGCGCCCACTTGGTGCCACTCACAGAAACACCTGCGGTCGTGCTCTCCTCCGGGGGCAGGAATCAGGAAGTCAGGCCCACGTTCCTCAGTGCTGCAAATAATACCACGCTTTTATTAAACATCCCAGTGTCGTTAATACAATTATCTGAACTGGAGGAGACCCGTCTGCAGAAATACTAAATCATAATTAAATTTTTTAGTTTTTATTGTGATTCACTGTTGCTTTATTGTGTCCTAGTCCTACTTCTAGGAATAGTTGCTTTTCTGAATAATCCATTTGTGTTCCATAACCAATTATCCAGTTCTGGAGGTGAAGGTTCCTGATAATGAATACTGACAACAGTTTCCGTTTATAAGCCACACTGTAGTTTTGGCAGTTGTCTATGTCTATGGTGGAATGGCATTGACATACTGTACAGATACAGCACTGGGTACAGGTGTGCAGGTGAACCGTGCAATGAGGAACATCATTCTTCTGTAGCAAATAAAACGTGTAACATGAAAGATATGTTTTTGTTTGTTGGCATGTTAGAGATTTTTCAAAGCCTCAAACTGTGGTGATAGCATGTTCTAAATTATACACACAGAGAAACAACAGATGATTGTTCTGTCAGTGTCTTTTGTCATTTCCTGGTACAAATGTTTTTCCTTTGTTTATATGTGGTACTAAAGTACAGTTTATCATCCTCTCTTCCTGCATGTTTATCACCAAAACATTTGCTGTTATACAAGTATGACATACAACACTATTACGTAAAATACTATTACAGCATAATCTAATGTACCATAAAGGAGGATTAGTGGTAAGACGCTAACACTTTGTTGTAATCAAACAAAACAAATATTTAAATATTGAAATGACAGAATAATCCTGAGCTTTCTTCAAGCGATGATAGATGCCTGTAAGCTAGCTGTGATTCCCCGTCTCGGAGCCGACCACAGGGCCATGTCCTCTGGGCTTCCTGCTCACAGCGAGCTGCCTTTGCCGACGCCCCCTCCAGTGGCTGACACGGCTGTGTGAAACCAGTCTGCTGTGGCAGCCAATTTTCTCATTGTTTGCTGGCAAAAAATATTGCATTAATTTGACCTCAAAGTTTTATGACTATTACTGTTATTACTTATTATTACTTTATAATATATGTATCTTCTCCTGTGATGGACTGGCACGCATTCCAGTCTGTACCCCAGCCCCGTGCCCTGTGATGGGTTGACATCTCATCCAGTCTGTACCCCAGCCCCGTGCCCTGTGATGGGTTGACATCTCATCCAGGCTGTACCCCAGCTCCGTGCCCTGTGATGGGCTGACATCTCATCCAGGCTGTACCCCAGCCCCATGCCCTGTGATGGGCTGACATCTCATCCAGGCTGTACCCCAGCCCCGTCCCCTGTGATGGGCTGACATCTCATCCAGGCTGTACCCCAGGCCCGTGCCCTGTGATGGGCTGACATCTCATCCAGGCTGTACCCCAGGCCCGTGCCCTGTGATGGGCTGACATCTCATCCAGGCTGTACCCCAGCCCCGTCCCCTGTGATGGGCTGACATCCCATCCAGGCTGTACCCCAGCCCCGTCCCCTGTGATGGGCTGACATCTCATCCAGGCTGTACCCCAGCCCCGTCCCCTGTGATGGGCTGACATCTCATCCAGGCTGTACCCCAGCCCCGTGCCCTGTGATGGGCTGACATCTCATCCAGTCTGTACCCCAGCCCCGTGCCCTGTGATGGGCTGACATCTCATCCAGGCTGTACCCCAGCCCCGTGCCCTGTGATGGGCTGACATCCCATCCAGGCTGTACCCCAGGCCCGTGCCCTGTGATGGGCTGACATCCCATCCAGGGTGTACCCCAGCCTTGTGTCCTGTGCATCCTACCATATATCCCTGACGTTGATGGATAGATGGAGGGATGACTACGTTTGTTCTCTGCTTTTGCAAGATTAGCTTTGTTTTCTGGCCCAGGTTTGCTGATTTGACTATAGCATTTATTAGCTAATGAAAACGCACATCATAAAAGTGTCCCAGACCAGCCACTGGGCATTTAATCTGTGGCTAAACAGTGATAAGCTTGGGTGTCAACCAAGGTTTGCAGTGGATTTGGTGGATGTCAATGTGTCATTTATGGAAAATCAGTCAGCTAGAGTGCAAGCATTTGTCCTCAAAGTGATGTCATGTTTTCGTGTTTATGTACAACCTACAGTTATGCTTAAAGAGTAAATACAGTCGACCCTTCCACATGGCCAAGGTTAGGGGTGCAGCTCCTTGCCATCTGGAAAAAACATGTAAAATGTTTTGGTCCTCTTGGTTCCCTTGACAAGTGGAGCGAAGTGAAAAATTACAAGAAATGCTAGATACAAAGATCACTGCACAATCACTGCAATATATCATGTGAAAGGCTGCTGTAAACATACTTGGTGTCCTCCAAACCAGCACTGTACATATATTTTATGTGTATTTTTGTGTGCCGTTTGCTGGTCTTCATGTCTGCGGTTTTTACAAAACTCTCAAAAGCTCCCAAAAAAATCTAATTTAATTTCTTATGCTGACTACACAATATATCAAAATCACGGTGCAGAAGGGTCGGCTGTACTCTATATACCCAGATATCCCAGGGCAGGGTGTCCACATGCTCATTCTGTCTGTCATTGTTGTATAGCTCTGAGTTTTGTTTTCTTTCGCACCAGAGAAATTTGCCCAGGCCCCGATGCAGGGGAGTAGCTAAACATTCTGGCCCCCCTGACAAAATGTCACCTTGGGGCCCCCCCGTCCCCCTTTCATTATATAATTTCATAATTTTAGTATTCAGGGGCCCCTGTGAAGGGCCTCTCCAATGCCCTTACCCTGATGTGTGAGCCGGGTTGTGCCCCTTTGCACCAATCAGCCTTCATTTGGCTGTCGTGACACTCTGTGACCTTTTGATGCTCAAACAGCTTGTCTTTCACTCTCTTTGCCCTGTCCACTGTCTCCAGATAACGTTCCCTTTCTCTCCTCTTATCTGCTGTCACAAAACTCTCTCCACCATCTCGTTTATAGCAGGCGTAGCAAGGTTTGATATAAAATTAAAAAGACAGTTAATATGTCAGACCAAAACAAAAGCCCAAAACAGATAGAAGTTCTGCTAGATAATGAGTTATAGAAACATGTAAATATTTGAGGAATGAATGAAATTCTTCTGCATATATAGCATGTTATCCAAATATTTCAGAGTAAAAATGTAATATTTTCCATTCGCTTAAAAATTCTATATACCATTTTCCTAAGGCAACATTTAAAAACGTTTCCTTTTATTGCTAAAATAAACTATGCTCATGTTCATGGACCACTGTAGGTTTTCATCCTATCATGATCTGTTGTGTTTATCAAGATAAATGAGGACCAAGTCGATATGAAGGCAGGAGATGGGGCCAAAGGAGAACTGGAAGTTGGGAATTGTCTGCAGTCAAGCAATTCCAGCATGCAGGGGTAGATTTTTAACAGATCAACCCATATGTTAATTGTGGTGTTGTGGCTGGTATCATTTACATAATTACCTTTGGTAAATCAACCTCTAACGCTGCACACGGCACTTGGGCGATTTGTTACACTGCACAAGAATGTTCACGGGCCTTTTGCTCCTCAGCCTTTGTAAATCCAGCCCTCAGCCGCTACTGCCTTTGCTTTGAGAGCCATGCATCTCATGAGACAATCCCTTACATGATCTCCACCTCTATTTTGTAGTCTCATACTGAAAATTCCATAATAGCATTAAGGTCACTTAATATGCATAAAGGCAATTTGCATACGAAGTGAAAAAAATCCCCTATCGCTTCCCGGCAGTTAATGCACGCAAATATTGTAGCGCACAATTAGTAAATATCCTTGCATGCATTATTGTGCTCATTAGTCGTTTTACTGGAAGAAAATCCCCTGATCTGAATTTAAATCTTTGCCTTATCATGAAATTTTCTGAAGGTCTTGACAGTGTACCTGAAAGCAGAGACGCTGCAGGCCTGTGTGCTCTTCACTAATTGAGGTTAAGGGTGAAAATGGGCTTGTTTCTTAATCATTTCAACTCTAATTAATAAATTAAGAATAACAATGTTTTGTTTTTATCTCCAAATGAAACTTAGAGCAATGTGGAGTGAAAAAGAAATGTACTTCAGAATTCACTAACATGCAACATTTCTGCAGCTAGTTCTCGATGCCAAATAGTGCAAACCTTTGTGCCTCTTCTGAATATGAAAGGATCTTGCTCTGAAATTCACAGTTCTATCTTTAATTAAATAGTAAAGCAGGTTATAGCCCCCCCCCCCCCCCCCCCCTCCATGGGTCCCCATGACACACACGCCATGTGACAGCACACTGATTCTGCCACCCTGTCTCTTGCTGTCAATTCCATCAGCACCATCACTGAGGGGCGGATTGTGCCAGTGTCCGGTGAATGTCTGATGCCACACGCTTCATGTCACAGTGCCATGAACCATGCATTTTTTGGACATATTTTGGCAAAATAATGTGTGTGTGTGTGTGTGTGTGTGTGTATGTGTATTATGTTTATTTTACTTTGTGGGGACCAATGTATTTCAGGTCCCAACAAAGATCTATGAATGCAGTCGAAAAACTAAAACTGCCAAAGCTCTCATATTTTGTTTGGTTACTTAAGGTTAGGGCTGGTTAGGGGTTGAGGTCATCATGCTGGGATTAGAGTTCTTCCCATAGAAATGAATAGAGAGCCCCCACAAACATACAATTCAAACCTGTGTGTGTGTGTCTATGTCTGTGTGTCTGTATGTGTGAGAGAATTGCCAGTACATTATCTCGAGCGCTGCTCTTGTCCCAGGCAGCAGCAGAAGAAGGGAAAGATGACCTCAGCCTGTTCTTGTGAATTAATGTCAGGTGGGAGGGCATCTCGTCTAAGGCTCCATTCCCAGCACGCCTGGCCTCCTCCTCACCTCCCCACCGACGGTGGCGGGGGAGGGGGGGAGGGGGGGGTAGCTGGGGATGTGGGAGCCAAAAGAGCTCTCCTGAGAGACCTGCAGAACTGTTAATAATGTCACTCGAGCTCTTGGCCCGGGTGGCACTTTTCAGAGAGGGCCCTTGGTTGAAATGGATCCTGGATGATTAGAAGAGGACTAGTGGGTTCGGGGGGGGGGCATTGAACGGGGTGGCGTGTGCTGAGTGCCTGTGCTGTGAGAGGAGAGCAGCTGCCAAGGAGTCCAGCCACATGCACGCAGTACGGACCTTCATTAGTCATAATCTTACTGCTCCCAGCACCAAGCACACCGTGTCCTCAGAGCAGCTTGCTCATGTCAGGCTTATTACCATTTCAAATGGTCATAGACAGTCAGCTGGCCTCCTACAGTGAGTCTCTTACTTTAAGAGTAAATTGAACTTTTATTAAAGCATGGAGAACATTGATGGTATGCCCAGTGGATCTTCTTGCGTTGAAAGGCCTCAAATTTTAATTATTTTAAGTCATGCCTCATTCTGATTAATGGTGGAACCTCTGTTTGTAGCGCATCTGTCTTTCTGTCATTTATTCTGCTCCCCTTAAACAAGCATCAGTCAGTGCTGTGCATTGCGACGGGGCCTTTCAAAAATGCACCTCTCACACTGTACATTGTCCCTGTGAAGATGCGATATATTTACCTGCAATAAATATTAATGGAGTGACGGAAACACAACACTTATGTTACAAGAAAAATATAAATCACTGCAACTAAAACGCTCATTGTATTGACTGATTTTAGTTTAGCTATAAATTGTCGTGCTATTTCACACATAATTTTACAGGCTAAGGTTTTCTGTTTTATTATGATGCAGAGTATGATTCAATATTAGACTTTTCTTCAGATATTCATTTTGATTGTTGAGTTATTATGGCTTTCCAGTGCAGTTTTACAGCTCATACCTTACTGAGCAGTGTGTGGCAGGTATGTGTCACTGAGTCAAATCTTAGGTGCAGTGTCTCCTTCAGGAATTGGAACTGTTTTGACACAGTTGATGTGGTAATGCAAAGCGCCTGTGCTGTTCGGCCTGTGCTGTTCTGCTGCCTGTTGCTGAAAGAGCTCTTTTGTATTAGATAATCAGGGCTGAGCCGCCTGACAAGAACCACACTAATTTAGTTTAGGAACAAGATTCCATTTGATATTGGCACTTTTAAAAGACATTTACTCTGCAGTTTTAAGTTTGCTGGTTGGAGGAAATCCTTTTATGGTAGAGTTATATTTAAAAATCCACGTAATTTATATTCACATTAATGTTGAGTGGGTTGGCTTTATTATTTAACAGCAGCAGTAAAATTAATTGAAGTGTTTTCAGACCTGATGCTATTTGTTAAAAGCCGTTGGATTCGACCGCAGAATAAAAACACTGTTTGAGTTTGAGGTGTCCGGAAGCTCAAGGTCAAAGGCTGTAATCTGACTTTATCTGAAAGTGGCCCTTTTGCAGTTTAATAATTCAACCTTCATAATTATTTGAGTGAGAGAAAAGTCATATTCCAGGATAATTTTATTCTTGGGGGAAACAAAATCATAAATTACTCTGCAATTATTAAAGTACCTATCAGTCGGCTAGATAGATATTCTGTCAAGGCATCGGCAGGGCTTCTGATAAACCTGCTTCCATAAATAAGCGACTCCCCAGCTTGCTAAGACAAATGTTTTTTAATCTTGTAATGTGTTCATTTATCCCAAGTCCTAACCTTATCCCTAAATTAAACTCGCAAATACATAACTTAATTTAAAGTAATCCATCAGTCACTTCTCGCTATAGAAGGTGGGCCTGCAATCAGAAAATCCCATTTAGCTGTTTTTTTTTGTTTGTCCTTTAAACCACTGAATGTGTGCTACAAGGTCAGCATTTTCTGTTGCATTTTCTGGGCTGGTTACTTGAAGTATTACCATGTAAATATTTTATTCGAGAAAATTGAGTCATTTGATTTATTTGCATGGGACTTTAGTATGAAACTGTCCAGTTTGCACCTTCACTCCGAGAAAATGCTTTATTCTATCTGCTATGTTTTCTATACAACCGTCACGTATCATTTTCATGTTTTTTGTCCATATGATGACAATTTGTCTGGTTAGCTGCAGATGCCCTTGAATTGCGTTTAAGGTTCTATGTTTGCTAAAAAAAACAGTGATGGGCAGCAGAGCAATTATTTAAACTACTGACATTTACACTAGCTTCAGCTCATAATAACATTGATGCATCCAGTTACCCTGCCACGCTCGCTAATGTTTCGGTGGGAATCTCTCACCATGAGCCAGGCATGACTGCACACAGGGGCAGCAGGGCTCCTGTAAACTGCTAGGAGTCAGATCTCATCTCCAGCACTCGTAAAAAGGAATTACTGAGTTTTTGAAATCTCTAAGCATTCCAGTTATTCTCAGGCTCAGCGCACCAATATCAAACCACACTTCAGCGTACTCAAAACAGGCCTTGAAAAGGAACAAAGAAAATAACGACAGCTTAACTGGCCTAAAAGATTGAAAAATCTGTCATGAGGAAAGCACAAGATCACTAAAGGAGGAAGGCATTGGAGCTTTGAAAGACAAAGGCGGGATCAGACCGTCTCTAGGCTATTAGAAGGCAGTTTTATTTAAGCTTATTTGGCTGATAAGGTTGTCAGAAAGAGGCTTTTTATCAGGCTGGAGTAGTCAGCACAAGGCATTACCACTTTGTTCCCATACAGTATGAGTGCTGAGGATGCTTTGTGGGAAAAATCCAGCCTTTTGATGAAACTGCCACATGTTCTCACACAGGAAAAGCCCATTTGGAGTTCAGCTCTTGGATACTACTAAATGGCTGAGAATGTCAAAGGGAAGTCTGCTGTTTACACAGAGTGTTTGAGGTTGCCGTTTTATTGGCAAGGCTGTGTGATTTTTATTATTTTTTTAAAGGCCTGAGCTATTTTGTGCTCTAGTTCACCACAGAGCTGTTCTTTGCATTCATCTTTTCTCATTCTTTCACATAGGGTTTGTCTTCTGATGCTGTCTTTGCATTAAGTTTCACATCTTTTTAATAAAGTACATGAAAATGAGCTCGAAACTTTAATTTCAGTTCTGTGGGAATGCCACTGGAAAATATGCTCAAAATGTCAATTTCATTACATATTAATGTAACACACTCATAAATTACGTATATGTTAGGTGCACAGAGCTGTCCTTGCTGACTGGACCAGATTGTCAAGTTGGTACGTATGAAATGTTAAATCCAGAGCTGAGGTGATGTCCTGAACGTGACAGAAGTTTGTTGGTGTTCACCATGACTACTGTAAACACGCCATCACCATCATGGTGCGTGGAGCAAGCAAGATCGGTCTTGTGGAAAGGGGCAGATTATGCAAAGAGTTATGTAGTGTCTGGATTTCTTTCTTGTATTGTTCTAAATATCACTTATAAACATATATTTTTGTTTAACTAGCTTCTTATAATACTGAGGAGATAACATAGCGTGAAAAGGTCTGCTTCCAATAAACGGGGAAATTATCGCTCTTGCTTTTTCTCGTGACACAATTTGTCAAACCTGCTGATAGGAAACAAATTCGATTCATAAAGCCCCCTCCTTGCCCCCCCCCTCCCCCTGCCCCCCCCCCAGCACCAGCGGGATTCTGTTGCAATTCAATTATATTTTTGTGAGATAGTGAGCCCAGGGAGAGAATCCAGGATGACAAGAAATATGACAGGACAGTTACAGAGTGTTTATGCAATTAAACTTTCGCTGACAATACCTCCGGAATGATGAATCCCCCGAGCTGCGGTGTGTGTGCAGCGGTGGAGGCAGCAGCACCCCAACTGCGCCACACATTTTTCATTATTATATGGCCAGCCGGGGAGCTAGGTGCAACTTTGAGGAAGACAGTAGAGGGCTGAAGAGTGAGACAGAGTGTGGGTGCGCGCCTAGCAGGCAGAGCAGCGGTGACAGAGGAAATGAACGGACTTGAATAAAGGGACGAGGGAGAGGGGATTACAGGGGTAACAAGAAAGGGAGATCGTGGGTGCACAGCAGTGCCCAAATATCTCTCGATGATAATCTCATGCTGCTTTTTTGGCTATTGTTTTTCATTGAAACCACACCAATCGATTTACAGGCAAATGCATAATTCAGACCTACTGACAGCTGTGGAAGGTGATGATTAACAGTGACTCTGGAGCGTACCGAGTTATCTGTAATCAGTGGAGTCTCAGCATGTCAGTGTACACTCGTCTTAGGGCATTATCCCAAAAGGTGAAGAATTTGCAGGAATTAGAAGAGTGTTTTATTTGTTTCTCCTCTTTTCCTGTCACTTTTTTTATGTTGGTACAATACTGTGACATCTCTTCTTTGGTGTGAAAGGCAGTGTTGAATAATTAATGTTCTCCTCATTTAGTGTCATTGCCCTGGTGCGGTGCACCTCACACTGAGTTCACTGTTCCAGGGCCTTTATAGATCAGTGGCTTAACCATGACACACACTGTTTCAGGAGCTGGAAGGTAGAGTTTGTTAAATAATTGAACATAATGGAACATATTTGCCCAGTGGTTAAATAAACACCATTTTATTTTCGCTTTGTGTCTATTGTGTGTATTAAAAATCAAACACAGTTGCGTGTGACTTTTGCATATGACCTCAGTGAAATGATAACTTATATTGAAGAATCTTGTCAGGCCAGATATCCGTAATCTCGGAGTGCCGCCATACATGCCTGCCCTTTGATAACAGGGGCTGCACAAAGCAAGCTTTTATTGGCCATGGAAAACAAACATCACTTTTAAATACATACTTTATAGTTTAGGTTAATATTTTACTTTGTTGAAACAATATACTTGTAACTTCTATGCTATTACTGTCATGGTGCTTTCTTGACATTCTCTCCCAAATAAACTGTTATTGAACAGAGAACAATAAAATATAGTAAAACCTTGGATTGTGAGTAACTTGGCCTGCGAGTGTTTTGCAAAATGAGCAAATTTTAAAAATAAAATTTAACTTGATAAATGAGCAAGGTTGTGCAATATGAGTATTATCTATACGCTTTGTCTGCATAGCATCAGGTAATCACAACTGAGTCGATGGTTCTTCTCTCTCTCTCTCTCTCTCTCTCGCTGCGGGATTGTGGGTAATCGTCTCCCATACTCTGTCTCAGTTGGTATGCCTCACTCGTACAGTATAGTCAAAATTTAGTAGAAAAGCACCACCCGAATAAGGGCATAGCAGTGTCCACATTTCGGCAAAATCGAAAAGGAGGCAAAAGCAGCTATCATTGGATACGTTCCTTGTTAAAGTTGCACAAAAAGAAAAAGATTCCAGTGAGCCAACAGATAGCAGTGATTCCATTTGTCCATTTGTTATAATGAAAGTCATCCTATAAAATAACCCTCCTCTTCTCTCTTGTCTCCCTCACACCATCCACAATTTTTTAAGTGCAGGTTAATTTGTTTTATGTATTTTTACTTTGTATTAATCATTTTTATATGAATATTTTTGGGCTGTGGAACGAATCTTCTGAGTTTCCATTATTTCTAATGGGAAAATTCGCTTTGAAATATGAGTGCTTTGGATTACAAGCATGTTTCAGAGACAAATTATGCTCGCAAACCAAGGTACCACTGTATATAGCTACAGCTCAGCTTGATACACTGTAGGCATCACATTGTTGTAGTCCGCCATGTTTTTTCATAGTCAGATTCTGAAATCCCTTTATGCATATAGCCCTGTCCCGGGTGTCTGCAGCCTTGGCCCTGTGTTTCTGGCACAGATCCCAGCCTCACCCTACTTTGCTGGATTGTATGTATCATTTCAGTTCTGTTTTTCTGCATTTGCTAAGTGGTAGTTTGAAGGATTGTAGTTTTATCTTAAAGAAATTTTATTAATTAGTTAAGTGAATTTTATGTTACCTACCAACATTTTTCCTCTTCAAAGCACTTTCATTATGGCATAAAAGCAAAGTACCTTAATACCAAAGGATGGCTGCTGTTATGATGCAGAAGACAACTGTTGTGAATTGTGGAACCACAGATCACAGAAAGCACTGGCCAAGATTATATTTGGGCAACAAAAGCCTTAATATAAGCTGCATTTTCAGAAAGGTGCACTAAAAAGTCTAACACTATACACTCCGTTTCCATTTAAATAACCATTTTTCTCAGTATTTGTTATAATTCCTATTACAGGCCCATACACTGAGGGTTTATGAAGTAGCATGGCTTTGGTAATGATATTTGGACTTTGCACTTGTTCTTCTTTTAAAAAGACTGCTTTTTCATGCGGGCCGCTCTCGATTTATACATGGAGTGTCTCTTTCAATAATTACATGACAGGGTGTGATGCTGGGTCCCAGAGGAGCCATGTAATGATGCAAAGGACACTGCCTCTTTAATAAAATATGCGTCAGAATCACACCGCTGACACGTGCCCTTCAGTGTGCCGCTCTTTATCTTCCCTTGGCTGCCTTCACGGCCAGAGTCTTCAAAAGCTTATTAACCAGGGCCAGTCGTGCAGGCATGAAATTTGAAATGTAACAAAACATGAATATTATAGAGCAGAGAAAACAGTAAATTCAGTCTGTGGCAAGTGAATTGTCTAAAGTGTATGGCTTTGCTTTCCAGATGGTACATTTGCAGGTATATAATAATAAATGCATTTTGTTGGAGTGGATTACATTCGTATTTTCTGCATCCTCATCTTTTGAATCGATTTAATGTTTTGAGAAAATAATTCCGCACCCAATTTTTTTCAGTTACTTGCACTAATATTGGAAAAGCACAGGATGTAATTGCACAGGCTTGTATGTTCATGCACGTACTCCATGTGCTCCAACAGTCATTAACTGTAACTTGCCATGAATGGCAGTATGTGGATCTCTTATTGTAATGTAGATGATCTTATAAGGATTTCATGCAGTACATGTCATCACGGGCAACAATCAGAGCTAGGTGAGTTG
Source organism: Brienomyrus brachyistius (assembly GCF_023856365.1). Lineage (NCBI taxonomy): Eukaryota > Metazoa > Chordata > Actinopteri > Osteoglossiformes > Mormyridae > Brienomyrus > Brienomyrus brachyistius. The sequence continues at coordinate 5,674,174 of NC_064546.1, read as the reverse complement.
TTCTTTTTAATTAGCTGTTTGTCCTTCGAAGAGTAAAGAGTTTTCTCCTCAATACATGCCCATGGATAATTAGGTCCCATTGTTGGGGATATTCCACTGGAAGACCACTTGTACCAAGCCCTGTCTTTTGTATGGGTAATCTTCGTCTTGTAAGATCTGCTCCCTCCAGAGATGTTGCTCTAAAGAATGAGAAATGTTTGTTCCCCCCCCACCCTCACCATGACATACTCATGGAATAATATCAGTGTGCGCACATGCATGATTTTTAGTTAGCTGGAGAAATTACAGAGGTGTATATGGTTCAGAGACAGAAAACTAATCCTATTAATTTAAAGTGAATAACAAAGAGGTCTAGGACTTTTCCCAAGTTGTTCCATTTATTCAACCTGCTCGCGTTTTGTTCCTCCATCATAATTATTTCCAAGTCAGATCCGCGCTGATTTCCTGGTGGACTTGTGTACCTCAGACTAAGTTAAAGAACAACGAAGCCTGTATAATTCGCACTATTCCTCTGGGGTCCTGTTCTCTGTTTTTTTCAAGGACATTTTTATTACAAAGCTGATGAAATTTGCATATTAATTCATTTCTTTCAATTTTTAAGATTAAATGTTGTCAACATGTATCAGTGCAAGGCTTTGACAGAGCTGATGAAAATGGGTCAGTCAAGCTTGAACATTTTGGAGTAAAGCAGCCATCTGCAGCCTCTGGGCCCACAGTGCCGAGGGCCGTCGCTGCTGTAGCTTGATTAAAGCAGAGAACTTTGACTGGAGATTGGCACAGGTGGGGGGCACATTGAAAACTGGAAAGATATCCTGGACCCTTTTTTGTGATTACCTCTGTTTGAATGCTGTTGAAATCAAGCACGCACATTTCAGTTTTGTTAGATATTTATTCTAAAGAAATGTAACTCAATCCAATCTCTGTAAACCACTCACCATGATACAACCTTGGTATGACCTCCAAAAAAAGTAAAGATTTTTATAGGGTGTTGGCCACATATATCTACCTTTTAAACGTTCATATTTTAATACATAAAACATTTAAGTATTTATTAGCCTTTATAAGTGTTCAAATTAGCCTGATTGGACATCCCTCTTTGTTGTGAAATTGGTCTGGTGACGCAGCATATTCTAATGTCATCATAATTAAAGATTTGCCTTAAAAATCAAATCAAAAACAGTTTTTTTAAATGTTAGGATTCTACCCTTAGATATAACTACGGTTGCCGTCAAGATAAAAATAATAATCAGCATGATATTAAAACATAGTTGTTTCACTCACTTTTCATACAAATTCACATTTTTCATACATATTAGGAGAGAATTCACTGAAATTATATTTTGTGTTGAGTGTATTATGCATGTTTATACTGTGAAACACTCTTTTAAAATTTCTATAAACATTAACAAGATTACACAAATCTTATAACCATGGATTTTTTTTTTCATTAGACAAAAATTACAAAACATTCAGGTAATATTTTGCAAAAATTTTATTCTCCAGTAAGATTTTCAGACTTATTTTACCGATCAAACATGTATATTTTAAAAACACGATAAATGAGAAGAGTTGTGTGTTTTCAGTGCGGTCTGCAGTAACACATGCTACCCTTAAGCATCATGTGTGTCTTGGCTTTGAATGGCCCTGAAGTGAAACCTCCCAGCCTTGCATCTTCATCGCCTGTTCACCTACCCAGCCGCGCGTGGGTCGCCGCTGTGTCAGCATTTATCTCCCGCAGGCGGCCCCATTATTAGTTGAGCGCGGTGCCCCCCCCCCCCCGAATACGGTCATGTACACCTGTTCCAGCTGATTCCTAATAATGATCCTCGCCTCACAGCTCGGGACGCCTGGCCCCAGCCCTCCTGACAGGAGGCTCCCGTCTGACATCCCACGCCGCTGCCGTGTCATGGTTGCCGTGGCAGCCACCCATGTGGCAGGGGCTAGCAGGAAAATGGAGCCCCTCAATTGGGTGACATTTGTTATGCAAAAAACAAAAAAAAAAAACAAAAAGAAGGGCCACCTCGATGTGTGCAGTTTGACATCTCTGCTGTTGTTTTTTTTAATCTGTGTAACAAAATCATAGGGAAAAATGCCCTTTATCTTGTCGTGGCATCTGCGGTATGAGCTGGGGTGATGGCATCGCTGCCTCGACATGGGTCCAGCACGACCTCAGACTGATAAAAAGTGGCCGCCTTGTTGCGGCCTCACCCCCATTACCATATTAATAATGGATGGGGGCCGTCGGCCCACGGTCCCACTGCCGGTGGCAGATTGAAGATTCCCCGGGGCCAGGGGTTATCTGGCCATTAGTTATGCCTTGGGAGGATTTATCAAAAATAAGCTACTGAGCCAACGTTGACAGGGCAGTCACCTCTAATCTCCCAGGGCAATGTCAGACGCGATTCCATTCCTCCTGATCTTGGTGCTGGGTGGGGGGGGGGCATATCAGGTGTCATGCTGGCCAATCAGAGCGCTGTTCTGGCAATGGCATCAGGGTCATCAGATCCACATAAAGCTAAAGATTCATCTGTCACCCTCAACCCTCACCCCCGGTTTCTGTCCTCTCACGATGGGACAGTAGTGGGTGCCCGGAGTGTCTAACCAAAAAAGGTGCCCTTTTATGGCAAATTTTTCCCAGATTATTAGTCTTCCGAGGAAAAGTTTCTAGTAAGTACACAGGTGAGTAAGGGAATCAAAAAATGAAAATTATTCTAAAACATTATTTTACTGAAATTAACTCATACACAATAACTGTACCTCGCTTTGTTCATTTGGTTTGTTCTAAGGAAGCTCCTTTATGTAGATAATGGCTTCTTGGAAGCGATATCTGTTCAAAGCTCAGTGTTGACATGAAGGACAGCATCTTTTGCCATTGTCAGCGCTCACGCTGCATGGGATCATGCTTATTTCAATTGACTGAATGTTCAGTCTGCTGGCTCAGTGAGAAGGGTAACTCCCCACCTCTCAGCACACAGCATCTGTCTGAATGCCACTGCAAACCCTGATCTTTTCTCTGAATTCATGGCATCTGCAGTATTTCCCCCCTGGCTGTGAGATGACTTCGCTGAGCATGACTCCTGTCCTCGGCGACACATGAAGCAACTCGCTGTCATGTCCAGAACTTCCCCCTGAAGTCCACTCCTGGATCATTTTCTAGAGCTCCGTTGCAGCGCTCTGGATTGGCCCACACTGTCACCGATAACCGAGGGGGGAGGGGTGACAGGAGGCCTAAATAATTGGGAGCATAATTGAATTGATCTGAGTTGGGGGCCCAATATGATATTTTTTGACCGGGCTGAAAATCTCCAGCGGCGCCCTTGCATACTCCCCCCCTCCCCGCTGCACATTGTTCTCTCCACAGCCATCAGTGACGAGCAGACAGAGGATCACGGAAGGAGCCTTGCTGCAGCCGGCTATACGCCTGTATTGATTTAATGACCTACCGTGGGAGTTTAGGCTGTGCACTAGATATCCGTGTTCACATCATTCAGTGGAAATTTGTCCTTGAGCAGATAGCAGGGAACATATTTCAGCTGACAGCTGAATTAAACCCACTGACACAACAATTTCGTTCTCACACCAAAGCGGTGCTCCTGTTTCAACAGGCCAAGCCAACGCCCTGGTCTCTTTGCAGTGGTGTTCATCCGTCTTCCGTCGTCCACCTAGGACAGGGTCACGCCAATCCTGGAGCCCATTATAAGAAGCACAGGGGACTCCCATAAGCCTGTTTTAGGCCACATTTGAGAGAGGTTACATTACTGTACATGACTGCAGTTAAAACCCCTTTAGATCTTATGCATTGGTCCTTATGTAATTTTTGGTTTCCTTTTTAGGCCTTTCAGAGATATTTATATCTCGAAGTTGGTGCCTTATTAAATGCATTTATTGGAAGTATTTAATCCTCTCGTTCTGTTCTAAATGTGCTGGTATGAATCTGTAATTACGCCTTTGCTTGCTGACACTGAGCATGTTGTAGATGGCTTGAAATTTATTACCTTTCAGAAGGGGACTTCATTTATAGAATATGTTTCAGCTGAAAGTATTACAGATTTTTTTTTCTTCCCAAGGACAAGGAAAGGTGAGCCAGCAACCTTTTTTGGACCAGCTGCAGAAAACATATCAAGAGGTCCTTCTTTATGGTGGCTAATCATTTCAGTAATGGCCGAGGCCTGCGGGCAGCCAGGCCGTCTGCTGCATATGTGATTGCGGTTTGAGTCGGGCGCTCGGCACAGGACATGCGCGGCCATTCAGCAGGCTGGTGAATGTTGCTCAGCTGCTTTCTACAGGTGTGGCTGTTTCATCTCAGTCACACACGACGTGGCTGACAAACCAGAGTTATAAGGCAGAGGCGACACTAAGAAACAGATAATACAGTGGAACTGGAGAAGAACCTGCGGTCATTTATAAGCTCCTGTTTGTATGGAAAAACTGTGTTTAAGACAGAGCTCAGAGGAGTACGGCAGACATGTTAAATCTAGCAGGAAGGACACCAGTGCTAAACTAGCCCACTTCTAGCCCAGTACAACCGAACATGCAGAAAGGCTTCTCTGAACGTACATCTATCCTTTAGGTGGTTCTGGAGGTAACAATGTGGCCTACCCTGTATTAACTAGGTATACCTAATTAAATGGCCATTGAGTGGTTTACTGGGATTCTGGTATGTGTTACATATAAGCTTCCAGCACTGCTGTCCGGAATGTTCTGCCTTGTGCTCCTGCTCTCACTTAGCCATAACAAAGCCATTAGATGCTGTGCAGAGTTAAAACTCCGCTTGGTACTGCTTTGGCATGGAGTCAGTCGGCAGGGGCTCCCAATTAGCGAGGAGGCTGGTATGTTATATATCATTACTAATGTACATGCCGACGCTCCATTCATCAAAGGGAGAAGACCTACAGCAGCCTGGAATAACACAAAGCTGGAAATGCCCTGTTGCAGTGCGTACACTTTATCATGATTTATGTGCGGTCAATGGCTGACGTTTTCAATTGGCGCTAATATTTATATAAATGTAAATTGAGAAATATTAGCGGCCCTGTAGGCAAGTGAATGCAAGACTGGGCAGTGCTGACTGAGGTATACAAATCTTGTAGCTGAGAATATAGGACTGTGCCCAGGCTGAACCCACTCATGAGAGAGACATGGTGGAGTGGGGGGCTCACGTTTGGCTTTTGACGGTCAATCCTCACCACGGGGAAGAGCTCACAATGCCATCATTTAAACGTGGACAGTGGCATCGAAAAGCTTTCAAATTCATTTCACGTCTTTTTATGTATGAATGTTTTGTTCTGCATTTGATACGAGCTTAGAAACTTGGAAAAGAATTTCCATGACAAAGTCAGGTCACTGTCACATGATGCGAGGGTCTATGTCCTAGAGGTTTGTTCATGAGTCATTACAGCTTTCTGATTACACTTTGTAGCTCTATGTTGTTTATTTTAGTGCTAAAAATATATATTTTTTTCCATTTGCATGTATGTGTGGTTTCCCAGAGCCTGATGTGCAGCCTGCTGTATGCTCGGCTTTACCTGGGTGAGGCTCTGGTTACTGGGTGGAATTTTAATTGAAATGAATTTTAATGAATTTTAGAAAATATCACTGCTCCTCATATTAACAACATTTCTGAAAATTGCACACAAAAATAGCAAATATATTATGTGCTATAGAAATCACTATGGTTAAAACACAGTAAAGTCCCTTACTGACCTACACCAACTGAATGACTGCAGGGGGGTAATATTTTTAGTATGGTTTAGGCATTACAGATCCTCCAGGTTGTCTGTGTATAGCAGAACTTTTTGCTTAATGTAGCTTATTCGTTTAGTGGTTCTCTTCGGGTAATAATAAAACAAACTCCACTACAGCTGACGTGGCCATACACACGAGTGAAACCACTTGATTGTGGGAAATTTGTGAAAGGAAAGTATGTGTGCATCGCAGAGATATTCAACCATCGAGTGGAAATCGAATTGTAGGGCAGGATTTCAAGGTCAATGCTCACCACCCAGTGACTACTGAGGACAGACTCACTGTCTCTGTGCATAGATGTGCATCTGTAATATATAGCGGTCAGTGAGGAATATTCATCTTTTTTATATTATCTTTCAAAAGCAGTGTCATCTTTTCTGATGCTTATAAGCATCGTACAAAACTGTCCTTTAGGGTTAATGGGGAAATTTGAGTAAATTGAAACACTGTTAAAAATGCTAAAACACTGGAAGACTTTTCAGAGGGACCTGCAGCAAACTAATGAGAAACATAGAATTTAGCTTCACCAGGAAAACGGCACACGTGTGCGTTTGCGCGTGCGGGCAGAGGAAATCGAAAGGAAGGCTGTCCTGCGTGATTACACGCCCAGGCTCAGGTCAGAGCGCTGCAAATGCCAATCGCCACGCTGAATGCAGGAGACAAAATGTTACGCCGAAGGTCACATGAAATACCCTTAAGGAATGCATCTGTTACTCAGAATAATATGGACGGCCAACTGGCAGAGAGTGCGAGAGAATACCTGTGGGTGCAATGCGAGGCCAGGGAGAGCACTCTCTGATAATCCCCTAGAAGCGCACACCAGCCACGCAGAAACTAAGAAGAAGGGAAAAACTTGTTAGATTTAAAATGTCACGCCATCAGGATGTTAAATTAGTTACTGGATTGTTTTTTAATGTGTTTTGTTTGTGCATGCGCATGTGTGTATAGTTAGACTTTTAGGACAAAAAAAGATACTGTGCCAATAATAATTTCCCTTTTTTTATGATAAAGGCCAGATTTCCAGTACAGGGGAGTGGGCAGGGAGGGTATCAATATGGTCGGTTCAAGGGTCAGCAGACTCTCACCAGTTGACCCTGTTAATCTATTGTGGTTTTGGCACCTTTTTGGCATTGGTGTGTGTGTCCAAGCTGCCCCTCGGCCCTGTCTGGCATCTAGGAAACTCAGGTCAAACTGAGAACAAAAGCACTAACTGTTGACACTGCGGGCACTCAGACTGATAGTGGGTTTTACATGGGGGGGGCAAACATTTACATTCCAGATGCTGTCAGAGTTGGCCAGACTGATACAGTCAGTGGTAGCGTGCCAGCCGTCCCTTAATGTCAGGATGACTCCTTGTTGCATTTACAATATTAATGAAAGAGCCAATTCACTGGGTACCCAGTGCTCTCCAGCACAAAATATCTGCCCTAGCACTTGACCTTTAACGTGCTTCCATTACACACCAGCATGTACATGGAGAAAAAATACAAAAAGATCAGACACATTATAAAGTCCCACAATACTTGCAACTGTGCCAGAAATGGCTAAATACGGTTAGGTCAACGCTCACCATGCAGTGGCTCACTGTCTCTGTGTATAGATGTATATTGGTAATATATATAGCGGCCAGTGAGGAAATCACTAGGTTCCTAGACAGTGGGTTAAAACACAGTAAGAGTAAAGTCCAAAAATTTACGTTTAAAAATTGTTTTAAAAAAATAATTTTCTTTCACTATGGTATGATGGTACAATCAGTTCTAATACTGTATATATATATTAAGCTGTGGATAATATTTTCATCAATTTACCGTATAGTAAAGTATATCAGTGTTATTTTTTTTTTTTTAAACAAGTAAATTTATATATGAAATAAGAATGATAGCAGTATCTAATGACCCAATAATAAAAAACTTTAGGAATACACATACTGGTATTTGTTTTCTTTATTTGCATTGTGAAATAAACATGTGTAATTGCATACATTATGTTTGGGGTACAGTGCACTGGCTGAGTGATTTACTGCCTTTTCTTGTTTACTGCCATCTTGTCCCAAACATGATGGGGAATCCTCGCACTAATTTCAGCTTCAGCAGAATGTCCGGGAAGGGGAGTGACCTTCTCTGCTAGCTAGTTCCCGCTGAGTGCAGTTAGTGCAGCTAAACCTACCAGCCCTCGATTCAGCCCGTCCTCCTCCACACTGCTGCCACCCGCAGAAGGCAACCCCAGCACTGAGGAACAGTTGATGGAATGAAATGTAATGCTGTGTCTTTAAGCTGATCTCGCACCTCATAAAAACACTCAGTTCAGAGGGGCTCTGATCTTGTGTTTTAGTAAAATAGAACTCTACGGCTGACTGACAGCTCTGATCTAAAGCATTTAAGTGTAAGTTTTGATCTCTCTGCCTTTGATTAAAACTAATGAGCTCATTTAATTCAAAATGGGAATCTCTGATAAGAGAAATAAGGTTGATGTGATTGGATTAGAGGGGCGAATTAAACTCTTAGAGCTGAAGTTTGCGCTTATATAGTGTATTAAAAAGCTGTTGGCGTATTCTGCTGTATTAGATGATGAGAAAAATTTCATAGTAATTCATATTTAATCAGAAGAAATGAAATGACTAAATATAACATAGGTCTGCTTTTCCCCAGAGTGATAAAGGACTAGTTAGATTTTAAATGACATTTAATTCATGTCTTCTGAAACAAAGAAAGGGGTCTCCGTGAAAAGGCCGGAGTGAGCTGTGCCCACAGCCAGGATGCATTGTGTCTGCTTAGCAAATAAAGTCAGTCTGCTGCTTTGTTAGATGCAGAGCAGCAGAAAACGGGATTTTCCAGGTGTCTTGTTGGTAATCCCTTTTCCACATTAATCCGCCTTCCCCATTCCTTTGGTGCTCTGTGGAAGCACTCTCAAAGACACAACTGCCCCCCCCCCCCCCCCCACAGCCTCCCCGCGAAAAGGCACGATGTCGTGGAGGGTGAGGCGGCCGAAATTAACTTGTTGCCTTTGTAAACTTGTGGGATCCTTTTCAAACTGCTTTATGAGACAATTGCTGCAGGTATTTAATTGATTCCCCTACTGCGTAACATTTTTACTGCTTTGTTTGATAAAATGGTAGAAAACACTATGCATTTTCAGATTTCAGTGTTTTTGACATTTGAAATGTTTGATTTTGCTATTATTTTCATGGGATTTTAATTCAATAATGTCTAAATTAATGGGAAAAATGAATAGCAAATAGGAGCAGAGTAAACCTCTTATTACATAAAAATAAATGTGTACTGAAATCACTAGAATCACTTACCAATGCTGTTGAACGATTTTATAGTCAGCAAATATATAAAGTCAGAAGTAGACTGTTATTGATTGAAACATTGTCAAACTTTCATTGGCATTATGTTCTCTTTTTGTAATTGAGTTACACTTTTCTCTCAGACGATTAGCCTGAGATGATAGAAACTCAATGAGGAGCTATTGCAGCCCTCTATCTAGCCATCTTTTTAATATGCCCTGAACTTCGGGGTTGTGTCTGTGAACACAGGAGGTGCTGTGAAGTAACTGTGTGTCTGTGTCTGTGTGTGTGCATGTGTGTGCGGGTGTGTCTCTGTGTCTGCGCGTGCGTCTGCTCCTGCAGTGGAGTCGAGCAGCCCCAGCCTCCTGGCCCCCGAAAACTCCCTGGAACGCTCCTTCTTCATCCGCATGAAGTCCACGCTCACCAAGAGGGGTGTCCACATCAAGTCCTCCGGCTACAAGGTGAACCAGCCCCCAGCCCCGGAACCCTCCTCCATTCCCATCCTCTGCTTCCAGTATTCATTTACTCCTCTTTAACTTATGTCCATTCTCTCAGTGACATTTTTATGCTGTTCGATCTTCATTTACTGATAGTTTTCACATGCTGTCACAGACCCTGCCCTGTTTGTGTGAAATACATGCAGTATGCTTAGGTGAGTGGGGCAGCATGCTGGCTCAGTGGGCAGCGTGGTCACATCCTGTGGCTCGGGGATTTAAACCCGACCACCTCCTGTGTTCACTCATGCACTGGGTGTCATCCACATTTCATCTGTGTTCTCCTGGTTCCTCCTGCAGCTGAGAGATGTGCTAGTTGCTGAGCTGTTTGTGAACATGTGTGCCCTACCAGGAACTGGCTAACTATCCAGGTTGTTCCTCAAGGACAGACTACAGGCCCCTATGCATTTGGGAGATGGAACTATATGCGAATAAAGACAAGCACAGACCCAGTAACTGCATGAATATGCACATTTCAAGATTATAGTTCAAGTGTCTAAAAGCAAATATCAACAGGCAGATAAATATAGTATATAGTAAAAGTATAAAGAGATACTGAATTCATTTAAATTAATTTAAATGAAAATCACTTCTGAGAAATAATTTTAATATTTCCATGATAATACAGTATATTGTCAAGGTACAGTGTGTCATATAGCCGAATGGATGCTGACATTAATGGTCAACGAGCCCTTTTGCTCCTGTCCAGTTGAGATTGTAACCACAGTTATGTTGGTTACATAAATACTGGAGATTGTTAGGATGCTGGACACTATCATTCACACTTCTGGTACATCTGCAGACCAGCATGAAGCCTTGTATATATGTCAGCTATCTGTGTATGTATGTGTGTGTTAGATTTATATTACATTGGGGAGACCAAATGTCCCCCACAATGTAATAAAAACCTGTTATTCTGACATTGTGGGGACCATTTTTAGGTCCCCACAAAGATCCTTGAGTGCAATAAAAAAACTAAGAATTTTACTTGGTTACTTATGGTTAAGATTATGGCTGGGTAGGGGTTAAGGTTGTCATGTTGGGATTAGAATTTTATCCGTAGAAATGAATGGAGAGTCCCCACAAATTTATAATTATAAATTGTTTGTGTGTGTGTGTGAGAGTGGTCCAGGTATACCTTACCTTGTGGGGACCAAATCTCCCCACAACGAACGCATTGTGATGAATAACTGTTTTTTTTTTTGCCTTATGAGGACCAGTTTCCTGTTCCCCATAAGGGAAAACTCTATTTTATAAAAATCCGTGACTGCAATGAAAAAAACTAAAAATGCAAAAAACATGGTTTTGGTTAGGGCTGGGTAGGGGTTAAAGTTGTCATAGTTAGCGTTAGCATTTTTCCTATAGAAATGAATGAGCGCCCCCCAAAAAGATATGATTACACAACTATCTGTGTGTGTGTGTGTGTGTGTGTGTGTGTGCGCGCACGCATGTACATATGTTTTTGTGTGTGTGTTTGTGTGTGTGTGTGTGTGCATGTGTGCGTGTGTGTGTGTGTGTGTGCGCGCACGCATGTACATATGTTTTTGTGTGTGTGTTTGTGTGTGTGTGTGTGCATGTGTGTGTGTGTGCGCGCACGCATGTACATATGTTTTTGTGTGTGTGTGTGTGTGTGTGCATGTGTGTGTGTGTGCGTGTGTGCAGGCATTCCCGTTAGGCAGTAGGAGGTGAGGAGCGGCTGCCTGCAGCCTAATCATGGTGTGCAGCAGAGTATGGCGATGGACAGGCGTATTCTGCCATTACACATTTACAGGGAGGCTCTTTACACATATGCGATCGCAGCCTCATTTCTCTGGCTGTCTGGGAAACACTCTAGAAGAGAAAGGCTGTGCTGTGACTTCCAGCTGTAATATACTGAAGGAATTATCTTGACCTCGCAATAAATATGATTTTCATTTGTAGGTTAAGGTCTCTAAAGGTACCGAAATGGTGGAAGTTTTTACTGCAGAGAGAAATAGATTAAAGTATATTTCTTGAGTCACTAGAGGTGAGGAATGTGAATGTGCTGTTGTCCTTTGCCCCGTTTGTTCTGTATTTGCTGTTTCTCATAGTATTATATATTTTTTGAGCATCATTTCACAATAATGAATCAATTTTTAATCGGGTGTATTTAAAAGGGCCAATGGAGCCTCAAGATTTTTTATGTTGCAGTTGAAGAAAATTGTTTCAGACGCTTTAATTTATGAATAAAATACGAATGCACACTCCTACAAATTATAAGAACATACATCAGAGATTTTATCAACGTCAACCTTCCTATAAAAACTCATTACCATGAGTCAGACAGGACGGTATTCTTTGTCCGAGTGAAGAACCGACATACAGCTTAAAATATGTATTTAATTAAAGACACTCTAAAGGTCCTCTCAAGATGATCACATTGTTTGCACTGATGCCTCACTATGTTTGTGCTCTGTCTGTGTGACTCGTCGTGTTCCTGCTTATCTAAATGAACTGTATGTCTAAATTTGCTGAACTGTTCAAGAGCCAATTCACACATTTAGGTAACACACATTATCGAATGCTTCTGCTCTTAAAGATACATATTATGGAATAAAATAATTCACTGAAATGCAGAAGCTAAATTTCAAACTTTCAAATAATGACCAGATTTTTTTAACTCACTGAGTTTGTTGACCTTGAAACTACAATGTCATTTGGTATTTATTTCCTGAAATTCAACGCTTTATTGGTGGTCAAAAATATCTTGAAGGTCTCTTTGTTGTGGACAGTCTGTTTTCTGCCAGGTTTCTTTAATCTCAGAAAATAATTTAATGTCGGAAAGCTGATAAAGTGTAACCCTGGCATTAGGTGGGAGCTTCGTCCTCGAAAACCTGCATTGTTTCTGCCGCTGTCTCTCCCGCCGCAGTCTTTTCATGCTGCACGTATACAGACGCACACCTCATGCAAATCGGCCTGGGCCCGGGAAAGCCTGGTATCAATATGTACGCACACACATGCATGCCACATGCATTACCAGGCCGACCAGGACACTGCTTATTGCACTGATTCTGAATAAAGGCAGAGTTTGTGTTGTTACATAACACAGCTGTGTAAGTAGTGCATGCCATGTGGGAGCTTTCGGCGGGGTGGTCAGGGACTGGACCTCCTGTGCATCATGGCTGCTCACGTTTCCTCTCCACTCCAGAGGTCAAAGCAAAGAGAATCCTCCCCCGGCTTAAATATAAATCCATCTTTTTTTAAACGGATCCCAGGCCCATCTTATTTAATTCATTCATGCAAAGGTTCTCCGTCATTATTTGTGCTGTATCACATTTCAAAAGCACTCTGGAGAGCCCCAGCGAGCTGATGAACCTGATTCCATATGTATACGCCTCTATATTCACTGACGGGGGGGGGGGGGGGGGCATTGTGCGCCGAACCATGAATTATAGGAATTGATCCCTTTGTTATGTTGTATTAAATTGAGATGTGCTGTGCTGTGTGCCTCACACTGCCTCCTCGCCGCCCTCCTCGCCGCCGCCACCGCGTCACTTTGCATTTGGCCGGCTGAGCATATTAACGTCTCGGCCACAGTTTACGATGTTCTTGCCAAGAGCGATCCTGCAGCAGTCCAGCCGGCCGCCTCTCTCTTTGTGGCAATTACTTCAAAAAGTAGCTTTTTATTTCATTCATTTTTTTTTTAACTAAACTTTTCGATGCCCTTTTCTTGAGGGTCCAGAGGGGTAATTTCCATCTCGTATGCTTTTAAATATATTCTAGGGTTTATTTATTTACCGAAGGCCTTTATTTTCATTGGAGGGCGCCCTGGCCGGATTGGCACGCAGCTTGGCACTGATACAATATTTACAAGGCGCACTCACGCTGCTGGCCGCACTACTTAGACGTCTTCCCCCCCCCCCAAATCACTGTGATGTCTTATTGAAGCGCCGACTGGCAGCGCTCTTGTCAAGCGTGTCTCTGCCTGTCACTCGTCTATCAGAGCGTGATGGACAGCTCGCTGTAAGTCTTTGCCGAGCGCCGGAGACAGCTGCTTTGCCCTGGTCTGCTCTGCTCTCCTCCGGCTGGACTGCTGCTTCGAATCCCCTTTTGTGGGGGCCCTGTGTGTATTCCCATTTTGTTCCGAATGCCTTGCAATTAATTTAACTTAATTGAGCTGTTAACAGAATCTCATTTGGATTTGTCATACCTTGATAGTCAGCTGCCATAAAGCCCTAATGATAAAATGGTTGCTGTAAGTGTATTTATTCTATTGGCAAAGTCCACATTTTTTTCTTGTTAATTTTTCAGCATAGCAATGCAAATGCAGACAATTGAATGGCAATTTTTTATGTTAAAGGGCATTTCATCTCAATCCCGTATAAAACATCCTCTCGTGATTACAATCCTTCCTTTTTTAACAAAGAATTGTCAGATAAATGAAACATGACAGAGACAAAAGTGATTTTATTAATAAAAGTATATTTGTAATTGATAGGTTTGTGAAATATACACATTAAAAACATAACATGCTGAAAAATCCAATTCCTCTGTGAGATCTGCCTCCCTCCTGCATGGGAGAGGAGCATTAAGTCTTTAGGATTAGAGTGAGGCATATAATAACCATTCAGCATGGAGGCAATGGCTGAGAGTCGCTATGATACAGAAATGGGAGGCTTTGGATTGAAAGGAAGACATTATGCAATCTGCTGGATAGGAAAACCATTTTCTGCCAAGGCTTCACTTTGACAGAGCCATTGTACTGTGTCGAGGTTGTGTTAAATTTCACAGCTCTGAAGGCTCCCGGATGTGGTTTTAATTCTCCACTGCTGCTTGCTAACTAACGTTCAGAGTCTGCCAAAGGGGGATTTAGTTCCACAACACCGGGATGCCTTTTCTTAGCGGCAGAGGAGAGTCATAAAGAAATCCCGACGGCCCGAGCCTCTTCAGAGCGTAGAGAGTGCGGCCTGCCTCTGTAAATGATATTAATAGCATCTTGCCACTTACCAGCACATGCTACTGCAGACCCTGCGTCTATAGATGAGAAGGAAGTAAAGTTTGCCTTCTGAGGGGTGCACATGGGGATTCTCAGGAGGTTTTTAAGAGTGATTAAAATGGATGGATCTAAAAGTACAGTTTGCATATCAAGTCAATTCCTGCTCCAGGCAAAATGGAGCTACAAAGACTTTAAAGGTTTGCAAAACTAGCAAAGCTAGAAATAGGCAATTATGTCCTTCACTACTGTATTTCTCTGCTGAGGCAAATAGTTTCTTAACATCTTCTTCATCAGTGTATCATAAAATATGTTTTTAACATTATTTTTTCATTCATAATTGATTTTTATATGTCATTAATATCTTTCTGACATTTGCGATGTTTTCTGTGATGTTTTTGTAGAATTAATAAGCACCATGGCACCGTGATGCTTCTTCACCTTATAGCAACCGTTTCGTTAAATAGGCCTCTTGGAATTGATTTTTATATATCATTAATGTCTATCTGACATTTGCTATATTTTATATGATGTTTTTGTAGAATTAATGAGCACCATGGCACCGTGATGCTTCTTCGCCTCATATCAGCTGTTTTGTTAAATAAGCCTCATTGACCTTGGCCAGTGTCATATGCGCTGACACACACATCCACCTCTCTCCAAGGTTATCCATATAACAGGCCGGCTTCGGATCCGTATGGCGCTGACCCACAATCGATCGGTACCCAACCAGATCATGGGCATGGTAGTGGTGGCCCATGCCCTCCCCCCTCCCACAATCAACGAGGTCCGCATCGACTGCCAGATGTTCGTGACCCGAGTCAATATGGACCTAAACATTGTCTACTGTGAGAATAGGTAAGACATCTTACATCCTGAACCCATCTCAGGTGGGTCATTTTATCATTATTATTATGCAGTAATAAGAGACGTTAAAAGATTGATTTGACACTGATTAACAGTCATATTCTTACATAAACACATGATTCCGATGTTATAACCGAACTAGCACATCATAGAAAATACCAAATCTTAAAAAAAGGGAAAAAATGTAATCCTTGCTTGCATCTCTGAGAGGCTTCTGAACCTTGAAGGGGTTAAATAAAAATTTATATATAGCATATTTTGCCAAATGTATTTTTCAGCTACGCAAAATTTAAGTAAGCAGATCTCAGCTACAGGTTGTCTATGTGTGAAGGTTTGCTCGCTTTCACATCCCTGTCATAGAGTTAATGTGCAGATGATATGTGTGTATTTCGGCATAAATATGGTAAAAAGCCAGCTAGCTTCCCACATAAACAGTGTTGCTGGAAAGTTAACATATGTAACCTTGAAAAGAAATACTTTATTTGTTTTATTTATAACCCTGGGGTTCACATCAACCTGATGTCTTACTGAAAGTGTTACTGCTCTCACATTATTTATGATGAGGCAGTAAGTAGCCCTGTTGGGCTGAAAGCAGAAGACGTTGCCCTGTACTCTCCTCAGCCTCTGGTTCACAGCAGACTGCTCAGTGTATTACTTAAAGAAACTCTTTAGATTAGCCTTTGAATTTAAAGTAAAAGCACAGCAGTTCGCCTTGTCATTGTTTAACGGTTATATCCATTCCTCCCAGAATTAGTGACTACATGGACCTGACCCCGGTCGACATTGTAGGAAAGCGATGCTACCAGTTCATCCACGCGGAAGATGTGGAAGGCATTCGGCACAGCCATTTGGACCGTAAGTGTACAGCCGGACACAGTTGGGAGAAGGACACCCATACTGACCTGCAGCTTTTACTTTGAAAACTTACACACCCACTTTTAATGCCTTTTTATAAGCTTGCTAAAGTTTCATACATTTGTCCATATGTAAAATCAGGATTTTCTGCATTTGAGTCATTTACAGGCCTGAGTACTGACCCAGACCTCAGTAAAGAGCTGTGGTTTTGATTGTGGAGCATACATTATCATTTTTATATGCTATTATTTTGTTCAAATTATCATAAACTACTTGGGCAAGTTGCTAAAATAACCCTCAGTTTAAATTCATTGTTATCTCCTGATGGACCTGTTTAGTACAACCTATTTATCCCAATAGGAAGCATGCTGGTTAAATAATGCGAGTGAATTCATATGAGCAGGTGTCTTGTGCCAATGTATGTGTGCATTTAGCTGCACATACAGGAATGTGTCAGACTTGGTCTGGGGTCCTCGCTCTTAGCGTGGGAAAGACAGTGACTAGTAGCAGCCTGAGCACCGTCTCCTGCAGCTGGGAAATGTCGGTGACAGGTAACTCAAGCGTGATTGGGCTGAAAAGCATCGATCTGGATAAATGCACTCGAGCAGCACTTTGTGCTGAGCCTTTTGGACGACGTACTCATTTCACACAGCCCAGCGGTAAATCTCAAGCTTTATCAAACTCCATTGATACTTTGCTCTGTCCTCCATCATTTACTTAAGTGGTCCCCTTTCCGATCTGCATTTACAAGCGTTTGCATTGTCGTCAACAACAGCTCCTCTACGTCTGTAATTTTATTGTTTTTTTTATTGTTTGTTGGTTACATGAGTAATTAAAATTTAATACCTCACTGGAAAGTAAGCTGTGAGTTCGAAAATTATGTTGAAACGAATGACACTGAATGCCACAGTGAATCTTTGCTCTGAATTCTCCCGGTCTTGAAGCTGAAGAGAGCAAAATACAGGCGAAAAAATTAGAATTTAATAAAAATAGTACAGCCAGCATAAGATTTTTTCTCTGATTAGCATTTTCATGCAAAAACTGGCAACATTTCAAATGAAAAAATGGCCCATTGCTAAAGCTAATGATGCTTTTTTAAGCACTCTGTAGAGGGTTTTGTAAGGTGGCGGCAGCGTACAGCAGTGTTTGGGAAGCAGGCCACGCGCTGAGCATTGTGGGCCATGTGCTCTAATGGCAGGGTTGAGGGGTATAAATTTCCCTGCTTTATTAGGTGTTTGTGGAGGAGGATGAGTGTCCTTGGGCCTGCTGGAGAATTTTTTGCTATCTGATTAGATATTGGGGGTCCAGCTGAATTAGAGAGCAATTACCACCACAGCGCACTGTCCCTTTTCCTTAAACAGGCTCCAGATTGGGTCCATTAGGCTCTGATTTGAAACCCAGCAGAGAGAGAGCAGTGAAGCAGGCTGACATTGAACAGGAACAGGAAGGCGACAGCAAACTCCAAATGCTACATTGTAATATATTGCATGTCCAGTGCTGCGTCCGACTGATTTATCGCATGCCGCGCCACTGGCCTGTTTTAAAAGGAGTGTGTTGACAGAGGAATTATTTAATGAATACTCTGAACAATTCTGAGTTATTTACAGCTGTGCAAAAAATGTCGCATTTGAAAATGCAGGCAGTATAAACCTATCAGCTTTTTTAATCATACCTTAAAAATGTAAACCTAGTGACCAAGCAGGCTGTACTGTAATTAAAGGTCATTGCGCATGCTTTTCCTTAATAAAGGAAAGCGCTCTGTTATTTGGACATTTCCAAAGCAGTGTGCATGCTGCAAAGCACTAGTTTGCAGCAAATTCCATTAGGCACCGTAATGGCAGACAGAAAATATACCTCTAATATACCTCCAGTCCATAGGCCTCCAGCACACTATTATAGCTGGTCTCTAAAGACCAGTTCAGATTTGTTTAAATTAACTCCTCATCTGAATCATGATTCTACTTAAACTTACGTCCAATGATATGTTAATTAAATTTTCATTATGACATTTTCTGAGGAGGAGTAAATCAGGTTTTCAGTAAACAGCACTTGTTCAGATGAAGTGTAAGAATTGTTAAATCATTTAGTGGCATATTGTACATTCTGTATTGAGATTTTGTTTCTGTGTAATTGTGTACACCAAATATGCAGTGTCAAGTTTAAAGAATATGTTACCTAAGGCCATGCAGCAAATCTACTTCAGCTCATTTCTGTACAACACGCTTTCCTTCCAAAACAGCGATTTCCCACTAGGGCTAGCATTTTCAGCTCAACAGTGTCTCAAAACTAGCCCAAAACCCACCCAAAGCTCTCAAAACACAAGGCAAGAAATACCACAAAGCCTTTAGTACAAAGCGATTGGTAGCTATGTTTGTCCATGGTTGTTCTGGTAAAAGCAAAAAAGAGCCATAAATGTTATTACACATGTGCAGCATGTTATGTGCCTCGTGCTTTTTCATTCATTCAGTAATTTGGTGCCTCATATTGTATTTAAATGCTAATAAATCTGATGGCAAGGTGTGGTCCAAGAGGCCGCTCCTACGTCTGGACGTGGAGCTCCAGTGCGCTTATAAGATAGCAGACAGATACTGACATGTTATGAAAGGAATCCCATTCTGCTGTTATTACTAATTACAAAAACCAAGGGCTAGGCAATTTTTACATAATGAATATATGATTATATATGTTCGTCTGCCTTCCAGTGACATGTGCCGGACAGCTTCAGGGGACCTGGGACTTTCCTAGGGAGCACAGATACAGGGCACATAGACAAACCCCATGACATGAGGAGAGCATGCAAACCCCATAGACACAACCCAGAGCCTAGATTTAAACCCTCAGCGTTGGAGGGGTGACACAGGAGTGCTTTTCATTGAGCCACCATGCTGCTCACATTACTTTTGAAATTAGTTTTGAATGAGTTTTGCATAGAGAATAAAACGATAGCCTTGATTAATAAGTGGCAAGATTTTGGCGGAAAACACTACTCACAAGTGCAAAGCTGTGGCACAATTAGTCCAAGGTGTGCAACAAAAAAATAGTTTGAACAAGTTAGTCTTACTCAAGAAAAAACTTCAAAAACCTAACATAACCCTAAATTGCCTTTCCATTATTTCCCAGTTTTATGCTAATCTCTACAAGATCTGGCCAGTTACTGTAATGTATGATATAAACAGGCAGGTAGATGGGGAGATGGATAAGATCTGTTAATTTATTAATCAAAAGGCAAATTGAAATGCAAAAAGTGATAACATCAAGGCGCAGGGGAAAAGGGTACATACGGAATACCAAGAAAATACTAATGGATCGTGTATGTAATGGCGGTAAATATAATGCGGAAAAGTGAATATGTGGCATAATGCAGTGGATCGAAAAAGGCAACGTAAGAGCAAGGCACTGGGACAGCGCACTGAGGCCGAACTCCATTCAGGGCCCAGGGAGACGAAGAGACAAACTTCTCTCTTCTCCTTCGCTCTGTCTTAAAAGCGCTGCCTTTACAGTAATATCCCTGTGGACGGCAAGGACTTCTCTAAAAAGCAATTTCACGGGTGTAAATTACCTACTTTTATACAGAAGCTGAGCCCAGCGCAGGCCGGGACGCTGTGGGTAAAGGGTATCTGAAAGGTAGCTGCCATTATGGAAGAGATCCAGATGATGAAAACAAACTGAAGGACAGGGGGGCCTTGGCGCGGTGCGCGGGAAGCCGCCCTACAGGCATGCCTGGGGCTGCAGGAGAGCGCCGCAGATTAAAGAGCCCCTATTCCTTTTAATGCCTCCAAAGCAGCAGAAAACTTCAGCGCGGGGGGAAAAAAGCAGCTTCATTAACGCTAAATCAATGGTGTGAGCAGGCCGATTGATTTAATGGCACCGTAAGTGAAAGGGGTTAAAAAATAAGCATCACCTGCAGAGACGTGGGAAGGGACGGACAGTGCGTATCGACGGCACTGCGGAGAGGGGGTTTGTCCAATCGAAGGTAAACAAGGCAGGCACCGGCAGACAGGAGAAGGAGAGCAGGCCGGACGCCCACGCCACAGACAGGGAAATATTGGCCTTCCTGCTTTGACAGTTTACCCTCTTGGAGGAATTCTGCAGTTTAGCAAACATGTATCATTATAGCACATGCATATCATTAAAGTGCAATTGACTGGACGTGGGTTATAATATATTTTGCCTAATATGCACCTTTAGATATTCTGTAATTCATTTTTAATGGGTTAGCGAAGCCATTCGGTATTGTTACTTGGATTATTTTGTTTGCTATACTCTGCATATATTTATTTTAATTTGTTCAGAGGTATCTTTTTAATTGAAATTCATGAAGCTCATGAATTTTATCAGATTTACATTATTACTTAAATCACTTAATGTTTCCTTGTGACTTCTATACATAGAGCTATTTGCCTTTTATGCTTAAATTCACATTTTAATTGGCAGTGATTAAAGCAGTGTAATGTTACTTCTGCACTGTGTAGCATAGGTCAGTGCACTGTCACTGGGCAGTAAAGTGATCAGGATTTGCAGTATGTACATGAAACAGCAGTTGTGCAGTGGGTATATCACTCCACATTGCTACAGCGGTGAAGGTTAATACAAGGGTATGCAAAAGGGAGGGGGCCTGTTATACGATTTATTTGTGTATGATTCTCTTTATTTTGTAATTTGTTCTATCTTTTCACGCAGAGAAAGCAGCCTGCAAAATAATTTCAGTTATTGTAGCCCTTGGGATCGCATCTCAGACAACACTATCAGTCCGTAATAGTTTTTAATTACTGGACCTCTTTTTATATAAATCATTCTCCTCGTGAAACTCTTTCTGTGTTAAGGCCTATTTGTAGCTGTAATTAAACCAAGAATATGAATTTACTACCTCTTTCAGATTCTCACTGTTTCTGTTTTAGAGCATGATGATTAATGCAAATACATATTGGTTGAGATAACCATTTAGCAGCTAATTTAGCCAAATTTATTGCAACCGCTAGAGCATCTTCAGTTCAGCAAACCCTGACAAGGACATGGCAGCTGCTGCCAGTATGTGCAGACTCACAGCTCCCTCCAGTGGTTTGCTATAGTTATGGCATCCTGAAGTACATTCTCCTATAGAGGCGCATATCTCAGTATATGAAAACTTATCATTATTTAATTCATAGATCTTTTTAAACAGCTGATTTTTTAAACAACCATCCATGGATTCATTCTCTCAAAATTAAGGAAAAAAATGTGCATGAAATCAATTTTTCCATAATATGTTTTTGTATGAAACCAAAGTCCAAATGATCCTTGGTAATTCACGCTGCAGATCACTGGCATGGTACGTCATGGGTAGGTATAGCGGCAGTCTGCTGTGAACGCTGACACAGCGTTCCTTTCTTTGGCACATTTGGACTCCATGAACTCAATGCACCTATTTGGCTAAGCTCACTAGGCATTCTGTCCTCTGCAGTGATGAACAAGGGACAGTGTGTTACCAAGTATTACCGCTGGATACAGAAGAATGGCGGCTATATCTGGATCCAGTCTAGCGCCACTATCGCTATCAATGCCAAGAATGCCAATGAAAAGAACATCATCTGGGTAAACTATGTTCTCAGGTAAGAGGGGCCGATGCTTACCTTATTTCATCAAGTTTGTTTGTCTTGCCTGTTGTTTTGTTTATCGTTTCCTTGAAAAATCATCCATTGCATTGTACTATGTAGTATTGTATTCCGGAGCATTTGGAATCTGATGCATGACAATATTATCCTGGTACATTCATGGATACATAACATTGACATTTCAGGGCGCTATGTGATTTTCTGCACTTTAGGTAAAAATTCAGCCAAATCTCAATTAAAGGTTCCTTCTCAGATCTCTAGAATTTGTCCTCTCCCTCTCATACACATTGATGGGCAAATAGATTTATCTCCACAATCCCCACTTAATTTCTTTCACCCTTGCTGGCCAGAGTAGTGCTTTGTTAGAGATCATTAGAGAGAGGCATCCTTTGGGGAAGGAAGCCGATCAATCGCAATGCGGGAAGAATAGCAAACACTCCGACAATCCCTGACAACAACCTTCTTAAAGAGCTTTTCTGTGGTCGACTTCTTCATCACCATCCTCTTTTGTATCCGCAGCAATCCAGAGTACAAGGACACGCCCATAGACATTGCACAGCTCCCCAATCTGCCGGAGAAGGCCTCCGAGTCATCCGAGACCTCCGACTCGGAATCAGACTCTAAGGAAAACTCTGGTATGCATCATAAAAAAATGAGCACCACGCCCAAGAAGCAGCCTAAGTGTTCCGAGAATGGCTAACCTGCTGCTGTTATACTGGGAGGGAAGCAGCCTGGGTACATATGTGGTGTGTTTATCTTATGTGAGAGGATAGGGCTGCTTTCTGAGGAATAAGAGATATAGTTCAGCGGGGGGGATGTTGCTGTGGGGTAGGGGTGACAGTATAGTGAGCCCCCTGTTGCTACACCTCTGTATCTGTGTACATCATTCGGTCTACTGAGCTCCCCAGCTGCCTCAGGCCCAACCCAGTCTTCTTGGGGCTGGCAGCACTTCACGAGCACTGACCCTCTCTGTACAAGTCCAAGGTCGCCGGTGTAGCCAACAGGAGCTATACAATTAGCATCTGTTTAAAGGAGAGAGTGCAGGCACATGTCCTCCCTAGGGAATACATGCTAACTCCCTCTCCTCTCCCCTGCTTTAGCCTCAGACACCTTCCATCTGCTACATATACATATACATATACCTACACTGAAACAGCTTTCAAAGTCTGACATTTTTCATTGGTTTTAACCGTAGTTTCAAGCTGTAAGCAAGGCCTGTCTCTTCAGAGCGGTACATGGATTTTTATAGCGGCTGCCCTTTGTTTGTTCCTCAGAAGACAACGAGAACTCCAAGTCTGACGGGAAGGGGAACCAGTCGGAGAACAGCGAGGACCCAGAGTCTGACAGCAAGAAGCAGCCAGGCCGGCCCTCGGAGCAGGAGATGCGGCGGCAGGAGGAGGGAGACAGCTCAAGCAACCCCGAGAGTCAGGACAGCGAGGACAGCATGGAGCCATCCGATGGCGAGGGGGAGAGCAAGGAGGGCCGGTTGGGGCGGCTCGGCAACCTGCACATCAAGGTGGAGCGCTACTGCGACGGGGAGGCCGTCGAGCTGCCTCACTCGCTCTCCTCTGATTCCGACGAGTACGACAGCACCAGGGACTCGGACAGCGCCGGCGACCTCCACACCTCCGCCTCCTCAAAGCATCAGAAGCGGAAGAAGCGGAGGAAAAAGCAGAAGGGAGACAGCAGTCAGCGGCGACGCCTGACCTCCGCCACCCCCAGCCCAGGGGTCCTGGATTCGGCCCTAGGGGAGCAGCATGGCCTGCTGCCCCCACCATCCCCTGGCAGTGCCTCAGTGCTCAAGATCAAGACCGAGATGTCAGAGCCCATCAACTTCGACAACGACAGCAGCATCTGGAACTACCCTCCCAACAGAGAGATATCAAGGAACGAGTCCCCCTACAGCATGACCAAGCCTCCCGCGACAACCGACCACTTCCCGTCCCCGCAGGGAGGCGGTCTGCAGGTTTCCATCCCCGACTCTGTCCTCACACCCCCTGGCACAGAAGGCACGAATGCTCGAAAACCTGCATACAGTGGCACTGCCCCTTCCTCAGCCTCGAGCGTGGCCAGCCTAGCCCCACCATCCAGCACCTCTTCCTCTGACCCCCTGTCTCCGCCTCTCTCCGCCTCCCCGCGGGACAAGCAGCAGGGGACTCCAAGTACTTCCAGTTCCTTGCTGTACACCAGCGACCTCGAGGCCCTCCAGCGGCTTCAGGCCGGCAACGTGGTGCTTCCACTGGTCCACCGGGTGACAGGCACCCTAGCTGCCACCAGCACGGCTGCTCAGCGGGTCTACACCACTGGCACCATCCGCTATGCCCCCGCTGACGTCACCCTTGCCATGCAGGGAAACCTGCTGCCCAACGCCCATACGATGAACTTTGTGGATGTCAACAGCCCCAGCTTCGGCATCGACCCCAAGACACCCATGGAGATGCTGTACCACCACGTCCACCGGCTCAACATGTCCGGCCCTTTCGGGGGAGGGGTCAGTGGGGCGAGCCTCACTCAGATGCCGGCGACAAACGTCTTCACCACAGCCGAGGGACTATTCTCCACTCTCCCGTTCCCCGTGTACAGCAACGGGATCCACACCACACAAACTCTTGAGCGTAAAGAAGATTAAAGCAAAACAACAAGACCATATTACTGTGTTCAACTGTCAAAGACAATTTGAGGCATAAGACTGTGTTTCAAATGGGTAAAAAAAAAAATAATTCTAGCACTTTGAATTTGAGCAAGTGAGCTCATAGTATTAAAATGAATGGTCCCCGTGACGTTCTTCTCTCTCGCTCTCTCTCTCGCTCTCTCTCTCTCTGTCTCTCTCTCTCTCTGCTTCTTTGCCTCTGTCCTTCTCTCTGTATACCGTTCACGATCTCTCTCTGTACAGACTAAAACGGATTATTCTTTATTGCAAAGAGTGGCTTTTTCACATACAGAGAGCTTCTGAGTACTTGACGCCTGTTCTGTGGTCTCCTGAGATGTACTTTTTATTTGAGTTGATTTTGTTGCATCTTTATGAAGATGCCTTCAATTTGTATATTTAAAGGTAATGGAGAGCAAAACAGTTTTAGCCCAAAACTGAAACGGTTTTAGTCCACATTTTGATGGCGACCGAGGCTGAAGAAGGGAGGTTACCCTGTTTGATATAGTTCAGAGGATTTTTATTGTCATTTCTAATCGGGGGAATAGTATTTTAGAATTAATGTGTTTCTCTTTTTTTATAGCTCAGACATAACTGACTTGCAAATCACACATTTAAAGCAATTTCAGCCGGGTATTGACCTGTGAATAGAATGTTACTATAATATCCCAGGAATTCAAAACTGATCAGTCCAGGATATTCCCAGTTCCATTTACTCTTACAGATCCATGGTGCTATCATCTGATAACCCTCATTTAGCTGGCTGAAGCAGGTAGTGGTACATAGCTCATGGTGAATGCCAGGTGGGGAGATTTTCTGTAGAAAACTCTTACCTCTAGCTGAGCAGGTATACCTTCATATTTGCCTCTCTTATCAAGGGAATGTACTTGCATGCTCAATTTGATTGAGCTTAAGAATGGATTTTTGTGTGGGTTGATTTTGTTTTTACTCTTTAGTCTAATCTTCTTTTCTCAGTAAAACTGAGGCTAATTTACGTCATTAACTTGAAACGTTTGTGTTCACAAATGTGTATTTTTAACAGTATTTCATTTGAGTGAATTCAGATTCTTTTGTCCCTATGTACATTGAATGTCATCAGCATCACTCAGCATCCCATAAAGTCTCTGAAATCTCAGATAAGTCAGCAAGATTGTAATAAATACATGCATAACAATCACAGATATGTAATACTGCATTTAAGAATATCACATTCCTAATTTTATCTCTTTGTTGCCAAAAAGTTAATGTCACAGTTTGGTGTTAAAAAAAAACACTGTGATTCTCATTTTAAGAAGAAAAAAATATCATAAAATAAAAAAAAAAATCTATCACATCATCTTTTGGCAGCCGCCCATCAAGGCATCTATTACCAAGCGTGAGACCCGTAAATGTGTACAATGTGTAAGTGTCATTGGCTGTCAGTCTCCATGGCGATTTCAATGTGTTAACGTTATTATATGCAGTATATACCAAGCTGATGTAGCTGTTTCGTCCTTTGTCTTCTCTGTGCTTTTTCTCTAGTCTGGGGCCAGGGGGGTCGTATCTGCCCCTCTCCCTCCTCTCTGCAGTCCTAGTGAATCAGTGATTCTTGGAGGTTAGTGGATTTTGTGTGGTGGCCTTCTTATGTAGTGTCACCTTATGCTGCTTCCTTTTGTCTGTATTTCTTTCTGTTTCCGCTATTGCTTTGCTGTTGTGTAGTCTACAGACCTCTCTTTCTCTCAGAGATAAAAAGACTCTTAACTAGCTCAAAGGTTTATGGAGCCATTTGCCACTGAGGAATTCTGGGACTTTAGTTTCCAGCTTGCTTACATTTACAGAATAAAATGATACAAATTTAAAGTAGCACTTAGAACATGTAACAGACTGGAACCATAAAAGCCTCAGTTGTGAAACATTCCCAGAGTCCCTTGTGCTTATCTTGTATGCATTGGGTGTATTTCATTGGTTTCCACCAAACCTGTTGACTTCAAGGACCCTGTAACACACAGGAAAAAAAAAATCATAATAGTATTTCAGGACAATAAACAATTTTAAAGATTTCTTAAAGAAATGAAAAGACAAAATGTTTCGCACTATAAATCTATTTTTATAGGTGTTTTGGAAATGCATGTTTACTAAGTTGATTGTTTAGTTTACTTGATTTTGTTCGGTCCAGCAGCTTTGTCAACATTCAGTGTTTTTTAGTCTGTCCAGCAAAGGGTGGGGGAGCCTTTGTCTTTTTAACTGAATCAGGCTACTCCCCTACATCAGGAAACAAGTGTCTGTGGTTTCTGTGATGGTGTGTTGTTACTTAAACCCAGGTCATAAGAAATAGGTGTAAAAAAATAATAATAACAAAAAAGGAAAATGTGGTGGAATTTAGGTTGGCAGGTGGAATGTTTTGGGGGGACTTGGTGTCGCCACTTGAGATTTCTGGGATAGTAGATGTTAGTGTTTTCTACTTACTGGGGCATGAGGTTTGGGGAGAGGGGCAGCTCTAAAACAGACACCGTGGACCAGGAAATACACCCATGTGTTACAAAGGAACAGCAGGATGAGCTGTTTTAATGTTTCTGTGTTGTGTCAAAATGATTGCTGGTGATTTAAACTAAAACTAATCTCAGCTGCTGTCAGATACATAGTGTTTAAAAATTACAATATGAAAAAAACACTTCATTACCTGTGAAGACTGTGTCTGTGTTTTTAACTATTTCTTGTACAATTATACAGATTCTTTTATGAGGAATTTGGTGCCAAGTAGATGAATAAGGGGTAAAGGGAATTCTCTTAGTATCAATGTTAACAGTGTTATAAATTCTAAATACAAACAAATTAAAATATTAAAAAGAGAAAACTATGGTACATTTTTATTTTTGTTTGATTTTGAAAAACATAACTAACTGAAGCTAACTTTGAGTGCCTGGCTTATTTTTTTTAAAAAACATCTTTTTTTCATTGACCATGAATAATGCTGCAATTCAGAAATGTACATACTTCATTTTACAACAGGGTTATTTTATACTTTTGTAGATTCTCATCAGCTCAGAGAAACATGTCATACATGGTTGTCTTTCTGTAACACGGTTTTTTACCATCCTACAGGTGCCATGTTCATAATAAACTTCTCTTAGATTTGTTACTATCTGGCATAATTTCTTTTGCTTTCAGCCATCTTGATGACCGCCACACACCACAGTGATCTGCCAGCTTTTCTTTTTCCCTCCCTTCCTCCCTTTCTTTCGTTCTTTCTTTCTTTCTAGCTTGCTTTATTTTTATGGAATTAACTGTGACACTGGCCTTTTGATATGTTCTGCTCTCAGTTTTGGTTCCTGTTCTCTTAACGAAAGCTTGGCTTGAGGAACTCCACATGCACAGGTGTTTTCCTGAGAAGAACGACTTGGAGGAGCCCTTGTGTCCTGCAACGAAAAGCAGAAAAAGCAGAAGAATAAAAATTGTACCCAAATTCTTTGTTATAAATTTTTTAAAAAGCAGCCCTGTATAGACTGAAAGCCTGGCGCTAAAACAAAAAAAATCCAAGCCAACAAAGAAAACATTACATAAAATTGCAGGACTCTTAAGCTTAAGGGTGGGGCGGCATGGTGGTGCAGTGCTTAGCACTGGTGCCTCACACCTCTGGGACCCGGGTTCAAGTCTCCGCCTGGGTCACATGTGTGTGGAGTTTGCATGTTCTCCCCATGTCGTCGTGGGGTTTCCTCCGGGTACTCCAGTTTCCCCCCACAGTCCAAAAACATGCTGAGGCTAATTGGACTTACTAAACTTGCCCGTGTGAGTGTGCCCTGCGATGGGCTGCCCCCCCATCCTGGGTTGTTCCCTGCCTCATGCCCATAGCTTCCAGGATAGGCTCCGGACCCCCCCGTGTCCCAGAAGGATAAGCAGTTTGGAACATGGATGGATGGATGATTAATGGTTACATATGACAAGTTAGTGAGAGTGGGGAGATTAGAGGGCTGTCTCATAAATTTTACCACGGCTGCACTTGGACCTACAGAGTACTCGAAGAGAGGCGCTCAACATGGGCACTGAAACATGTAACCGACACCAGCAGTGGCCCTCTCGCATCCATGGCGATAACAGTGTTTTTGATTGGGCCCTTTTCTGCTGGTGTCAGTTTCATCACTGCCTCTGGGTTGTTCATTAGCTTGATCTTATACTATGAGCAGTGCTTAATTAGTGCCAGAGCTCAGCTCCAGAACCTCTAGCTAACAGCAGCACACCTTCTCCTCAAACGCTACACCCTGTATAATTAAACTTAAAATTAATTTGAGTTAAACTTTGGAATAGATACAAACTGAACTAAAGAAATATATATTTATAAAATCTTTGTGTTGTTTGACTTTTTTGACAGAAATCCACCTAAATTAGTCTGTTTCGCATATCTGACTTTTAATTTGAAAGGGAAAAATTGTACCACACTGTAGGTGCTCGCAGTAGGTCTCCGTGGTTTTACTCCGGCACCTCAGAGTTTACAAATTAAGTACTGCTTATGAGACATCTAAGCTTTAAATTGGGTAAATTTATTCAAAGAAATCCTCACAAACTAAAAGAAACATTTCTTCTCAAAACACATATGGCACAAATTTTGGCGGCGCTGTGTTCAGGGTTTTGTCAGCCTCCCTGTGCCAGGATAACGACACTTTCTGCTATTATACTGTAATGCCAGGTGGGATAGGAAAGCACATTTAAAAGAATCATTCCTCCATGCAAAATCTCTCCAGATCCTACAGAATCCTTGGCTCCACAAGCTTTCTATGGCCCCTGCAAAAGCTGCATTCTGTGGTCAGTGAACCATTTTTGTGCGCTTTGAATCATTGTCCTGCTGGAAGATTTTAGCAGAAACCAGTCTTTACAGATTTTGGTATATGATCTCCTGAAGTATTTTCATCATGTTTATATATTATGTCGGTTTATATTTTCAAATCCTGTAGCTACTTGATGCAAACTTCTGCCAACTCTCTCCATTTCATGACTAATTGTGAAATTATGTGAAAAGATTTCAATGTAAGATCAAAACAGGCATTTTTTTCATATCTTTTTGGTCAGTTTTACCAAGGATGCCAATAATTTTGCAGGACATTGTAGATACGCATCATACAAGAAATGGTTTACTATACTAATTAGATCTTTAAAGTTATAAGTCTGGACAGTTGAGGTGGATACTGTGCCCAAGCAAAAAATAGTAATATGATAATGATTAAATATTCAAATGATTATACAAGACAATCACATAATAAACTTCATGACTGGTTATAGTATGGAAAAGGCTTGTAGAAATTTGCATTCAGAAGCTGCATGATTTGAAGACAAATTGGCATAATATATGCTATAAATATACTAAGAAGCTATTGTACACTCTCACAATTAGAGTAAATGATATTCTCTTTTTTGCATCTCCAGCAATACTATTGAATTTTCTTAGGAGTACATAAGTAATTCAGTGTTTAATAGCAAATAAAAAATGCCATAGTGAGGGGCAGTAGCCAAGGATTACACCCTCTGAACCGGAAGTAGCTTTGGTTGGTTATTTTGTTGGTTAGTGGGCATTTTCTGTACCTGAAGCTGAACTCTGGGGTTAGTCTGGAGTCTCGGGTTAGTCTGGAGTCTTGTGTCTGGGGTTTGGGGGGTTTGTTTCTGTCTGTCAGTGTTTTATTTCTGGTGATCGGCATGTTGTCGACTTGTCTGGGTTTGCAGTGCAGTGAACAGATGTTCTGCCCTTTTTTCCTACCCAACAAAAACTGCTTCTCAGCCCTACAGCAACTAGATTTACATTTCTGTTGTACTTGGCATTACATCGTGTTTTGAGAGTGAGGGCTGCATGTCCACATTTTATGAGTCAAGAAAGAAAGGCTAGTTGTGTTTACTGGCAAAAGAAATTCCTGATATATATATATATATATCCGATATATAATGGCACGTCAAACAGGAAAAATTTTATCATGTTTAGAGCTGATATGATGAAGAATTTCTATTTTTGCACTGCATGTCTTATATTTTGAGCTAAGATGATATTGAATAAAAAATATGATGTATATTGTCATGCCGCAGCATGACACCAGGCAGAAAAGAGTGACGATCCACTGGCAGCTCCGAGACCATGAGGAGTTTATTACAAAATAAAACCCACTACAAAACCAAAAGGATCAAGAGTAATCAGAAAAACATAAAACTAGGAATAAACTAAATCATGGAATAAATACAATTATAGGACAAGGAGAACATATGGAGCAAGATTAGGCAAAAAAAAAAAGTGAAGTGAATAACACACTGTACCAAACAGTTCTGAACGTCAACATTTCATACAATGAATCATCAAAGAACAGAACAAGAACAGGCACTTAAATGCACACCTAACAAGACAATGCAAGTTGGTGAGAATCAGAACTATTTGACCAATCAGAACTTTGGACTCACAGGGCAAACAAGGAAAGGGTATGGTATATTACAATTCAACAGTACGGAGGGTAAAATTAACAAACACTAAGGGTTAACCAAAGCAGGTCGGTAAATCTCTCGACAAGATTGACATTCTCCCTGCAGACAGACACACTACTGATGACTGTGCCCAAGAAGTCATTAAATGCCTGGATCTTGGTCTTTAACCAGGATACCCACAATCCTAGACAATAGGACTCCTCGCTCAGTCTCTCGAGAGTCCTGATTAGAGCCTCCATTGACTTCGCTACGATCACAGCATCGTCAACAAAGTCAAGATCAGTAAATCTTTCTTCACCAATGGACGCCCCACAGCTGCTGGACCCCATGACCCTGCCCAGCACCCAGTCCATACAAGCATTGAACAGAGTACGAGCCAGAACACACACCTGGCGAATCCCAGAATCAACTGGGAAGAGCGCAGAGGTTCTGCCTCCACTCTGCAAAGCACTCATAGTACCAGTATATAGGCCGGCCATGATGTCCAACAACTTCAGGGGGATCCCACGAAGTCTCAGGATGTCCCACAGGGCAACTCGATCAACTGGGTAGAACGTTTTACGAAAATCGACAAAGGCTGCAAAGAACCTCTGCCAATATTCGCGTTTGGGCTCAATGAGAACTCTCAGTGCAAGTATACGGTCGATGGTAGACTTCTTAGGCGTAAAACAAGACTGCTCCAGTCACTGACAGACAAGCAAGTGATCACGGATCCTGTTAAGGATAACCCTAGCAAGGACCTTACCCAACACTGAAAGCAGTGTTATTCCCCTGTAGTTTCCACAATCCAAGTGATCACCCTTCCCTTTCCAGATAGGGACCACAAGTCCCGTTTTCCAGTCAGTTGGGATGATGCCTGCAATGCCAGGAGGACAGCCTTCCCACCAGCCTAGAGAAGTTCACCCCGGATATCACAGATCCCCGTGGCCTTCCCTACCCTGAGCTGATTCACTACCCGTGAAATCTCAGTGAGATTGGCTGGTTCACAGCTGATCGGAGGGTCAGCTTCAAGAACCGTGGACCTAGGGATGTTCAACATCCTAGCCTGAGGGTCAGCTTTAAACAGCTGCTCAAAGTAGCCGGCCCAGCGGATCACAAATACACATCTGTGAGGACCATTCCATCACTCGCCCTGACTGCAAATCTCCAAGGACCAGATTCAGATCTGCGTAATGCTTCGACTCCTCTGTAAGCAGGACGTGGGTCACTAGACCACAGATGGTGTGTCACTTGCTCACAGATTTGTCTAACAAACGCCTCCTTATCTGTCCTCAGAGCCCTCACAGCCCTTCTTCCCAGTTCCCAGTACAGACTGGTGCGCTGTGACTCCTCTCAATAATATTCAGTGTGCCCTGCGAGACAAAACACCTCCTTCTGGGGACACTGGCAACACCAACACAACCCTCGGCAACCTTCAGGGTCTTATCACAGAAGATCTCCCACATCACGTTAGAGTCAGCAATCACATCCAAGTCTGCAAGCTCTTCACACAAATTGCATGCATACTTATCAGAAATAGCTTGATCTTGGAGTCTGGCTAAGTCCAGGCTTGATCTTCTAGTAGGTGGTAGCCAACTAGATCTAAGATGAATCTTCAGAGTAGCAACAAAAAGTCTGTGGTCAGAATTCACAAACTGGGCTTTTCTGTAGACCTTGCAGTTCTGCAGGAGCCTCCAGCGTTTGCCCATGAGGATGTAGTCAATCTCCTTTGCTGCACCACCAGTATTGGAGTACCAAGTCCAACGATGTGGCTCAGTGGTTGCATTGACGTCACCTCGTGGGCACCCTTCAACCACCGAGCGAAGTTGCAAGTAAAATGTCTCCCTCAGCGAGACATCACTTACCGCGGTCGGAGCATTCACTGAGACAACAGACAAGACATCCAAGGGGTGCCTTACCCTGAATCTCAAAATAAATTTGTTGACAGGAGTGATGTCAGACACCATCGGAAAAAGCCGATCCGCTACGGCAACAGCTACTCCATGGGTATGGCACCCATCAGACCGACCAGGTCAAAAGTAGGTATACCCACCTACAGAGACCTAACCACTCCCTGGTCTGCATACCTCAGAGTGTGCTGCCACCAAAACGCGGAGTTTAAAAAGCTATCCCGACAGCAGAGGAAGATGGTCATCTTTCCGGAGAGTCAAGACGTTCCACTTGCCCACCCGGATGGGTCTCCTCAAACTGGGACCTGAGTGCAGCCATGCAGCAGGTGACGCCTCAGCATCACACCAGCCCCGACCCCCAACAGGCCTGACCCTATTAGCTCTCCAACGGTTTTGAAGTACGTAGGTAATTCAGTGTTTAATAGCAAATAAAAAATGCCATAGTGATGTTCAGTAGCCAAGGATTACGCCCTCTGAACCGGAAGTAACGTTGGATTGTTATTTTGCCTAGTTAGTGGGCATTTGTACCTGAAGCTCCTGAAGTCTTTCCCCCATCCCCTTCCCAGGACCTTTGGTACCAGAGATGGGGATCATAACCCTGCACCAATGAGGGGCCCATTGCTAACCCTGGCAATATATATAATGAATGTGAAATTACAGAAAGGCACTTCTTTGGTCAACTTTGTTGGGTTTTCCAGTACAAGGCGTGCGACGTGTGGGATTATGACTGGGAGGCCAAAAGTTTAAATAAGGCAGAAAGAGCAAGAAGAGAGTGCAGTGTCTCCCAAGCAAGGAAAGTTTAATTGAAACTATTGCAAGTACTTCCAGCAAGACCATTGCTGTCCCTAACTCACAGTCATCATTTGAAAGAGTAAATGATGGTGTACGCACCACGGTATGGTTCATTTCATATTCAGTATTCCTACTTTAATATCTTTTAACGAATACAAGCTAGGCAATTTCGTAATGACTGGAAAACCAATGTTTGTTTTAAAGAAAGCAATAACATTCAATCCAAATCATTATTAAACACCACTAACATAAAACAAACATAAGGATATTCTGATGTGTTTTTTTTTTACTTGTTCTTTACAGAAAATAAATGAAGGCCAGTGAATCTTGGGTTTGAAAAATAAATATTTCTACAATTTTTTCTTTTTTAAAATATTGAAAATGGGTGACACACTCAAACATAAAATAAGGAATAAAAGTTTTACATTTCTAATATGTCTGAAATTACTCAATTTGAAGCCTTTTGGTATCAACCGAACTTTTGGTATCAACTATAGTAGCTTAATTTTCCAGAAAAACAAAACACTTTATTTTTATTTGCATCACTGTTTTCCAAACATATGCAAAATTATTTTTGCCTGATACAGTTTTTCTCCATTGCTTTGGAGAATTTCTCAAATAACAATTAACATTTGCAAAACAACAAGTGTAATCCCTACACCATAATGTCACTTCTGCACAGCGGAACATAATTTCTCATCGCTTCACACAAATTTGCCAGTGTTTTAGCACATATCCGAAAAACACCATACATTCCATAAATCGCAGTGACATGGCACTGTTGTGTTTCAGTATATGATTTTCTTGTTCTTGTATTGCCCTTTTGCTGCTTTTGTGATGTACAGTGCTGTGTGACTTTTTCATTTCCTATTGCACTGTGTCTTGTACTTGAGATCTGAGAAAAGTCTGTGTGCATCTGAGTGCTTTGTCTTGCCATTGAATGTAGAGCGTTGCAATGTTGAAACTGGTGTTAACATAAATAAGAATCAGTTTGCTTATGACATATGATCAATCAGTGACAAGGAGAACCGACTTTCGTTCAGCATTGTGGAGTTCAGGAGCTTGTGAGGCTTACACTGACATACTGAGAATATATCTAAGCATTTTGACTCTCCTGGTTAAAACAATGCTTGTTGTTGACTTATCTACTTTTGAGACATGAGCTAATTGTTTTGAGTAAGTGACAGGCTTTTGCAGAAAAACCTCAGTGTGCTATTTGCATGAACTGTTTTGAGAAATGTTGTTACAGTCTAGACAATGTTAAGCATTGTACTGAGAAAAGGAGTTGGTTATAGTTGTTTGAGCACTAATTATAACAATGTGGCATGAGGGTTCACAGCTTTTCATGTTGCCGGTATCACATCATATTTTGTGTCCATCTTAACGTGTGAGTCCAGGGACGCTGTTTCGCGTATTATTGGGAATAAATCCATGGTTTCCGTTCATGTGCACGAGCCCTCTGCGCATTTCAGTTATCTTAATTTTACCTTTTTCATTTAACGTACCGCAATTAATTAAAAATTTTCAGGAAAGCAGACTCATGTATAAAACATAGATGTTGCGACTATTTTCCACGATTTCTCGCTTTTATTTTTCATTTACATGTATTTAATTCAAAGGGGAGGCGTGCAAGCTAAACAGAATTAACTATCGACCAATGATATATTCAGGTATGTAAATGCAGATTTCAGAGAAATTAATATTTTAAAACGACATGATAATTATTCTTTTTCATTTGCTTATATCACTTTTTGATTGTTTATTTGGCATTTTATTTTGTGTATTTTTCGAAGGTGGCTCATGCCACGTGAACAGAAACCATACATTCATTCCCAATAATATGTGGAACAGCGCTCCTGGAGTCACACATCACGATGGTCACAGAATACGGCGTAACACCATTCGCCTGCTTGGAGGGGAAGGCAGACCGGTTCCCTTAGATCAGGGGTGCCCAACTCCAGTCCTGGGGGGCCAGAGCTCTGCACATTTTTGAGTTTCCCCTCATTTAACACACCTGATTCAACTCCTTGTGCTAATTACCACACAGCTCTTGAGCTGAATAATTTATGGTGGAACAGGGAAAGAACTAAGCTACACAGAGCTCCGGCCCTCCAGAACTGGAGTTGGGCACCCCTGCCTTAGATAGAGAGGGACCGGGGAGTAGCACGTGCCTTT
This sequence comes from Brienomyrus brachyistius, assembly GCF_023856365.1. Classification (NCBI taxonomy): domain Eukaryota; kingdom Metazoa; phylum Chordata; class Actinopteri; order Osteoglossiformes; family Mormyridae; genus Brienomyrus; species Brienomyrus brachyistius. The sequence continues at coordinate 5,638,450 of NC_064546.1, read as the reverse complement.
TGCTTCTGCTATTTTTGTAGGACAGTATAGCGTTTGATCTCCCACCCCAGCTAGACTTCGACATTATGCTTCCCATCCTGGTTGCGACGTTTTGCTTGGGAGAAACCAAGTTATACCCCACGGGGGGAGTCTCGTCGTTAGACGATTAAATGGAAGTTTTATGTATAGTTTAAATGTTTGTATGTCTTTGTCCGTTTATGTTTTGTATGTTTTTCTTTTATGGTTGGGTACTATGCTGGTGCACCCCCAGAACTGAATCCCAAGCTGAGGATGACTGCTTCCCTTCTCCCGTGGAGTGTTAAAAGGGTTTTGTGTGCTGTGCCATGGGATGTGGAGGTTAGTCTGCAGTGTTGATGGTGGATGTTGCTTTTTAGTCACTAGTGCTGGGCCTGTGGGGTCGTAGATGTGCTCAGTGGGGGAGGGTTGTCCTTGGAGGGAACTTGTAGCTTGTTAGTGCCCATTTTTAATGAGCTTTGCTGTTAATCAAAGTATTTCTTTGTGACTCCTGCTTGTGGGGAGTATTCTTCTGCCTCTGATACTGGACCATACTGGGGAAGCAATTCTGGTAGCATAGATTTATTCTGAGTTAAAAAAAATACCTCTTACAGTATGTTTCATGAAATTGGCAAAGGAATCGAGAAACTGTAATACATAATTTGGTAAGTTCAGTGTATTTTCTTGATACACTATCAATATTGTGAAGTTAATCCTTGTATATTTTGCACAATACGTCTTGCAATTGAAGTAGGAAACATTCAGCAAAAATACCCAGACCTTAAAAGGTCAATTAGTAACTACTTCTCCAATGGTAAAGACCATTTAACATTACATTCTTACCCTGGGATTTAAGTGCTATCCCACTGAAAAGTACGGAAATATCGGTTTCTGGTCGCATAAGAACTACCTGTAAAAAACTGTCACTACACAGAAAATGCTAAGTAGCAGTTTCTGGCAGCATAAAACTATGTGTTAAAAACTGCTATAGGACAGTAATTTTGATAGCATAAATCCTTAAACAAATGTCCATCCGAAACCATGGGTTGGACATTTTGGCAAAGTAGCAAAAACGAACAGATATAACTGAAAATTTCTGATACTGTAGTAAATTCTGGCAAAGCAGCAAAAACACTGGCCTCTTGCTTCCGGGTTCGTGGTGCGTTGTCTCAGGTTTTATGATTTTGGTTACCCGCTGTCTTGTCTCAGTTTTAAGGTTTTGGTTTGCCTGCGACTTGCGTTTTGGTGTTAGTAAGCCTCAGTTCTGCAAATTTGCCACTTCTACACTTTCACTCGCCCATCTAGTCAGCAATCCCCAGTCCCTGCTGGTAACTTTTGTCCCGCAATTGTCCCCATCTCAGGGCTTGTTGGCCAGGAAATAAGCATTGTACATCGATGCTCTGGTTCTGGTCCTGTTTGTCGTGAAAATCGTGGTTATTTTTTTAACCAAAAAACCAAGTATGTTGCCAGGCTGTGTTTCTTTTATACCTATAGAGAAGTACCTCTTACTCAACCCAATATGTGCTGTTGATGTACCACAAAAAAATTAGTTTTCATTGCAAATATACCATTTTTTTGAAGACAAATAGTTACAATGATTAGTTCATTTTTATCCCCTTCAGGTGTAGACTGCCCCTATGATACTGCACCCCTTTTGCAAGAAGGCACTGTGATCTTACGGCCAGGCACCCAGTTACTCGTATGTGCAGATCTCAAACATTCCACAGCACACTAACAATCAGAGAATCTGATCATAATTCAGATACATAATTAATCTCAGCTTGCCTTATCGTGATTATTACTGCGTACATTGTGCAAAATATTACTCACTTGTAGACGCAATGTGGTAGAGCTGTTGGCTGGGAAAATCTTACATGTAATTATTTAAGACATACTTATCAGTGGTGAAATGGATGGTCAGAATGATGCAGAAGCAAGAGGAAATGACCTTTACTGATCTAACACGAAGCAGAGTGACTGAATCAGCTGCATATCATTTTGATCTAAGGCACGGCTTAGTTGGAAACAAGATTTTAATAATTTACATTCTGAAGTAGTATTAAGCTATAGGTGGCAAAGAATAGTGTGTCAATTTATAAGTCTTCATGATATGAATAGTGCTTGTCTTGATTGTAATGTTTCATACCTCCAAATAACTCTGAAGTGTTTTTTTTTTTAAAAAAAAAAAAAAACCTTCATCAGGACTATTCATTTTTTCATTTCAAATACAATCCATTTTCAAATGAAAATTGTCTCATAGAAAATAATATTCTTCTAACAGAACCACATAAATTGCAACATAAACAGTTGTTTTGCATTTATATTTGCACATTTGGGCCTAAGGTTTAAGTAGACCTTATAAAATAGACTGCAGAGCTGATGGAGTGGGAACCTGGAGAGTCTTGTCTGAAATGAATATTTGTCATAGTTATTGTAGGTTCAAGGAAATTGCGGCACTCAGACTTGGCAATGGCAATAAATGAATTACACTTTGCATCTGAATTTAGATGTTGAATGCAAATGTAATCTATCAAGTCTCATTGATTCCACATGCCAGGAAAATACTTTGGATAAAAATGCATTGTGTTTTCCTCCCAATAAGGTATAGGAACTAATTCCCATAATGGTTTATGGCTTTTTAAAATACTATAAGTGGAATAGTAATTGGCATTATAAACATGAAAAGACAAGCGAAAGAAAAATTGGAAAGAATGATAGCTGGACCTGTGTAAATACGAAGCCCAGAACAATTATACATATAAAGGTTTTATTTTTCCAAGTTTCACCGACCAAATCCACAGGTATTTGTCAATATTCCATCTTGATTTTAAGTGGTGTATAGAGGTTAAAACTGAAGCTCACTTTTAAAAAATCCCAACATGTTTTAAATATTTTACACAGTTTCACATGAAGACCATAAATGATAGATCATAAGCCTGAGAGAAGCTCGGATACAGAGCTCCCCTAATGACCAAACCTCGTCTTTCTGTCTTTCTAACCTGTCCTCATTAGGATCCTAGTCAGGTGTTTCGTTTGCAAAAGCAAAATGATATGGTTGATTCGTTTTGTACAGGTCATCATGGGCTTTTTATGAGTTTTCATTTTCACTGTAATATTTACCATAATTAACAGAAATATGTAACCATTTGAATAATAAGTATGAAGTCTAAAGTCATACTATGTTGTGGCATACAGTATATAATGGCTGCCATTTGTCTGGCAAACATAATATATTTTTGCCATTCTCTGTATATGCTTGGCTCAAACCAGGCCACTAAATGAGAATGAAGGGATGTGGATCTGTGCCAGAACAGGCTGTCCTCCCCTCCCAGCCCTTGATATGAAAGTCAAAATGCAAAGGGTTTGTTTTTCAAGGTCAGTGTGAACCCTGAGGCTCTGGCTTCACAAAGAGATGAAGTGGCACCCCTGTTAAAGCCATTATTTGTCAGTATAAGTGGATTACAGTTGATTACCACTGAATTTTACTGCCCTGAAATCCCTACTAAATTCTTTATTGGTAACTGTACTTTCCTACCAGCCCATAAAAACAGACACTAGTCATTCATTGCTAAGTACTCTTGTCTTTCTTTGCATTCTCCATCCATCCATCCACCCATCCATATTCCATATGCTCATCCAGCTCAGGGTCACAGATCTTTGCATTCTGCAAAAGTGTGAAAATCTATTAATATATTTTCAAAATAAATTTGAGTATTACAATCAAGGGATTGTTGTGAACAAAAGTCTGCTTCATAGCATCAGTGCTGCCATCACCATTCAGAAATATATCAGTGTTTCTCAGGTCACAGTTACCGGCATCAGCAACTCTTATATTTAATATTACGATTAATATCTGAACATATTAACTTTATAATTGCATTATTATCATTTAACTACCATTTAACCCTTTAATGGAACACTCACAAATGATGATGACAAATGACCGATTCTTTAGAATAAGCTGCTTTACCTTATCAGAAAAGAATCTTTTGACAAAAAAATCCTTTGACAATCACATGAGGAGGCATGACATGACATGTGAAAGGATGTGATGTAAAAAGTATTAAATCATTTAAAAACAACAAAGATTTCATCGTTTAGAAATAGACTGACACTGTTTGGGGTGGAGTTTGACAGCTAAACATAACTCCAAAAATTACCAAACCATGTGATAAAATGGGTTTGTCTGATACAGGAATACATGTGCATATACAGGGAATTGGCCTCTGTAACATGCAGATCCATAATAAAGGAACACACTATATTTTCAATGCCCCTATCCGTTGCACATAGACACGGTGTCCCATCTGTCTGAAAGGAGATTGAGCTCCACTCAGAGAGGGCGAGGAAGTTTTATGTAAATTGATTACGATGAAGTTAAGGTGCACTGCAGGTCAGTGTAAGCCAGTTATAACATACCTTACTGATCAATACTATTTTGATCTGTTTTTAGCTACGCACATTTCACAGCCTTTGGCACAAAAATGAAAGTGTATGTTCTTAGGAAAAAAAATGTTGATTGACAGTTCTGTTACTACTGTGTACACATTCAACGTGTTAGTGCTAGCTAGGCAGTGGATACAGTAACACCTTGTAAACAGGTCACATACTGAACAAGGACTAACTCAGTGCCCCTAGAGCAGGATGACATGCCCTTCAAGTAATGGTACTTTAACCTTGTATAATGAGGTACTTAATATTTCTTGTTTCAGAAAAATGTCTAAATTAACAAACAAATATTTAAGTTAATATTGTAAGCTTTTTAAAAAACGAAAAATAAATTAAAAAAAAAGCCTATTAAGCTACTGAGCTCATTTTCCTGTAATTTTTTATTGCAATAGTTTAAATGTGTCCATTTGGAGATAAATCTAATCCATCAGAATCCAGGTGAGAATCATAAATTGGGGCCCCAAAACCAGCAGGAATTTTACTCTTAATTCAGGTCAAGCATCTGTCAGATGGAGAGAGCAGCACCCCCTGCTGTAAGCTGTGTTTGTGTCCTTCCCATCAGTGCTGTAACCCCACCTTCTACCAGCTCTTAAGAAGGATTAGCTGAGTCACTCAAAGAGGTACCATACTTATATGATTTCGGAATTCATAGTTTCTCCATGACGAACATTCAATGTACTAAGTCCAACAGCTACAACAACACACCGATTAATGGGAAATTGTATGCATGCAGTACACTGTTGCCATCCACTGAAAACATGCCAGTGCTGACAGTTATCAAACTGGTATCTGGTCCAGTGTAACTATAAGGTCCCAGTATAGCAATCAATCAATCAATCAATCAATCAATCAATCAATCAATCAATCTATCTATCTATCTATCTATCTATCTATCTATCTATCTATCTATCTATCTTCAAACCACTTCTCCTGGTGAGAGTCGCAGTCTAGCATGGTAATGGCAGTGCTGTTTATGTTTTTTCCTGATTGCTTTCGCACATTTCATGAAACATGCCTAACATTCTCAGGACTATAAGAGCATTTCTCAAAACACTCCCTGCATATAACACAATACTATGTTTTAGCAGCAAAGGCCTGTAACTTACACAAAACAATTAGCTCATGTCTCAAAAGCAAATAATTCCACCAATTAATTAGTCAGCGCCACCTAAATGAAAAGTACAATCTGCATCATTTTGACCATGAGAGTCAAAATGCTTAGATATATTGTCAGTACCCTGCCTCGTGCCCATTGCTTCCGGGATAGGCTCCGGACCCCCCGCGACCCAGTAGGATAAGCAGTTTGGAAAATGGATGGATGGATGGATGGATGGATGAATATTGTCAGTATGTCAGTATAAATATGCTCCTGAGCTCCACAATGCTGAACGATAGTCGGTTCCCACTTTCTCATTGCCACAGACTAATCATTTTCTTTAACTGTCAGAAACCAGTTTCAGCATCACACGGTTCTACATTGCAGTATGAAAAGTGAAAGCATTGACATGCTCATGTAACTACTTCAGATCTCAATACATCATACAATAGTACACCAAAATGTCACATAGTAAAAAACAGTAAAATGGCACTACAGGAACAACAAAATTACAACAAAAGCATGTACTACAGGAACCAAAAACACAACAAGGCTGTAAAATAGCAAGTTATAGAATATATTTTTAAATCATTTTGAAAGCTTGGTTAACTGATTTGTATGTGGTGGCTAACACGATGATCACATACATATATTGTTTAGGGTGTAAAATTGCCACATTGGAAAACTACATAATCTATTGTGACTAACTAGATTAAAGCAACTGAAAATTGTACCAAATGATAACAATTATCCATTTGCATGTATGTACTAAAACATTTGGAAATTGTGTGAAGCAATGATAAATAATGTTCTGCTGTGCAGAAGTGACTGTGTGGGAATTACTACTTGTTTTGCAAATGTTAATTGTCATGTGAGAAACGCTCCGAAGCAGTCGGGGAAAACTGTAATGGCCTGCAACATTTGTGACAACAGTTTTCAGTTAGTTACCCACAGTTACACTATAGTCACAGTGAGAATAAGTAATTTCATTGGAATACAGAGAATGGCTACAATTATAATGCAGCATTGGTTGTGAAAAAAACAAACAAAAAAATATTAGATGTTTATAATAAAAAGATAACCTTCAAATATCCATCCCATCCCAGAAAATGCATGAAATTGCTCCTTAAATGAAGTTTTTTTACTCACTTTATTATTTAGGAAATTCAAATACTAATAGCAAACTACACTGATTGAATAATTAAGAGGAACAGTGCCCATATTCAAGATCCATCATAAAAAAACAATGCTGGATGTTTTATAAACACTCTGTCATAATTGTCCATGCTTACATCAAAATTCAACATAAATATATTATTTAGCTTGATAACCAATGTTAACAGAATGTAATATGCTTTACATTATGGGCTACTTTCTTCTACCTCTGATGTTAGGTCTAGAAATATTTGTATGGTATATAACATATACGCATTAAGATACATTGTTACATATTAAGAAACTCAGCTTTAGAATAGAATAGAATAGAATAGAATAGAATAGAACAGAATGACTTTATTGTCATTGCACACATGAACACATTTTCACATTTTCACAATGAAATTAGCAGAGCAGTCCCTAGGATGTGCATACATCTAGTCATTACAACATAAAAAATCACACATTTAAAAAAAATGAACATCCTGTGTAAACATTAATAAATAGATGTGCATTGTTTTGGCAGTAATTCCGTATTTCACAGTTTTCATAATATTTCAGAGTTATTTTGCATTACACAGTTTTCACAGTATTGCACAGTTATTGAACCAAGTTGGTTTTAGTCTCAGTTCAGTTCACTGATGGTTCTGGGAAAAGCCCACGGTTTTTGAGGCTGTTTGTGCAGGTCTTTGTAGCACCTCTCTGACAGCCGCAGAGAGAAGAGGCGGTGGCAGGGATGAGTGGTGTCTCTCAGGATGTTGCTGACTCTGCAATTCTGAAGATGTCCTACAGTGAGGGCAGTGGAAGATCTTTTGGGCAGTGTTGCTGATTCTCTGTACTACTCGCCTGTCTGCCGCTGTGCAGTTGACATATCAAGCTGCAACACCGTATGTCAATACACTCCCAACAGAGCAGTGGTAGAAGGACACAAGCAGCCCCGTAGCCCGGATGGTCTTCCTAAGTGTCCATAAGAAGTGCTGAGTTTTCTTGACCAGAGTGGTGGAGTTGGTTGTCCTTTTGAGGTCGTCAGTGATGTGACTTCCCAGGAACTGGAAGCCCTTTTTACTTCCTCTCCTCTGAAGCTAAGAGGAGAATGGTACTCTTGCTGTCTCCGGAAGTCTAGAATGATTTCTTTGGGTTCTTTTGTTTTAGTATTCAGTGACAGGTTCTTTGCTGTGCTTCACTCTACCAGTTTGTAGACTTCATCTCTGCATGCTGTCTCATTCCCGCCTGCGAGCCCCACCACTGTTGTGCTGTCAGTGTAGAGATAGAATGGAAGGGGGCTCCCTTGAGCCACGCCGGTGCTGAAGGTCAGAGCAAGGTGGTGTCCGAGTCTAACTCACTGTGGCCTGTTGGTTAGAAAGTCCTTAATCCTCATACACAAAGGGTTACTGGGGCCCAGCTCCAGGAGTTTGGTGACTAACCTGCTGGGGGCAGTGGTGTTAAATGCTGCGCTGTAGTCCACAAAAAGCATTCTCACATACGTCCCTCGCCGTTCAAAGTGGGTTAGTGCTGTGTGGAGAATTACAGCGACAGCATCCTGTGTGGAACGGTTTGGCCTGTACGCAAACTGATGCGGGTCCAGGGTGGAAAAGAGGGTGGATTTGATCAGCCAGGATCAGTCTTTCAAAGCATTTTGTTAGCAAACAGTATCCAGTATAAACACAGCAATGTATTCTAAAAGGCATATTAATGGAGGTGCACAATATATAATAAAGACAAAATATGAGACCATTTGGCTGGCAATAATATCAGA